>NW_026453171.1:711801-1423602 GCF_025200985.1 Drosophila gunungcola
GTCGCTGGCCGACAGGGCGCAAACATCCCAGCCGGAGGAGACCCATCCAGGAACGCCCGCTGAGGACATAGTGGCTCCAGTTGTTCCCGTGGCCGGAAACCAGAGACCCCGCCTAATCCTGAAAACCAACGGCAGCACTCCGGAAAGCGATGGTACACAACCGAAAACACCAATGACACCGCGTACATCGACAACGCCAGGTAGTGGTGGGGTCAGGCCAAGACCAGGGAACGAGGGACTCTACGTCTCGAAAGCCATGCAGAACCGATTAAACTAAAAGCTAGGATGGTAGACAAACTCTTTTTGAACATAAAACAGCCTCCTATCAGTGATATGGGGTTTGGTCACAGAGGTCACAGATGCGCCTCGAAATGGGGGATAGAACATAGACAGCCACACACAGCCGCCGAAGGGGGCAATGCCTCCCTATCTCCCATGATAACGATTTTCATCTTGTTCACATTGGCATTTCCACTTTTACAGGCCACGAGAAGTGCACGTTCCACCACGACCTGGAGCTGGACCACAAGCCGCCGACGCGAGAGGCCCTGCTGCCGGACATGGCTCGCTCGTACCGCCTGCTGTTGGGCGGACTGGGCGAGAATCCCGATCGCCAGGGACTCATCAAGACCCCGGAGCGGGCGGCCAAGGCCATGCTGTACTTCACGAAGGGCTACGACCAGAGTCTCGAGGGTAAGCACATCTCATTTGGGGCAATTAGCACCAGGTCAGTGATCGGCGTTGCTCATCCTGGGTTTCCCACTGCGAGCGACAACTAGTTTATCGTGAATGATTCATGCAGTACTCCACCTTTATCGGGGGTTCCTCAGTCCGCTACAGTGCATTAGTGCAATTACCACGAATTAGTGAGTGGATAGGTAAAATACAGTTACAAAAGACGATCCATTAGAGAATTTCGGGTACCTTCTATCAAATCTAAGTGATCCAAAAACACGTATCTAGATTCTAGAATGATATTCGGAACTATCAAATGGCAATGGTGAAATCTTTTCGCATCGCCTACTGCAGAAACAATAGCCTGCATTTGGCCTGCATTTTATCTTCATGTTTACAACTGCAATCGCATTTGAACTTGTCATGTAATCAATGCGAGTCGTTTGAAAAAACCAAATGGAATTGCGAATAATACGGCTACCAGCGAACCAAACCGGTTGTCCGAGATAAAAATCAGGTTCTACAGTTTGTCAAATAAAATCGCATGTAAATTTAAGATCAACAACAAACAACGCAAGTGTGCTGACCATTTGAAAGCTAAATGAGTTAAACGAAAGTGAATAGCCTTCGGCAATAGAATGGGTTGGCTTGTGTTTAACCCGAATTCGAAGAAGGCAAGAGGCGCGGATTCAACGTGACTTGCCAATCTGACATTGAGGGAGCCGGAGACCCCAGACGTTGGTTGTGGGTTTCGTTGGTTGGTCAGGAAACGCACTGAAGCTTTCCGGTCTGTATATTAAGAGCGGGAAAGTGGGTGTGCGGCTTTGTTCCGAGCAACTAGTCAGGGAATCTCAAGAGCACATCGTTTAAAGCGAAAGCTCACACTCCAAAGGAACCATAACCACCAAGTCACCCCCCGACGACCACTTTAACACTCACACTCGCTTGAACTTAACATTCAGTTATGCAGCAAATAAATCTAACACGAATTACGCGCGGCATAAATCACAAGTAGGAACGGCATTTGAGTGGCTTCGTGTTTGTGGGACATTGGGCGGTCGTTTCAGCAACGACTCCGTGGCGCAACGGTAGCGCGTCCGACTCCAGATCGGAAGGTTGCGTGTTCAAATCACGTCGGGGTCAACGATGGGGAATTTTTTTTTTTCTTTTACCAATTCTTATTATCTTTCGGCAGACGTTCTAAATGGCGCCGTGTTCGACGAGGATCATGACGAAATGGTGGTGGTCAAGGACATCGAGATGTTTTCCATGTGTGAGCACCATCTGGTTCCGTTCTACGGCAAAGTATCTATCGGTTACTTGCCCTGCAACAAAATTCTCGGCCTCAGCAAACTGGCACGGTAAGATACGCCTTAAGCAATATCTGGAAACATATTTTATTAAATTACATTTTTTCTTTCAGCATTGTGGAAATATTTTCGCGTCGCCTGCAAGTCCAGGAGCGCTTGACGAAGCAGATCGCAGTGGCCGTAACTCAGGCAGTTCAGCCTGCGGGTGTAGCTGTTGTAGTAGAGGGAGTGTAAGTATTTAAAATTGCATTTATTTCAATCAAGAAAGATATTTGTAGGCTATAAGATACCTGGTACTTATGACCTAGTTAGGGAATGGTTTATTGTCCCTTAGAGGCTTTAATTCTTTTTTAAGTCTACAATAACCATTTTATTTCTTAAGCAGTGGGTGTATGAACAGTTGTTAAACAAGTGTACTTTGTACTTTTTCTGATAACGCATTTCAAATTTTCCCTTTTCCAGGCACATGTGCATGGTGATGCGGGGCGTGCAGAAAATCAACAGCAAAACTGTTACCTCAACTATGCTGGGCGTGTTCCGAGACGATCCCAAGACCCGTGAGGAATTCCTGAACTTAGTCAATAGCAAATAGAGTGGACACTAAGGACGATATCGAAATCCGAGACCATCTAATATTTTTGGAGGCGCTTATATACAAACAAACAAAAAACGAAACGAAACACAGGGTCCATTAGTTTATGTTTTTAGGATTGATTTCTTTTAGTTAGTGCAATGATTGCCTTGTTGATTTGTGTAAAAATTGTTGGAAATTCTGTTAGATAAATACATTTACCTAGAAGAGAGTAAAGAGCGGCGAGATTCGAAGAGGTTGAGAATTGATTTCCGGTGTTGGGTAGTTTTATGTTCAATTTTATATGCAGTTTTATGGCACTTGAACGATAATTTTTACAATTTATACATACGAATAATGCATTGTGCAATAAGGGAACAACTGATAATAAATCAACGCAAATTGTTTAGGGAATTTACAATTTAAACAGAGTTCATAAAAAGTAATCAAATCTGTACTTATGTATGTATGTTATCCTATATAACAACTTATATTCAAATTGTTCTGTATAAGGGACGTAAACGTATTGGACGATTTTAAATGTTAAAATTTAATGCTCATTGTGTAAATGATGTTGCTTGTAGTAAATCGAAGCTGCTTATTAATTATACAATAAATTATGTATTTAAACACTGTTAAAAAAAATACTTTTCTTGCCAAACGTGGTAAAAGAAAAAAAGTTTTACTGGCTTGACCCCGACGTGATTTGAACACGCAACCTTCCGATCTGGAGTCGGACGCGCTACCGTTGCGCCACGGAGTCCACTTGGGGGGAGGCTTCCAAGTGACAGGAATGCCCCAACATCAACAGGTTGTTGATTCCAGTCGTGCCGCATTCATATCAGCACCAGTTTAAGCACTGCCAAGAGCATCGGTGGTTCAGTGGTAGAATGCTCGCCTGCCACGCGGGCGGCCCGGGTTCGATTCCCGGCCGATGCATACTTTTTATTTTTGAACTAGCTTCTTTTTTGGTGTTATGGACCCTGCTAAGTTTTTTACTTGTTTTATACTCACTGCTCAGCTTTTCTCATGCTGAGTATATATTGTATACTGTTGTGTTCCCGCTGGCTCAGTTAATAAATCTGTATATATATTTGTTTCCTTTATGAATCCAAAACACATATGTTGTATATCCTGAAAATTTTAAGAAGATCGGTGGACCGAGCTTTGCAAAGTACACTCGCGATTCAGCGATTTATTCTGCGGGCTCTCTGTCGACACCGACAGTGTAAACGGTCGTGTGGCTTCGGCAAACGTCTTCGGTTTAACGTACACAAATGCAAGATAACATGTCATGGTATTTGTGTGGACATCACTGGTTAATCATTATGCGTCAAAAAATGATACATTAGAAATATAGGATGTATATTTCAAAATGTAGTAAACACAGAAACATCTGATATCTGATGTATTTGGGAGTGCTACGGTTTTTAATTTTACTTTTATTTACACTTTAAAGCAAAACTCTGCAACTCTTCTGATTATACTACGGTGTGAACGGGCCCATACTGAGGGATTTTTTGGTAAGTAAAGTGACTTTGATACGGTCACACTGGTCGTCGATTCGTTGTCTTGTGGAAAAGTTGGGTGGCAGAGTGATACTTTTCGATTTAATTAATTTCGCGCTGATTAATTGCTTTTTCCGAACTGACACAACCATTACGAATCACAGTTAACACGGGTGGCACATGCCGAGCAGGCCCCCAAGAAATTCAAAAGACTGAAAGCTCCAAATAGAAATAAAATCGCTGCACCTGCACAGACGTGGAACGGAGGTGTCTGTGTGCATCGCGATTTCTAATCACTCGCAAGACTTTCTTCCACTAAAAGTGACCAGAAAAGAGTCCATAGCCCAGCCATTTAGAAGTGTGCCACATTTAACCCCCCGAAGACGCCGTCCAATTCCGTAAGCCAGGCAGCAAATAGAATTAAATAACAGGGACAAGAAAGAGAGAGATAGTGAGAGAAGTGGGCACCTGGCGAGGGGCAGGGCATTTTTTCAGAGATTCGCTTTTATTCTGGACAACGACGACGACAAGACGTGAGTAGATTTGGCATTTTTTAATTACTTTCCGTTTAAAAAAAATGAAAACTTTCGCACTTACACACGTAAAGGTGCATTCCAAGCAAGTGTATGCATATCCAGTTAGAATCCAGGGCTGTCTACTTTTTGCCGGCCCAAACTAACGGATCCTGCAAGTGTGTGTTTGTGTTTCGTCCCTGGAATTTCAAGGCTAAATTTTCCAATTTTCACAAGGCATTTTAAACATAATTATCTTTGTTTCTAGCGAATAACAACACCCAAACATGAATGGACAACCGCCCAATGCGGGTCCTTCGAATGTGGACCTATACATCACCCACCTGGATCACGTGGGCCCGTACCTGAAGGTCTACGGCCAGGTAAACAGAGACGCCGCCTTCCTGGTCAGCAAGCGCATCGAGCAGGTGCTGCCCACATGCTTTGCCATCGAGCCCAGTTGGTCAGTGGAGCGCCAGCAGGCTCTTCTCACACCCGGCACATTTTGCGTCTTCAAGAGGACGAATGGCCCGGCTCCCGGCGATGTGGAGTACATGCGGACACGTGTGGTCAGCGCAGAGCTGGACGGCCAGATGATGCGGACCGAGATCGAGTTCCTGGACTTTGGCTACAAGCGCACTGTGAACAGTCATGATGTGAGTGTCGATACACCATCTCTCCAGATTTCAATATAAACCCTCTTATCCCATTCAGTTAATGTTCCCCAAGCAGCCCAAGCTGCTGCAGAACATTCCCCTGCTCTGCTCCCAGTACATTGTGCTGGGCATCTGCTCTGATTGGGAGGCTGATCTGGCTGTGGTTCACCAGCTAATCGTCAACCAGACTGTACAAATCGCAATCGATCCAATACAGATCTGTGGCCAAAAGTTCGCCAGCCTGCGATGGAAGGACTTTGAGCTCAACGAGTTTCTGGTGCAACAGAGGCAAATTGGAGCCCCGGTGGCCCCACAACTCATGAAGGATCACTGCAAGAAGCTGTGGAAGGATGCTCCGCAGTCGCCCGTCATCGAGCACAACAACAATAGCATACACAATGCAAAGACGCCCACGGACATTGCCCGTGAGCAGCTGGCGGTGCGTCGATCCCTGTCCGCTCGCCTGGACGCACAGCGTTCGATCCAGGTGACGCCACCAAGGCCGCTGAATGTCGACGCACCAGACTATTCGCCCAAACAGCTGCCTCTGTCTAATGTGGTATGTGACACTTGAATTTCTACAGAAGCCATCTTTATAAAAACATTCCATTTTACAGACAAATGTACAGGTGCCAATGCAAGGCCTGGCCAATACTCAGAAGCCGGCGTTTGTGCCGGCAAATCCTTTTAACCGTGCCAACTACCAGGCCGTTGAACCGGCTGCTCAACCTTTTGTGCCCAAGGCGGCTTCCCGATCGCTTTACACTTACTATAATGTTCGCATGAACAAACCGATGACCGCCATGCCACTGGTTGCTCCAAATGTCCCCTTGCAGCCCTATAATCAGTCGGTGAACTACGTGCCACTTAGTTATGCCCCGGCACGCTTCACCCCGCCGCCAACGCCTTCGCTGGCGCAGCGGGCCCAGCAACGCACCATTCCGGCCTTCAGAACCACAAGCTTAACGGTAGGTCGCAACTACGACGTGGATATAAGCTATGTGGAGAACGGTCCTTACCTGTTCTGGGTGCATCTAAAGAGCAGCGGCAGTGATCTGAGCGCCATGATGGGTCAGATTGAGCGCACGAACCTAAAGCCCCTCACCCAGGCTCCAGAACTCGGGACCGCTTGTGTGGCCCGCTTCTCAGAAGATGGCCACTTGTATCGCGCTCTGGTTAGCGCTATCTACGCCCAACGTTACCGCGTGGTCTATGTCGACTACGGTAACTCGGAGCTGCTGTCGACCAGCGACCTCTTTCAAATACCACCAGAGCTGCTGGAAATAAAACCATTCGCCTTTCGCTTCGCCTTGGCCGGAACCAAGGAGATCGAGCCCATTGACGAGAGCATGAAACGGATTTTCAAGAAATCGGCCATATATATGAACTTCGAATTGACTGTGCAGCCGCCGGAGAGCGTGGGCTCCATGCAGACCTGCCACCTCAATCAGAACGTAAGTTCAAATATTATGTTAGGCATACAGATAACAAATAATTACCCGCCAAACAAAATTTAAAATAACCTCTAACCAATGCATTGCAATGTACAAATCTGACGATTGATATTTCCATTTAGGGCACCAATATGCTGGAGCTACTTAGACAGCTGAAGAACTCACGTCAATCTTACGCCAAGGCGGAGCAACTGCAAAACGACGACGCCGTAGAGATCCGCTTTATTGATTCGCCCAGCAATTTCTATGTGCAGAAAGTCTCCAACATCGGAAAGTTCGAGCAGCTGATGGACGAAATGTTTTCGTACTACAATGCAAACCAGAAAGTACCCGATCAGTTAATCTTGGGCGCACCCTGCATAGTCAAATGTGATCAGGAATGGTATCGTGCTGAGATCCTGCGCGTTGATGATTCTGTGATTGTAAGGCACGTAGATTTTGGCTACGAACAAAACGTAAAGCGCCACCTTATTGGACACATTGCCGAGAAGCATTTGGAGATGCCGCGCCAGGCAATCAAGTGCTGTCTGAAGGGCTTCGAGAACAGCGAACTAAGTCAGGACAAGATCACTGACCAGTTTGAGATGCTGGCTGAGGAGTCCAACATCCGTCGTCGCACATTCAGTGTGCGTATCTTTCGCATCGAACCCGATGGTCTGAATGTGGTCAATTTGCTGGCCAAGAACCTGAATGTGATGAAGAAACTATACAAGCTTTCCATGCCCTTCGAGCAGTATCTATCGCTCGAAAAGGGTCAGTTCAATGCCAACAACACGCGCGCGGAGTCGGTGGTCTCTTCTGAGCTGGACAAAAGCCTAATTCTTAACTCTACCAGCATTGTGGAGAGTGAGGATCGCCTGCAGTTACAGGACAAGCAGCAGCAGCCACAACAAAAGGAGCAGCCGCAACAGCAACAGCAACAAACTGTTGAATCTCATCCGCCAATGAAAACAGGGGGAAGCAAAAACTCCGGAGACTGGGACAAGCGCAGCTCCACCTCGGCGGGGTCAAAGGACAGCAAGCGTCAGCAGCAGCAGCACAGTCAGCGATTCGATCGCCATTTGGACTCGAGCTTTGAGACCCAGAGTACCAGCAGCTACACCAGTGGCATGAGTTCGCCCCGCAAGGGCAACCGACAGCAGAATGGCCGTACGCCGAATCAGTCCCCACGGCACAATGGAAAACAGGAAGCGAATAAAAATGCGTGAGTCACATTTGCATTTAGTACTAAAAGTACCTTAGCATTATAGCATTTTCCTACTAAAACTCTATGCCTTTTTCCAGACGCTTTAATAACAACGAATCACCACGCAAGAATCCAGATGGGCAGCAGAAGAACCAACGCTCTCAGAATGCACCACAGGGTTTTGCCCAAAAACCGCAGCGTCAAAAGTCCACGCTAGACGGTACCGCTAGCTCAAAGCGCACCAGCGGAGTGGAGAGTGATGCGACCTCATCCACCTCCGAATCGGTGGCAGCCACTAGGCCGGAGAAGTATGTCCCCCTAGATAAACCCTACGTGCTGCAGGAGATAGGACACCGGGGAAGGAGGCTGCTAGTCTGTCTTGGTGGGTTTCGCCTTTTCAATTCTACGTGGTGCCAAAGTCGGCCTCCGCCAAGTACGATACCGTCCTGCGCGATATGCGACAATTCTACCGTCAGAAGCAGCATCAGCCACTTCAATTGAAGGTTGGTTCCACTGTGGTGGTGCGCCAGCGAAAGGACAACGCCATTCTGCGAGCTACAGTGATCGCCTGCAACCACATGATGCGCAAGTACCGAGTTTTTTGCGTGGACACGGGCAGCCTAATTACCGTCACATCAGAAGATGTCTGGCAGCTGGAGCAGCGCTTCGCAGAGCCACCCTGTATGGCCCATCGCTGCAGCTTCCACAGCGTGGTCACCAACTACGATCCCCTGTACATTGTGGATCGCATGGAGAAGTTCGTTCCAGTCAATGCCAAGGTGGATTGCGAGTTTCTGTCCAAGGAGAAGAGCAACCACGGCTCAAATAACACTAGTAGTGTCTCCTACACAGTCAACATGTTTGTAAACGGAGCCTCGCTGCGGGACACACTGGTCAAGGCCGAATTCCTGACTGAGGTAGCTTCAGGTAAGACAATTTGTTTCCACCTTAAATTACAAGGATATTTAAACTGTTAGCTAAATTAAAAAACACAAAATCATTCCGAAAACTTAGTTCATACCATTTACCTTTTTTTAATTGAAACGTTTAACAATATTCCTTAATATTTGTCCAGAGATTCGCGTAAGCCTTTTGGCTGGTCAGCAGATAAGAGGCAAATTCACTTCCATTCGGGACATGACGAGCTTTAAGGTTCAGCTTGATTACTGCAACAATGTTAACTTCCTGTGCAGCTACGACGATGCGAAATTCGTGAAGTCCAATCCTGATTTGGCCAGGCGATTCAAGGAGTTCTACGAGGGCAAATCGTTTGCCTTTAATGTTAAGAATGTCTGTGAAAACAACATGTAAGTATTATCTGAAATTTACTATATCAGCACAGTAACAGCATTCGTCAGATAGTTTAACTTTAGTTGGCTTTAAATTCGCTTGTCAAATAACATTTAACAAACTATTAAACTAATTGGTCTGTGATTTCTGATTTGATTAATTTAATAACTACATTTCACTTTAATTCTATCTCTGGGTTAAATTAAACTCATTTTATTTATTTTCTTACGAATTTACTTGTAGGTATTAAACGTTGTATACACTATCAAGATTTTATATTAACCAAAACAATTTTTTATCTGTTCTTAAGCATTCACCTAAGACCTGTAATGCCGCTGTTTAAGGAGGATCGCAAGGCATTTGTCTGCCCCTATCCCGTAGTGCTGAGCTCATTCCAAGCACTCGTGGTGTACACCGCTAAGCCTTACCGCATATTCGTCCAACCGCAGGCAATTTTACCTGCGATGCAGAATTTATTGGATAATATGTTTGAGCACTATGAGGCCAAAGGTTAATATTCCATATTACATTACATGCAGGCTTATAGTAAATCTCTTTCTCTTATATATTAAAGGTAACTCCTTGAAGAAATACGATGCGGGACAGATATGTGCAGTCCATAGTTCCGATGGCAACTGGTACAGAGCCAGAATCTCTGGAAAGGATTCAAGTGCGGCACGCATCGAGGTGTTCTACATCGATTACGGCAACACGGATGAAGTAAAGCGTGACGATATCAAGGCATTGGACAACAAGTTTTATGAACACGCGAGCGGCTTCGCAGTTGAAGTCAATTTGCCGCTCGGTCGTCCAAGCAACGAAACCAAACTACAGGCGCGTCTAGGTGAGATTCTAGAGGAGAAGGTTGTCACTGTCAAATCGATTGAGGTGCGTCGCAATCACCTCATTGCCGATGTTCTACTGGAGAACAATCAGAGTGTGACAGACCTGCTCAAGGCAGAGAAACTCATACCCGGCCAGGATCTCGATTACATGCGCAAGCAGATGGAGAAGGGAAAGGCGCGCACCTACGAGTTTATTGAAATGGTGGACCTAACCTTGGACGACGAGGAGGAAAAAGGGCGCAAGGAAACTGGCAGTAACAGCAAGTCGAGCTCGGCAAATGCCTCGCCCAAGAAAAAGCAACATAATGATAAAGAACGGGAGCCAAAGAAGAGCAAGGCAGTGGAGTCGGCTCCATCTCCTGCCATTTCACCAGTTCCAACGAAAGCGCCTACTCCGGTTCCTGTGGAGCCAACACCAGTGCCAAAACCACCCACTCCAGTTCCAGTGCCTGTAGAAGAACCAGAAGCCAAGCCAGTCGTCCAAGAGGCCGCTCCTGAGCCAGCGAAACCTCCAAAGGAAGATCCATACAAAGACATGGAAACCGTAGTGCTTAGCCATTGCGACAATCCAGCTCACTTCTTTGTTCATCCCATCGACCGGCTGGAAAAACTGCATCGACTGCAGGAAAACCTTCAGATAGTATCTCCGTCGTTGCCTCAATTGATGAATGTGGTGAATGGCGCTGACTGCATTTCGCTGTACTCGGTGGACAAATGCTGGTATCGCGCCAAGATCATGGATGCCGAGCTGATGGTGCTATTGTTTATCGACTTTGGCAACACGGATTGCGTATCGGACACAACTGACATTAAAGAGAGCATGTGGTCGCACATCGAGCCTTTCTGCTTGCCCTGTGCACTCCCCATTTGCCCCAAAGGCACTGCCGATTGGGTGGATGCAGCGAATGGCCTCTTCAACGAATCATACACAAAGAACCTGCACTTCGAGTACCTTACCCAAGGGGATCACCAAACGACCAGCTATGTTAATGTGTTTATCGAGGGCGAGGACGTGGCCAAGAAATTGATCGCCGATGGATTTGCTAGGCCCCTGGAGTATGTGACCAGTGGATGCAGCTGCTACATATCACACGTAAACGGCATTTGTGACTTCTTTATTCAGCTGGAAAGAGATTCAAAAGCGCTCGAGCTAATAGAGATGTATTTGCGCGATGAGGAGAAACTGAAGCCTTTGGAGCGCTTCGAAAAGGGCTCCATTGTGGCGGCGCTCTTCGAGGACGATGAGCTGTGGTACCGAGCCCAGTTGCTTAAGCAGCTACCTGACTCCCGATATGAAGTGCTCTTCATTGACTACGGCAACACCTCCACCACATCAAAGTGCCTGCAGCTTTCCGAAGAGATTGCTAGCCTCCCCAGCTTGTCCAAGAAATGCACTCTGCAGTTGCCGGAGGGTTACACCTCTTGGTCTGCAGAGGCGGAGGCTAAATTCGCCGAGCTAACTGGAGAGGGTGAGCTGGTCTTCACCACACAGCTTATAAAGCCAGGTCAGGATCACGTCACCATTGATCTTTTGTTGGATGGAGAGAACATAATCGAGCGACTGCTTCCATTGTGCCAGAGAAAGGAAGCAAAGGAAGCCAGCAAGGAGTCGCTGGCAGTCACCACGAAGGCCATCATTACACACGTGGAGAATACCTCCCATATGTACCTACAGTTTAGCGAGAAGGATGCCTTGATGGATATTATTTGCGAAAAACTGAATGGCACAATGCTGCAGCCCAAGAAGGAAAAGGGCTTAGTGGATGAGTTGTGCGTGACTCAATTTTCCGACGACAAGGAATTCTATCGCTCACGCATTCTGGAAGTGCTCGATGATGACAAATACAAAGTCATATTCGTTGATTACGGCAACACGACAGTGGCTGACAAGCTGTACGAGTTGCCCCAAGAATTTACGCTCATCAAACCTGTTGCCGAGATCTGCAGCCTGGAACACAGCGCTGAATTCGAGAAGAACAAGACCTTGGCCCTTGCAACACTTGACGCTCTGCTGGACAGCTGCAATGGTGTTGTGGCTGTGGAGTTTGTGGACAAGACGGCCAGTCCGCCGGTGGTCAGACTGACATCCAGGGATAAGAAGGCCCTGAACATCAACGAGCAGCTTCAGAAGCTCATTGAGGCGGAGTTAAAAGTAATCCAAAAGAAAAACGAGAACTCCGAATGTGTCATCTCGCATGGCAACTCACCGAAGAGTTTCTATGTGCAATTGAAGCACAATTCAGCAGATTTGGATTTGATTGTAAAGACACTGCAGTCGCTGAGCAGAGAGCAACTGAAGATATTGGGCGCTCCCAGGATAAATTCAATGTGTGTGTGCTACTCTCAGGAGGATGCCTGCTACTATCGGTGCATCATTAAGTCTGTTTTGGAGGAAAGCAAGGGCTTTGAAACCTTTTTGCTGGACTATGGAAACACTCTGACCGTTTCGGAGGTCTGGCAGTTGCCCCAGGAGATAGAGTCGATTTCACCACTGGCCTTGCACTGCCAGCTGAGTGAGATCCCAAAAGATGTGCCCGATGTCAAGCTAGAGGAGGCCTTCGCCGCTCTACTGGAGCAACATTTCGGGGAAGTCTACGAGATAACAACTCAGCCGAATGAGGATGGAACGAAACCGCTTTCCGCTCAACTGCGTATCAACTATAAGGACTTTGCCCAGGAGCTGGCCAGCACAGTGGCCGGGGTGCAAAAACCGCTCGAAGTCGAGCTGCACAACTGCGTGGTGGTGCAGTACGATGACCCACGATCCTTCTACGTCCAGATGGAGAGTGATGTGCCGGCGTTAGAGAATATGACTGATAAACTGCTGGATGCAGAGCAGGATTTGCCCGTTTTTAGTGACCTTAAAGTGGGAGCTCTGTGCGTCGCCCAGTTCCCAGAGGATGAGGTTTTCTACCGTGCCAAGATCGTCAAGGTTTTGGACGAGGGCAAGTGCGAGGTGCACTTTATTGATTTCGGCAACAACGCCGTGACCCAGCAGTTCCGCCAGCTGCCCGAGGAGCTGGCCAAACCGGAGCGATACAGCAAACACTGCGAGCTAGAGGCGGCCACCATGGCCAAGTGCGATGTGGCCCTGCTGCAGACATTCATTGACGCACGTTTCTCCGAGACATTCCAGGTGGAGATTCTGGCCACCCACGGAGCTGGCACCCATGTCGTGCGGCTCTTCTACCAGAGCAAGAGCATCAGCGAGATGCTGCGCCTGCAGGAGAAGTAGTGACAGATCGGACGGATTGCAATTCATATATACTCCCAGATGCAGGAGATTGTGATTAGTTTGGCTAAAACATGCGTTGTATTATCTATTGAGTTGAACGAGTTTAACTTATTCAAATGGAGGCGGAAGCCCTTACGATTTTGATTAGCCAAGATGCTTCATTGATTTTTCATGGAAAACCAAAATGAATGCTAATTTTAATTTACATTAATGAATCAATACGGAAAACACAACCACATTATCACCAAAAAAAAAAAAAACAACAAAACGAAAAAATCGAACAAAAAAAAACGAAAAAACATTTTGAAAATGTACAAAAACAAACGAAAAATATTTAAAAACCGCAAAAAAAAATGTGAAATCTAGATAAAATTGGCACTAACCAATGAATGTTAGTAGCTTTAAAGGCGAAGGACGATTTATATAATGTTGCTCAACCTTGTGTAAAACAATTTTACATCATCAACGAACGTTGGCGAATTGAAGAGAAGCGGAGAGAATATTGAACCTCCGGACGAAGAATTATTTATTTTCCCTTTATAACTTAATTTTTACATTCTTTTCTCGATTAACCAACTGAAGATCACTTATTTGTTTTTCATTTTTACTTTTCATTATCTAAACAAACGAAAAAACATTGCAAAGCGAAGACTAAAAGAAACGTACGGAAACTAATGGAATATGGGTTTATGTATTAAAACCTTTAATAATCACAATGTCATATTTTTCTACCATTTCTTTTTCATGTTGTGAACAAAATATTAAAAACAAACCAATAAACATGATGAAAAGTAAAGCCATTTTGTGTGAGTGTGATTACCTGGTGTTTTTACCTGGATTTTTAGGTACCAGTTAGCGGTCGTCACTCGGTGAATTATGGGTTTATGGTATGGCTCTAAAACTTCCACTCAATATGGAAAAGTGTGGTACGGACCGGGCTCATGTCCACACATGAAGAGATCTCTGTGTTGTCAGGGTGTCGGGCTAGCTGATAAGGAAGGAATTAAGACGTCTGCCCACATTTACGACATGGGTTAAGCTCTCATTTCTGAGTATGATACCATGATCATTCAGCACTTTGTTAGTCGAGTCGCATGTACACTGGTATTTCCAACTGACCGTGGATGCTTCATTAGGAAACCCTTCCCACCCCGGTTCGATTGTGATTATCATTTATTTGCTAATTGAATGAGTGGCCGGCTAAATCAGAAATATCCACATTTGAGCTGTCAAAACCCCTAAAACATTTCAATTTTCAGCGGCACAGTGTATCAGTTTCTATTGTTGTTATCACGGAGATGCTCTCTCTCTCCCGAATTTTCTTTTCGAGTTTTCCCGCTGCAGCAGTGTCATCTGTTCATCTGTGAGTGTTCGTCTGCTTTATCAGTGTTTTTCGGTGCGAGTGAGTGCTCGGCGATCGTCGGAGTCCGAAAGGCCCAAAACTGAACCGATCGTTTCAATTCTATGTCTGCGGTTGAATTGAACGGTTCCGGCTAACGTGCACGCTCCGTAACGGTCGCTCTATTATTTTCCGCCGCAAGCTGTTTATAATTTAAATATTTAAAAGAAAATATACAAAAGTGTTTTAAAAATATATACGAAGCATAAAATATTTATACAAGTTTATAGAAGAAAACAAATGAAGTGTACAAAGTGAAATAACAATCAAGTCACTTCCTAAGGATTATCGTCTGCAACTTTAAATGGGATTATACCTGAACACTTGAAATTTCCAAGCGGTAAGCTGATAGCAAAATCTGTTACAGAACGTTATCGTTTGTTGTTTTCGACTCATAGTAAGGGGCGGTGGGTTATCATCAATAGTGGAACCACATAGTACTGCGACTAGATTGCACAACAGCTGCAGCCGTTAAATGAAATTTTCTAATCAGCAAACTTAGCATTGAAATGTGCCCCAGTCTCTGGTTTTTGTCGAGCTGAAGTGTCCGGATCCAAAAGAGTCTCTACTACAACATAATGCGATAGAGTCCAAGTTAAATTGATTTCAATTAGGGGAGGCAGCACAACGGCAATTGGAGGCTTCTGTGTGTACCGTACATATCTTTCAGATAAAACGAAAGTCACATTATATACTTGATGTGTATGTATGAAAAGAAAAAGTTTTAGGGATAAAAAGCATGAGTGTTTATTCAGTACTTAACGTTCGTATAGAAACACCTGCTTATCAAGGGGGAGACTAATCTTACAGCGTGTGTTCAAGAAAAAGAAACGAAAGTCTGAAGGGAAAAACGTGCTGAACAAAGTAAAGCTCTACAAAATAACAGATTGAAACATAATATTTTCATTGAAAATTTGTTGTTTACCAAAGAGTTTCTTAGGTATTCAAAGTTTAAGCATAAATAAACATTTCTTAGGGTGACACGATCATATCGACTGGCATTCCGATTGGCAAGTAACTGTATCTGGTTTGGATTCTTTTGTTTTTTTCCTCTTTTCATTCTCGAGGCGAATGTTTTCTTGATTGTGTTTAATTGAAATAAATGAACAACGCTTTTTTATACTACACCATTCTTTACGGGGTCGTTGTTATAGCCATTTAATTAATTTTTTTTTGTTCTTTGCATCGCTGTTATAATTTGGAAATAACTTTACGACGGAAACGGGAACAAACCCGATAAGAATACTTGAAGTACTTTGATAAGCTTTCAAGAAAATGTGATTATTACCCAATGGCATTTGTCGGGGACCAAGAAGGTAACCGAGATCTGACGACACAATAGTAAAAGTTGTCTCAAGCGATGTTTCATCACAGCATCAGAGCGAAAAGTCCAAACAAATAAATCTTTATCGTACTGTCGAGAAATGTGCATAAATCTCGGGGCCCTCCAGCTCACCCACCTGTTGAGAGTGAGAGAAAGGCGGGGGGTCCTGGTCGAAAGATATATGCTCATCATGCACGGGCTTGCCCGATAATATATGCATCTTTTTCGACGCCCACAATGTGTGACAGGAACTATCACAAGAGCACATAAATCCATTCACAAATGTTTAGAATGTTATTAAAATATTTGATACTAATTTCGAGTTTTTTATGCCACCCAATTTTTTTTTTAGGGGGTTTTCGATTCCATGTTGCGTTTTGTTATCCCCATAATCGCTTGGCCCGAAGAACAGATAAATAATCCCTCGTCGTCATATTTATCATATCGGGCAGGCTGCAATGCGTTGGTCGACAGTCGGAACCCGAGAGGTGGGTGTGGGAGTATTGCCTTGGACCGTTCCGATCCGTAACCCATTTCTGCCACCCCATTCGCATTTCCCATTGTTTGTCTGGTCGGCGGCAGCCGCTTGATTGAGCCTAATATATAAATAAATATGGGAACAAATGCGGCCAAAGTGGAAAACATAAATTCTGACCCCTACCAAATCCACCTCTAATAGAACAATGTCTAAGGCTAAGGCTGATACCCCATTTGATTTGGGAGGCGGTATCGGGATCGGGATCGATAGTGGATATTCCATTTGGTGCCTGGCATTAGCCCTTTTTATGGCCAATTTCTTTGAATTCTGAGCCCCCCAAAATAAAGAATTTTATATTAGAGGCGGAAGGGAAAAGAATAAAAACTCTTCGAATCCATAAGTTTGCAGTTGGCCGCCACTGTTTATATTGCCCTCTTGTTCTCACCGCCGTTTTTGGCTTTTATGCTTAATTTTAATTTAAATATATGAAATATATTTATAGCCTTTGTTGCGGTTGCTGTCAGTCCCAAAAAGTGTGGAAATAGCTTCAATATTTCTTTTGATATTTTTCTGCTTCGTTTTTTCGCTTATCCGACAGGCAGCTCTAATGACAGAGGTGGCGTACACTGGGCGGCGAAAGTGTGCGACTGGTTTTGCTTTGGCTTGGAGCAAACTTATTGGCAGGACTGTTTTGAAGAGCATATGTCTCTCAAGTGGGGCGCAACATTTTTTGGTCAAAGGCCAAGACACTTCAGCTAGCAGGAAAATAACAAAAATTAATAAATGGGGGATTCATGGCGGCTAAATATGGGCCATGAATCATTATTTTGTTTCTAGTATGACCAACGAATCGTTACTAACTTTATAAATGATTCGCACTCTTTTGTTTTCTTTGTAAAAGGCCAAGATCTTATCGGCCAACGACGTTTCGATACGTCTTAATTCCGCCACTTGTGCGGGCTCAAAGTGTTTTGCCAATATGGATGGATATCTGAGTGTCGTTCATCATTCGTTGGCAAACATTTAAGGTTTGGGTAAATAGAACTTCCCGTTTTTTTGCTGACATACAATTGATTTCTCGAGAAATTCAGTTTTGTTGGGCAAAACAAAACTTCAGCTGCGACAGCAATTAACCCGAATGTCACAAATGCAAAATTACAATACTCAAGATATTACTCATGAGGTTCGGTTTCCATTTTCACATATTTCACAAAGCAAAATCACGCAAAGGCAGCTGATACAAAGTTGGGGGAAACGTGCAATTTTCTAATTGCCCTTCAATGGGGCGTGACAGAGACATTAACAATGGATTCTGGCCATTTCAATTTCCCAAATGTGCATTCCGAGTGGGCTTACATGTTAAGATCATGTCAAGATATATGTACTTATGCGGAGGTATAAATCACGTTGTAGAATTCCTATTTCTGGCCCATAATCGATTATTGTTTTCCACTTTTCCTTTTTTTTTTTTTTGGCAAATTGAGGAGAGTGTTTGTGAATCTGACACATTGCAAAGAGCCATAAAAGCATTCTAATGGAATATTTGGATGATTTATGGCTACCACACTTGCTGTTTGATGTTGAATTAAAAGATATACGCAAAAAGGCGATAAGATATTGTACAAGGAAACAGACACCGAACACTTGCTGTCAAGACTCTCCCAAAATGAATCTATCTATAAGGCAGTGAGTCAGTTATTTTCGGGCTAGTTGCTTTTATTATTATAGGGCTGCAACTGTTTCCGCCGCAATGCGGAATCATCGTTTGTTATTGTGCATGAATGCAGCCGGAATGACACTGATTGTGTGTTACGTATACGCAATGTGAGCATCGCTCATACGCTGGTCAACAGCTGACCTAGGCTTCGAATTTTAGCATTGTTTTGAATTCTGCAGCTGTATATGTGTATCTGTTTTCATGGGTTAATTCCATTTGCAAGGTGCGGGAGCTTCGCTTGATCGAGCGCTTTCAGTTTCGGACATGGATTCACCCCTAAAAACCAACCCAGACCCAGACCCCTGGCGATCGGCAATGATCTTGTAAATTGCTAATTCGAAAATAAACGCTTTGACGCGCCCACGAGTGATCGTTCGAATTAATTTATTGTTCTAGTTCCAGTCAAGAAAATAAACAAGTTAGCGCCAAAATTGTCGAAGCCACAGTTTCGATGGGTCAGCTCTATATATTATATATAAATTTATTTTATTTGTTTACTTTGGCAGAGCATGGAACTGCATTGGCAGCTGCTGACGTTCATCGTGTGTCTTCAATGTCTGCGTTCCGCCGGATTTATCCTGCAGGAAGAACGCAAGTGCACTTACGGCCGTATCGAGAAGCTGCTGCGCATTCGGTGCTACGATCTGGACCTCAAGGAGGTGCCCCAGAACCTCAAGACCTCGGTGGAGGTGAGTAACGATCGCGGGGTCAGACGACCACGTCGTCATCGGCCCCTCGCCACATTTAGCCTCAATTGAGCTTAATTAAAGAATAAAGAAGTTGCCCACAAACATAAATTTATCCATTACACGGATGCACGTACATACGATCGCGGTATATGGGAACCCTAACCATTCATAACTCTCAACTGTCACTTAATGATCAGACAATTCGTTGGCAATTTTTGTAGGTTCTGGACCTATCGCACAATCGCATCAGGAAGTTGAAAAGTGGCTCGTTTCAAAGGTACACAGACATTAAGTTTCTGATGCTCTATGATAACATGATCTTATCGGTGGAGCCGGGAACTTTTGAGCCACTCACCTCGCTCCAGGTAACAACGACATCCAATTAATCAGCGACTATGTCTTTAATTAATTCTCTAATCGGCATTCCCAGGAAATAGATCTTTCGAATAATGGACTGACAACGATTCCGCTGGAGTTGTTTCAGCTGCCACGACTGAGAAATCTCTATATCGACAGCAACGAGCTGACATCCCTGAACCTCCAGGCGCTGGAGAAGCCCGTCCGGGCACCACTGGAGTACCTGAACATTGCAAACTGCGAACTGCAGGAGTTGCCCGACCTGGGGATACTACCTAGTAAGTAAAAGTCTATGAGTCTATAAGTCGATTAAGGTTTTTACTCAAATCAACAAATCTGGAAAACCGAATTTAACTTATAACAAATACTTACGTTGCAAGATTATGTTGCCCATTAGGATAAATGCTTAAATTTATTTCTTATGAGTAACCTATAGATCAAAGTTTAATATTAAATTTAAATTTCCGTTTTGGGTGACATTTTGGCCAACATTAATATTTTTATGAGATCATACCTTACACTAATTAAATGTGTTTTGACGTTTTTAATTTACCTCTACAAGATATTCAAAATTAATACACATAATTTAAGTGTGGCCTACTTCAAAAATACACTTTTCAACACATTTGATTAATTAACAGAGCTATCTAATATGAATACCCTTTTTTAAAATTGTTGAACAAAGGGCCACTTTCACCTAACTAACACCATTTTCACCATGCAATTTCTTCAGAGCTCTGGCAACTGAATGCCTCAATGAACCCGCTGCAGGAATTCAAGATCGACAGCCTGGCGAACCTGTGTCACCTGCAGGTCATCGATCTGACCAAGTCGCAGCTCAGCCAGTGTGGCTGCCAGCAGGTCACCAATCATCTCATGATGCTCGGCGCCAGTCCGAAGTTCGTGCCCGTTTGCATGGGTAAGTGATGGCGATGGAGGCGATGCGGTCGGAGCAGCTGCTAATTTTGGCACATGACCAACTTGCAATTCCATTTTCAGAGGCGCTCGACATCCGCGAATGTCCACTGCCCTACAATCGGACGATCCACTCGGCGACGTTCGCCAGTTGCCAGACGACTGTGGAGTTGGCCGAGACGCGCAGCTTGTGGCTCTTTGGCGCAGGCTGTTTTGGAGGCGTTTGTATCGTGCTAATAAGTGAGTATTGGCTGATATAGTTATATAAAAAAACGTTATAAATGTATATATTTCGACAGTTGTCATCTTCTGCGTGATACATTACCGGAGAAAACGAGCCCAAAGACGAAAGAGAAATGTCCAGAAGCGAAAGCCTTTTGTGATCTCGCCCAAAAACGCCATCAACAACCGTCATCCGGAGGACGAGCCTCTGCACTGTGATACTGCCCGAAAATAGCACTTTAGTTAGTTAATTAGTTAGTTTTAGTGGCCAGTTATTTATTACATATCATTACGTCTTAGTTTAGCCTTAGAGAATCGAATCATTCACCAAAAATCACCAAAACTAAAACACCACACAATCAAAGATAAATGCCTTGCTCAAATGCCACCGCTTATTTACTTCGTTTTATGTATAAGTAACATTTATTTAATAGGTATGAAAAGCAATCGACAAATTATAACGAATGACAATAAAACTTTAATTTAAAATGGGATTACATTTTGATTTTTGAGTATGGAATGCTTCCAACTGAAAATGGTTTGAATTTCCCGCACATAACAACAGCGATGGTAAGGTATAAACGGGCTAAAGTTTTTTCCGGTGCTTCTTTCATGGGCACACAATTTGAATTTATAGATTTAATATATCACGTAACATCTATAAGAATTTATTAACTTTCATCATAAGTTGTTTATTCCTGGTTGAATTTGTATGTAAATAAAATCAATAGCTAATTTAAATAGCTAAATGATACATTTTTATTAAACTTTAATATTTATATAGCTAAGAATTTCAATTGCAAGCATTCTTTAACTTTGTTTTAGTATGACGCTGTGCATTTGCAAACACATTGTGTACTAGCAGCTTTAAAGTAGGCAAACAATTTTGCAGCACTTTCAAAAGTACTACTTTTTCAAAGCAGCCACAAAGTATGCAATAACTTTGGGGAATTCGCCCACTTGATTGTATAAATGGAAGAGTGCGTTTAAAAATTTATTTTTCTATTTAATTAACATATAACACTTAACGCTAGAGTTGTTTATTTTTATTTTTATTTTTGTATTTTTTTTGTCATTTTTTCGTAGCTAATTGTTTTTTTTTAGCACAACTGTCAACCCTATATTGCAGCTCTCTTGGATCACGCTCTTGGCTTTCACCTACTCTTTGGCGCTCTTACCACCACTTATCCAAGTCGCTTTTGACGTGACTTTCGCACCTTTTTTTGCTCTCTCTGTACCTCTCTCTCTCGTTTATAGCCGGTCCAACATTAGCCGGCGAGTGAAGAAGAAGCAGAAATAGAATTGAAATATAAGTAAGCGGAATGCAAAATACTTTTCCTTTGGCGCCTTCCTGCTCACAAATACAGTGGTATTTTTATATAAAAACAGAAAAAAACGCTATACTCTCATATGCCTGCCTCCAGACTACCGACTACCCACTATTCACGGTTCTTTTTGAAAATAAGGTGCTTACACAAAAGAGTTACATATTTTATACTATAGACTTAATATATTTTAAAACATAATATAACTTTCTCATAACAAATTATTTTAAATTTAACAAAAAGAATAAATTTCAGTAAATATTTTGAATATGATGTTTTATATTCATCCAGTTAGTTAGGTTCATTCTTGCTCAGTTGTTCAAATAGTTAAACTTAAAGCTACTCCGTTGTTTTGTGGAAAGATTGTTCAATTTTTGCACGAACACAATATACCCTTTTATTGTGCAAGTAGCGGGTATAATAAATCTCCCACCGGCTTTTTCTGTGGTGGCCAACGACGTCGACCGCGTCGTCGACTGCGCTGCCCGTGTCTCTGCATTGGCATTTAGGCATTTATGCCCACGGCAGTCGAACGGTCGCTTCAGATTCTCGTCATCGCTCGTGAAAGGCGCACCGCAAACGCCGCTCTCGTTCTCGAATTCAGTGTGAAAGCTCAGCCACCCACCGTCAACGCCCGCCGGAAAAACTTCGCGAGTGCCCCAATCGAGTTTACCTAAAAGAAAACCCCGCAGTTAATCCATAAATCCTAACAAAATGAGCAGTAAGTTGGGCCACACCGAAATCCAAAGCAAATGCATAAAAATGAAAAAAAAGAAAAGCAAAGAAAGAAGAGAGTGTGTGTGTGTGTATGCATGGCTAAAGGCTGGAAACTGAAAATCGAAAGAAAATAAAAGAAAAGCCTGCCCTAAGTTAAAGCTCCATTGGCGTTTCCTGCTAATAAACCAACCAATCGCCATTTCTCCCATATTTCATAACACTCGCTTCTGGGAGGAGTTATGCAAAATCGAAATCAAAATCAAAATCCGAATCAAAATCATAGCGATAATCGCATTACTATAATATATTTATAAATCGAGCATAGAGCGGCGACGGCAGAGTGTGGCGACGACCTTTACTGACCTTCACTAGCATTTGCTCAGCCCACAGCCCCTCACCACCCCCCGTTTCATCGCTCTCAGGGCCGTTAGAGTGTAGGAAAACATTTAAAAAAAACAAAACCATTGCATTGGGAACCTCTGGCTGCCTGGCATATTTGTTTGTTTATGAAAAGTTTGTGAACAAAATGCTGATAACGTGAAGCTCACATAACCTTCAATGAGCGGGAAGAGCTCCGAAGAGAGATTGATAGAGCTTTTCTTAATGTTATGTTGAGAGAGAGCCGCGTTTTGTTGTGATTTAACACATGGATTTGCGCTTTGTACCTGTCGTAGCATTCCGGTGACCCAGTAATACTACGTAGCGCCATTAGCTGCGCCTTATCAGCTGCATGCCTTATCAGCGGATTATGTCTTTCCGCATCTGCAGCTCATTGAGATTAGCAGCCCATTAAGGGATGCACTTCGCCTTGCCATTTTCACACGCGTTCGCTGACGTCCGGCGATCATGTTTGAAGCACCTCCCATATATTATTCACCCTCTATATGTACACTCCGTAGATGATTTTCTATTTTTAAGTTTCGCCTGTATATGTATGGGTCGGAATTATGGCTGGCGACAGGCGCTAACAAGTTTTGTGTGTTCGAAAATAACATTATTTTTTCTCGAAAACTTTTCCACGCCCGAGAACATTCTTTTGTGTCGCATCGCCCACTAAAATTCTCGGATATATCATCATTTCTCTTGCCTTGGAATATCCATTAAATCTGCACGGATTTATGCCCGCATTTATCATCAACCTACGGCAGCTGCCTTTAATTTTCAGCCCGCAGGGATTTCCAGCATCTCGCGTTTCGGTCACCCCCTCGTCCTCGATGGTGATTCAATTTCTAAAACTGCTGCGTTGCCTGTACCGATCCAATGCATCGCCTACCAGCAGACACAATCTCATTTCATTTCACATTGGCGGGGCTATTTTTAGTGGCCTGCTCTTTCGGATACAGAATCGGAATCTACAAGATACACACTGCCTGCTGAGGTTTCCCGCAGAACTTGTTCCGCGCCTTGCACTCGCCAATTTGTGCGTTGGTGTCGCCGATGTTCCCCGATCCCCCCAAACCACCACTCCCTTTGGCATATCTCAATATGCATTTTCCCCTAGTACAGTCCAACACGGGTAACCGAAATTTCCTAGAACTTACAGGACCATACAAAGTGTTTTACCAGCAAGATTCAGGAAAATATATTTTGTAATAGATGTTTAATATTTAGATGATTTCTGTTTTACTTATACAAAATAAACTTTTAAAAGAGAATTAGTTCATTTATGTTTTTAAAGGATTTGCGGAAAAAATAACAGAAATGTTTTCTCTTACGATTATAACAAATAAATATTTCAATACTTTACCTTTGTGGTGACATAAAAAAACATGTAAATTTATAAAAATATTATTAGTAACTTACCTCTCTTTTAAAACATATAAAAATTGTTTCTTGGATCTTTTACCTCGCAATAAGAACATCTGGTTATAAGTCGATGTAAAATATACATATGTCAGATTTCGAGGTTACCCAGGTTTGACTGTACTTGATTTCTTATGCGCCGGCTGCAAATTATCGCGATGTTTTAATGGGGACCCTGACAAACGGGTTTCGGGAGGGCACAGGATGTCTCCCTCAAGGTCTCGGCTTCCCCATTCATCTAATTGGTGACCCCATTAATGGCGGTGACTGGCGTTAATCTGATCTGGGCCTCTTCACACTCCAACGGGCATGTCAGTCACTTGACCCAGACCCAAGAGCTCATCCCAACCCACGACCTCCAACCCTTTTACACACTCGCTTTGGCGGGGCTCTTTATCAGCTTTATTGTGCTCCCGTTATACGCATCTGATAAAAGCGGGGTTGCAGAAACCAAGGCGCAAACTCTGCTCAAAAAAGAGAGTGTCTAAGAGAGAGAGCTTTCTTTTAAAGAGAGTAGCTTATAGTTCTCTCTTTTACACTGCCAAAAAACAAAAATAATTTTTCCACCTAAGCTGTCACCTAAATTGCTAATTTACTTATTTTTAAGTTTACGTTCTAAGGAAAATGTTTAAGGAAAATGTCGCGACGCATTCATTTTGACAATTTCAACAGATGTTAAATGTTTATATTTAGACCAAGTGTTTATTTTATTTTGTTTAAATCGTTAAATTTATGACGATTGCTAAAATTCTTTTTCACCGTTTTCCCCCATAAGTTTTATTGTTTTGTGAAATTTGTTGTCATTTTGCACACATCCGGTAAGTCAGAAGTTAATAAGATCCATTCTGGTTTTGCCGAAAGTAAATGATTTCATTTTTATTTTAGGCTCAACGAATCATTTCACAAGCACACTCGCAAATAGAAAAGAAAGCATCTGTGTATCTTTCACCCGCACACACAAAACACAGACACACTCACACACACATTAAAGAATTCGGCGGAGGATAAATATCATGCTGGGCTCAATCCAAATCAAGATCAGGCTAGCGAATGCATTTGAATGGCGCTGATTAGACCGTTGTGCAGCAGCTATTCATCAGAATGCGCATCCGTATCTGTGTCCGCATCCGTATCTGAATGCGAGAAGGTAGTTGTTGTTTTCACCTACTTTTTGTATCCTACGCTTGACAGTTCCTTTTCAGTTCGCTTCTCTAAAACCCAACAACATGTATACAGACCTCTAATCTGACATTTAACCTGACTAAAGAAAAGTACCAAGTATATATATAGACACACTTGTATATATACCTATATATTTTCTATATGATTCGTAGCAGTAATACCCGAATAATATTGTTCTAAACTCCATTTAATTGTCAATAATCAAAATTGGAAATAAAAAATAATCTTATGTTTTATATATTTTAACTCTAATGAATTTTTAATTTTCAACACAGCAAGACTGCATGGTTTAACAATTTATAAATACTACCAAGAACGGGGAGAGAATTTCAACAAAAATTCACTTGTAAATTGTGTACCATACAGATTCCAACCTAATCTAGTCAAAACTAATTCCCTATCGTGTGTGAAATGTGCACAGAAAAAAAGCTCATAGTCGCTACTTAATCATGTATATATTAGGATATGCCAACGCCATGAATAATTATCTATAGCTTTTGCCCAACTAAATGCCAACTACGCAAAATTCTAATTGCCCGTTTGGACGCGCCTGAAATATGCTCTGCTCGATTTTGCCAATTCTTTATGATTTTTTTTTTGCAATTTTTCCGCTCTAACAAAGCAAATGAAATTTGGATGCATGTGGGCGCCGCGTGCCCCGCCCACTGCTGACGCAGTTGGAGATCTGCACACACCACTTGTACAAACATACATATGTATCTGTTCTCTTTCAAATGGGGAACCTGAAAAATCGCTTGTTTATTTATAATCCATAACCATTTTTTGCTGAATCCGAAACTAATAAATACACTGCGAGTTCCCAGCCAGCTGCTGCAGTGAAACGTGCAATGTAACAATGACTTTTGAATTGTAACCCAATTAGTATCTGGGTCTGAAGTCTTATCTCTGGAATATCTATAGCGTTTAATTTGCATCTCTATCTTTGTCCCTCTCGTCCCGAATAGAGTTCGCTTGGGTGACGCTGACGACAAATGACACGTACTCACTGGGTGCCTTGGTTTTGGCCCACTCTTTGAAGAGGGCCAAGACCGCCCACCAGCTGGCCGTCCTGGTCACGCCCACCGTCTCGCAGGCGATGCGCGACAGACTGAAGGAGGTGTACAACGTGGTGCAGGAGGTCAATGTGCTCGACTCACAGGACGCCGCCAATCTGGCGCTGCTCTCCCGCCCCGAACTGGGCGTGACCTTCACAAAGTTGCACTGCTGGCGCCTCGTGCAGTTCGAGAAGTGCGTCTTCCTGGATGCCGATACATTGGTAAGATATGGGCAATGGGAAAAAATATACCATTTAATATTTATTGACGGGCATTAGTTTTTAACTCTATTTGACTCTTCTGAACTTAATTAACCTCAGAGCCTGATCAGATGTGATCTTAAATCAATCCGTTAAGAAATAATAACAAAAATATCATATGTACAAAGATATCATTGTGAAATATTTATTTTATCACATAATTTCTAATGGAATAAATTCAATCTTGTTGAGCACAAAAGACATAAAAATTCAATTTGTAAAATAAAAATATATTTATACATAAAACTTAAGTGATAAAGACCAGATTGTGAAAACATTTTTTTAATCAATCATTTTCGATGTTATTATAATCCTTTTGTCTTAGCTCATATTTTTTATATTGGTTTGAGATAAAAATAATTGACAATTTTAAATTTGAGAACATTGTATTTTTCAAAATTAAATTTAACTGATTGATTTAGGTTGTTCATATCATTCGATGGTTTACAATTCTAAAAATTTGTACTAAGTAAATCAGTAAGTCATTACAGATGTGCTGAAGAATGTAGGTCTTAACACACTTAATTTATTTAAGTAATGAATTTCCGATTAAAGATTAATTAATTATTTTAATTAAATTACTTCGTTTACAATTTTAATGTTGAAGTCACGATGATAATTTTGTCTGTATCTCTCAGCCAGTTACTTTGAGAAATCCATATACCTATACCATATACCATGAATAACAAGATCATTAGTAAATCGAATTAGAGTAGATCTCATTTAAATATTATATATAATTATTATATTCTTTTAAAATATCTAAACCAAGAATTTTGTACTTTTCTCATAGGTTTTGCAAAACTGCGACGAGCTGTTTGAGCGCGAGGAACTGTCGGCCGCTCCCGATGTGAGCTGGCCGGACTGCTTCAACTCCGGCGTGTTTGTGTTCAGACCCAGCGTGGACACCTTCACCCAGATCACAGAGTTCGCCGTGAAGAACGGCAGCTTCGATGGTGGCGACCAGGGCCTGCTGAACCAGTTCTTTGCCGACTGGGCGACGGCGGACATTAAGAAGCATTTGCCATTTGTTTACAATGTGACGGCCTATGCCTCGTACTGCTATCTGCCCGCATTCAAACAGTGAGTTTCCCTATCTCTAGATGGCCAAGCAACCAGTAACCAGTTTGTAATATACTTTACGCTTACAGGTTCAGAGATAAGATTAAGATTTTGCATTTCGCCGGCAAGCTGAAGCCCTGGCTGATTCAGTTCAACTCCGAGACAAAGGTGGCCAGCGTTTCCTCGGACTATGCCCATGCCCAGGATCTGATTCAGCTGTGGTGGAACATCTTTTGTGAAAACGTGATTCAGTCCCTGTCCACCGAAATGGTAAGTTCCCTCCGTGGGCTATTTGCAACTGGAATCTTCTACCCTTTGGCGATTTACAGCATTACTTCTGCCCCCCCTACAATCAGACCGAACTCTTATGTCTCCCCCTGTTGTTGCAAGCCATACTAAAGCTAACCAAAGAATTTTATTGTTTAACCCAATGTATTTGCTCCCAAAAACCCCCTGCTTCGTTTCTTAACCCGCTAATCGCAAGCAAACGCCAGGAAGAGTTGCCAATGATCGGCCCGAGGGAGCGATAGCCCACGGGCCCAGTACCGAGGTAAGCAGATCTCCAATTGTCGAACCATCTCGCACCAGATCTGTACAGACCCTGAGCACTCCCCTGTGTAAATATTCTTAATTATAACTCAAATATTTATTTATTTATTTATTTATCCATCTTTCTGTGTGCGCCGAGTAAATAACCCAAGCAAACAAATTCAAATTCGATCTATTTGCTATTTCTTGCCGATAGCTGACCTCGTTATCGTTTCACTTTTCGCCTCTTCTATCTATTCACTTTAACGTTCTGTTCTTTGACTTCGTTTTCATTATTTTTTTTGTTTCGGTTTCCAATTCTCTGTTGATTTTTCCTCGATTAGCAGCCACGCCCCAAAGTAACCCATTTTTTATTTGTGTTTTCTTCTGCTATTTTGGCCCCCCAGACAGACAGACAGACAGACAGACAGACAGACGTACGGACCGAATCTCAATTGGGTCTCTTTTAATTTATATCTTTTGTATTTTTTGTAATATTTGTCCAACTGTGTGTGTCTCGTGTGTGTGTGTGTGTGCTCGTCTCAGTGTTCACTTTCTTTCTGTTTTTTTTTCTAATTTGCAACGATTTGGCCGAGAGCCAGGAAAATGTTTCGGTTTACGCCATCGATAGATGGAAATGATTGAAGATGGTCGATGGTTGGGGGTGATGCCAGAATCATTAGGTATATATCCCATAACACAAGCCAACACACACACACACACACTCACATTCAGGGGGATCTCCGTTTTTGTAACCCTCCACTTTTTACCTTTTTTTTTTGTTTGTGCCGTTCGGTTCTTTATTTTGCAAATTGATTTACTATTCATTTACTCTTTATTTTCCAACTCTCGCTCTCCTATGTTGCGCATTCTGTAAATAAAAACTTGCCATATAAAATTCGTGGACTGCATTTGTCGTGCATTAAACTCTATCTATCTAACATCGTCTCAGTGCCTTTGCCTAAATCTAATGCACTCGCAAAGCGAATCCGCGGCGGATGAGCAGCATCAGCGGCAGCAGCATGAGTACTACCAGCAGCAGCAGCTGCACCACCAACTGTTGCATGTGCGCCAGTTCCGCGATCCTTGGGCAGATTACTATGAGAATCTGGAGAAGGAGCAGGAGCAGGAGCAGCAGCAGCACCACCACCAGCACCAGCACCACAATCCCAGCCAGAATCACAGCCAGGACAATTTGAATGCGAATGCAACTGAGACTGCGAATGCGAATGCAAATGAATATGCCACTGAGTGGCAACATGACGATGCATGCCACCCACCCTCGTCGCCGACTCCTCCACCACAGTCCTACAATGCCAATGCCAATGCCAATGCCACTGCCAATGCCGAAGACTTTCCATCCGTAGATGTGAATAGCAATGAGCTAAACATTTCACATCCACCTGAACATGCCACCTCAGCCACTGCCATTGCCACTGCCAACGCCACGCCCACTGCCACGCCCACGCCCACGCCCTCGCCCACGCCTCATCATTCCGTGCATAGTCAGACAGTAGAAAAAGCGACAAGCCACCAACAAGAACATGAAGTTGCAGCCACAGCGCAGCCTGAGGTAAAGGCAATCAATCCAATACCGGCCCAAGAACTACACAGAAAAAAATATCCTTATCGTTTCGATTTATATTCCATAGGATGCTAACAAAATAATTAAACTTTGAATTTTTCTCAAATTCACTTTAAAAACTTTTGTTAATGCTTAAAAACAAACTGTATTGAAATACGAATAGAAATTTAAAGGAATTCAAATGTAAATACGAAAATATCTTAAAATATTCATAACTACATAAAAAAAAAAACAATTTTTTATGTAAAATCTGTAAAAAGCAAAGCTGAAATCTGATCGAAACTATGTTTTGTTCTGTGTAGAAGGCTTAATCTCAAATTCCCAACAAAAAACCAGCATCGGATATGGGTGTGCAAGTGTACAAGTGCTAGTGCAAGTGGTAGTGATATTGTAATGCCCTGGTTTTCGTCTAGTCACTGTTTTGCATACGAATTGTCATTGTCGTCGTCATTGTCCTTCGGTCATCGTTCATTGTTTCTCATGGTCCTTGGTTCTTGGTCCTTGGTCCTTGGTACCGGGTTCAACGTTGTGTTTGTGGCCTGGATGAGGGCATTTGTTGATTTATTATTAGTTGGCCTGGCACCTGGTCAAGCATAAATGTAAATTGAAAATGGTGAGCTCGCTCGTCATTACAGCACCATCATCATCAACATCACCATAATCATCTTCATCATCTTGAGATGCAGCAGCAAAGCAGGCACTTCATCCTCGTGTTGCATGTGCTCACCTCAGCCACCTCCCAGCATTCCGCCCACTTTCACATAGTAATCTGCCAGAGAGTTGCTGGGACACGAGTTGCAAACGTAAGCAGTCGCTGTGCAGCGCGTCGTATACTTGATTTATGCCTCGAGTAGCACTCTGTTGTCATATTAATCATACGCCCTGTGCACCGTAACTAACATCTCAATGTTGTCAACCGTTCGTCTGCGTCTACTAGTGCTAATAAATGTTTAATCCGTAGTGCATGAACTACCCGAAACACCAACACCCCACCCGCCCCCCTCTTCTTTAATGGTAACAGAATTAATAAATCCATTTTGCATATTTTCAGGCGGGACTGGCTGGTGCTCTGTCTCAGCTGCGTATCGGTGAGCAACGCACTCCCGAACAGGAGGACTACGAGAATCAGATGCGCCGCCAGTGCTGGGAGTCTGGACAGATCGACTACTCCGGAGCCGATTCCTTCGAGAACATCTGGAAGAAGATCTCGCAGACGCTGGACAAGAAGTCCGACAAGGAGACCGAAGAAACTGGTAGCTCATAGATACAAAACCGAATCTGAACAAAACAAAACAAAACAAAACAGAAACAAGCAAACCAGAACAAACAAATGCAAATCGTTCGATTTTCGTCGTTTTGTTGTCTTTTTTTGTTAAACACACACACACTCAGCCCCCTCTAACCCCAAACCCCAAGTAAACGCACACACAGACCAGACTCATACACACACACACACACACAGTCGTAATTCCCAAGGCGAACTGTGGCCAATGTCAAGGAGCCCCCCGGTCTAATTGAGATTTAAGGTTCAGCACAAAATGTGTTGTCGAAACAAATTCTTCAGAGTGACATAAATGCAATTTTTATTTGCCCCCGCACACATATCGTTAAAAAGAAAGACAGAGATGGAGAGCAGGGAAAAAAACGAACGCACAGAAATTTTAATTAAGTTTTCAAATTAAACTTTTTGCACTGCTGCTGCTGCTGCTGCTCTCGACAAACGTGATGTGTTGCGATACGTTGTGTGTGTGTGGGCGACACACTTGGCGCAGTTGCCCCAATCTCTCGCCCCCAATGCTCCTTCCCTAAAAGAACACTTGGCCTGGCCACAAACTTTTACACTTCATTGTATTTTAATTGAAAATTTTGTACTTTCGCCCTCTCCTGTGTTAACCGATTTATAACGATGACTTTTTAGCTCATCTGCATCGAAATTCATTGCCAATACCTGCCCCTTTCCCACTTTCCCCACATATGTACATATGTTTTTCCCCATGAATAAAAACCAAACCAAACAATGAGTGTATACAATAACTCTAGAAAAGATAAACGAAAACAATTTAAAATAAAGTGAAAATCAAAACTGAAATTGTAGCCAACCATTTGTGGCTATTGTGTACATGTTTCTGCCTGTGTGTGTGAGTGTGTGTGTGTGCGAACTGCCCCGCCCCCTTTTTTGCGCCCACTCTTCGAATCGAATTCGAGCTGAGTGTTAAGTGTTTTGTTTCAATTGTTTTGGCAGCCAAACTTTTCTATCTATATACGTTTATACCATTTATGTTATAATTTACTATTTGCAAATATTGTCTTAATATTTATTCGAGAACAACAAGAACAAAGAAACCCCCAACAACAAGAACAAGAACAACACAAACAAATTTTCAATTTAAGAAACTCTGTTTTTAAATGTGCATTTTTATTTTAGCCCTAAGTTGCGCTCTTCTCGTACGTTTTGTCACCTTTTCAGTTGTGTATTTTAAGCCATCTTAGCCATGGGAAGCCACGGGTCTAGGCCAAAAGGTCTTAGAGCCATCACGTAGCCATAAGAGCCAGCACCATTCACCCATCGCATCTCAGTCACCATCAGCATCAGCATCAGCATCCCAGCATCACAGACGATGTAGCTGAATTCGAATTAAAACTACTGTCTCCTCGTTACCCCCAAACCACATTTGCAGATAATGATAACGATAGTGACCCTCCTGCTAACCTACTAAGCTATGATCAATTGCTAAACGAAACCGCCAGCAAACTGCTGCATCCGCCTGAGAAATCCGCACCTTCGCAGGCGATAAAAACGAAACAGCCGCAAACTAACAATGGGAACGGGAATGGCAAGGGGCAGCCGCAGCTTGACCAGCCACGCCCCTCTGCCCGCCCTAAAACCGCAGCAACTAACGCTTCAACTCCTTCAGCCACCTCCTTAAAGCAGAGTCCACAGATGCGACAGGAAAAACCGGAACCACAGCCACAACCGCAGCCAGCACAGCACATCACGGTGCCGGCAGGAAGTGGAAACGGCGGCGTCTCGAAGAACAGCAAACAGCGGTCCGCCCGCAAGTTCAAATAGCAATTACTGAAGCTGCTGATGCACTACAGCTGCCTGCCAAACCTGGCGTGTCGCTCCAAGTCGTATTACCGGCGGCTGGAACCGAATCTGGATACCGAACCCCAACCCGTGCACGTCTAAACCCAGCGATTAATTGACAAATCCAAGAAAGTACAAAGCGTATGCAACGATGAATGCTGTAAAAATTGCTTAGCAGGCGGCTCTTAGACGGTGAACTTACAGTTTACAAGGTTTCCAGTTATCCCAAGTATAAATAAGTCAATTTAAATTTTTCGTAATATTCGATACAACGAAAAGGACTTCGGTTAAAGTAAATATTGGTAGGAAATAAAATATGAGTTTAAGTGACTTTGAAAATGCTAATAGTGAACTGAACAAAATGAGTGTAAATTAATGTGTCGTATGAAAGAAAAGTATATGATAGGATTAGGATTGAACTTTTATTTTTCAAACTTTGATGCTTAAATTAGATAGTCAAAATTAAGAAATTATTAAATATGAAAAGTGTTAACTGCCTTATTTTACTTAAAGCTATATACAATTGGAAAATAATTATCATATAATCACGACTGTCTTTGAAATCGTCTAAGAGCCACTTGATTAACCCGAATGCCAGGCTGCCTTACTGAGGAAACCCACGCAATATCGTAGATTTAGCGTAAGATAAGACAAAAGCTAATACTAGACTTAGGCCGCAAGTGCTTTGGATAACCCTAGACGCAAACACACACTCAAGAGCTTGGGATGGTCGTAATATACAGCCTTATATACCAAATACTATACACACAATGCATCCACACACCACAGAGCTTCTGACCTCCGCGGACATCGAAGATGGTAAGGTGGAGTTCGACAAGGCCACGGGAGCCAGCACCACGTACAAGCTGATCGAGGGTGGCTACGAGGTGATCACCACCAGCCCCCAGCCCAATGGAACCGTCAAGACCCAGGTGCGCACCTTCTGGGACCCGAAGCCCGTTAGCGAGGAGGACCTGGTAAAGGAGCAGCAGAACAAGAAGCTGGTCCAGAAGCGTCTCGGCAAGGAGATCCGCATCGATGAGCGCACCACCATGCTGACCCGCGCCATCGAGGGAGGTTACGAGGAGGTGTACACCACCGTCAACGAGGACGGAACACGCAGCATGCGCACCAAGACCTTCTACGACTCGGTTCCCACGGAGGTCGACGACAACACCGCCGCCAAGTTGAACAAAACAAGAAGAACGTGACCAGGAAGTCGTCGGTGGACTCCACCGATTCCACGGAGTCCTCCCGCCGCATCGTCCAGAAGCAGCAGAAGAACGTGGTGCAAAACTACCAGGACCAGCAGTCCAACACCACTACCACCTCGGAGCGAAGGGTGTCCGTGACGCAGAACATCGAGATCACCGAGAACAACCGCACCGTGCGCAAGAATTCGCTGCAGGAGCAGAATGTCAAGGCCATCACCTCCACCTCGAACACCTCGACCATCGACAGTGGCAAGAAGCAGAAGAAGAAGCCCAAGTCCTCGGCTCCACCACCACCCGCTGACTTCTTCCAGAACGACACGACCTCTGTTGCGTCCAAGCGAGTGCCCGGCGGAGTGGAGTACACCTACTCCACGGAGCTGGAGTCCGGCAAGACCATCACCACCTCGAAGACCGTCTATGAGGAGGAGGAGGTGGAGCTCACCGAGGAGGAGATCCGGCAGTACAAGAAGACCCTGAAGGACGCCGAGAAGCACAAGAACGTGACCACCACTAAGAAACTTAAGTCGGAGTCAGGCACCAAGAAGATCGTGCCCTCTGAGAACCCCGGCGACGTGACCACCGTGGAGACCATCAAGATCGAAGGTGGCACCGAGTATCACTACACAACCGTGACAGCCGAGGGCATCGTGAAGAAGGCCGTGAAGACCGTGTTCGATCCTGTGCCCAGCAACAAGGCCAATCCCGATGACACCGACGAGGAGGAGATCATCGAGGAGTACGAGGAGGAGATCATCGAGCCCGGCGAGAAGAATGTCAAGACCATCGAGACGATCAAGCAGCTGCCCACCAAGTTCGAGGGTGAGCATACTGGGCATAACCCACCCAATCCTACCAATTCCACTAAATCATATTGTCCAATCATTGCTCGTTCTTTCGCAGAGGAAGTGACCATCACCCATGAGAGGAAGGAGAAGAAGGTAAAGAAGTCCATGGTCATAAGCCAATAGAGATCGCCGCAAGCCCACACTGAAACACACTCAAACACTCATGACACTCATACAACACAAGGCACATCAATCACAAACAAGCTTAAGAAAAGGCCCGAAGACACCAGAAAGGCCCTGCGAAGATCCCAAGCTAATTCTCCTGACCTATTTCAGCATCCAGCTCAGTTAGTTGCGAGCGGTCTTTGCACGCTACTCGTTAGCTTTATTATCAATTACCAGCTGTCTAGTGCCCTAGAAATGTATTACGAAATTATCCAAAATTTATTGCAGAAATCTATCTAACATAATTGTATCCTCTTTTGTTAACAAAAATAAAACACAAGTTTTGGTTCTAATTCCTCTTGGTCTTCTTCCTTGGAGAGCTCTTTGATTTGGAACTTCTTCGGCAGATGTAGAAAAGAACCAGAATTGGCAGGAGAACGAGAGCCACAGCCAACGCAACAATGTCCAGCAGGTAGAACTGGTACCAGGGAAGCTGCACGCCGGCGGACACAAGGTGGGGAGCTCCTTTGTGCTCGATCACATAGTTAATCCAGTACATGGCCGTGTCCATAGCACTTTGCGGTCGATCGCGAAATATCCGTGAAGCCTTCCTCATGTTGTTCCTGAACTTGGGATTCTCAATCAGTTCCAGCAGCATTCCCCGAAGCTCTTCCACCGTTACTGTCCGGTAATCCAGACCCAGGGCATATCCCGCCTTCTTGCCCTGATTGATGTTCATATGCTGGTCACAGTAGACGGGCATTCCTAGTATCGGAATTCCATTGTACACCGCCTCCTGGGTTCCAAAGAGTCCACCATGTGCAATGAACACCTTGACATTCGGATGTGCCAAAATGTCGGTCTGAGGCATCCAACTCTGCACCTTCACATTGGCCGGCAGATTAGGCAGAGTTTCATCCTCGAACTTCCAAAGAACTCGCTGCTTTAGACTGCCAAAGACCTCTAGGAAAATCTTAAGCTTTTCCGGCGGGAGATCGGCACTACGCACCTGTGAGCCTATAAAGGTTTTGATTGTTATTATTGCACTATTACATTAATTGCATCTATCACGCAACACAGTTACCTAAGCTGAAATAAATAGCTCCATGTGTGGCTCCATCCAGGAAGTTCTGGAGGTGCTCTGGCAGCGCCTTTGGGGGCTGAATATGCAGCCCTCCCACTGAGATCATATTATAGGACAAGGGTCTGGCCGAAGAAAGCGGCATGTAGGTGTTCAACAGAATAGCCGAGATATTCCGCTCAAGTTCCTTTACGGTTGGAACCCTATCGAGAAGTTTGGAGAAGTGTTTCCTAAGGACGGCATCCTGGTTGGGGTAGTAGGAGAACTCCCTGCTAAGATCCTCGGCGGCACTAATGGCCACATTTCCGATTCGCTCCCACAGTGTCATGCGATCTGTGTACGGCATATATGCATGCGGTACGTACGACCAGGGAGACACTATTCCAAATAGCTGGCTAAGGTAGTTGGCATGGCCGAATGTCGAGACGGTAATGATGGGAATCTGGTACAGATACCCCAGAATGAGGGCGCCTTCGTTGTAGAACTGTTCTGCCAACAGCAGATCATATTTGCCGACCTTATTTTTATCATTGATTACGGCCTGAATTTCTGGCTGCTCGAACGCAAAGTCCGTGCTGTGCGCACCCATCACATTAACCATCCGCAGGAAGGTGAAATTCGGCAAATCAGTCATCTCCAGAATGCTGTTTTTATTGCTCATCTCCTTAACTGGGAAGCAGAATATTATTAATTTGTACATTTTTTGTAGCGACTTTACCTACTCTCTGGCCAAAAATCGTATTGTGGAATCACAATTTCCCTGTAGTTTGTGCCCAGTTTTTCTTTAGACAAGGAAAAGGGAGTGATGAAAGTAACTTCATGCCCTTGTTTTACCAGCTCCCGGATAATGGCATTGGTCATCATAAAGTGGCTTTTTCCAGGGAAAAAGAAGGCTGCCAGAATGCGGGAGCTAGCACCGAAGTCCAGTTGCTGAAATGCCACCAGGCTCAAGAGCAAAAAGTGCAGAGCACTTTTCAATTTCTGTAAAATATAAATGTTAGCAATATCAATGTGTGCTACTGATCATCCTTAGACCTTGTCTTATCAGTCAACTCTTCATCGGAGGTCTTGAATTTTACTTAACAAATAATCTGGTGTAATAACTAGTAGAATTATTTTCTTAACACATGTTGCATTTTAATTTAATAAAAATTATAAGCTTTCCGGTCAATTAATAAACCAATAAATGAGTTTCATTGACAATTTTGAAAAAAGCTTTGAAAGCTTTCAGATATTTAATCAATTTATTTACAACAAACCATTTTGATTAAGCTTGTTACTCTACAATAGGAACAATCAACAACCGGCTCGCTGGACGATTCTCAAACGACTGCGATAGGTATTGATAGGCCGATTTGTGGGTCTCTAGGTAGCATATGTATGTCAAGAGACCCTTTGAGATTGGCAAAACTAATAATCTGTGTGTGACTCGTGCGGAGAAAGAGGTAGACGTCATGTTCTTGTAATCTATGAATCCCACCGAATTTTATGTAAGCATGATCATGCATTGAAATTGAAAACAAGGTAGATTGTGATAATAAAGATAATATAATGATTGGGAATGTGGTTTTTGGGTTTATTATTTCTTTTTCTTGGTCGTTTAAGTCACTTAAGTTATAAAACAAATAGATCTAAATTATTCATAAATCAATATTTGTAATGCCCTTTGCAATCAGTAAAAAATATTTAATGCATTATTTATTTAGTTTATATATTTATACACAAAATAGATTAAGTACAATGTTTCCACACGTTTAATGAGAATATTACTTTTACTGACATTTCTTATACTCGATTGTTACATTTTGTTTACCAATTAACCTTCAAATATTAATTCCTAAGAGCATTTTAATAAATTCTTCGAACAAATTAGTTTTTCTTAACTTTCCTGTGCTTTCTGTTACTGCCCATCAACAATCTAATGGCAAATAAGAGGGCCAGGATGCCGGTCAAGCCAATGACGGCCACAAAGGCTACCACATCAAGCAGATAGAACTGGAACCAGTTGAGATCGAGGCCTGCGGATCGCATATGGGGAGCTCCTCGATGCCTGATTACATATTCGATCCAATAGACGGCACTTTTGCGGGGCTCCTGCGGTCGATCCCTAAATATGTTTGAGACCCTTTGTACGTTTTCCTTATACGTCGAATTGTGGATGAGTTGGTGCAGGGAGTGTCGGAGGATCTCATCGGTAATCGACTGGAAATGCAGACTGATGGCATAGCCGCCCAAAACGGCCTTGTTCATATTTAGGTGCTGGAACAGAAGTCAGAATTAGTGTCTGGATAGGGTTAAGATGACGCTAACACCCACCTGATCGCAGTAGATGGGTATGCCCAGCATAGGCACGGCGTAGTGCACTCCCTCCTGAGTGCCAAACAGTCCGCCGTGTGTGATGAAAACCTTCACGTTGCGATGGGCCAGAATATCTGCCTGCGGCAGCCACTTCCTCACCATCACATTTTCCGGCAACTGGGTAATGCTCTCGTCCTCGAATTTCCACAGCACCCGCTGCTTGAGTGAACCGAATACCTGGAGGAAGAGTCGCAGCATTTCCACCGGCATATCCTTGCTCTGGACATTGCTGCCCAGGCTGAAGAAGATGGCCCCCTCGGTGGCCCCGTCCAGAAAGGCTTGCATGTCCGGTGGGAGTGCCTTGGGTGGATAGATGTGCATGCCACCCACTGGCACCATGGCATCCACAGTGGGACGTGCCGTGGTCAGCGGTGCTTGACTGTTAAGCAGCATTACTGAGATTTCTCGCTCCATGTGCCTGACCTTTGGCACCACATCTAGAATTTACCTATCTCATGTGGGTTCACTAATAAACCAACGTCGTAACTCACCCAAAACGGGGCCAAAAAACTCCTTGGCCACAGTATCCATTTTGGGAAAATAGTTGAGCAGCCGGTCCATGTCTTCATAGAAGGATACATAGGAGTTGCGCACCCGATCCAGGAAACTCATTCGATCGGTGAAGGGCATAAAACCGTGCGGCACAAAAGACCAAGGCGTAATCAGACCCATCATCTGGCTCATGTGGTTCACGTAGCCCAACGTACTCGTGGTCACCACGGGTATCTTGTAGATGTGAGCCAGGGCCAGAAAGGCCTCCTGATAGAACTGCTCGGCCAGGAGGAGATCAAAGACCCCGTCCGTCTGCTTGGCATGAATGAGAGTCTGAACCTTGGGCTGCCGTAGAGCATGTTCCGTGGTTTTTAGCCCGATAATCTCTAGCATTTTCAGAAAATCATAGTTGTTCATGCGGGTCAGCTCGAACAAGTGCTGGGCTCCGAAGTTCAGCTTAACTGGTTCCAGACGATATTGATGACTGATGATTTGCCAGATGTTCCATAAAAACAACAACACTTACCATCATGCCAGAAATCGTAGACCGGTTCTATCAAGATCTCCGTGTAGTTGCTCCCCAGCTGCTCTTTCTCCAAAGAAAAGGCAGTCACCATGGTCACCTGATGGCCACTTTCGACGAGTTCCCTCATCAAAGCTTTGTGCATCATAAAATGTGATTTGCCTAACCAATAATACAAAATTGGTCAGAAATTATTATATATCTATGCAAGCAAATACAATACCTGGAAACGCATACACGGCCAGTATTTTAGATGTCTCAGCTAATTTTAGCTGGGAATAGAAAGTTCCAGCCAGGAGCAGGGAAAATACTAATACAAATTGCATCCTTAAAACATTAACTGAATCTAAGAACTTGTGAATCCAATGTTTTTTTTTGGTTTAATCCAGGTTTCTCTTATTCTGTTCTTGGCAACAACCTGTTTCCAGTTTTTGTTTACACTATAGGTCCGTTGCTCTTGAGATTAGAAATCCGACTTCACGGTTCTAGCCAGCGCCAAAAACTAAAAGCTATTTTCGCTTGCTCTAATGATGCCAACTCGACTCAAAGTTCATGTTAAACTAGAAAACAATTAAGATTAAATTACAGAAACAAAATAATCAAAAAATAAAAACAACTGGAAATCGTTCGCCGTTCAATAAAGATTGTCGACATTTGTGAAATACAAATTACTTACTTTTGATAAGGTTATTAATGCTTGAACGGCTCCATATATGTAGCATCTGAAACACGTAATCAGTACATACAGTATACGCGACGCTGTTATAAGGAGACTATTAAATTGATGTTCGCGTGCCTGAAAAGCTTTTCACTTGTTTCGTGGAGAAATGACAGATGCAACTGTTTGCACTTCTGAATGAACACTGAACTTGAGCCGCAGTTCGATCATAGTCTTAACTACGATGCAATTCTGATAATTGTATTTATTTGAGTACAAGACTTTGGGGCCCGAGAACGAAATAAAAGCACACCACCTCCACATAAGCTTTCTGAATCGTTTTATTTTTTCATTTTTCAAACGTATTTGCATTTTAATGTGTTTGTCCTTAAATGCTAGGTATTAAGCAATCGATACATTATAATTAAATTAAGTTAAATTAGAACGTATATCCTATAATGCGATTACTTTTCAACGAATCCGCTTTATGTAATTTACATTTCCATATTCGATACAAATTGTTTAAGTTATTCTCGTCTTTATACAAAAATCACATTCGATTCGTTATGTATTCTCCTTGTGTCAGTTTTTGTTATCTATCTTAAAATGTTTTCTTTCGATTTGTCTGAACCATGTTGAAGTTCGATTAAAGTTTTAAGTACTATCTTGATACATGCAATTAACAAACTCCTTCAGCTAGCCGTAGATGAAACATTCTGTGTGTGTGGGCAGCCAGGAATTTCGAATTTCAAATTTTCCATTTTCCAATTTGAACTTTTTTCTGCAGAAACTTGAAGGTGAAGTTTGTGTGGCGAGCAGGCGGCTGATATGAGTTATTAGTCTAGGCCTTAAAGCTAAAGAGCTTAAGTGAAATTCAATTTGCGGTTGTACGTATGCAGGGGGTGGTCATGGTGGTGCGTTGTGGGTGGGTGATATGTATGTGTGCTGAACCCTGTGCGAAAGCTGGGCTAATTGAGGCCAGTCGTCGGGATAAATGACTGAGGCGGAAGCTGCTGCAGTCGGCTCCATTCCATATGGTTGGGCATATGGGTGGGCCACCACCTCGCTCCTCGCTCCTCGTCCTTTGTGTTGCTTTTCCCAAACAAAAAGTAAACAGAAAGAAACATGGGGCTGTGATAAATAATTCCCCGATGACTCCTGCGGTGGCACGTGCCCAGAATCGGCTAGAAATCCAACTCCTGCTCCCTAGATGTACTTGGATATGTAGCGCTTCTGGATGAGTCGGCCGGCCTTGCGCTTCAGTATGGTGAAGCGTATTAACTGCTAATCGCTGAAGTGCGGCGAATGCGGCGGCACACGTGGGTACAGCTGTGAAAAAGGAGTTGGCACTTAGTTCCCTCCCTTTCTGCGTACGTGAAGGCATCTCATCGGCTACTCACCCCCAGGAGGTTGCGGGGCACGTAGCCCTCCTCGCCACCGGCGTTCCGAGCCCACCACCACTCGTTCTCGGCATCGTCGCCCTTGCGCAGCACGATCAGCGGCTCGTTCACGTGGAAGGAGAGCTCGTCGCCGTTCTGGGCCTCGTACGAGAACACGGCGTATACGTCGCCATTGTGCAGGATGCCCAGCTTCTCCTGGATGCCTGTAAGTCAAGGGAAAAACGTTAGAAAAGATAAATGAACAAAAAGGAACGCAATGGTCGAGTGAAACGACTGTTGGATACCATTTACTCAGCTAACCTTTGCAAAAAAAATAGACCGAAAAGTTGTCATTGCAAAATGGATTACGAATGCATTATTTTTACCTCCAGTAATCAGAAGAAAATGGATTACAACCTGGATTACTTTAAAATAGCCATGTCCGCTGTTCGGTCAGCAGCTATTAATTAAATTCAAATGACATTAAAACATGTTATTCTTACTCAAATGTTATTACTTGCTCTTTTAAAAACTCATTTTATAATATTGGTCTCCTGGTGTTTCCATTAAAAACACACAATTAAATTTTGCCTACAGATCAAGGAAACGTCTTTGATACAAAAACGATTACTGTGTATATCTTATCCGCAAGTAAGAATTGAACTTGCCTCTAAATTGAACTGGGTTGACTTTCTCATCCATTGTAACAGGTATTGTTTCAACGAACACAATATACCCTCTAAACCTCCAAGCAACGGGTATAAAAGTTGATCTTTTCCTAATAATCCCAGAGGGCCAAACTAGTGTACTTACTGTACAAATACTCTGAGCAGCCGTCGAAGCCCTCCTCATCCTCCTCGCACTTCTCCGCCGGCGTCTCGTGATCCGACAACGTGGAGGCAAACAGGCAGGCGCCGCTCTCCACCAGGAACTTGACCATGGACAGATTGTTGCAACTGGCGGCGCAATGCAGTGGCGTCCAGCCATCCGAGTCCTGGGCGTTCACATCGCAGCCAAACTCAACCAGGAATCTGAGCAAAAATGTGATTAATTGGATTAATAAAAAAAAAAGAGAGAGAAAGAGGGCAGAAGGAAAATGTCACTTACTTGACAATGTCAAAGTGGCCGGCACAGATGGCATTGTGCAGCGCCGTAATTCCCTCATCGTTGGCCGCACTGGGATTGGCCACTTGCATGGCCGTCTTCTTGACCAGCTCCAGTTCGCCTTCGAGACTGGCGTCCAGCAGGAGGGCCAAAGGATCGAAGCTCACCCGTCGCGCCAGCTTGGGTTTTCCGCCCGTTCGCTCCTTGATGTTGCTGCTTGTCGTGGCCGTCACAGTGGCTGACGCGGATGTTGACATCTCCTGCTGACTGGCCGCTGTCGTTGGGGGCACCATGCGGTCCGTTTCGTCCGCGCTGGACTCACTGCTGGGCGAGTGTTGGGGCGAGGTGTCCGGCGTGGATTTTAAGGCCTCTGCTGGCTGTCTAAGTGAAGGCTCTGATTTCCGTTGATTTGGCAGCTGCATCGGAGGCGGCTTCTGTTGGCCATTAGTGCTGGACTGGCCGGACTGGCTGAACTTCAGACGAGGCTGCTCGAACAGGGGCTGCTTGCGGATGGTCAGTGGCTTGGCCTTGATGGGCAAGTTGTCGTTGATGTTCAGCGATTGCAGGCCAAAGGTCGCCGCCGCCAGCGGCTTAGGTGCCGTTGATGCTGGCGCCACACCTGCCGTGGATGCCGACGTACCGGCCTCCACTGGCGATGGCTGCTCCGTTGGCGACATCTTGCTGGGCTTGGGCGGCAGGGCCGGACGGGGATCCGCCATCACCACATTGGGCGCCACGCGGTTCACCTTCGGACTGTAGGTGATCATTTTGGGTATGGAGCTGCCGATGCCGCTGCCACTGCTGCTCACCGAATTGGGCGCCACACTGCTGATGGGCTTGCGCGGCGGCACCGCCAGATTGCCCACCTGCACCTGGAGCGGCTTGGAGGCATTGGACACGGGGGCTAGTGCCACCGATTTGCTTATCGCCCCCAAAGGCATACTGTGCACGGTGAGCTGCTGCTGTGTGTTGCGTTCGGATAGCGTTTCACTGGTCACCGAAATCTCGTTCTTCTTGATTTGCAACTGTTGCTGCTGCTGCTGCTGCTCCTGGCTCTCCTTCGACGTGGCCTGCTGGTTGAGTTTGCTTATCAGGGCGGAGGCGGTGGCGGAACTGCTGGCGCTGCTCGAGGAAATGCTTTTGGGGATTTTACTGACATTCACAGAGGCGGGTGTAGATGTTGCTCCTGGGGCTGCTGCTGCTGCTGCTGCAGTTGCTGCTTGAGTTGCTGCTTCTGCAGCTGCTGCTGCTGCCGCTGCTGCTGCTGCCGCTGCCGCTGCTTCTCGATCTCGTTTCTTGGGTCCCACTTCCGCGTAGATATGTGTGGTACTATCCATGGCCTCTGTTTGCGCCTGCTTGCGCAATTCGGCATCCGTTTTGGCAACAGCCGCCCCCGTACCCGCCCCCGCCAGCAGCTTCTTGGCCAGCTTGGACTCGTCGCTTTCGCTACTGGAACTGGCCACCGGCACGGGTACGGGCACGGATCCGGCAAAGAAACCACTGTTCTGGCCCAGCTTGACATGGGTCAGATCCTGGATGAGCTGGTTCTGCTGGTTGGTATTGGCCGTGGCCGCTGCATGCTTCATCCCGCCACTCAAGTAGCTGGCGGTGCTTGTGATGGTGGACTTCTGGGGCGTGTGGATGAAGGGTTCTACGGCGGCCACATTGCCGCGGGCTCGTCCGGCGGCAGCGGCGGCGGCTGCAGCTGCCAGTTGATTGACCTGCTTCTGCAACAGTTGCTGCTTAAGGGCCGCAACTCCGCCGTGTTTGGCCAGATTGCTGGCAGGTTGCTGGTAGGCCAAAGTCTGCTGTTGCTGTTGTTGCTGTTGCTGCTGTGCAGTTGCTGCTGCTGCTGCCGCCAGCAATTGAGCAGACTGAACATGCAATTGCTGTTGCTGTTGCTGTTGCTGCTGCACGGTCGTCTGTTGTTGTTGCTGCTGCTGATGTTGCTGCTGCTGCTGGTGATGGGTGTTGGCCTGCTTTTTGCGCTGCAGGCGCGTCTGCAGTTCGTAAATACGCTGGTCCACGGACCGTAGCTCCGCCTGTCGCTGCTGCAGGGCCTCGCGTTGCATGTGCAGCCGTGCATCCTGCTGCAGCGACAACTGGTTGCGGTACTGCAATGATAATGCAAAATAAACATAAACAACTTCCCAATTAGTGGCTGTTGCAGTTTGCGTTTCACTCACCATCAGTTCGCGTCGCAGCTTCTCCAGCTCGCGGGATGCCTGGGGTGGAAGGGCCTGGCCAACAGCGGAGCCAGCGGCTGCCAGGATATTCACAGGACATCGACGGTCACGTCGCAGGTCCTCCAGTTGGCGGGTCAGGGCCTCCACCTTGGCCACGGCCAGGCTGAGCTCCTTCTCCTTCTCGCTAAACAGGGCACGAATCGAGTCCAAGTCATTGCCTGAAGATACAAATTGGATAAAATATATTGTTCTGAAAACGCAGCAATCATTTTAAACTACACAACAACCTTGCTTACTTTTAAAATTACTCAGTAAACATTAATTGCCATATATTTAGGTAGTCTACTCTAAGAGCAAACCGAAAAGTGATTATGCCTATTATCAGGACTATAATGCGTAATCTCGTTTTTGCGTTAAGGTATCTTCGTAAATCCTAATTAAAACTCAGCTGCGGCAATCTGTAGTTAAGGACTTGATTCTTCACTAATGTAGGTGCTTCTGCCTTGAGTGCTCAGATTAATCAACAATGTTATCCCGATCCATGCCTTTTCCTTCACTAACTATTTTATAATCGCCGGCCGCCTGCTGGTCGCCGGTGTTTTCCTTTCGTGGATTTGGGCTGCCTGTTCAAACTAATTACAGCCACAACACAGGGCGCCAGCTCATTAACATAATACCCTTGTATGGTAATGTGTGTGTGTGCCAGTGTGCGGGCCAACATCTTCTTAGCCATGTTCAGGCGGCATTGTTGCCGCCCACTGGCAATCATAAAGGACAACAAAGTGGCACACACATACATAAATTAAATTCACACACGCGAGGGGCGAGTGGATGGGAATTGGCTGCTCTGCCATGGAGGCCGGCCGCCACTCAACACGGTTTTAACACATGTTAATTCACCCATAGAGCCCCTCTTCTCCACTCAGCCGGCGGTGCTTAACTCAATTGGATGGGGTAGCTTAGGTCCGGATAGGATATCCCAAGCAAATGCACTTGGTGGCACTTCGCCACTGCCCGTGAGCCAACCCTCCTTCTCCTTCTCCTTCTCCTTCTGCACTGCACAAAAGTTGCATAGTAAATCTCTGTGTTCTCCTGAAACATTTAGCTTTAAAATTTCATGGGGAAAACATAAATTTAATCGATTTAAGATAATACATGTATAAAACTGATTACAAGTTGATCTTTCATTTTAAAGGAATTTAAATAATTGATTAACACGAGTTTAGTACTTAAGTCAACTTAATTTTACTAAACTCAAGTGCTCAATTTGAAGTTCAAATTTGTAATTGTTTGTTACTTATTCGCCTTAATATAAAATTGATTTTATTATGCTCGTTACTCGTAGATTAAAAGGGTATATTTTATTCCTTGAAAAGTGTGCAACAGTTGGAAGACCCTAAAAAGTATATATATATTTGATCTGGATCAAAAGCCTAGTCGATCTAGTCGTATACGTCCGTCTGTCTGTCCGTCCGTATGAGTGTCAAGATCTCAAAAACTATAAAAGCTAGAAATTTAATGTTTTAAATGTAGATTCCGCGTAGCGCAATTTTGTTTCAAAATGTGGCCACGCCCACTCGAACGCCCACAAATTGTAAATTGGAAATTGACACGGCACTCTGAAATTAGGTTAAGTTCACTTATAAAGCTGTACATGTTTATTATATTATTATATTAATATCTTTTGACTTTATGGTAAATTTTGAAGGCAGAAGGCACCACTTATGTAATAGTCTGGACATTTTTCCTTGCTTTTTTGTACTATACGAGTTTCAAATAAATAAATTCTAACCGAGTTTGTATTAATTCTGTATATACAGATTTTAAGAACTACCACTAATTGACTATAAGTAAACCGACCCTAATCCCTTCAACGATTTTGCATTTGGCTAGCACTTAGGCTTGTTTGATATGAGAACTTTCACGTTTATATCTTACTTAGTGAACAATGTTATGTTATTTTTTTGCAAATGTACTCACTCAGTGTCACATTGTAGGTCTTCTGCAAGTCCACTTGACCCCGCAGCGCTCGCAGGCGGCGCAGCTTGGACTCCTGGGCCTCCACCCGCTCCCTGAGGCGGCGGAGCCGCTCGCCCTCCGCGCTGGCCACGGCGCTGCGCACCTCCTGCGACTTGAGGAAGCGCAGGCGCTGCTCCTTGGTGGCCAGCAGCTGGTGCTGGCTGTCGATTTGCTGCTGCTGTCTCAATGCCATCGCCCTCAGTTCGGCTGACGTCAGCCTGCTGGGCACCTGCAACGGACCAAGAGATTAGGGGAATGAGATAGAGGCTGAGATTTCGGATCGTTAGCGTAATAAGCGGCTGAGGTGGATGCGTGTGTGTCAGCCCAAATCCACTTTCAGCTACATCTCCACCTCCAGCCTGAAGTGAGAAATGAAATTTCACAATTTATAATCCGAGGCGTAACCGAAAACCCTCCCTGGGAAAACTGAAAAGTCAAACTGAAAGTTGTCAACGTTCGTGGTCAGCCATAAATCAAGTTATGCTTAAGCTAATTTCGGCTTTTTGTTGTGGCGCAGATTGGATTTGCTCCTTGGGTGGGTGCAAAGATACCGGGACACGGGATCCGGGGTCCGGGATACTCACATTCAGCTTGGGCTCGGAGGTCACCACCACTCCTCGCGTGGGACTGACAAAGGCCAAGGAGGCTGTCGATGATGATGACGATGCCCTGTGGGCGGGCATCAGTGAGGCGGGCGGCATCTTGGGCAGGTTGCCGGAGACGGGTCGACACACGCAGGTCAACATTTTCGAGGCGGTCTTTTGATTTTTGGCTTCGATTAATCTCTGATTTATTTGAATATACGTTTCGTTTCGGTTCTTATTGAATGCACTTGGAGAAACTAACGCGTTTTTAGTTCTAGATCGTAGGATTAAAATTTCGTTTTTGGAAAATGAAGAAATAATACACAGTTATGAATCATACTCTACACTAGAAAATATTCCCATTAATGGCTTTCTAAAATCCTTGGTAAACATCCAGAGAAAAAACATGGCATATTTATTTTTAATATGAATCAATTTAGATTTCAAATGAAAGAATTTGAAACCAATTAAATATGTTATTTTGTGTACGATTATATTTTGAATAACAACGTACATTCAAACATTTCAATGTTCTTCTCTGGATGTAAGTGAATTATAATTGCAGCTTTCAATTGCGTTCTGGCCCTCATAGCAACAAATCCTTTAATAATCAATAATCTTTATAGTTTACATACTTATTAACTTATTTAAAATAAACGATTTTTGTGATTTCACCCCTTTCGCACTTCAGCGTTTGTTACAATTGCATTCACTGGCCTGCGAAAGTGTCCTTGACTGCAGCAGCAAGGCATGAACAGAAGGAAACAAAATTGTTCAAGAAAATATATAGCTCAGGATGTTTGGCGGACCAACCAGCCGGGGTGGCCGATTTCCGGCTTCCCTCGCAGAAACAGTGGGTGCCATTGGCAGTGCCAGCTGGCGCCAGTGCCTCTGCCTTGTACTCGTTAATGGATTTTCAATTCAGTGCCTGATTGAAAGCACACTTTGTGTTGGTGTGAATGTGGGTGTCGGGAAAGTGCACAAGTGTATGCAGCCATGTGGTTGGACTGGTGTGCGTGGTCGGTGAGCGGTGGGTAGGGTTTGTACGGTTTGTACGGGTTGAATGGGGTGTTTACCGAGCCCCTACACTGTTGTCAATGGCAACGGGCAGCGCCCCAAACAGCCGTGACAATAACAACGCTCGACGGACTCCAAGTACCGACTGCTGAAACAACAAGCGGCAGTTAAAGTCATAGTTGCGTGTACATAATCGCTGGCACTCACAATTATATAAAGGATACGGAAAGGCGAGGACCGGGCACGGAAAAAATATGAAAAAACCGGATGGCAGCGCAGCAGATCTAGCCCTAACAGAGTAACACTCGAACGGAAAAACACATACATATATAGCCACTCGACAGGCTAAAGACCGACAGCAAACAATAAAATGCCGTCATGAGGATTGGCCATGGACACGTCCCAGTCTGTTATCGACGAGTATCGTGTCTACTTCACGCCAACACTGAGGATAAACATGCCAGGCATAATCAAGAATATCATTGCATGCGCCATTAAAAATACACTTGTTATAAATTCCATAATAAAACAACTTTGAGTCACTGTATTGTACAAGCTTAACATTCACAATGAAGTAAATCTTTTTTCCACTTCTAAGCTTTTTTCAGATATTTATTTGAAAACTATCCTGACCATTAGTACTGCAAATTATAATGCTCCTTAAAAAAATGTGTTTATTTATTTATACAAAAAGCTCCTGTAAGTAAAGTAAAACCTTTAATTTAGTAATCCCAAAATATTGTTATTTAAATTTATAAATAAAATGCATAAGCCAAAGTCCAGATTAATTATGATTTGAGCACTACCTTTTTTAGAAATGCATCCTAAGATATCCAAGCTACAAGCTTAAGCTTAAAACTTAGGCTTAATTTCTCTCACTGTTCGCAACTCAACCAAGCCATTGACTAGTACTCGTTCCCATGGTGCTTTTTGCTTTTTGGCCTCGCCAAGTACAATTGGCTTCGGTCACCATCATCAAGTCCAGGGACGAACTGATGATGGCGATGACGATGATGGCGGCTGCAATGGATTGCCTTGGCAAGAGCTGCTTCAATTTTTAACCCCACAAGATGATCAGACCAAAGCTGAAGAGGCACCCCGACATCGACTGCAATGGATACTCCGTCCCATTCCGCTCACTGAATTTATTGCCCCTTTTCTGGGTCACATTATACTTCTGTATGTTGCAAATAACAGAGCGGCACATTACGGCGAAATGAGACAAAAAAAAAGAAGACATATGTCCTGAGACAGCGCGTTTCGCAGCTATAAATCACATGTAAAACACCAACCGTAAAGAGAGACATCAAATGTCCGGCAGTCAACTTTCCCCCCATGGCTGACTTCATTTCGCCGAGCTTAAAGGCAACGATTTGCAGCTGTCATAAAGTTACCCATAAGCGGTTTGTCAAACTCCACAAGTTGGCGTAACCAACTATTTAAAGCCGAAGTTCCTCTATCTTTGGGCCATAGTTTTAACGAACTTGCTAGCAGCGTAATGAATTAATCTACTTTCCGCTGATGCCATCTGCGCAAATATTTGCTCAAAAAAGCAAACTTTGCCACACCAACAGGACGGCAAAAAAGTGAAGCTCAAACTTGTCGAATGCATTGGGACCGCAGAAACCGAAAAACCAAAGGCACGGGCCAGGCGATGAATGTATCCTGTAAATTCAATGTGGCTGCGGCAGCCAGCCAGCATTTTCGACGAATATTTTCCAATTAACAAAGTTTGTCATAATAACTCGCTCGCTGGCTGGAATCTCCAGCATGTAACGAGCAATGTGCTCCGCATTACACCCCTTTTGCCCCTATCGCCTGCTCTCTATTTACATTTTTGCAGCCATTTATGGCGCTGACGAAGCTAAGCACAAGGAGCAGCGGCAGGAGCAGCGGCAGGAGCAGCGGCAGGAGCAGCGCAAGGAGCTGACGAGGAGCCGGCACTGAAGGACACTACTCGGTCCCAGCCCAAGAATTTCCGGCATTTTCGCTGGCACAGCGCAAAATGTGACACACTGAGAGTAAAGAAGAGTAACATCAAGTTCGAATTGGCAACTTCGTTAGCCCCTTAAAGTATTTGTTATCAGATCAGTTTGTTCTGGTAAGGTCAAAGACATCCCTTTAGATTGAATATAAAATTATGATAATATTTTGATACTTCGGAAAATAAAAATAAATTTATTCATGTCGAAGAGAGTTTAGAACACAAAAAGGAAATTTTGAATTTTTCCTGGATTTTTTGGAATTACAAATAATTTTCTTTAGTTCAGACAATTTAAAAAAAAATGTGTTTAAAAAAATGCATTGTTGTTGGCAACTTAGTTAGCCCCTTAAGATATATGTTCTGGTAAGGCCACAGAAATCCCTATTGATAAAGTCAACATAATATTATGATGTTTTGATACTTCGGAGGAGTTTCCAAAAATTGCTAGAACCCAAAAAGGGTTTTTTGAATTATTTTTCTGGAAAAATATGGATAATTTTCTTTGGGTCAGACAATTAGCAAAAAAGGTATTTGAAAGGAAGCATTGTTATAATGCAGTCTGTACCGGAACATCACTTTGTACAGCCCACAATTTTTTACAATACAAACTGAGTTCAGTAACAACTTATTTTGTAAAGCTTCAAAGCTTTGACTCCCTTGTAAGCGCTATTACATAGTTTAATTTAAATGCCAAATTGGTTACAATTGAGCTGTGTTTTTATTTCTTTCCGTGCACTTAAAAAGGAAGGCAAAAACGCAACTATTTATGTTGCACAGCGACGAAGTACCCCTTTTCACTACGGAAGGGGTTGCGGGCGGGGAGGGGCGTGGGGACGTGGGGGCGTGGGGGCGTGGCAGGAGCCAACCAATATAATTGTACATTGAAAGATGTCGGGGAAAAGTCGCGACGTCGCTGGCATTGTATAAATGCTGTTGCCTCTGGTTTTGCCACTTCTTGTGTCGGAGCAACAAGCATTTTATTGATTTTAGCACTTTTCAGGAGGAGTTTGGGTGAGTGGGCAGGACATCGCGTGCGCTTAAGTTTATTGCTAATTTTTTCCTCTTTTGTTCCACTTTTCTTTTGCGCCCTGTCGTAACTCTTTGCGTTGCTTCCTCAATTTCTCGTCGTTTGCCGGACAATATCCTTGCTGCACATTTCCAAATCGATTACAAACAGGATATGCACTGCGGAAGCGTGTTTGATGGAAGTGCCAGCCGCAGCAAAACGATTAGAGGGGAAACTGGCCTCCGAAATGCAGAGAAACACTCCGAAACCCCTCCCCCTCCCCTTCCCCACCCCTCTTGGAGCACACACATCCGGTTGTGATCCTGTCACGGATTGGATTGCCCGCCATCGCCTTTGTGGCCATTTTGTATTTTAATTAATTCCAGCAACGGGCGGCGAACGAAAGTTTTGCCTATGCCAGAGAATGTCCGCAACTTTGGCAATTTGTGTGCACCGATGGGAGACGAATGAGCCCCGCTGACGACAACGAGACAAGGACACCTGCAATCCACATCCGCAGATATAAATATATTTATATATATATATAACCAGGGATACGAGCTCGACCTGAGCCGAATGCCACACTGAGTATCTTTTCCGAAATTAAAAGAATGTATTGACATTTAATCAACAATTTTAGATTAAATTACATAGGTAGAAATATTCTTATGTGTATCGTCTGCAATCTGTTTTAAACAACACTACTTCAATATCTTTTAGATTCTCAAACTTTTAAAGAAAACACCCCACTCCACTTAGTTTGACATTAGAATTAGAGAGAATTTAAAACGTTTATAAGGATTCTTTGCTTTAAAAATATTACGCCTGTATATGTGGTTTGCCTAAAAAAGAAATTGGATGAAAATTTTGTGAACACCACAGCGAGTCAATTTGCAATTGTGACAGATTTTCAGACCTGATAAAAACATGTAGCAAGAAGACGCTTGCTGAAAAATAATCACTTTAACCGCAGAACCAAAGCAAACCCACAATTTGATTGTCGCCCAAATTGTCAGTGGCAATTGTGACATTTCTGCAGCCCTGATAAATACATATTCCTTGTAGTTAAACCACACACATATGGTAAATGTGACAAGGATGCTTCGCCTTTGGCTGGCCAAAATCAAGCCTTACTTTCGTGTTAGTTACTGGAGCAGACATTAGTGGCACTCTTCTCCAGCGCCTTTCTGCCCCCCAGTCCTCCATCTCCTGCGTCCATGGCAAACGGTTTGTTCCAAGTGGTTTCAGTTGCGAGTGGCTTTTGCCTCGGCAAAAAGTTTTGCACACTCATGTCAAGGAAAGCGGGGAGGTGGGACAGGATTCGGGGTACAAGGGTCTCTGGGCCAACAAAAACGCTGCTAAGGGGCTTAAGTCGTCGCTCACGCGAATCTCTCCTCGCACTTCCCACTTCCCACTTTGAAAGGAGGTATTTTGACGTACTGCTGATGTCCGGCGGACTGCTGCGGTTGCGGTTCAGTACGGTTCGCTTTGGTCTGGGCTTTTTTCGGGGTCCTTAAATTGGTAAACGACCATCGTGCACCGTTTCGGAGCAACGCCCGTCCACAGACCACACGCGTTGTAATTCCACTGACCCTCATTGGTCCGAGTCCGAGTCCGCATCCGAGTCCGAGTCCAAGTCCGTGTCGGCTTTTTCCACTTTTTTTTTGTTTCGTGCCAAATGCTTAACACTCAACAAAGTTGAGAGTTGAAGCAATTTTCCGCAAGAGTAATTAAAGCAACGGGCCGGCTTCCAAGGGGGGTTGCTTTTTAGGGGCGAACGAGGGTGGTGATAGGAGCCGGTGGGTCAATTTACACGTGAGCAGCAGCCTCTGACCTCTTTCAAATGAGCGAAAAAAAAGGAAATTCAGAAAATGAAATGCGAGTGCGTTCAAGGTCACAGAAATGTGCGCGAAATGTATGCGATTCGAATGTCAAGCATCGGAAAAACGCAAAAGTACACTTTTTGTGTTGTTTTTTCTGAATGTTTACATTGAATGGGTGCGACGAGAGTAGGGGCTTAACACCTTTTGACAAAGTTACATTAATAAAACCTTGAAAAACACTAGCAATAAAGTTATTTCATTTAATAAGCTTAAGAATTTTATAGATATTCTGCAAGGTTCATTTTTTTAAGTACGAGCCCATATATAAAAGTCGAAATTCACGTAGTTTGAAATGTAGAAATCTAAAATAATATAAAGTTTATTTTTATATAAATTTAAGCTCGAAATATGCAAAATAAGGCTTTCACTAATATTGTTTTGATAAAACAATGTTTAACCAGGAAGACTATCATAAATGAAAACATATTAGTCAAGCCAATGCAAAATTGAATAACTGCAGCTTAGGCTCTTCTCTGCAAAACCACTGCAGTCTCTTTCCCCCAAGAGAATCGCATTCTCAAAGCACTTTCCAGGAAATCCAATAAAGTTTTTCGCAACGATCCAACTCGAACACGATTCCCTCCGCTTGCCTGCACTCATTCGAAAAGTGTTGCATACTTTAAGGGCCGCATATTGAGTACTTCCATATTGGATGCCATGCGAGGGAAGGAATTACTATTTGCTGTCAATCAATAGAGTTTGGCCTATTGAGCTCAATGAAAAATTCAATCCCATTCAATCGACATCCGCACTCACTCTAGGTATGTATTATAAAAAAAGCTTAGCAATGAAACCTCACAGTCTAATTTATACAGACGGCTTATTGGCATTGCAAATAATTTGCGTTAATTAAGTGACTGTCAGGATAAAGAACAAAAACGGAAGAAAAAAAGTTCAATGTCGCCGCACTCGTTATCAACTGTTTGGCAACTTAATTGCGTTTGCTTTTGTAAATTTAATTTTAATTTAATGCTTCATTGAATTGCGTGGCTTCTGCCATTCACTCATCCCCGTTCCATTATTGATGACAACGAAAAAATCATAAAAACAATAATAAAGGAAAATAAATAAAAACCAAATTGAAGCATAAAATATACACGTCCCTCGCTGAGCAATTGATTTAACACAATCATAAAATATAAACAAAGTGTAAAATAAAAGAATAAATAAATAACTGAAGTGGGTGAGGGCGAGTTGGCGAGTGCCACTTGGGCGTACGCCGTACGGGCATTAAACATTTACGCTCATTTTTTAAGCGCAGATTATGCAAGCCAACTGGTCAGCTGCCGGGCCGATGGTAAATTGTGGCCATAATTCAGGGAATTAAATTTAAATTTGCCCGGTAACAAAGTATTCTTGGCAGCCCCCGATGCCACCGATGGCCCCGATTGCCCCGGCAAATAATAGTTCAATTTCTCACGGAATTCATTATTCAGGACTGGACATAGTTGGCTCCTCCTACGTCCTTCGTCCTTCGTCCCTTTTTCCCATTCTGCAGACCTATTAGCCTGCATACTTGAGTTGGGGACCCTGGCAGCCGCTACCATCGAAATGACTTTTAAAACTTTTTACAGTTGTAATTATTATAAATAAATGAAGCGCAATTTGCTGGGTTCCCAGGACCTCTCTTTCTCGCAAACCCTGCTTCTTCGTACATTTCTGTTGTTCAAATGTCCTTGACGTGTGTGTGTGTGTGTTTTTGTGTGGTTCTGTTTGTGTCTGTTTATTATTAACTTGAATGACGACCCAAAAAATTTGCTCATTTCCAGAGCTGTCAGACGAAATACTAGGAAAGACAGACAACCAAGGAGAAAGGAGTGGCAAAATCCTGGCTGACACTCAACTACCAATTGGCCAGCCGAGCGGGCATGCAGAGCAGATGTCGAGCGACAGATTCATAGGCAATTATTCAGATGGGCTTCGGAACCAATTTGCTTGCGGCCCGATGATGGCATTAATTTGCCGCCCGTAATAATATGTTATAATTTTTTATGCTTCATATTTATGACCACAAAGGAGGCAGGACAGTGTTACGAGCAAAACAGATTTTTCACTTTGCATAAATAAAGCAAAATTTAATGGTTGACTTGTTTAAATGGTTATATTAGTGGCCCGACAGTGTTCTGTTAATGAAATCGAAAAGTTTGGATTCGCAATCTCTCTGGTGCATTGCTTTGATGACTTTTCATTAAATTACGCTTTCCGCATTCCATTTTCCTGAATTAGAGAGCGAGAGACTGAGCGCTAACAAAGTTATAAAAGCAGAATTTTCTATTTTCTATTTGCCATTTTCCGTTTGCTCCGCTCCTCTGTCTTTCGGTTTCGCTGCAGCTTCTGTCACAACAAGAAAGTATAGCCATCAAGGGAATCCGCCACCCAGAACGAGCCGAAAACTGTCTAAATTGCATTCCCTAACCTTGACTTGACCAAAATGGCTTCAACTTAGCGCCTTGGGAATGTTAATTACTTGGCCATTAAACGGCTGGCAATCTCGATCCGTGTCACAATCAAACTATTTATGCAATGTGCGTGTGGGCTGGGGAGTCCAAAGCAATAATGTTGTTCTAACCGATTTGATTCGAACAACAATTGAGCCACATTCTATCGCACAACAGCGGCAATACAGCTGTGGGCTGCAGATTGAGGATTGTGACTTTCAAAAAGCAGTGATGAGCAAGGTACTTCTTGTATTGTAGGATAAAAGCAAAACTATTGTAAATGAATAAGAAATTCATATCACGAAAAAATATGATTTATTTTCACTTGTTAAAGAAATTGAGTTTAGTTATTTCAAAATGAAGTAATTTTAATACAAGTTTTATACTACTAAAGTTACTATAAACTTAAAATTTAAATGAAAAGTAAATATGAAACAACTTATACAAATAATAGCGTTTGATCCTATTATTGGGGTAAAATATACTGTGAGTACTTTCCACCACTGTTAAAGAAACAACTCTGAACTCTTTTACTGCCTCAGGCGAAACAACTGGTAGCAGTGGCAGCAAAACATTTATTGTAATTCGAAATCAATCAATAGAACCTATAAAAAAGTGAGTGGGAAGTCGAGGAGATGAGCCAAACGCCCGCATTCCCGCATCTGTGAACGAACACTTTCCTTCCCCTGGACTGTTTAATACTTATTTAATCAAGTTAATGTAGTTAAATCAGCTTAAGCAAATATTCCCAGCAGCAGCGGCTGTCGAACACAATGGGCCGGGCCAAGATAAACCGTTGATTCTGGCCTTGGCCGCGGGGAAGGAGGCGGGCTTTCCATTCTGCCACACATAAACTAATACAGATAAAAGGGCATTCATTACAAAAGACCAAAGCGGCAAAGTTTTTCATCGACGGCGATGTCGGATTTGCGACATCAGCGCAAGGATCTCAGGGGCCCACTGAGAAAAAACAATAGTTGTTTCTCTATAGTTTTTGTAGTCATGGATGTCAAAGATATTTTTAATTCTGTTGAAATGTGGTTCTATATTTTTACAAAATCAAATGCTAACTTAATAATTCAAATAACATAATTTATAAAAAAAGTTTCCTTTTTGAGACATATCAAATTATTCTTTAGATAAATTAATTAATTAAAGAATCATGTAACACTTTTCCCTGTGGAGTTCTTGGTAATTATACAACTTTGAATTTATTTTAAGTCTCTGGGGGATGATTAACTCACCCTGACTAAAACTCTATTATTAAAATTTTATTAAACAAAACATTATGTTTAAGGCAGCCCAATTTGAGATACTATTTATTTGATATTTTCTCTGTGCATATAAAAGAGACAAAGGCAGTGAAAATAAGTAAGGCCGTGCAATGGGAAGGGCGAACAGACCTGGGACCACGACCAATGGCCACCGAGTGACCACACAGCCTGCAGTCATTAATATTAAGTAATCGTGAAGGATGCTCTCTGGTGTATAATACGTACCTCCCACCGCCCTCAACATCGTTTCTTCTCTGCCTTGACTTTTCACCGCCCTCTCGAACAACCTGTGCTCGGAAGTTCGTGAACCCGCTCATTGACCATGAGTTAACCATGAGTGTTGACTGTGGTCGTAAATTCACCGCCTCCCACACACACACGCACACACACACACACACACACACAAGCAGTTATGAAGAGCCATGGGGACAGGGGGCGTGGCTAGGCTTTCTACCGCCCACTTTCAATGTCTCACAATGGACAGATTAGTGAAGTGCCAAGAGCAAATGGACTTGGGCATTAGGAAAAGTAGGAGTCGCCACACAGCTGCACGAAGGGGAAATGGTCCAAACGGAAGCCAAATGGGGGCTAAATCGAGATCCGGTGGTCAGCAAAGTGATTTCGTGAGTGGTAAATCCGAAAATACATTCAATAATTGATAGGGCGATTTAAGATTCGCAAAGAAATTAATTGATTTAAGTTAACAGAACCACTACAAATAGGTAAAAACGTATTTTATGAAATGTAAGCGAAATATTTCTTTCAATTTTGTTACAGCAACTTTAAAGTTTTAAAAGCAAAGTTAATTAAGCCCTGTCAAAGTCATTAAAATGATATCATCCAATTGGTGCTTAATTGCTGTAGAAAAAGCAACCAAATGACTTCAACTTTGCACCTTTGATAAGGTCCAAGTTTGCTTATTTTTTTTTTCCAAACAGGCAGGTAATCTAAAAGTTTTCCATCTTTGAGCCTTACGACCCTTTTGGGAAATTTACCTCAAACTGATGGGCTCTTCTTATAAGTGTATGTACGTACGGGGAGCCAAACAAAAAATGGGTTGAATTTATGAGCCTAAGATAATGTGGTGCCCGAAAAAGAGCATCCGAAGAGAATGCGGAGCATGTGGAGGACGTTCAACGTAATTTCTGGCACCTAACCCAGACTCAGGGCTTAACCGAAATTCAAATTAAATCAGCATGGACCTGACCAAAGTTGGGTTCGCATTCCTTGAAGCTTTAATTGCACATTAAGTTTAATTAACAAATTCATGGAGGAGACGTGGTCCCAATGTCCCAAGCCATCCAATGGCCCTCATGATGATGTGATGTCTGCCATATATTTGGAGTTGGAGTAGTGGAATAATAGTTTTTACACATTTGTCTGAAATGTTGCAACCCTAAGTTCTTGCTTACTCGCATTCTCGCTTTCTAGCTTTTCGCCCGACAATTGTGGTTGTGTAAATTGAGTTTGTGGCAGCTTTGTGTAAATTTAGCCGGACACTTACACGCTTACCAAATTAAAATGCAACAAAACTGGCCAGGAAGCGAGGTTGAGAAGCATCTTTATTACAATTTTGACCTGAGCCCTGTCGTCTTTTCAATGCCCCTTAAATAAGATTAAGAAAAAAGCAGCTGCAATCCTAAGCAACAAAAGCCGCCTGCCCTTGGCCCCGGCGAACCGAAAATGAGGGTGGCCAACGGGGCGTATGAGCGTTAAATAAGTGTGTGCAAAGTATCTGCGGCCAGGCTGCGCTCATTAAGCAAATTCAGGCCAGCTCAAGGGGAAAAGGGTGGGGAGGGGGGGGGGGGGTTGGGGTTGGGTGGTGTGGGAAGAGGAAGGTTGTTCTCATACCACTGAGTCACCTTTTTCTAATACTGCAACGTAGGCGGGTGCACTTCAGCAAGATGAAGGCAACAAATCCGCACAAATTGCATTCGCGACGGGAGCGAGTGGCAAAAGGCGAAAAGGAGTGAACGAGTGAAAGAGCAGTGGCCAAGTCGCTGGCATGCGACATTATTGATTTAAATGCCATAAACACCCAAAAGTAGCACACACCAGCGCTGACACCCATATCGAAGAACGGCAAGTGGCACATCCGAAAGATACTTTGAATGCTTTTCAAGATAGCCCGCAGCGGAAGCTAAAAGCCAAGAAAAACAAACACGCTCCCACCTGCGAGGTGGGTGTTGTAAGTGTGTGTGTGTGTGCTTGTGCTTGTGGGTCCCTCGCATTAATGTGTGCGTTTGTAATATGCCACACACGTAGACAACTATTAACTAAAAGAGACACAGACAGACGGACGCACTAAAGCATACATTTAGGCGCTGATGGGCGGATGTGTGGAATGGTGACAGTTGGTTGGGGGTGTTGTACTGGCCCAATGACTCCCGGGCTGGAAAGAAATTTGTAACAGATGCGGGCCAGCACACAATTGACTTCACAGGGCCCGCGAGTAATTGGAGAAAACTGCCGGCTGCTGCTTCTGATATTTGTTTTTTGCTTTGTCGCCACCAGAAAAACCGCCAACGCGAGATCCACCCGCCCTTTTCTGGGTCGTAATTGCGCGCCCAGATAAGCGCTTTATTACCGATTCACTGGCTTTTATCGCATTTTAATAACTCACGAAAAAATGCGCCCAACGAGCCGCCCACCAAAACAAAGTGTTTACGTTACGTTACGTTATTGGAGGCCGAACCGACGTTACGACGACGTTACTGAGCGGCAATATCGCTTTAGCTCCCGACTGTCGCGACCGCCAGCCAAAGCACAACTGACTGTGAATACCGCTCAAGGAACAGAACTGAACGCTACGACGTCTGCCGCTGCTTTGAATTCGAAAACGAAGTTCGTCGGGCGGCAAAAAGAAGCCGAAACCTTTGAAGGTCCGAGGAAAAGCCGAACGACCAATAGCCGAACCACTGCAACTGTGTGGGTGGTTCGGTAGATGGGGTGGTTGGGTATCTGGGTGGTTGGGTGGTGGTCCCCAAATATGGGTGGCCTTGCTCACTTGCATTGCCAAATTGCTGAAGATGCCGCACGGAAGTGCGTGCGTCGCTGCAGTTCTGCTGGGGTATTATCCCACTAAAAGACTAAGGATTAAATTCGCATATAAGCACTAAGCATGCATGCGAGCGGAGCAGAAACAAATATATTTGCTGATTATTGTGCTGATAGAACGTCTCCATAATGCCAAAACGACAGGCGAATATATTACGTTTTTCTAGAATAGACGTTCAATAACTAATGAAATTTTAAATCAGTATAGTACCTACAAAGCTTGTATTTTATATCTATTATGCAAGAAAGCGTAGCAAGTATGGTTAAATATAAAATAAAAAACTTAATAATAATATAAGACTTTTTAGGTACCGAATGCACTTGATTATAAAAACAAATGTATTTTAAATGTTATTAAGGTTATTCGAAAAAAAAAAAAATCTGTTAATTCGAAATTTGCCTTGACTTTTGCATATCGCTTCCAGCTGCTGGAGGCATTCTAAGCCCCACTGTACTATCTCTGGCCCAGCCTGTCATTCTGTTGCGCAAATTAGCCGCCACCCCATGCCACCCTTTAGCGGGTTAAGCAGTTTTTTCTTTTTGTGGGCTGCTTAGCTAGTTTCAGCTTAGCCAGCTGCCTGTGTGCCTGTGCATCAAATCATTGCCGACTTTTGTGCGCAAATATTTACGACACTGGCATCGGCTCATCCCAGCTTATGCACAGAAAAAGAATTTTAAAAGTATTATTTATTTTTAAAACACATTTTTAATTTACAATAACCTTTAATTAATTTAGCAAAAAGCTTACTTTTGCTGTTATATAGTCAGCTTGATGTTTCAATCCGTGTTAAATAAACAACAGCTTAATTTGTCAGCTAAAAATAGGTACCCACTTTATTCATTCATAAAATAATACGTATAAATACATCATGAATATTATATACGTTTTTTGAAATAAAAATGGATTAGTTAACGGTAGTTCAAGGCTAAAAGCTAATTTTGGTTATGGCAACAGTATCTGTAATACGTGTCGTATGAGTGATTTCGTCTTAGGAACCAGAGTTACGTGTCGTATTAATATTTTATATAATATAATATAAGAAAAGAAAGCAATACATACATATAAGTAGCAAATAGTTTTGAAAATTAAAATATAATATAAATATAAAATAGTTTTGAAAATATATATATATGTATATGTTTTTTTCCATACAATTGCTATTTTGTTTCTCAATTAAAAATATATGCAATTTAAAAAATAGTTATATATTTGTAGAATAGCATGCATTATTTTTTTTTTTAGTGTGGTGTCTTATTCCTGGGGTGTGTGAACACCGAAAAGAAACAAAAGCATGCGTCTAACATCTAACGACGACAACAACCTGTCACGCCAGCTGAGGTACGGCCACGCGTTTGGGTACGGAAATGGGCACCGAAGCTATGAGAATGGGTCCCTTAACAAGCTACCCTGCAGAGAACGAGACAACAATGCGTCGGGGGTCAGCAGCAGGAGGCAGCAACCTGTAGAGATTCGGGAGCCGGAGGTGCTCCACATGAGCTGACACTGGCAGTCGAACAGAGGCCCTTGGCTCCCTGGCCTTAATGGCCTCTAAACAAAAGGCGTGCTTGTTTTGCAGCAGCTCACCCTCTCGCCGTCACCGTCACCGTCACCGTCTGTTCCAATGCCATGTGTACATTTGTCTTTTTGCAAATTAATTTATAAACACAATTGACATTGAGCCGGAATGTAAATATGCCGCTGAGAATCGTTGTTGCCTTGCATTAAAAATTCAAGTCCCACTCTGTCACATCTGCATGCTGGCCATATGTGTGCGTGTGCCTTTGGGTGTGTGAGTGGAGTGTCTATGTGTGCGTGACTCTCCCCCGCGTATAAGTATGGGGGTGTGTGTGTGTCTATGTTGTTGGTGTTTGTCTTTTGCCATGGCCTGGCATTTATATTTCCCTCCAGGAAACAGCAACAAAAGTTGCGAAATGCCAAGCTGACGTTGCACTTAAGGAAATAGGTTAACACAAATATTGCTGAAACAGGGGACAGTTGGTGGGAGGCGCCGGCAGGGGAAATTCCAATATTAGTTATGACCTTTAAGAGGGCCACTTTTCAAATAAATAATTGAATAATTTGCTAATTGAAAATGCACCCATCATGATGCTTCTTTCCTAGGCAAATTTCGACGAAGAAGTTTGAGTTCCTTGAAGTTTAAGTAATTTTATGTAAAGTAAGCACACCCCCGAAGGTTACTATTCATTCCTCAGAACTTATACGTTAAAATGTACAAAAGGAGAATAAAAATGCTGATCTGCAACCCTATATCTTTAAATATTTCTTAATAATAACAGGACAAATATTTAAAAAATATATATTTTTAAATAATTTGTTGATTTAGTAATTCATTTTAAAATTAATTACAACCAGATGATTGTTGTTGAGTTATTGACTTGACTGGGAATAAGAAAATATACAATAGCTAATTTGTTTACATACAATAAACCAGATTTACCTATATCATATACATTTTTTTCTGCGTGTAAGCATTTAGAAAAGAAAAAGAAATTTTCGAAATTCCTTTCTCCTTAACTTGACTAAACGGTTATTAACTTTCCAATGTGTCTGCTGGACCTTAATGTCTGAAAGAGCAACTTTGAGCCAAAAATACAGTCATAGTCATTCGTATGTTTGTACCAAAAAAAATAATTGAAAGTGCTTAAGAGGCAGAGACAAGGAAAGCACTTGGCTGGAGGACCACAACAAAATGTTATCGTTGACTTTCAAACTGATTTGCAATTTTATAAAGAGCTAGACTTGCACACAAAGGCAACGAAGACAATATGGTATTTCGGTTCTACCGAGGTACAATTTGTATGCAGCGAAAAGCGAAAGCATCGAAACAAAAGCTAAACAAAACTTTTGTTTGTCCTCATCGGGCGGCAGAAAACTGCTGACTGACTTTGCTGAAATTTGTCGACCAGGCCTAAGCCACAGTGGCTCCCTTCATCTGGTGACCTTTTTTGGCTGGCAAAAATTGTAAAACTCATTTACATAACAATTACCGCTTGACACGGCGATGCCCCCCACTTTTTCTCCTTCCCCCATTCCGTAGCAAGCAAAACTTTACATTGGGTAATACTTTGAAGTCTGGGCACAACTATATCTATTGTTTGTTGTTGCCCCCATGTTGTGGCTCACATGTTGTCCCTTTCCGTTTGTCTTTCTGTCCCATTCCCCCCGCTGGTGGCGCCACCTGCCGGCACTTGCGGGACTGACATTTTATTTAGATTGCTTTGCATTTTCAACTTTTCTCAGTTTTCCAACCGCCAACTGCGTGCAATTTTTCTGCACAGCTAAAAATTTTTAAGTTAAAAACTTAATATTAAAAGATTCATATCTTGTTAATGCGTTTTAAAATAATTGTTTATGGTTTGAAATTGATTAGGTTCCAAATAATAACTAATAATTTTTAATGTCATTTGTCAAAAATATATATATATGTGAATAATATTTAATTAATTTCTAATCTAATTAATTATTAAATAGTATCGTAAAGGTTTCCCCAGTGACAATTCTTTGAAATACAACTCTATCAATCTTTTCGGACTTTTCAATTATTAAATTGTTTCAGGTGTTATAATTTATTTCAGTGTAGCAGACCAGACTTCCCCCGACCGTAAAACTTGTTGGCTTTAACTTCCCCGCACTTCACTTTCATTATGTGTCAGTTGCATTGTCTTGACTTTTTCGCATATATTTCCCCGAGTTTTTTTCTTCCCCAGTAGATTTTTATGTTCGTGATGCGGTTCCGTCTGGTTATGTGACACAGGGAGCTGAACTCTGTGGCTCTAGTCACTGATTAGCCGAAGCACTTACAATTTCATCCAAAGTGTTCGTCGGCTCCTTCATACCATGACGTTAGAGATTCATCCAATCTGCCGGTGAGAGAAAGCAAACAAAAGAGAAGTCAGAATCAGCAAACAAGCAAACAAATAATCATTAAATATCAGATGTACAATGGGGGTGATGTGTTAAGGGGCGTCAATATACAAGTGTCTGCACCCGAGAAGGTATGCCTTCTCTTCCTGTGTGTGTGAATGTGTGAGTTTGTCAAATATATTTAAGAAAACCAGACAAACAGACAATTTAAATTTTTATTTTCAACCATTTTTGTGGCTTCCTTCTGCTTTGCTTTCTGCACAATTCCCTTACCAGGTGGAATTAAAAATGAAAAGAAGCTTTGGTCACTGGTGAATAAAATTTTAAAAATATTTATTTTTTCTTTTAAAAGGAATTACTTTGTACCAATCTAAAATCTTAAAAGTATACATCTATGATAATACAATAAAAAAAAACCAATGATTTGCCTATCGTCTAAAAATGTGTATACATAATAATAGCTTATGATAACTGTATGCCAATTCCTTTGGTTCTAATTAAATATTTTTATTTGCAGTTGGTATACGCAATATGTAAGACTTGAATGTAAATCATATATTCTTAAGCGATCTTAAATACAAGAAAATAAATTTGTGTTAAGACATGTATAATCTAAGAATAGCAGCCTTTTTTAAAGTTCCTAAGAAAATACATTTTTAAAAGCAATTTAATTAGAAGAACCGCTAATATATTTAGTTCACGTTTATAAAGTGTACTTTACGTTTCGCCACGAAAAAAATGTGTTAAAATGGGAAGTTAGGAGGTTTGTGGTTGCTAAAAATGCTAACCCGCAGAGACTCCCCCACTTTTCTACACATACATGCACCCACATACGTATATATATACAAAAGGCAGCCTTATCAATTTCAAGCATTTTGCCGTAAAAATATTAAAAAAAAATAATTTGCCTCTTCTTTATGCAACATATATGTAAAAAATGGTATAGATAGGGCGAACAGGACGGGAACCCAATGCCCAATTCCTCCCAACGCTCCCATCTCCCACCCAACGGAAATTCACTCTTTTTATGTGACTTATTTAGTTCAACATAGAAGAAAAAAGCCAAGGATACAAGCGCAGGGGACAAGAAGTTCATTCTTATTAAAATCATGACATTACAGCAGAACTCGCAGTCATTTGCATTTTCCCAGCTCACGACATGTCGGCCTAGACATTTTCCGTTCTTCTGTTTTTTAAGTTGATTGCCACATAAATTTCATGTAATCTAATAAAATTTGAATTGTCGTCGACTCCTGTTTTGGCCTAAATGTGAAAAGTGAACTTGCTGGCACAAAAGCCAGTGTACCAGCCATTTCCAATGGGTACTATCAAGGTTAAGAATTAAAGGTGGACGCTTGAGCCAAATTTTGTTCTTTTTTTTCTAACAAAATTCCAAGTTTTCTTACAGTAACTTATCTAATTGTATTGTTATCAATTGTTTTTCATGAAAGTATTAATAGACGTAGTAATAGGGTTGCATTAATAACTCCACTTCCGCGACACGACAAAACTCTGCTCACGCAAGCATCTCTAACAAAAATCCAAATCCTGTTTGAAATGCTGATGGAGTTTCAACTTTGAACGGGCGATAAGCTAATCAAATTAATTCAACTTAAAAAACTTGGCAAGCGAATTTACAACAAATTAATGTTATTTCATGGCTTCTTAAACTTGACACTGCGGTAACTACCAGCACCAGCACCCCCTTTCGCCCCCTCGTCAGCTCACTTCAGAGTAATTCATTTCTGATTGGAAGTTTCCTGTCAGCAATTTTACTCGCTCGCTTTTCACTTTCCACTTTTTGTGTGAACGAAAACTTTTCTGCATGGCTCAAAGTGGGAGCGTTTATGGATATGTGTTGAGCAAGTTCGAGTTTCCCCACATTTTGCTTCTCGAAACAGCGGCTGAACAATAAACTTGAAAATTCACTCCCCGCCACTCGGGAGTACATTTTCCAGTTTGTTGATCGGAAGTCTCCGGGGGGCGCCCAGATCGATGGTTCCTGAAATCCCATATCCAGGGTATTTGTAGGCAAATTGCCCGCATTTTGTTGCCCCCTTGAGTGCGGGTATCTGCAGCTCGGTTATTTGTAAACTTTTTCTGTTGATACTTTGCAACCGGGGGGATTGCCAAAGTTAATCTCGGTTAGACAAAGTTCTGTTTTTCGGTTAAAGGCATTTGGTTGATTTTTTTAGATTGAGTTCGAGAGGCAAATACTTCAGTTGGGCGAGCAACCCAGTCTTTTACCGATTCGCTCGAATGCAGTTTGCATGTTTGATGACAGCTCCAAATGGTTGAAAATTCCCCCCGCAAATCTCAACAGCCAAAACTTTTTTGCATACTCTCGCACACCTTTTTCAGCGCCATAAACAGAACGTGTCATATGCACGAAAAACCGAATTCTCACTTAACCAGCCAAATAAAAAAGTGAGCGCGATGCATACACAAGCTATATACAAATATGTTCAGCCGTGTTTATATATTTGTGCATATATATTGCCAAAAGCCAAACGAAACGAACCAACGTAAATTGGCTACAAATATGGAATTTCTTCAGTGAAATGGTGTTCCCAATTCAATCATAGCACATTAAAAAAAATTGGTAAATCAGTACCATTAACTAATTTAGCATAAAATAAACTAGCTAAATTTTACTTTACAAAGGCAATCAATATAGACACAGACTTTAAATAAAAAATGTATATAACAGATAACTTTATGTCAAAACAAACCAATTAGTCTTATTATTTCTTTACTCGTTTTTCTTGAGTATTAATTAAGCCAAGATAAAGACATTTAGAAATAAAGTGTATATGAAATCCAATAAAAAAATAAACGAATTAGTCTATTCAAATTAATCACATAGATACAACTTAAGTTGAGTAAGGCTGCAAGAAGATATATGACTAATCCACAAAAAATCTTTAAAGCCATGCCTTTTATTTTATAGGTTAAATTAAATTAAATTTATTGAAATAATATCCTTACAATTAAGGACACAAACAAGGAGAGCCTTTTGCCATTTGATCAATTCATCCCATCGAGCAAATAATTATCATTGTTCACTAAGCGACACTGGTATAATTTAGAAACGCCAAACTTGTTTGATTGCACCAATTCGCCACAGCTTTTAATGCAATTATCGATTTGGCAGTGAATACGTTTAGCACAAAGGTAAACACGAAAATTTGCATGCAAATCCCGGGGGAATATTTCCTCTAAAACAACAAAACCGATCCCAACCGCATTTAAAAGCCCTGCAAAAATATCAACAGCAAAACAATTTCAATAAATGTGTAATTTACAATTGTTTTAATTATTCCCCGCGGCAAGGGAAATAGGGGGCTCTAAACAATAAACATTGCAGATCCTGATTGGAGAAGCGTGAACCCGTTCAGAGTTTAGACAAGGCCACGTTACGGTGTTTATTTCGATTCGGTCCTCGTTTCGAATTCATTTGCTACATTTTCAGTTTGTTGGTTTTTGGTCTCTGTGATATCATATCAGCTTCCACTTCCGGTCATCACGGTTTTACATAAATTAAGGAAAAACTGCACACTGCAATTTTAATGAGAATTAATCTCTCAGGCCTAAGTGTGGCAAATTGAAATTGAAAATGTGCGGTGGGATGGTGTGGAAAATGGAACATTGCGTCTCGCCAATAGACATGTTCAAATTGTTGTTGTTGTGGTTGTTTGCCAGGCGCCACAGGGCCAAAAGCTCTATCCACGCATAATGTGGCAAACACATGCATACGTGTGGGAATTTGGCAAATGTACAGCAAGAGCGCAAAAAGGACACCTGCAGGCAGCAAACTAATTAAAATCGTTTCGGAAAATTCGATGAAGACCCAGCCATGGAATCATATAGTGAAAACTGCCAAAAAAATTTGATTTAAAATATGAAAAATTATAATTTGCAAATTTCTAACTACAACATTTTAAAATTAAATCAATATGATATTTTTAAATATTTCAGCGTTATTTTTGATGTAAAAATAAATATTTTTAAGCAAAAGAATAAAATCATAATTTTACTTATAAAAAAATATATTTTAAAACTTCAAACACAAAGCACAGGGATTATTAATGATTTTTCTTTTGGTTTCGGTACTTTTGAGATCTTTATATTGACACCAACGTATTTTAATCGAAAACAACGGCATCTACTGTGACATTTGCAACTTCAGCTTTGCCCGAAATAATTAATTAACCAGCTAAACTGAATAATTGGGACATTAGGTACTTTGGCAACTAATTATCTTTAGTGCATCTCGTTTAGACATCACGTTTTAGTTTGATAAGGCCTAGCCCATGTATCTGTACCTGCATCTGTTTCTGGGACTGATTTCTGTATCTTAAACGGGTATCTGTTGGCCGCAAAGAAACTTTCGCTTGTGCAAACAACAATTGGAATTATCCAGCGGGTGAAAAGGCAGTAGGCATATCTCAATGATTTTCGTGTTGAGTGTGCGGTTAACGCAACAAAATGCCAGAATGGACAAAGTAAAGGTAATTAGCAATCACCTCAATGTGGCAACCATTTGTACCAAGCATTTCGGTGTGATGTCATTAAGACAGGACTCAATCCTGGGCAAACGGACCACAAATTATGGCAGTCTGTGGCGTTCTGAATGAGTTGTTTTCGCAAAGGGGGGTGGGGGGCTTTAACGCGGCTCATAAATCAATAGCCATTGACAGCTTTGTCAATGAATCGGCGGATGATTGAATGAGCATACGCCACGTCCATCACGGCGTATACGCAACGCTTCGCTTACCTCGAAGGTCATCAGTAAGTGGCTGGCGGCCGGAAAGAACTCACTTTCAACGCGCCTCGCATTTAAAAGCATTTTCCTAGCTGCTTTTCCCTCCTCTAGAAAATCATGTTCTCTGCCGCAATTCCAGCACACATTTTTTGGCAATTTGTTCAATAACTCGAGCTCAGACATCGATTTGTTTTATTAAAAAGAGCCAATAGCCCAGACAGTCGAACGAAAAGAAACCCGAAATCTACAGGCTTTCCAGCGCTTGGCATTTTCGCATGGCCAGCAAATTCAGCGGAAAACATTTTCAATTTAATTAAACAAAAACAAAGCAGAAACATTTTGATTCGAATAAACTTTTTATGTACTTATGGGGGGCGTTGAAATGGGATGATTGTATGATGATGACAGCCCAAAAAAGTGAGTTGGGCATCTTCAAATAATTATGCAAAAATTGTTGGCAAATGAAAATGAATTTCGTTATGTTTGCAATCAGGGCAAGATAAGCAACGAAAAATAGTTTGTGTGTTTTAACTGCCCAGATAAACGTGGAATGATAAAGACATTCAGCTAAATGTCATGAAAACAAAACAATATAAAATGTATTTCTAGAAAGTTTTGTTGATGAATGAATATTCTACCAACATAATTTAATTGCAATATAATTGCACAATGGACGTTAAAAGTTTGTTTATTATTTTGACCATTTTGTGCAGCCATCTAAATTAATTTGACTGATTTTATATTTTGTTAAATGCAAAGAAAATGTAGGTAATGGTGACCTTAATATTACATTCATTTTTTTTTTTTGTTTTACAGTGTATTTATAAATAATTTGTTGAAGGTAATTATAGGAAATTGGTATGCACAATGTTTATATTTAAATTTTTCCAGAAAGCCAAACCATTTTATTTGCAGACAAATTTTACAGTGAAATATGCACATTGTTATTAATATTAATGGGTGTTTAATGGCGCAAGAATAGTGTATTGTAAACAATAAATGCTTTGTTAATTTTTATAAGATAGCCTTTACAAAGTTCATAAAATTTATATGTCCTTCCCAATCATTAGGCAGTAAATTGCTCTCAAATTACGAGTATTCCACTTCTAATCCGATAGTAAATTATCCTGAAATGTGCTTGTGCAAATGGCACACTAGAAATAGGCAGCGCACCACACATTTGTTCGCCCATCCCTCCGCCCCTTCCCCCCTCCACCGCTCCGCTCCTCGCACCTTCGTTCCGGCATTAGCTGACAATAAAATATGTAAATGGCTGCCGAATAAATCGCAGCAACTTCTGACACGCCAGAAAAGAGGAAAAGGGGATTTCGGGAGTGGTAAGCGGAGATCAGGCTGGCAGACAAGAGTCAAACAAGCAGAAACCGAGCGACATTTTCGTAATGCGAAAAGGTAACAGACGAAATCCATCAGTCCATAACGAAAGCCCCGTTGTGTGTGTTCCCTCCCTGGAATCCCGTCCCCCCGTAAACTACCGCCCCAAATGATGAGTTGCGATTACACACATAAATACGCAATTCGCTTAAGTACGTTGGCGGGTGGGGGGCAGTAAGGGGGAAAAGGGGGCGGGAGCGGGAGCGGGAGCGGGAGCGGGAGCTGAAGAGTTGTGCCGGGGCTGAGCTTCTGCGGTCTCTTTTCCGCCGTGTGCGTCATGGCCCGGCTTCTGTTACCACTTACCCACACTGCCACACACACAATTGCGGTTAAATCGAAAGTAGTATTACATTACGTGGTTTTAAAAACCCAAAATAAACAGTCCAGTTCCAACGTGCATTGTCCATACAATAATATGAATATAATTCTTTAATAATAATATTACTTCTCAGGATTTATATGTTATAAAAAGGTTAAATCCAAATCAAAATTGAGCATTTGGGCTCTTGTTTCTTGTTCCTACGGTAAGCTTAAAAGTTATTGACAATATCATACATTTTCTCATTACTAAATTTACTATTAAAAAAAATAGTCCCAAATTTACGAAAAATTTGGTTTCGATCTTTAAAGTTAAATGTAAGATAAATCCCCTTTTAAATGTCTAAAAATAATAAACTTGCAAACTGAATGCATATTCAGCAATATCGATTTTTTGACTCCCTATAAGTGCCTTTTATAACCCGTTTGGGCTTCCATCACTATTATTTCGCCGGCAGCTGTATTTATTAGCAATTCAATGTGGAAAAACGCGCCGTCAGACACACACACTGACAGACAGACAAACACACCCCCACCCACACACATGGTCACACACAACAATGGCAACAATAATGCGAATTGATGAAGCGTGAAGGATTTCGGAGGCAATTTTCAGGAGAGGATTGCGCCTGCATATCATCACTCTGCACACGCACAGATTAGGTTGGGTCGAGGGCAGGGCACCGAAAAACGGGGGGCCAGACTTATCATATGTGAACATCACTGAACGCACCCCAAAGGGATTAAGTAGCCGCCCAGTAGGCACTTCCTTTGTTTGCCCTTCATTGGGCGCTGTGGTCCTGCGAGGGTTATTTTAATTTAAAATTACAATTACATTTTAATGATATTTAAATTGGCATTGAAGTAAATCACGCCTCAAAGGGCAAGGGAATTAATAATGCGATAATAAAGGAAGCGAAGCAGAGCATGTTATTGCTGTAATCGATGCAAATTAATTTGGAGAATGTTTTCCTACTTGAAAGGTATTTAAATGGAATTAATTACGAATAACGCTCCATAGATTTAATTGCGCCAAAACAACCACATAATTTAATTCAAATGAGGCTTTTTAAACAAAATGCCTACCAGTATTTACTGTTTTTGTAATCAACCCAGCAAAAACTGCAAAGCACACAAAAAATTTGAAATGAAAAGGTTAAACCAAAAATGGCGTAAAATAATAAAAATTGGGAAAAAAAAAACCACACCGACCAAAACTCAATTGCGGCAAAATAACTAAAATTGCTTTGTCAGGGTAAAAGAGAATTTCTCGGCAGTGGGGCGGTAAATATTAAGCCTTCGCCCCGAATACAAAAGAGGGGCGTGGCAGAAAGCCAAACTCTTTTGAGCCGTGCAGTGCGTGTGTGTGCGCCGTGTCGCTGGATAATTTAGACACAAAAAAACTTTGATTCTATATGCAAACAATAGGGGAAGCTGGCAAAGGGAAGATTTGCATGCGGAGAGGAGCTGGCTGGGATGTGTGTCAAATAAACATATTTGGCCCACATCCCCGTCCATGGAGAGGGGAGAATTTCCACCTCTTCCAAAGGCAGTTGGAAGGCATAAAATATCTGCAAAGCGCATTTAAGCCGTGCCACACAATAAAAATAAATAAAGAAAAGCAGCGAACAAAAAGCGCACCGAGACCTAACGATTTCGGCGCAATGAGGGCAGACTTCCTGGGGGAAGTGAGTGGTCGTTGGCGGCTTGTAAGCTGTGGGTGGGCCAGGTAGCACATGCAAGCCAAAAACATAATAATAATAAATATTCAGTTCAGTGTTCAGTTTCCGTTTTATTCAACCTCAAAGAGAGGGCAGCTGCGGGTATACACTGTACTTTTTCAATTTCATTAAATGAATGGTGAGGCCAATGTGTCGATAAGTTATACAAATTCTTGATTGGATTAAACCAGATTATTATTATACTTTATTATGTAAAATTTATGTAAGCTTTTTAATATAACATTGCTTAGCCTTATTCAAAGGTTATACTAGATTAATCTACACAAATAAATAAATAAATAAATAAAATATATACAGGGTATTTTTGAAGAAATCCTCTCGCTTCATTTTGCTGATTTTTTGCGCAGAGCTTGCATGAATGAAAATGCGATATGAATGAATAAAAAACCGAACTACAGCAAGAGAAAAAAATGCTTTGCCCACATGTGCACATGAAATGCAGTAAAGAGGGTATGTATGTGCGGAAGAAAAAGAAGGAAGAAAATAAGGAAAGAGAAAGTGAAGCTGGAAGAGAAAAGGGGAAGGGGAAAGGTAAGAGGAATCCGCCCACAAGTAAGTAAACCAAATCCGAATGAACAGGGATTTGCATTCATAAAATATATCTCATGTGAGCAGAGCGGAGACATCCTCGCTTATCCTCCTTTTTAGTCTCTCCTCTTTCTTTCTTTCCCTCTATCCCCGTCTTTTTCGCCCAGCAGGCCCTGCAGGTATTGCTAGTCGCAAATGGAGGTCATGACTGTGTATGTTAGCGTCTTTGTGTGCGTTTTTTGTGCAAATTATGCAAATCGCAAGCATGAAAAACAAATATTAAACTTTTCACGAGAAAAAAAGATTCAAAAATTAAATAAAATTTTACAAAAGACATAAAAACCAAACGGTTGCCCAAACACGCACACAGAGCCAACCACATACAGTGACACATAAGTGGGTTGACTGCACGACAAACGTGGAAATGGGAATTCCCTTCTAAAGGAAGCGAAAGGAGAGGGATGCCCGATCCCACACATAAAGTCGAGCTTCCCTAAGGTGATTTTTCTGAAAATTGAATCAAATGAAAGCCAAGAGCCTTTTACTACTGAACTTCGTAACAATGTTTCTATCTTCAATGACAGTGATTTACAAACACTGAAAGATTATTATTAAAAACGTATTTGAAATAAGTCATGCCTATTTTTGCAGACCTTTGCATACATTAAAATGACAATATATTTTTATGCGTATATGCTTAAAAACTATGGTTTTCCGATGACTTTTTGATAGTTAACCTACTTTTATAAAATTATAACAAAATAATTCTCAATAAGTACGGTATATCCCGAAGTATGTATATTCAAGTAAATTTAAAAACAACGAAGTTAATTTTTTTTTCTGATTTTATATAGTCGCCCGATCTGGCCCGTTTTGACTTATATATTACCTGCTATAGAACAAGTCCTTCGGAAAAGTTTAAGCCAGCTAGCTCTATAACGGAGACACTAGCTTACCTAGAAACGGACAGAAGGATGGTCACACGGACGGACAGAGGGACGGACAGCCGGAAATGGCTTGATCGACTGTTCTAGTAGTGCTGGTCAAAAATTGTCCCCTACACTGACGTATGACTGAAACTATAAGACCGTTTTCAAAGGTAAATAATATTTAATAGCTGTCGACGATGTATATTATCCTTTAGAAATTATAACATTAATCGCCATTTTAGATTAGGTTTATCTCCATCCATACATCTGTATGTTGAACAGTGGTTGGTGGTTTGGGTTAAAGAAGTTTGACTGTTTATTTAGATGAGTCCCGCGTAATGATTGTACTTGCACATGTATGCATGACCTACCATTACCCTGCCATTTGAAAAGCCTGTCCTCCTTTCCCCCTTTAAAATCCGCCTGACGAAAGTTGGCAACTCACTTGAAAAAAACTGAAGCAAACAAACAGACGCAAAATTGGTTCTTTTTTTTCGTTTGTGAAAAGCGCGCGTGGACAATAGTGTGCATAGGCGGAGGGATGTGGTATCAAAAGGGGTTGGGTGGATGGCATGGGGTTTTGGGAGCGGCTGTCTGCACGTGTGTGTGAGCTCTGGAGCAACTAGTTGTGGGCCGGGCCCAGTTCATTTCGGGCCGGCCAAAAAGCGTCGCAAAAATATCTGTAAACACGCAGCTGGCTTTGAGCACCCGCACCCCCTGAAAACCCTCTCGACCGACACTCACGAGAGCCTGGCGCGTTAAATAAAATCTCGCACGCTTCGTTTGGACGTGAAAAAAACACGTTTCCCCTGCCACCACCCACTCTCTCTTTGCTGCCTCAGTGAAATGTAAAACAAATTAGAAAATAGGTTTGTCAACATCAGGCAGCCGGTTTCAAAACTCAAAATGTGGGCTCACATGCCACACCCAGTTGAAAGTTGGGTTTTTGGTTTCCAGGAAGGATTTACAGTGCTTCATATGCACACATTTAAGTGCCAACAGTAAAATTGACTGTGAGTAGCTTTTGAAAAGTCCCACAAATGTTTTCTTTAAATAATGTAACATTTGTGCCTTAAAGCCAATTCGAAAAATCTTGTCTTTTCCAAAAATTCTTCTGTCTAAAAATATAAGAAGTCGCAGACTTCTGTGAGAATCCGGAATTTGATTTCGAAACTTTGAAATGCTTTTTAAAAATGCCTCTTAAAATTCTGTTTAAGTGATTTGTATTTACAAATAAATTAAGACATTTTAAAAGAAACTTTACAAAAAATTATTTAAAGGAAATGATAAATAACAAAATAGGCAAGTTATTTTATTTGATTTAGTTTGTCCTTTTATGACCTAAATAAGTATAACCTAAAAATACAAATGATTAACCAGGACAAATACATTTATAACAAAATATAATTTAAGTCCCAAAAAAAAGATGGCAGACTAATTCATCTGTTCATCCGCCAAAAAAATATTGTAAATGGCTTGTCAATCAAGTCGAGTTCATTAAACGGTTAGCAACTTTTTTGACGTCATAACGTTACACGCACTCGGCCAAAACGGAGCGTGATAAATGTTTGAAACAAAAGTGTTACTGACCTCACATTACACGTAAAAAACGTGCAGGTTCAAAAACTCATACCTTTTTTTCGGGGGTGCTATGCGCGAGAGAGAAAGACATATGACAGAGAGAGAGGGAGAGGAAGATGGGTATATAGAGCGAGACGGGTGGCAAAAGGAAAGGAGATAGCAAGTTTGGGGCATCGAAGTCGTCGTTTGTCTGCCTCGCTTCACTTTTCACACTTTTCGTTTTCGTTGCGTTGGAATTTCTAAAACCCAAACTACCAGATCCAGATAGAACGCGCGAAAGAGAGGGCTGCCGCCGGAGAGAGGGAGACGGGGATTGAGACTGGCATTCCTGGTTGCCAAGGCAACAAAACCAACCCAACAGCGATCGCTGGAATGCAGCAGCTACAACAACCACAAAAACATGGCTTGAAACTTATAAAAAACTTGCTTTGTTGCTTTTTTACAACGTTTTGTTGTATCTGCTGGCCTGCTGCACAGAGAAAAATGTAGAAAATAATGATATAAGTAATTTTGATTTATATTAGAAATAGTAGATCCTAGTTCCTGCAAGATCATTCGTGTGAATCATCTTAAAGTCAAACTTCTCCACATGCTACTACCCCAAAAATATTTGTTTATGGCAATAGAGATTGCAATTCATTTCATGCAGCAATACTTTGGTTACACTATCAACACTTTTCATTAATTTTGGACCTGTTCTCATCATGTTACCACTGGTTCGCTAAAAGTTACATTAACAAATTTCTAGACTCCACTAAATACGAGTTGTATTTTAGATAGTTGGTTTAGAAACCTCTTATAAAAGCTAAGTAAATTGAAATAAGAACACAATAATAAAATAAACTAAATAACTTAATGTTCCTAACGAAGGCATTTGTTTAATAAAAATAATAAAGTTTATCATCCATAATTTGAACTTCCTCAGTAGAGTGGTAAAACTATTAAAGAACATACGTTCTATAACTTTAAATTTTCTACAATTCGAACTTTTTATTTCGGCACTGATTATATAAAATAAATTTTAAAGAAGTTGATTCTTCAAGTATAAGTTCTCTATAAATGCTAAGCGACAGATAATTACTCAACACATACAAACATAGTTGAGTTGAGTTTTTTGCTGTGTGGTTTTAGTTAAAGGGGAACACGTTTAAAAGCGATCGAAAGAGGGAGATCGCAAGGGGTGCGGGGCCTGTTGACTTGGCTTTTCAATTGGAAATGGACTTGGGGCCTGAGAATGGGCCTGGCTTCGAATCGGCGGTGTGCACATTTGTGTGGGTTTTCGGGGATGCTTTTGTGGACTGGGACTGTGCGGATTGGTTTGGCTGGGCTGAAAAATGCTAAACCGGAATGTGGCTCATTCAGTGAAAAGAGCATAATAACGATCGCCGTAGCCGCAACATGATCATGATCGCGATGACGACGACGACGACGACGACGCTGGCGATCGAAAGCCAAGCGCTGGAATCGTCGTCGTAACTTGAGGCCGGCAATCTAAACTCTGGGCTTCGTCGTTGTTGCTTGTTTTTCTGGTTTGCCAATTGCGCCAGATTTGCGTTTTTTTTTTTCTTAATTTTTTTGTTGTTGTTCTTCTCGGTTTTATTTTTGTAGTTTCAAAAAAATGTCGCCAATGGATCAGAGGAAAACAGAGCGTGTACAGTTGCAGCATCATGGGCCAATTTGGAGGCCAACCAGCCGCCTGTGCTCCTCCCCCTTTTCGGAAAATTCCCACAAGCCATCGGCTGGAAAAAGAATCACGTTTATACCGTTTTGTACTGATTTTTCAGTTTCCTCTTCTCATTGTCATTATCTGGTCTTTCTCTTTCCACCTCGGCGTTTTCAAGTGCAATTTTGAAATGCCACACACACACACTGAAGTACACTCCATACACACGAAGATACCATGCTCATTAAATATTTTTGCTGTTGAATAATTTTTCTTTCTTTTTCGGGGAAAGGGAGGGAGGGGAGAGTGAAAAGGAATGAAAAGAAAAGAAAAACTTCAAGTTCACCTCACCTTGTCTGCACCTTGCGCTGCCTCTGCTGTTGCTGTTGTTGCTGCTATTTTCGTTTTTGTTGTTGCTTATTTTGCTGCTGTTTAATTGCACCTTAAAGTGAATTAATCACCATTTACACTGCCGCTTCTTCTTCTGCTTGATATGGCCTTTTGTATCACGCAACTTTTTTGCATACCTTTTAACTGGCTTTCTTTCATTCAATTCACATAGCTGCTTTTTTTGCCTTTGTAATTAATTGAATATACAATCGCACACACATACACTCATGGCATGGCACTCACTCACAGACACGCGGGTTTTCCTTTGGGAAAAACACGACTGGCGACAGGTAAGCGAGTTGAGCAACTGACGACGCGCGACGACGACTCTTTCGACGGCTTCGCTTTGGGCCACGCTCAGCGCAATAAACCCAACACCATATACACTCTCTGGCCGATCTCCAGCACCAGCTAGCAGTCTCTTTCTCGCCGGCACAGCTGGCGTCCTACTTGCACCTGCGCACTTGTTAGGGTGATGGTGATCGGGCCAAAATACGTTACGAAGCACCGTTTGAATTTTACCTGTGACGCGGACAAAAAGAGGGAGAGCGCGCTCACCTAGAGAACAAAAACTCAACGAAGGAAAAGAGAGCGTCGTTTACCTGTGCTCACCTACACCGAACAAATAAACAAATCTCTTTTAAAATGAATCTATCTGTACGATACAAGTGACTCTTTTGGACGAATAAACCTACATTTTTCCCAGTGCGTCGTTTTCTCTTCAGCCGTCTCGACAGAGGCTGATTGCTCGGAAATTAGCTTGCGAACATTTTGTTTTTACATTATTTTCCGTGTCATTTATTGTCTTTGTTTTGCCATATAATTGGAAACAATTTTATTTATTTTTTATTATTATTTTTTTTAATTGTTTTTTTTTTTTGATAAATTTTGAAAAGTGTATTTATTAAGTCAAATTCTTATTCATTTTTCATAACAAAATTTGATAACAGATATTTTATATGTTGAAGGTGCGATTGTCACGTAATTTTGGCTCGAACAAAAAGTTCAAAAATGTCTTGAAATAAAAGTCAGAACATTCATTCATTCATATAGAGTGGCGGTTGCCATGACCTTGCGGTGCGAGGTTTACAGAAGTTTGGCGGCTTTTCATCCTGTGTCTGTAGGTCCTGCACGATCTGTCATAGACAGCATGGTCGACGTTGTAGTTTATGCTGCACAGACCTTCTTAGCTAGAGTTAGACCAGTGGCTCCCTGCGCATTTACCGCAAACTACTTGTTTTAGACAGTAGTTTTTGTAGTAATCAAACTCTTAGCAACTTTCACACAGCTTTACGCTGTTATTTTTCCCTATGAGTTCCATTTAGACCCTTTGGCGACCTACTCTAACTAACTAGTGGACTTGCTTGCTGTTATGGGCCTGAGCAAGATCTTTGAACCAGTAGTTTAGGTTTGAGTTACTCCGTCCGCGTTAGCTGGGTACCTTCTCCTGTTACCAATTTGATATTCAAGTTCGCCGAAAACCTTGGTGATCAGATCTTTGGGAGTTGTCCTCTGGTAGGCAAAAGTGCGTGTATTGCACCTGGAGGTTGAATCCACTGCGTAGATCCGTAGGCTATGAGCCTAGGCCGTGCTGAACTTATAGCTTTCAGGGTCTATCAAGGGATTAGCCTGAAACCAGGGCGGTGATGGTTGCTGGGCCAGTTTCAGAAATCCACCTTTAATAAGCCCCAAGTAGTTTGAGCAGTTTGATTGGTTACCACTGCTGAAATTTGATTTGGTTTTAATGTTGTTAATTATGTAGCACTTTATGGCCTTATTGGATTTATTTTAACTTGTTTACTTGAGTATAATTGTCTTTAACGGCGATATACGCGCCTAAGTCGAACTTTGCGTGAGCGTGGCAAAGGTTGAGCCATGATATAACTAACTGACATAGAAAATAGATTTTCATTGTTTTCCGTCGCTTATGCAAATGCAAGTTCAGTTAGTTCCTAAAAAAATTATTTTCCAGCGGGTTTCTCTGCTCGTAAAGCCACAGAAATCTAACCGCCAAAATTCACTTTCAAATTTACGGTTTGCGTCTCCGATTTTAGTACTTTGATGGGAATGTATCTCCGCTTTTCGTTCTCTGCTAAACAACAGAGTTTTTATATTTTGTTTAGGGAACTGCTCGGCTTGTTTCAGGATCTTTTTACAAAGGATCGAAACATTGAGTTTAGATGAACTGGTAGCATGATCTATTCATTTATTTTTACTTTTTCAAGACATTAACTTTTAAAGGCCAGAAAGGTTACAACGTCATCAACAAAAATGTTAAATGCTTTAAAGTCTGTTATACAACAAGGGTGCGCAATCCTGCATTCTACATAATACTTTACACGGACATGTAAATATACAAACAGTGTTGTCAAAACGTGCTAGGGCCAAACAGCTAAATTTCAAATGTTAATTTATTTTTCACTCATTTGAACGCAAATAAAATGCAATATTTAATAAATATTTTTTTCATTCTCTTATCAACAGCATCGTGAGAAAAAGCGAAAATATAGAAACGGGACTGACTAGCTTTAAGTGGAATAATAACAGAAATAATAATTTTCTATTCAATATAAAGGTTTCAAAAACTTTTGCCTAACTCAAAACTATTTACTAAAAATAAATATTTAATTAAAATTCTAATATAGCCAATAACAATTACTTCAGATAATTGGCAGAAAGGAAAGCAATGAGTGAAATCTCCACCCATCACTCCCTTCCTTCCTCATTTATTTTCCTTTTCCCGTCAAAAAGTTGCATAAATCTGTGAAATTACCCAAACACTCGAAAGCTTAACACAGACGGTTGAGTAATGCTCGAGATTTCCACGGGGTGAGGTGAACAGGAAAATTGAAAATGAGGGCGGGAAATGCGAAGGGAAAAGTTAACCGCAGAGCGCAAATTTCGGCGGTGGGGAATACGTCATAAAACCGATTTAACAACCGAATAAGCAACCGCAAAAGCAGAATGACAATGTCTTTTTTTTTCCTCATCCCTTTTAATCTTTCACTTTCTCTTCGTATTCCAAACGGAAATGAACCCGACGAGGCGGTTAAAACAAAAAGCGAAATGAAAATCCCAACGAAGCCGAGCATGCCTTGGGGCTGATCGGGAATGTATAACTTTTCATGAGCTTTGAAAGGTTTTCGTTATTCAAACCTCAAAGAGAGTGCATACCAAGTTGCCATTAAAATTCTAGAGATACGTCTACCATTTTGTCTTTGACGAGTTCTGTCGAACCAACTGCTTTTTTATGGCCTATCAGGGAACGTCTTATGCCGGCAATTAAAATAAACGGCAGCAGAGCCAAAGCTGCCTTAGGCCATGACTCCCTTAACTCATCTCTAGTCCCTCCAAAGGATTTTCAGATGGAGCGCAGGAAAACGCCTTCAAGCTGCTAGAAAATGTGCGTTTAATGAAATTTTTATTCAATCAGCGCGCAGCAACTTTTATGGCAACACATACTCAGGAAGGCGGGAGTGGATTCGAACCTGTTGAGTTTATGACAAAGTGGCTTCCCCTCCCTTTACCCCGATCCCGAGCAGATCCATCTTTTGCCCTGACTATGCGAAGTGCTCTACTTTTACAGCCTCCATTTATCTTTCACTTTGCGCCACGCAACGCGTCGAGTGGAAGATGGAAGGGATTTCCCCGACCGCGATGATGTTTGCCTAGCATGGGATATGAAAATGGGCATAGTTAAGAGGTATGGATAGATGGAAGTGCTGGGAGACAAATATCACCGACTGACGGCTATAATCTTTATGCTGTTAACTAAAGATCGGGATTGGAAACGGATAAAACTGTTAGGAAATGGTTAAACATTATAGGGTCAATTTTTAAGTGTTAAAAACTAAGAGTTCGTGTTAATTGTTTTGGGATTGCCCAATTGAGAACTTTTAATTAATGGGACTTTTAAATTATTCAATTAAAATATTTTTATTTTATTCTTATACTTATTTCTAAATTTTTGTAAAACGTTTTTAAACCAGGTAATAATATACATTAGTAAAAAACTATCAAAAAGTAATATTTATCTTTAATTAATTCATTTTGAAATACAAAATTTTATTTTGATCTTTTATTGCTTTCGAAAGTAAATACTTAATTAAAATAGTGACATTTTTAACATTTTCATTATGAAAAATTTGCAAGTGTTGTAACTGTTTTCACTTCACCCTGCCACTTTTGAATGTAAATGACCAAGCCAAAGACAAACTCATGAATATCATTAGCAACAGCTTCATCCTGCGACACCAGCCCACATGTATTTTTTTTCTCCCGCCGAAACTCCTTATTATCCACTTACCCACAGCCCTTGGGCTGCAATTAAGCGTTTGCGGTGCGGAAAGTTCAGGCAATTTGTAGCCGAAAAACAAGCTCAAAGCGACCGACAAAGCCACAGCAGACAGCTGAGAAAAGTTCCTTCTCATTTTGCCCACCTTCCTGTCCGACAGGTGTGCGCATTTCATTTGCATAGATTAGCTAGATTAAAGCGGATGGCGGAAGATACAAATGCAGAGCATTCGGTGGCAAGTCGCCACTTGGCAGCAACACCAAAAGTTGGGATGCGCGGTCTCAATCCACCGTTTGTGGGTTAATTAAAAAGTTTTTCGAAATAAATTAACATAAAATTTCGTTTGCCGGGAAATCCGCGCAAAATGAATTTTCTTCTAATTGACCAGCACCTGAGGGCTTGCCGGTTCTTACCCTCAGTCAGGAGCAACAATTGGCCTTTAAGCAAGAGCTTCAAACCGTTTTTGTGGGTCACCACCAGCACCAACCAACATTGCCCCGCCAGCTTTTTATCTGCCAAATATTGATCGCATTAGTGAAAAGGCGGGAAACCGCACGAAAGTGTGGCCCGGCCCGTCTGTTCGAGTTCAGCTTTTGCCCATGTGGGTCAAGTAAATCAATTGACAGCTCTCCGAACTTGAGCGAGGACAAAGGCCATATTAACGTATTCGTGTTCGTTTCGCCGTATGGGTGTGGTGTGGGCCACCTGGTAGCCTCTATAAATAAATCATGGCTTACGATAATATGCCACACAAGCACACCTTATGTTGATAAGATATAGGCCAACGTATTCAACCACGTGGCAGGAGCCAAAACAACACAAGAGACTATGATACAGTCATCACACCATAACTTTTTCCGACTCATAATTAAGGAAAAAGCTTATTACAGTATATACTTAAAAGTGTGTACTTTTCAAATTATTATTTTTTTTGCAATAACTGTTTTTGTGGTTTGTTTATTAATTTAAACATAAGTATAATAATAAAAATATATAAGTATATTTAAAATTTGTAACTAAAATTATCTTAATCATGCTAAAACGCAATCAATTATTAAAGCAGAAAATAAAACAGGATTTTGTTTTCGCAATTAAATTTTCGGGATTTAAGGTTTATTTATAGCAAAGAATTTCACTCAGTATTAAAGTATTCTATAATATCCATCTAAAACACATTTTAATTTTTTCCTAAAACCTGGAATATTTATTTTCTATTAGATGTATTTTTATCTGACTTTATATGGCTTGATTTCTAAAAGCTTTCACTGTACTCATAAAAAAACATCCCCAGCAAGAACAATAACAAAAAGTTCAAGGGCCGACACCATTTGACTTTAGTCAAGGATTCCTTATGAGTAAATTCTCCTTAGTTCCTAACATTTTCCCACTCACCCTTTTCACTCTGTTGTACGATTTCTTCGTTCACTCAATCATCACAAAACTTGACATATTGTAAAGTTACAAAAAATATTACAAACTGTTACCCATATGTATCGTTGTTGGGATTTGTTTGCGTTGAGCGAGATTGTTTGCGGTCTGTCTGACGTGTTTCGCTGAAGATTAATTGCATATCGTAGTTGCAGCAGGTGCTTTTATTGTTGGTATTTTTGGCACTTGCATTTGCTGCATTTGGCAAATGAGTTTGACCATTTAGGTAATTGCAAATCGAGTCGAGGTGAACAGCAAAGTGTTTGGGGTCAGCATTATCCCCATTGGAACTATTCATGTGAGAAAAAAAAAGCACTTTATCAGCAGAAATATAGGCTACACTAAAACGAAAAATGATACAAAAAATAGAAGTTTCCTGCATTTGGAAAAAATCTAGTTTTGTTTTGAGACTGTTGCTTTAAATAAATTTAGGATTATCGACCACTTTTTAAGCCTTTGCCTATTTTTGGTTTGGAAAACCTACGACCTAAAGTTGCATTTACTTCTATTTGTATAAATACAAACTGGCTAAATCTAGCACTGCACGTTTATATAACATAGTAGATACTTAATTTATTTGTTTTTAAATATATCATAAATTTAAAAGATAATATTGTTCTTGCTTTACGTTCTTGCTTTTCTGTCGATTAGGTAAATGTATTTAAGAGATGCACGTTAACGGAAAATATAAACATTTGATCAATACAATTTTTGTTTTATATTTTTGTTTGTACGAGGGTTTTACCCGTGAGTTGTTAAATTAAATCAACAGACGCAAAAAAAACGACAGAAAATATTATATTTTTTATTGATTTTATGATATTTACATATGTATATGTAACCGATTTATAGCGCAATTGAAATTTTTTTTTTTTATTTTTTCTGTGCAAACATGTGAATATATTGTTGAAAAATAAAGTAGATGAGCAATGGGTAAAAACGCTTGTCCTCTACAAAAATCGAAACATTAATAAAATGCCGAATAATGCTCGTCACAATTTCTAAATATTGCTTGGCAGTCAGCGCTGCGGATCATAAAAGAACCAACGGAAAAACACGCGCAATAAACAACACCGACCAAACCGCAACCGAAAAAGAATCAAAACCAAAACAAAGGAAACAGCAGAGAAAAGGGTCGAAAATAAAAAAAAAAATAAAAATTGTTGTAAACGTTACAATCCTCAGAGCGTCAATGCTGTCCCGATTTCGACCCACTTTCCGCCTTATTTTTTTCCATCCTTATGCTCCATTGATGGAACCTACAAAACAAAGTCAGCAGAGACAGCTAAAGATAAACAAAGCAAAGTCGTAAAGAAAAAATACAAACAATCCAAATGGTGGGGAAGTCAGGAAGGAGAGAGTGGGCAGAGAGAAAAGTGCACGGAAAAGCTAGTGGTGACGTAGCAGAGCTTTTCCGTGACGTCACAGTTGAAAGCACCGTACCAAGTGCCAAACCTAACCGAAACCGAAACGAACCGAACCAAAATCGCTTCAAACACTCGACGGCGCTCGCACGGATCGGATGTGAATGTGAAAGCGGTTGGAAAATCGCCAGACGCCTAACGTATAGTTTCTTTTTGAATTGAATAACCCGCGTTTGGAAAAACCCAGACCAATAAAATAATCAAAATAATATATACAGAATATAGCTAGGGCCAATGTGGATCTTCGGTTGGAACACAAGTTTTATGGTGGAAAAATCTGAAAAGAAATAATTGTGCGCGTTTCGGTTTCGGCTTCACTTCACATTATCTAAAAATAACGGAAAACAAGGAAAAAGAAAGTGAACAAGTGCAAAAAATTATCTCGCTATATATATATGTATATATATATATATAGATTAAGTGAGCCGCAGCCGCTGTTTTTTTCATACAAATTATCGATCAAATACATAAGTAGTGTGCGCCCTCTCAACCCAGATAACATAAACTTTCTGGATGGATGTTCGAGTTTGGTGACCAACAAAAAACAAGGACGATGAGGGGATAGTCAAAGGTGGCAACAGCTGAAAGAAAGGTTTGTTTTGATTAATTAAATTGCCTAATTGCAATGTCGTGACCCAGATAGATATTTAACCACAAAAAAACACTCAAGGAGGAACCACCTTCAGCGAAAGTGTCGTGTGCCCCGGCACTTTTCGCTTTTCCGGCCACAGTTCGATTTGTTTACTTTAGCCCTAACAATTCCCAGTTCCATTTCCTTATCCTGTTTTCGGTACAGGATAATCGAGCATCGTCAAAAAAAAAACAAAAAAAAATCACTCATACGCTACGTAGCCTCTGCATTAAATATTCAACGCCAAGAAGTCAGCAGCCTCTAACAGTTTACGGTCCGCCTTTTCGAAATGGTTTATTTGAGGGCGAATTCTTTGGGGTGCCATAAAGAATTTGCTCGGTGGTGAGAGAGGAGCTGCGGGAAATTGCTAAATAACAATCAATTCGGGCAGTGTAACAAAAGATAAATGGATTTCGAACTGCAAGCGGCAATGCAAGAACATATAAAATAAAATAAAATTTAATCAGAAGTCATGGGGTAGGATCTGGAAAAGCTGGGGGAATGCTTGCCGATAATCGAGCAGTAAAAACTCCGTAGGGACAAGCGAAGCTTTAAATGGGAAAATAAATTTAAGGAAAAGCCCTGGGGAAAATGGAGAGAAAAACAGGGAAATCCATGGGAAAAAGAGATAACAAATGTGTGGTAGTTTAACCGTAAAATGCATGGTATATTAGCAAACAATAAGTGTAATTGAAAAACTTAGATTAAAAAAGTACCAACCTGTTTCACAATAGTTACTATTCTGTGAAATTATGGGTTCACCTCTTTTAATTTCATGAAAAACATTGCAGCTTTGGTTAAGCTCATTAGATTTCCCAGAAATGAACTTTTACATTTGTTGTCCATGTTTCTCCATAATTCCATTTTTTTTTTTAAACTCTTCATTCCATTTTTACTTCAAGCTGAAAACATTTGTCTTAATGTACAAAAAACAGATTTCATTTAGATTATAACTACATAGAACGACTGTTTCAGATAGCCCCTTTCTGTTGGTCACTTGCAATCAGCGAAAATAAGCGAAACTGGACAAAGCAAACAAAGAGCATTCATTGCGGACAATCATTAGCGATACAAATCGCCAAAGCAATTCCCCGGAGATCTGGGGCCTAATCAGGACAGTCCGCAGAGCAGGCAGACATAGAGGCATCCCTGTGACCACAATCCCAACGCCCAGTCGAAGGGCCAAACACGAGCCAGTGGAAAAACAAATGTAGCTGCAGTGCGGCAATTCGATTTCAATTCACTGATTTTCCGATGTGTGGGTCGATGCTCCTGCACTTTTGCCGCTGGCCAATTAAAGTAAAGTGTGTCTGGCTCCACTGGCACGCGACTTTCTGGCCACGCCCCCCTACGCCACCCGGTCCGTTGAATGGAGCCACAGACACACAGAGAATAGAACTGCTTTTATGGCAAATCAAATTAACAACTAATGCCATTAGAGTTTGAGCAAGAGAACAGCCGCCACTAATTGGCAGGGAAGGTGAAGAGGAGCCATATCTGGCCATAGCCGAATTCGTGGCCTTCTCTCTCTTGGTCGGAACAGATTGGCCAGCTCACTTGCCCTGGCTCCCGGTCGAAAAATATATTCCAAATTCAATTAAAAGCTGCACCGACTACATCGAGAAGTACGGCCAGTGGAGAGCCTGCGAACAAAGCTGAGATCCTGAAAGCATTTGAGCCTGCACCTGGCATCAGGAGCATCAGAGGCAAAAAGCCGTGACCATGTGGCTCTCATATGGCAAGAGGTTGAGTTGAGCCTGGTTTTTAGTCAGGTCGCGGCATTGTCCACTTCCTCGTCCACTCTCCACTCTCCACCCACACCCCAGCACTTAGCCTCCGAAAATGTTGTCACCCCTGTCATTGCTCTTTGGACTGTCTGGTCACCCGGGGAAGCTATGTATATGACAGGCCCGTGTTCCTCTTGCTGCACTGGGCAGAAAATATGGTCTTAATTGGGGAATAAAATTATTAATTTGAATAAAAGTACACATTTTACCAAACAACAAAACAAAAGCCTGATCGAAGCCTGATACTGGGAAAGTAAATAATACTTTATTGATATTTTTACATATGTTCCGAAAGTTAAAATAAGTGGATAATATGAAGTTATTCCAATTTTTTCTTTTTACTTTCTTTGAATTTCATAATTTTCTGGTTACTGCTGAAATTACTTCTACTAATTCAAATTCAATGAACAAAAATCTGTTTTAACATTTTGACACTCGAAAACTTACTTCTCTGTTTTCCAGTGCATAAGTCTCCCTTTAATTCAACAGAAAAAAACGTGACTGGGCCCAGTGCCAGTGACAATTGGGCAGCAATCTAGAGTGGAAGATGGGCGGCTGGGATGGCAGTGAAGTGGGACACATTTCCGCTGCATAACTCCCCCGGCCAAACATCACTAACAAAAATATTTATGCACACACTTAAAATGCTTCCAGCAACCAAAGCCAAAACCAAAACCAAAGCGAAACCAAACAAACAAACAAACAGCAGTTCAAATGCGAATAAATTCCTGGCTGGCTTAACTTTTTATCCCTTTTTCTATTTCCCTGGCGGCAGCTCCTTCCACTTCTCACTTTGATGGACATTGGGTATTCTTCCTGCAGAATCTGCCCTGTCCCCACCCTCGGGGGAGCATAATTGCAAGTGTCTGGGTCAGCAATGTTCGTGCAAACAGAATGGCATAAAGAGTTTGAAAATCAGATAGACGGATGTCTATGAAGGAACTCGCCATTGATTCCAGTTGAACAGTTCCGGAGGGAAATCGGTGGAGTGGAAGGAAAATTGTGTTACTTAAAAGGTTGGTCAATCGTGATTCGATCTAAATGGGGCTCCTCGCTGTGAGATTAAGAGAGATTAGCCTGCCATTTTGTTTAGTCTGAAACAAAAAGATATAATAACACGCATTTCCTGCTGAACTTTTTTAGAGGTCCAAGTATGTAATAGGAAATTCTTAATACCAATCTATTTAGGGTTTCCCCTCCCAATTATTCACTGACAAAAGCATTTTTTAGTTGGCTTAGCAGATATAACAAAAGAAGTGAAATTCCTCGGAAAACCCAATTCCCGTTATAAAATCGAACAAAGCCTGGCACAAGAATGCCAGCATATGAAATCAAATGCAAGCCAATTAGGGTCCGAGTTGGGGGACAAAAAAGGAAATCGTAAATTCCTCGATTTATTTTCAACCCAAATGGCCGCTCAACAGATACCCAAGGACATTCCCCGATAGTTAATTATGACACTCACATCAAAGACTGTTGCCGAGAGCCATATTTATCCTGTCGCAAACTAAATGAAGTGAATTTTTTGTGTAAACATCTGCGCCGCCGGCCCGACTCCTGGCTTGATTTGAATCTAAATTGAGAATAACAAGCAATTGCGAGCCCGAGACCCCCGAAGTGTACCACTTGAAGTAAACAGCAGGCAGCGGCCAAAGGTGGAATAAACACACCCGGTTACATCCAGGCATTTACACACCCGCCCCCACATGTGTCATAATCACCGTAAAAGACGTCGAATTTAAACTGAACAGACAGGGATTCGAGCGAAGCAGGCAAAAAAGAGGAGGAAGTCTGGCGAAGGAGGCAAAGAAAGAACATTAGGCGGCATAATCTGCCCTTGAGCTCGATTTTGCTCAACGATTTGGAAAATCTTTGCAACAAAATACATTCCCGAACAGATTTTGCCCATTCTCGCCGCTTGCCTTTCTGTCGCCTGCAATCCCTGCTTATACGCGGCGTCCTCATCGATTTATTGAACATTAAACACGAAATCAAAGAGAAATGGAACAGATTTTTTGGCCACTTAAGCAATGAAAACGAAATATATACATAGAAATTCGCTCATAAATTATTGTCAAACAGTTCGAAAATCTGTGGCTAGTGTCAAGTGATTTCCCCAGCGGTCAACTGAAAACAAATAAAATTCGCGGGATAAGGAATTTCATCATGATTTTTAAACATTTCTGTTGTGCTCTTTTTTAAATCATTAAAATTCTTCGCACGCCTAGTTCCCAATGCCCGAGCCAAATGCTGGATAATTTATTTAATCATTCAAATTTGTTTTCATCTGAGCAGAGAGCAAATAAAACAGCTCGGAGCTAATCACATGCTGTCCCATTAGAGCAAGACCAACGACAACGTGGCGTATGCGCAATAAAAACTTTCTGTTTTTATTTAGCTCATTTGCGTTGACAAGCTGCCAACTGAATATGATAATAATGAAGCTCTAAGCTAGAAAGCTGAAATCTGAGCAAGAAATTGGTCCCAGTGGCTTAGGATTAATGTCACCAATCAGCGCAAAGAATTAATAAGGGGACAAGTTAAGAAAAAGTCATCTTCTGACCCCGACCTTTGAAGAAAACCCCGGCAACCTGTGACCCATTGAAATTAATTTTGCAGCAACAGGTGTGCGGCAGTGTCTGTCGGCCATGGAAATAAACAAATGCCTTCGATGTGAGAGGAGGCTCAAAGGGAAACGTTAAACATACGCTGCGAACACTGACAATGACAAGAGCTGCCACACGGATAACAACATGAACATTGACTCGGACAAGGACGTCGACATGGACATGTTGAAGGAAGCCGCTGGCAGGCCAAACAAACTAACACGAACCCAACGTTTGACAAGATGAAAACGAAAGTTTCCTGCAAAGAATCAACACATTAGCCAGCATACAAAATATACCCATTTTGTGGGAGTTCTAATAAGCTTTAGAATAGAATATTTAAAGCTTAGTCAAGCAAAAATTGATTTTTGTCTCTCAATTTAATTTAAATCAGAATAAAGCTAATTTGGGCAAACCGAAATAAAAAATAAACAAAAAAATAAGAAGAATTGAGACAGCAAAATTACAATAATAAGAAAACTATCAAAATACACCTCTAAAAAAAAATACGCGGTAAATCTTAATATTGTGTACTAATTTTACGAATTTTTCGTTTTGATTTTAAAATATTTTAAACAAGAGAATATTAAAAGTTTTTAAAATTTTTCATTTGACGATTTTAGGAGTTTATTTTAATATCGAAAAATTTTGTTTAAATCTAAATCATATTTAACTTAAATAAAAAGCATTTAAGTCAAGTAGAAACTATTTGAAATCTAATATTTTACACATTAATTAATGTATTTGTATATTTAATCATTCAATTTAATTTAACAATACACAACTATCTACATGTATGTGCACCTTTCTAGATTAGCAGCGTTAACAAATCAAATATTCCATTTAAATTATTAATATTTTCAAGCCAATGTCAGCTTATGACTTACAATTTTGCCAGTACAAATATTAACACTTTCTGCGATTTAATTTAAATAATTTCTGTATGCGTTATCTTTCCTCGACTGAACCTTATTTATTTAACTTTTTATACATATAAAAATTTAAAAAGCAACTCAGTGTCGACCACAATCAGCTTCCATTTGAATCAATTTTGTTTGCAGTTCCGCTCAACTGCTCTTGATTGTTTCACCTTTTTTATCACCCCGGATGCAGAGCAACCTTGAACCACCCACTCTCCGCCCAATGCCCCCATATAGTCAAGTTCGATTCAGGACCCATCGGACCATATACACGGTATCTGATGACACTTTATCGGGTATTTTTTCGCTGCGTTCGAGGCAACGCACTTTTTGGCCTTATTTCGGTGATAGCTTAAGTTGCCTGAAACCGTGCGCAGCTGTCATCATCTGGCCACATCCACATCGACGGATCGATGGGTGGCCTGATTAGCCGGGGCAGACAAAAAACTGCCGAAGCGAATATATTTATGTTAATAACTAGCAACAGGCCAGCCGATAAGGGGAGCGAAAAAGTTCGCAGTCCCATATCAGGCCATAAAGCGAAATGACCACACCAGCCAGCACCGCTAATATGGCCTCGAATTCCGGGAAGAGTCTATAAACATAAAAATGAAAATTAATAGCAAAATCCATGGCAAATACTTTAAAGGCAAGCCCTATTCCTTGCCCTTGTCTGGCTGCTCCTCCTTCTTCCTGGGGCCAATTAGGAGGGCACACACACAAAAACACACAAAAACACACACCCGAGGAGCTCTTACTAATGTTGTTGTTAGCCAGTACAACCTGCGGCATCAATTGAATGCAAACAAGACAAGGAGGCAGGTCCATTTGCTGACAAAGGATCCCTCAACGACTTCATCGTCATGTGGCCTGGAGTTTCATGCACGAACGAGCGAATGGGTCAGCAGCTGAAATCATCTCAGGGCACCCATTTCGCTTTTCCCTTTTTCGTGAGTCCCTGTAATGCATCGCTGGTTCTCGGTTTAGCTGGCAAATCAAGCGTAAAGTCGCAGTGAAAGTTTGCTCAACCCTTTAAACTCGTTAAAGTCACTGCTGGGTTGGCTTACCCTTATTTCTAGCTGGGTTTCTGCCAAGGTATACATATAAATTCACTTTGATACGATCTGAAAAACAGCTTTTGTGCATAGTCGGTAAGTGCTTTTTTGATATTTAAAGACTAGAGAAATCCATCAACACCATAGCAGCAAATTTAATAACTTAAATATTTGAAATAATTGGCCAACACTGTAAGGTGGTCTTAGAAAAGCTCTTAATCTTTGTAAACAATATTTTCAAAAGAATCAAAACATGGAGGAACTTTAAAGTATAATAATATTCATTAATAGGTTATAATAAATTAGTAATCGTGGACTAGGTAAATGTCTAATTTTTGTTACCAATTTGTTTGTTTTTAAATTATATTCAAATTCAAAAATTTTTTCTCAGTGCGGCTGCCTGCTTATCTTAAGCTGTTGTCGCATATGCTGCCGCGCTAAAAAACCATTTTCAAGTTTATGTATTTGTTCTTCTCCTTTTTCCTTCGTGCTCCTTGCATTATTTACTTGCGAGGGACTTGTCCCGATTCTTTTGTTCTTCCAAACGCAAAAAAAAGGGTGGCCAGCACCAGCACTGGCTCGTTTTTAATTATTTATATTTTAATCATTCTCACAAGTTAATTACCCAGCAGGGAGACCTTAAAGCGCTCAGATGAACGCGACTGAAACGGCGAGCTCGTCAAGTTCGCTTGTCGGCGACAGAAAGTGGAAAGTGTCCTCGATGCACTTAAGTGCAAGAGCGGATGAAAAGATAGTGAAAGCATAATTCAATTCCAAGACCAGAACGAAGGAAGACAGACGACTGGCGAAATGAAATAGGACAGCACGTCCCAGGTCGAGCGGCTAATGATGCATGTCTAAGGAGCGAACAGGATGCCTAAGTAGATTACCAATATGTTTGGATTGGCCTGCTTGCTGGCTCCTTATCCGCCACTTCAAACCTCTGCGCCATCAGTCTGGAAAACTCAATTTCAGTCGTCTGGCTTAAGGCCAGTTGAGAAATGGATTTAATTTCGCTATCGCGAATAGCCCAAGGAACTCCCCCCGCTGCAAATGGCAATTAGCGTCAATTGGAAACGCAGTGTGCATGCTAAAGTTTCCCTTTAACTTTTCTGAGCTCCAAAAAGAGACTATTTCAAGCAATGCTAAACAAAAGTTTCCACATTGTTCTGCTTTTATTTACATCTCAATTGTGAAATGTTTGTCTGAATAGGAATCCATACGAAAGAGTTGAAAATGCGAATGATGCAAGGGTTCGAAAACTGAAGCCAATATAAAGAAAAGTATTTTTAGACGATGAGAATTACGTGATTAACGAACTCTTTAGAAGCACCAGATCAAGTGAATCCCAGCAAAGATGGGAAAATATTGTTTGTTGAGAAATTGATTTGACGGGCCTTAGAGAAATATTATATGAAAAATTCCTCAAGCACCTTCTTGTTCCATTATTCAAAAAAAGGAAAATAAAATAAGACTATACGTTATATACGTTATTTACAAAAACAAAGCTTTATGCAGTTTTGAACTATTTAAATTAACCTAAGGTCAGAAGCTTTGAAAACACTTGTTATTATAATGTTTCAGTTTTTAAATGAGCTAATAATTTTTGTTCAAGTTTTAGGTTAAGTTAAAACTTAAATAAAAGATTTGGATTCGAAAACTGACGGTTGTCCGTGTCCTAAAATGCAGCAATATATTTAATTGACTGAAACAATTTTTTAAAATAAAAAAAAGGGACAAAAACGAAAACTTACTCAACAAACCAGACCCTCGGATAAACAAAACAACCTCACATCAACATTTTAAATCAACGAATCAAATTGGGGAAACCTAAACTGATTTATAACCGAAACACATAGCATAACCTCGATAGAAACCACAATTCCCAAAGGCTTTGCCCCTTTGTAGAGATTTTGAATTTGTCTGTTGCAATTTGTCGTTTGGTCGGCCAACTACCGTAGCTGACCCAGTTTCCAAGAGACGCGTGAGGCACATTTAAAAATAAATGCAAAGTGAATGGGACGGGTGGGGCGAGTGGTTCATTTTGGGAAAACAAACAGAGGAATTTTATGTTTAATGGCTGCTGGCGAAATGAAAAATCACACAGCAAATTATGTTGCATGTTGTTACAAATATATAATCTTGTAGAACGCAGATGAAATTCGTTTTCGTTGCTCACTTTTGCTTTTCAAAAAAAAACAAATTTTCTTTGTGTTATTTCTGTAAAACTTGGTCACGTCACGACCAAAAATATTCGAGAAAAGTGTAATTTTTATTTAAAAAATTGATTTAAACGTTTTCTGCATTCGTTTCTTTTGCTTGCCACGGTTTATTTGCAGAGTGCACCACAAACAAAAAAGTCATACACCATCCACCACTCAGATTATGAATTATGCAACAAAGAAACCACAGCAGCATCAAAAAAGAGCAACTAGAACAGCCACGGCACAAACTGCTTAATGCACACAAGTAGATACCCCTAGGCTGCTTGGCCGAATTAGTATCGCAAAATTCGAGAGTCGAGAGTCGACAGTCGAGCAGCAGCAGTAGCCGCAGACCAGAAGTCACCCCAAATTTCCCAGGAGAAGCCACCGGCGAACAATAGAAACCATCATGGTGGACGACATCTCCCCGATGCATCATCGCATGCAGAAGAAGACGCGCAGCGCCTCCATTTGTGCCACGGGGGCTAGCATCGAGACGGTCATCCACGGGATGCCCGGCGCCTCCGGAAGTGCCACGCCCGAGGGCGGTACGCCCGGATACCGCCGCCGCCGGCCGGCCACACGCTCCCAGAGCGCCCGCATCACCTCCGGCGCCAGATCGGTGAGTACGCTGCGTATACGTAATACGTAATACGTAATTTAGCATTAGCATTTGCATCTGTCCGTCATCGGCAAGAATTTGCTTATTTATTTATAGTTTTCATTAAATGCACGTTTCTCACTATAAATAAGCAGCGAACGTTGACATTTAGTCCATTTAGACACGCACATGCAGCAGAAAGCCTGCCTGCCTGCTCAAAAACGTTTTTATTGTCATCTTTAATTTGCTAAAACACTTTTGCATATCCAATCGTTATTTATTGGGTGTGCTAAATGGTTTGTATGAAATAGTGCTTGCCACAGATATAAGTCGAAGATAATAGCAAATAAAACATATCTCATAGATTTGACTTCTTAAATTTTTAGCAATCTAGCTTGGAAAACTATGAGTTGAAAATAAGTCATTGTTATAAAAGTTCAAACAAATAATTCAATAATTTAGATTAGGTTTATCTGTATACCCTTAGGAACATGACATTAAAAGTTCAAATTTAGAATATGCATATTTATATTGATAAGCCAAGTTCAAAGTGTTCCTTTTGATGGAAAGTTTGTCTTTAATTAAGCACTCTTTGACTATTGAGTGAGCTTAATTAAGCTGGAAAAGCATTAGTGAAACAAGCAAATCCCCGATTGCGTGCAGCAAATATCCGAGGGGCAAGAGGGAGACTTACAACATTTCCGCAGACATTTCCGAGAAACCGAGAACGCAATCACGTGCACTGTGGTCGTTTAATTGGCTGATTAGAATTTAAGTTTGCCTAATTCTGATTTAAAGATGCACGGAGTCATGAATTTGTGACAGGAAAGGATCGAGAGACTATGGTGAAGGCATTCAACAGTTGATCCGCCAGAGTCCGTTCATGTTGGGGGTTGACGACGACCGTTTGTTCCGCAGAAGGATTCGATTCCAGGCTAATACTTGTGGTTACCCTCTCGCTGCGATTGCTCACGACGGACGCTTTCCGCTCCGAGCCATTGCCCTCCGGCTTGGGACTCTGTTGTCCAGTCGCCGCCATCCTGGCAATCCTCCTGGCACACCGGCTCTTCTTGGCGTGCGAAACGTAGGGCTCGGCCTGATCCTTGATCTTCTGGTGGCTCTCGAACTGCGGACACTTGGGCGGCAGGCGCAGGCACTTGCAGAAGCTCATGTTGTGCATGAAGTACTCGTCGAAGTCCTCGTTGGGGGCCAGCAGCTTCTGGTAGTTCTCCAGGCTGCCCAGATCCAGGGGATCCAGCAGGCGGGCGGCGCAGTCCAGCTGCAGGTGACAGCTGTGGAAGTACGCGAACAGCTCATCCACCAGGTCCATGAAGAACTTGATCGGCTTGTGGAAGACGTCGCCCAGAATGAACGGAGAGTCCTCGTCCTGATCCAACTTGGCGCACTCGCGCCGGAAGAGCAGGACATACGGACGCAGGCTGTGGATGGCCCAACTCTGGCTCTGGTTAGAGCTGGCGATCACCTGGTAGTGCATGTAGTACTTGTTGATGATGGCCTCCTCTGACTCGATCTCGTAGATGTGCGGACAGGTGCAGCTCACGTCCACCTGCATGATGATCTTGTAGCGCTGGATCAGATGGCTCAGCGTCTGGGCCGCTATCCTTTGCAACTCCAACTCCTTCTGGTAGCTGTCGAAGTAGATGCGGTACTTGTCCTCGATCGCCAACAGAATCCGGATCACCGTCTTCTCCATGGCATCGGAACTCTCCAGACTGAGGATCGCGAACTTGGCCATGCTCTCGGTGACGGTGGCACGCGACATGAAGCTATGGTTCACCATTAGGTTGTAAAGTCGGTCGCGCATTTCCATCTCCATCTACACACTTGTGTTACCCTGAAAAACGAGTGAAAAAAGAGTAAGAGCTCGGCTAGAAGGAGGCACATTTATGTTAAGGAGACTACTTCGATACTTTGGTTTGATTTATATTCCCCTTATGGGCAAGAGTAAAAAGAGCATATGTTTGAGCTTCTTTGCGGTGATAGACATGATGGTTTTTTTAAAAACACCATTTGATAATACATGTTCGATTTAATAGAGTTTTTAAGCCAAATAAAAGCAAATCTTTAACCTTCATGCAACATTTTGAATTAAAAAATGGCATCATTTTGTAGTGGGCAGATACAGCTTTATTTTCTTTTGTTTTATTCATTGCTGCCTGTCAGGAATGCAAAGTCTCTGACATCTCCAACTCAATTGATTCACCACCCATCCAGGAAGCTGTGCAGTCGGAACGCGTGAATCGAGTTATATCCTGGCCAAATTCAATTTCTGCGGACGGGTATTCCAGACAAAAGGCGTCCTCCACGTGGCAGCATACGTTGCGTATGAGTTTTCCTGGCGGCTGGATGCTCCCTGCTCGCAGCTTCTGCTGCTTGATATCCTTCACTGGTGAATTCCCCTTTTTTTTTTGCTTCTGCCGGCGACATTATTAGTAAGCAAAGGAGGGAACAAAAAAGCAGCTATACGCTCATGCATCGTGCCAAAAGTGTCGTTCTCATCGCCTGCGATGCGCCTCGAGCTGGTAATTTATATAGGAAAAGTTTGCAAGACAAGACTAAACGCACACATGCTCCCCACTTTTTCACTTTTTGGGGGCTGCATGTGCTCTGTGGGCGTGGCCGTAATGAGCTAAAATGTGAGAGAAAAATTCAGTCGAGGGTATCGACCATAAAATACCCAGTCGTCAGCTCTTAAAAACCATAGCATTTTACCAAATTTCGTATATTTTTTAACTGATTTGTCCGATTGTTATAAAATGTTGTATGTTGATTGGAATTGAAAAATACCTGTTTAATGGCCAGAACTCATAAATCTAGATCTAGACAAGCTCTTATTCACGAAATAATCACTCAACGAGAACAGGGTATCAACTCTGAAGAAGAAACGCTGAAATTACTTTTGTTTATGAACTTTGAGTGCTCAGTGCGATGATGTCCCGATGTCAATAAGTCGCAGGCACTTTTTATCTGCAGAAGCAAAAGTTTAATGAGAATATGCCACAGCAACAACGAACTCAATGAAGTCGCAATGTAAAGCTATTTTCGTTTTACACGGCATGCTTCTGTGAGCCAAAGTCAGACGTATTCTATGCAAATACTTGACAAAAACCAACAAATAACTAAGCCAGACAGACGCCAGCCACGAATGGGAAAATAATTTGCGAAATTCGACACAAAACTTTGTGCATAAGAAAGCAAATTGCAGCCAGTGTGTGCAAGCTAAGAAAACGGCAAAATGTTAAAGAGCATTGCACAATAATTTTCTTTATTTGAGCAGTCGTTAACGAGAGACAAGATATTAAAGATGGTATTTGCATATCTTATATGCTGCCCAAATGCGACATGCTAAACCAACTAAACCAAAGCAGACTCATTAACTGAATTCCATCAAAAAGCATACCAGATAAAATTGCTATAAAAAATATAATTGCAAAAAAATGTCATGAGCTATCTTCTGATTGGGAATTTTCTTTCAAAATGTTTTTGTTTCTGATGAGCTAAGTAGAGTTTACTATTGTTATGATAAATACATATGCCTTAAAGAAATACAATACAAATTTTAAAAAGATGAAAGAAAACAGTGCATTAACACAAGAAGTTTAAAAAACAAAATTAGTACAATGTTTGTACACTCAGAAAAAAATTGCCCAATTTTAAGACAAATCCACTTTAGGAATAGTTCCCTTAAACTTGAGCATTCCATACAAAATGTTGAAAAATGATTAATGAAATGTTAGGGCAAGTATTGCCAATAGTGTAGTTTATTTAGTTTACAAGAATCTTTAAAATTTAATAATATAACTTAAAAACGAGTTACGAATTTTAATTTGTTAAGCGTAATATGCGATCCCCCGATGCTGGCCACAGCAACTCCCGTAAAACGCAGCGCATTAAGAAAATAAATTATCAGCGCCGCCCCAGAGGACTAATTGGGGATTAAGCGGGTACAAATTGAAGACTTCGCTGCAGGGCATCCCACGGAGCACCGCATGGTCGATGAACTAAAGCCAGGAAGCAATTAATTTCCGAAGCGAGATGGCGAGGGTCCATCGTCCATTCGACCACTGCATCCGGATGGATCAGGATCAGACGTGTGTGTGTGTCCGTACAGCCGTAATATTTGATTAAGCCAGCAAAGTAGACCATGCAAACATTTGGCCAAGAACGAAGAGCAATTACTGGTCACGAGGGCCCATGAAACGCCAGGATAAATGCACACACATGTAGCCAGCCAGGTTTTAAGCTACATATATATGTACGTTTGTATATGTGCGACCGTAAAAAGCGCAAAAGAGCGGCCACTAAATAAACAAGGAACGTTTACACTGACAGCTCGTCTAATGGCCCAGTCGACCACCACATCGCCTACTTGCTGCGGATTTGGTGGCTTTGCCAAGCCCTCCGACTGACCAGAAACTCAACGCGGCCCAAATCCGTGGCCACTTGACAGGCGACGCCACGTAGCAAACGCTTCCGGCTTTTCGTTTTGCAGCCATAAGGAATTCTTGTGTGGAGGCAGTGGCGCAATTAGCCTGGTTTTAGGGGATTTACAACCTATATTTGAGGCTTAGATCACCGTTTTTTACAGATTATAGCTTTTTATCCCTAAAACTTTGCTTTTTTCATAATTTTTCTCAATAATAAATGACAGTTTCTTATATATAACAAAAAATGATTTTTTAAGCTTTAAAAGAGCACAAATACTTTTTTTTATTAGGTCTTCCAACATTTAACTAAAATTTAAAAACTAAAATTTCTCAACTGCCAATCGCTCAAACATTTTCTTGTTTTCATTGAGTCTTTTACACAAACTGAATTTTCAAAAAATGTACACAATTTTTTACTGCCTAATGCTTTAAATTTCAGTTTTTTTCATCCTCAAATAAAAATATTTTGTACAAACTGAAACTTTTAAGGAGTGCAAGTTTAAGCGTGTTGTACCACATCATACAAAATTTAAGGAACGTTTTTTTACTGCAAACTAAAAAATGACAATTTTATTGTTGCACTAAATATAAAATTTTGTATAAGCATTTATTGTTTACAAATTATAAATGTACAAATTTATGCCTAATGGAAAAACCAATAATGTAAAGTCAAATCAGCAGCTTGTTAATTATAAGATTTCAGCGAGAATTATTTCGTTTACTATATTGTTTTTCAGAAATTCGTATAAAAAATATGTCTTAAACTGGTTTCCACAGTGCTAATGCCAATTATTTGCCTCCTTCAAGACATTCGAATGAATGTTTCTCAGCATAAGCTATTAATTACAGCACAACAAGAGTTAAATCGTCGTAACTTAATAATTCCCAATTACCAAGTAATTGGAGCGAAGCACCCAAATCATTTGGTTCGCCTTCGCCCCTGTTTTTTGGCCAAGGCAAACGGATGTGGCTAACAAAGTTGGACATTTTGCATGCGGCTATAAATATCGCCCTCACACTGGACCAAAGAAACTGAACAAGAAGCTTACATCGCCGGGACAGGTGCTGAAATTAGTTTTCGCCCCGTCGCCGGCAGGTTTTCAATGGAACACCACAAGCTGTGGCGGCGTGACAGGCACTTGGACGTGGGTTGAAGGATTTGGAACACGGACAGGGACACCACTTCCTTCTCCTGCACCGCCTGCTCCGCCTCCTTCATCCGACGTGGACAGGAAACGTTTGCTTCGGACAAAACAAGCGGCGCAGCTGATTGCACTTGAAGTGGCCGAGTCGTTTAACCTTGACATTTAGGGGAAAATCCCTTAAGCTGCTCTGATCACAGAGGAGCCCTTCCCGCGAGGCCAAGTCAGCCGATAAATTATGCCATTGGCGCGCCAAGTTGCGGACGTTGGGCGGTGGGCGTTGGGCATTGGGCGGGGCTTCTCTGTCTTTCTAAAGGACAAACAAATGCAATTTGATTTGTGTGTCGACTTGATTGGTCTGCAACCGAGAAATGCAATTTAATTTCTCACTCAATCGAAAAGGGCAAAGCCAACGGCAGTCCATGAATCACAGCGAAAGCCTCAGGCTGGGATGGATGGATAGATGGATGGATGAAAAGTTGAGTTAGCCGAACTTAAAGACACTCTTTCCACTTGCAGGTCCGCCAGAAGACCAAGGCACAGCAGCAGCAGCAGCAACAGCAGCACACGCTCCAGGAGGCCCGGAGCTACTGCACCAGTGAGCCCCGGCTGAGCGAGACGGAGACGCCTCCGCAGCGTCGTAAGCTATCGCAGCGGAGGCCACAGCCACACGGTGAGTAAATTACGAGCGGAGATAAGTACGCACAGATGCGGTAAATAGACTAGCAGTTGTCTGCATAAAAGCCCCAGAAGGTTGGCTTTTGCAGAGTGAAAATAAACATTTTGGTTTTCAACAAATATTTGTTCATTCAGAACAAATTTGTTTTTATTTAACTATGGAATAGAAAAGTAGAAAAAACCTACATGCAATCAAAAAAATCCTCTTAGTCACTGAAATTTACCATATCAGCTTTAAATATATTTCTTTAATACAGCTTTGTTGTCCATTTTATATTATGTTATTTTTACAAATAGTGAACAAAAATATTTATTCCCCTTGGTTTTATATGAATTTTTCACTTGTTCGCCACCAGGTTTTTGTCCGATATTCAGCTCGCTTAATAAATATGTATTTTTAAGATTTTGTGGTAACACCACTATTACTTTCACCGCACTTGCTAAAGTTGTAAGTTTTAATGGCCGGATGGGGCCATCAAAACGGCAAAACAACGGCAACAAATTAGCCAAGTGCTGAGCCTGATCTTTTATGCGGCATAAACTAAGCTCTCAGCCAAATTGCTCGCCACACGAGAGCAGCGGCGATGTGAAATTGACCATTAATGCAATTGTGGCTAAAATAGCAGGAGGCGGCCAGGGACCGCAGGACTTTAAGGCGAGGTGTTGAAGCTAAAACAGTTGGCTTTGTTCCAGTAGATGATTGTTTCATTTTGCCCTTTGTTAAGTACCCTCCAATACTGTTGATTCAATTAACGTTGGCGTTCGATGAACTTAACCATTGACCCAGTTTAGCCAGCAGCAAGTGTGCAACGTGTGTGGCACTTCTCTCTGTCAACTCGACATGGGCAAACCATAAAAGCTGTCCAAATGTCAGCCAGCTGTAGCAGGAAATACCAAATCAATAATGCAAAACTCGCGGGGGAAACATTTAAGCAAAGGGTTTATCTCATATTTGTCCAAGATTATTTGCTGCACTTTTTTATTATTTTTTAATTTAAATTATAGCTTTTTTACAATATTTATTTTTCTGTTGAAAAAATCACTGGTGTGAAACAATCGGAATTTTATTTAAAACAAAATATATTATACCATATATAAAACCAAAAACTTGTACCAAACATAGCAGTAGCTCGCATAAGTTTAGACCAATATCTTCTTAATTTAATAGCTCAAATCAAATCTTGACAAAATGCAAAATAGAATACAAAATGTACTTTCATTTTTCAGAATGTGTTGTTAGTCATGCTGCTATGGGCATACAGTTTAAGCTTATGCATATATAACTATCTGTGATATCTGTTTGCCCATAATTCCTAATGCAATTTAAATCAATCTCTTTTAATCTTTCCCTTTTGGTTGGAACAGCACATAGAAAATCGAACGCCTTCCTGGACGTGCCCACCATGAACATGCATCACCTGCGCGTCAACGACGACGACGAGGATGTGGACAGATTGCGCACTTTCAGTGCCTCCAAAGGAGGTGAGTTGACTTGGGGACTGCACCCCCAACATGGTGGTCTTTGTTGGGACCATTTATTAATTTCGAAATTGAAAGTCAACAAAGCCCCGGGGCCAGATGACTGGGATTACACATCTTAACAATGCGGCAGTGGAATGGGATTGGGGAGCAGGGACATCTTAGGACATCTTAGCACATCTCAGGGACACACGATACACCATACAGCATAAAATTATAGTTTCATCCCGGGGCACGCAGCGGAGCAATCCTTATTGAAATCTTAAAAGGCTGTTACCCGAAGATGTTAAGGAGATATCAGTGGCACTAAATGCCACTCCGCATAGGATATGAATACCGGGCCACACACTCGCTCTCGTATACGAGTATATATGCAAACACACACTCAAAGAACCACATAGCCCTGTAGAGTTTTCCCATCATGTGTGCGTTTTTTTTTTCTCTTTTCATATTCTACATTTGTGTCACGTTATTGTTACCCATACGCACTGTGTGTCACCACCACAATGTGAGACAGGACACTTAGTTGAAAGTTTGGCATTTAGCAGATGATATCCTGTCTGTAAAGTTTAAAGCAATTTGAACAATTTTAATTTCAATAAAGATCGATTATCCAGCCTATTACTTCTGAGCCAAAGAATTACCTTGTTTAACTATTAAGATGTTTATTAAATCAATCAATAATTTGTTTTCATTGCTTAAATGACTTAATGGCTAAACTTAGAATTTATAAAACAGATTGATATGCACAAGAATAATATTAACATTAATAAAAGTTAGACAATTTTATCAGACGCATAAATCTATTTTCTTGAACTAAAAGTTACCAATACTTTGTACTATCAACAATTGAATTGCATAAATATTTCTAAGGCTAGAGGTTTAAAATTTAAAAATAATATTTATATTATTTTTGGGACATCAGACTGTAAATCAATATTCTCTCATAGTTTCCAGATTAAATTTATCCCTATAGTTGTGATCTTTCGCATATTTCTTCCGCACTTGCGGGCGTTTGCATGCACAAATGCAGGGCGGTTTTTAAGTACGTGTTTAAGCCCACCCGGAACAGCTCCGAGCACGGAACACAGAATACGGAATACAGAATACGGAGTACGGAACACTTGAGCAGACATGACAGCAAACAGACGACAAGCCCGAGTATTAACAGCACGAGGTGTCATAACTTAGTCATGAAGCAGGACCCGGACCCATTTGCAAGACTCAGTTGGGGATGTTCCACGTATGATAAGCAAAACTACACGGAAAGTAGTTAGGGAGAGATACACAACAAAAATGTAAAGGGCTAAAAAATATATAAATTCATCTGGGGAAATTGTTTTATAGCAAACTCTTTTCATTTCTTTGCAAATGAATCTTGGTATTTACATTTTTGGGCAAAGAGCGATGGAAGTGCTGGTAAAGGGAAACCAAACAAAAGTTTGCAAACATTTCTAACAATGAAGTCTTTATGAATGACTTAAAGAATACGATTGAAATTAAGCCACATTTTTTTATTTTTATTTTGAAATAAAACTAAGTAGTAATCCCTGAGATGTTATATAAATATATATATAATTATATTTTTTTGCAAGCAGCATTTTTTTTTTGTCTCCTAATGCTGTATAATGTGACATTAAAGGGTAACAAAAGTTTGCCCAAGCTTAGAAAGTTATTTCTTTGACTGAGGGGATGAGTACCGGCTAGAGACTCGTTCTTAAACATACTGCATATTAAAATTCAATGAAGTGCCTGTGTTTTCTCAAGTAAATTGCTTTCGAATACAAGCAGAATAGCTTGTAGTTGGTTTGGCTAAGCAGTGACTGGTTTGTTTTGCGGTTATGTCTTGCCAAGAGCCATGCGCGTCCATTTAATTAAACTTAATTCGCTCAACTTGATGGCAGGGCGTGAGAGGATAAGCCCCGAAATATAAGGAAGCCGGGGCCATCCATCAATTATGCCTTTACGCTTGGCACGAGTGGCAAATTTAAAATGAGCGGGCGAAAAACTGACAGACCGACATTGATTCGAATATGTTTGCAGGAGGTGGCGGATGGGTGGTGTGTGATTAATTGAAATGCCCGAGCGAGTGTCAGTCACCGATGGCAGCCAGTGAAGCGCCCTGAATGAATTTTCCATATAAATATACACTTTCAACCACGAGCAGACAATGCACAAGTGTCCTGTGGGCCTGAATCGAATCATAATTGAATGATGCGCCAACAAGGCGGTACATGCACATACAAAGTTGTCCGTATATTTTTGCATTTTCCCCGATTATTTCAAGCGTAATTGGCCAACTGCTTAGCATTCGGTTGGTATTAATAGAAGTGGGCTCTTTTTGCATAAACAAAAAACCGACTAACCTTGAAGGCGGTTAATCATATCTCAAAGTGCCAGCATATGCGAAATCTCGAGCCGCACTCGCCCCACTGTAAATCAATCAGCAAATAAAATTTTCAATTTATTTGCTTAAACAATTATTCTTAGAGCAAACAAACACTGCAACATGTTGCCTGAAAGATGGAAAGTGCTCAGCGAACATCAAAGACAAGTGAAGGGAAAACAATTGTTTGAGGAATGGCAGAAAACGATGTGAAAAAGAGCTGGAATTACTCCACAGATTAGTCAGTTTCAATAATAGCTAGTGGCTAAAAATAAACATGAACATTGCACATATGTGTATATTGTGAGAAATTTCCCAAACTAAATCGCAATTTTAATTGCTGCCCGTTTGCACCTTATACAAATGAATTGTTTCCCACACGCGCAGGCCTCGTAATCCCCGTTCCCCAAAAAAAAAGACCATATCTGGCCACCCAAAATGGTTTTATGGCTTTCCAATGATGACGGCCCATCGATATACACAGAAACACGGGGAGGAGGACCCACCCCCTCGTGTGCTCAAATGTAAATGTTTAGAACGGTTTTGGCAATTAAATCAATTTGCACAATTAATTACCGCAGATGAGAAGCGAGCAAACGTTAACGAATACTGAAAAAACTACGATGTACATCTTTATACATATATCCATAGAATCGTATATTTTGCGCGACGGCTAAATGCAATAAGGCAGGCCATAAATCTATTTATGACATTTTAAATGTACACAACATACACTTACATAAACTGAACAAATCGGTATATATGTGTATATATACGAACGGTTTGCAGATTGATACATATGTGCACATCATTCGGGCTGAGGGATTATAAATGACAACGGCCGCAGGTTGTTCAAAGGCTCTTGACTCGGCGTCTTCGTTGGGTAATACCTTTTCGGCCGGGCATTGAATGTCTGTGGCCAAGGGGAATGGGATCAGGAACGGGAACGGGAAGGGGAATGGCAGATGTGCAGACTATATAGGTTTATTCGGCTTTTGTTTGGTCAATCAACTTGCTATGCCCTCGGCAATGTCATTAAATTATGTTTGCGGTCTTGCCGCAGCACGTGCAAATGGTATATTAATTTATCTAGCCCGTTCGTTTAAATATCAATAGTTTAAAAAGGAGAGGAATACACTGAAAATCGTTCTTTTGACCGTCCTCTTATGGTCTTTTAAGTTTAATGTTCAATGTATTTATCTAGTCTGTAAATGTGAATTAAAAAATAGCTTACATGGGATAAGATACACTGAAAATTGTTATGTTGACTGCCTTCTAAATGAAATTTTTAAATTCAAACTAGTTTTTGTACACTCTCAATTAAAAAAATATCTTACAAAAAATTTGATTTAGTTATTATTAATTTAAACTCAAAACTTCTCGAGAAAAAAAGATGTTAATCATAAAGAACATTGAAAGCTTTTTGGCTTTATCCCAACCGCTTCCCGGAACAACGGAACGGGTTAAAATAACCATTACGCCTTGTCCCATTGAAATGCATTATTATTGTATAAAGAGCAAATAAAATGGCTCAAAATTTTCGCATAAATATTCATTCTATATGCAAATTATAACGTAAATATTGGGCATATATTTAGCGCAAAAAATGCAGGAAACTTCGCTTGAATTTTCGACCGAAAAATGGGATTTTCTAACTTTGGGCAGGAAAACGCAGACAGACAGGTCGGTACGTACATATAGCACATATGCGAGACACAAAAGACAGATTTACTATTGTTGATGTTGCCCTTGCGGCGGGAAGCTGTAATTTCTACCGGGACTACGTGGCGTATGCGCAACGAGCCGTTAAGCGGCGACCCACATTGCACATACGCCGCGTGTGCAGGTTGACTTACAAAAGTCCCTCATATGCAGATGGAATACAAATACGAGTGACGTTTTTTCAAGCACCAGTTTCTAACAACTCTCCTCTACTTTTTTTTTGTCGTTACAGGTATCATTAATCGTGGGGACTCGTTCCGCCGGCGACGTTCGCGGAGCAACAGCCTGGCTCCATCCAGTCCCATGCACGCGCGCAATGGAGTGGGCGGCTTGGGGGGCGTGGCGGGCGGAGGGAGCAGCCTGGGCTTGGGATGCGGCTACAACGGTGGCGGCAGCAGCAGCAACGGATTCGGAAACGCCAATGCCCAGGAGAACCACCAGCCGGTGGAGTTCTATCGCGTGGAAATGCTCGGATCAGCGGGCGTTGGCAAACAGGCTCTGATTTCGCAGTTCCGCACCTCGGACTGCATCAATGCCTACGATGGACCAGGTAAGTAGAGTGCATCCGCCATGATTCGGCTAAATTTGTAACTCATTTCTTGCAGAATCCGACGAGGCCGAGCAGAACGTCTCAATCATCTTGAATGGCACCGAGTCGGAGCTGAAGTTCCTCACCGGCAATCCGGAGAGCAAGGTAACTCATATGTCAGGGGACCCAAACACACCCATTTGTGTTTGTAATTGTCGTTAAATATTTCACTATTAACCAACCTGCAACCACAGAGCCAGCCGGCTTTGGCCGAGGTCCTGGCTGTCAGCAAGACAAATGAACTTGTCCTGCCAGCCGAGATTTACCCGGGGGAACGGCGAGTGATTTGCCAACCAACGGACGAGCATAAATTGCACAAAGTGAATTAATTACAGATGCAAAATGAGTTCGTGAAAAACGAGAGAGAGAGGTGGTAGAGAACGCTAGTCACCTGACCACCCACAAGGCAACGGAACTCGGGAAATACTAGGAAAACTAGGAAAACTTTCACAGCAAGCTGGCTGCGAACTGCGGTTAATTATGGCCAAGTGCACGGAATGCTGGAGATGCTGGCGGCTGAAATCCAGTAAGGAATTCATTTAAAATCCTGCCAGACGGGCGCCGCCTGCAACCAAAACGATTTGCAACGGTCGGTAAAAAAAAAAAAAAAACAGGGGAAAGTCAAATATAAATACAACAATATGAGCCACTGTGCAATCGAAATGCCAAATTGCTGGACGAATGCCAAATGGCCAACGGGCCGTTTGCCATCGTCTTTTGAGGGTGGCAAACAATACAAATGAACACGATAATGACAATAATAATTATAATCGCCGATGACGATTGCTATGATGGAAATGCTGATGGTGATGGTGATGGTGATGGTGATGACGACGTGGACGCGAACGAGCACAAACAAAAGGAAACGGCCACAATTTATCCATTCGGGGTTGTGACACAAGAATCAAGCGAATTAAAGCGGTCGTGCATGGTGCCGAAAAGTTGTGCAAAAGCAAATAATAAATTGCTTAAGGTTTGACCTTAAGCCACCGCCAATCCCGAGCACCTTGGAGCCAAGGGCCCAGTGCCAAGTGCCAAATTTACAAATGTCGGATGTGCCCGGCGTGGCTTTATGAGGCACGGAATCGGAAGCCAACACCCCGGGCGGGAACAAAACCCTAAACCGGCCGACGTCACCGTCGACAAAGTGTATTTGCCCAAGGATTGGACAGCTGAAATACCTCAAGAAACCTAATGGAAGATGTCTGTCAGCTACAAAGACTTCTCCTGCTTTTCACTTTCGCCAATTTTTTATTTGTTTGTGAAGTTTGGATCGTTTGCGCTTATCAAATCGCACAGCTTATCGCAAAGCGTATTTAACTTAAAAAAATAAAACTAAAATCGCAAAAATACTCGAATAACAAATAAGCATTTGAAGAAAGCTTTTGGTGAGCAAACATTTTTTGGGTTTAACGTAACAACTTGACGTAAGATTATGAATAAGTAAAACCATGTTCGTAATAGTTGATTCATTGCTATCTTTGATTGCACACAAACTTTGTTTATAGAATCACAATTGGGAAAAGCTTCAATCGATTTGATTTTATGAAGCCAATTTCTTATGGTTTTACATTTAATTCGAAGTCTAGCAATAACTTGATTAAGTTAACAAATCTAAAAAATATTAAAAATCAAGTGAAACCAAAATGTATACACCTTAAAATGCTAATCAAGAATGAACGCATTCTCACCTTAAAGAGAAAATACGTGAAGTAAAATTCGAAGGACCTGTTCGCCGATAGAGCCGTCCCGCTGACCTGTTAATGTATGGGTCAGATAAATGAACATCATTAAAAGTCTGAGCAAGTCGAAAAGTTGTTGCCTTCGTTCGCCACGTTATTGCGATGCCAAGTGGCCATAATTTTAATTTTTACGAGCATAAAATGCAAAAGTACCGGGTGGTAACAAAAGCCGGGAAGGCGGAAAAGTGGGTTGCGTTGGATGGTTGGTTGGATGCTTGACTTTTCGCTCAAAGCCTGCACTTGACGGTTCGCAGTTAAGAACTTTTAATTTCGCCTCTGTCGGGCTGCAATAAAATACGGAATTAAATACTTTCGTCAGTCACGAAAGCCAGATTTCAGAATGTTGTAAACTTGTTGAGTTTCGTGTTTTTCAATTGGGGCCTTTGTTTTGTTGCAGGACGACCTGGAGCAGGCGGATGCCTTCCTGGTGGTCTACTCCTGCATTGACAAGGAGTCCTTCACGCGGGCCAAGCAGATACTATCGCGGCTGCAGGACATGGACCTTCTGCGCCACCGGCCCACCATTCTGGTGGCCAACAAAATTGATTTGGCCCGCTCACGCGCCGTTTCCGCGCAGGGTGAGTATTGCAATTAGCCGCCGCCAACTGGCTGCATTCATTTACATCGTCAATTAAGTGGCGTGACCTGACCGAATCCCCATTCTGCTCCCGTCTAGATGGCAAATGTGTGGCCTGCACGTTCGGAGCCAAGTTTATCGAGGTCTCCGTGGGCATCAATCACAATTGCGACGAGCTCCTGGCGGGCACGCTCACCCAGATTCGGCTAAAGAAGGACCAAAACCAGCTGCAGGTAAGCCATATCTAAGATCCCCGAGAAACCCCTTTAGGTCTAGCTCTAGCGCTCGATAGCTCTAGTTGCCGTAACAGTTAGCTGACTAGCTGGTTGTCCTCCCATCTATCTTTGTTTTTGGTGTTTTGTAATCAATGTCCATCGATCGATTCGCAGCTTAATCCGAAAAAATCAAAAGATAAAAGCAAAATTAGAGAAAACACAAACGTAGAGACTGTAGAAACTGATAGTTGTCTGACTGATCTAAAAGCCAGCGAAGGGGTAAGTAAAGCTGAACGTACCCCCGACCAAAAACCCACTTCAAACTTTAAACTACCTCCCATGCGGACAGAACTTAATCGATGTTTGATGTGTTTTTCCAAGCACGTACCCGATTCCAAGTAAAGCATGCTTAAGTTATAGGTGATTTTAAAGTCTAAATCCCTTCTTTAGGTGTCTAAAAGTATGCAAAGATATATTTTACACTCTTATGTATGCTAAACGTCGAAAAACAAAAATGTACTGCCTACTTTTAGGCACTTTGAATGTAAAAAAAACCCTATTATCGATGCTGTAACTCCATGTTTATGTGTGCCTAGACTGCATACATTATATATAAGGCTCCCATCTCGCCCCCAGATCTCTTGCCAAGCCAACTTAGCGAACAAGGAAAATGTGTCAAGTGTCCAAAAGTGCAGAAACTATTCCGAGTATACTGCCAAAAGTGTTTTGTTTGTTTGTTGTTTAGTATCCTGTGCCCACTCCCAGAATCCGCACAAAAGACATGAAAAATGCTAACTTCAATTGGCGCCCGAAATGGAAAAACTGTATTGCAGGGCCATAAACATCCACTTGAATAGAGAGCCAAATGTAAATAAACCGAAGTCTGTCTCCCCCCTCCCCTCCTTTAATGCATTTTGCCCACGAACTTAAGCCGTTTTCAGTGAAAAGAGTAAATTTGATTTATCTGATATATAATATATGACTGGCTTTCAGGGACCGAGGGATGCCAATTCGCCGGCGCACTGGTACAAAAGCCGCAGCGTGATGCTGGCCAGCATGAAGGCCCGCCAGATGCTCACCTGGATCCTGGGCAAGGAGGACTCCAAGTTCAAGCACTGCGAGAATCTGCAGGTGCTCTAAAGGAACACGGAACGAACAAAACAACAAAATTGTCTATATACTTATGTAGGGGTTAAGTGTGTCGATATGTGAATATATGTGTATAACCGGCAGGCAGAAAGCTTTATCTCTAAGTGCTACCAGATGGGCTCATCTAATATGTAAACAGGTTTCGACGGTTCGAAGCTCTCCAATCCCCCTGTAAACAGCCATTTGCAAACTTACATACATACATGTACGGGCAACCAGCTATTTGTAATGTCTAACTTAAGCCTGATAATCAAAAATTAAATCAAATTTAATGTAAAACATAGGGACATAATAACGCTAGAAGCGACTATGTGTACGAGCAACTTAATGGAACCAAGCGATAGGAGCAAAACCAAAACTAACTAAACTAAACTAAACTAAACAGAGAACAACACTACTTATGTACTTAACTAGCAACTCTAGTAACTTATCTAAGTCAAGAGTAAGTAGGGTGAATATTTTTCATAAGCTGGCTAGCGGCTTAACTATTTACAAGCAGAGAAGGTGGGCAAAATGTTCCCATCAAACAGAATATATGTAATCCATGGCGAACGATTTTCGTATAAGATTTATATGGTATATGTGTGTATCGGATTGCAACAATTTGTTATTTTAATTTCCTGCAGCTTAGGGGAGTCTTACAGGGTTTAAACGAGAGTTAGTTAGCTGCCTAGTCAGAAACAAAAGAAATAGTGCAACCCTCGATGAGTGTCCATCATGCTATATATATTGTAGAATTAGAAATCAATATTCTTTGTGTCTTCCTTAGTCAAATATGCGTGTGTGTGTGTCGGTGTGTTTATATTAGGGATCCTTCCAAAATAGTGCAATGCAAGGAATTCACGTGTCATCCACAAAGCCTTCATGTAAATGTGCTCAATGTGGAAGCATGAAAAAATAAAAACTACAATAATATCCTTAACTCTAATGAGAACTATATAGATTGGTGTGTACATATGCTTAATCACGTGTGGATATTTGCAAAGCGCATAGGTTCTACAACAATAAATTAATAAAATATTTAAATGTTTAACAATTTAAATTAGTTTTCTTTTATTTCTTAAGAAGCTAGGTTTGTATAAAAAAATATCAATGGCATGTGATCAGTTTTTGTGAAATGTGGCGAGATGGGTAAGCTTAAATCTATGTTATTGATCATTTTCCAGCAGTTAGCCAAATTGCTGCTGGGAGTTGGGATTCTTCACCTTCACCACCTGCGATCGATATCGGAACAGAGGTCGGAATACATTGATCTCTGCCAGCTCCATGTCATCGGCTGACTCCTCATAGGCCAGCTCCTCCAATGCTCTCCTCAGTCTGCTTAAAGTTCGTTCATATCTGTACAGGTTTTCGATGGTTTCACTGGATGTTAGGGCTTGATTTTCCGCATCCGTGGCAGAACTCAGTCTTTGGATGTGTTCTGCCGAAGAAATTCGCTCCTGAGGATAACCAAATACCTGCGCTAAAAACGCCAAGCAGGCGATCAGTTGAAAGATGATCTATTTTGTAAAAAAATAAATATTTCTATTAGATGAATTAAACTTTTCAAGTTATTAATTTTAATTACCGGTTGAAAGTTCATTTTTGTTATCAAAAGTGTACTTGGTTTTAGCTGGACTGCAAGTTGTCAATTGTGGCTTCACTTGGCTGGTTCCCGCAATTTATACAATTGGCAAAATGTTTTTGCTCGCCGTGATTAGCACCTCCAATTGTTCTTGTTTCTCGCCTTGATTTTCACACTGCAGGCGGAGGAAATTAGCGTATGGGTGCTGAAAAGCAGAGCATTTTCCGCTCTCAGTCGAATCTGATTGAAAAGCCAGGTCATGTGCACATGGGCGGTTGAGTTGTGTTTCCTGAGCTGGTGGTCTGTTGTCAACAGACTGAAACTAAAAAGTATGACTAACTCTTATTTGTTCATTCGGTCGCGTGTCGAAAGAAATAATTAGCCAGTGATCTCAGGAATTGTAGTTTCTGGGATTAAGTGTCAACTTCTAATTGTGTGTGTAAATCTAAAGGCAAGTGATGAATCTCAAATATTACCTAAATATATGGCGTATCAAAAAAGTAAATGCTATCACATTTTTGATCTTATAAAACAGGAAATTAATGTTGTTGTTGGTTTGCATGTGTTCCTTTTTATTAAAATTTTATGAAAAAGCATAAAACTGCCTTTTGCGAAACCATTATAAAACACAAATTTGAAGAGCTTACTTAAGTTAGGCAAAGTTGGCGGGATAAGATTTAAACTCACACTGCACAATGATATTAATAAATTGACTTGGAAATTTAAAAAAAAAAAATCTTTATATAATACCTAAATTGTATTTATTTTTTAATGTAAGCTTCATATAAATGAAAGGGAAAAACACTTAATTTCAAATTGTTATCGAACAGCAAGTGCAATAGTTTTTAAAATAAAAGAACACTGAAAATATAAAACGGAAATCTGGTATTTAAAAATATTTATATGTACAATGCAGCGAAGGTCACACTGGCAGCTGTTATCGATAGTCGCAAAAAGCAATCGATGTTTCTCCATCTCTATTTTGTTATTTTTCGGACGGAGTAATGTTTACTGCAGCTGTTTAGTGTGTGTTTAACGGTAATAATAAAGGTTATCTGCTGCTTTTTAATGTCGCATTGTTGAATCAACAGCATTGTGTTAGTTTTCGCCCGATTTCCCGTTCTTTGGGGGCGACCACAAACAAAAGGTTAAATATCCGGCACTAGTCGACGCTGGAACACTCTGTAAATTCATAAGGACAAGTGATTGAAAAGTAAATAAACACAGTTGGATATGTTCTGTATCAGTAGTAGTTTGTGATTCGTTATAAAAAATGGAACAGTCGGCACTGTTTGAGATAAATAAGTTGCGATGCCTTATCTCGACCTTAGAGCGAAAACCCACGCTATCAAAGTTGGAAAATTTTCGCCAACGCAGCAGAATAGAAGTGAAGCGAGCGGAAACGCATTTCAATTTACGACTGCGATACGGAGCGTCATTGTTTGAGCGAAACGAATTCGACGACGCAAACAAGAAAACTGCAGATACATATGGTGATAAGGTCGGATATTGTATCCGCACACACTCGATTCGATTCCACGGCCCCGCCAGAAACCGCGACCCACTCCACTCTACCTGCAGTTCGAACAATGTATCTCGAACTGAGTCACCGTCACCCCAGAACCAAATCACTCACCTACCTGTTGATCGCTGTGCTTTCAGGTAGCTGACTTCTTCGCAACCGGAACGGGAACGCAGTCACCTGGGCGAGCACCACTTGTCGATGAGAGCTCCACTGGGACTGGCCAGAACGCGAAAGATGAGCAACAACTACAACGACGTGCCCTTCGGCATCCGGGCGGTGCAGCGGCTGTCGCGACACTGCTGCACCCGCTTCCACGCCCGCAGAGATCTGCTGTGAGTATACCTCCTGAATACATTCCCTACATTGAAGGCCCATTAGCATCCTCTATCAATAATCTCTAAATGAATGTATGTTTTTTAATACTTATAAGTTTAAAAATATTAATTGAATTTTTTATTTATTTTTATTTAATAAAATATACTGCTTTCCAATTATTAACTATTCAGGATATCTATAACTATATTGTGTAACAACTTGTTTTTTGGGCTCTGTTTTAAATGTTTAAATGTTGTTATAAATTTGTTTATCGTGAAAGTTCCTTAAAGTGGGTTTTTGAAGATTTACGTTAACTTATGCTCTCTGATTCTCTTGCAGCTACAAGATGTCTGTGTTTGTGCTAACTTTCCTAGCTTACGCCTGCTACCACATGTGCCGCAAACCCATATCCGTGGTAAAGTCCGTGCTCCAAGGAAATTGTTCCACTGCCCTGGCGGCAACGAGTCACGAATGTGGCTATGCGCCCTTTGGTAAGTTTATCCTTCAGCTTTAGTAAAGCTTTTATACCAAGTGTACCTGTTTCACAGATGTTCCCGATGCCACCACACTCTTTGGCATGCTGGACTCGGCCTTCCTTTTTTCCTATGCCATTGCCATGTTCGCTTCTGGTTTTGTGGCGGAACGCGTTTCCCTGCGCTACTTTCTATCCATGGGCATGATCCTCACCGGAGTGTTCACCTATATGTTTGGCATTGCCCGCACCTCCAACATCCACAGCTTGTGGTACTTTGTGCTCGTACAGATACTGGCTGGCATCTTCCAGACGACCGGATGGCCAGGCGTCGTGACGCTCGTGGGTCGCTGGTTCGGAAAGTCCAAGCGCGGCCTGATCTTTGGCATCTGGAACAGTCATACGTCCATCGGAAATATTCTGGGTACGCTGATAGCGGCGCACTATGTGGAAAGCGATTGGGCGCTGTCGTTTGTGGTGCCCGGCATCATCATTGGAGCCGTGGGCTTTTTGCTCTTCCTTTTCCTGGTGGACCAGCCGGAGATAGTGGGATGTTACCCAGAAACCGGTCAGCAGGAGCGTCGCGTGGCCAACGAGTCGGATGAGGAGCAGGACGACGAGGAGCAGTTGCGCCACAACGATGCCGTAAGTATCAGTTGAAGTTTTTGATTGATGTTCCGCATGCGGCGTATTATGTTGCAACTATATAATTTCTAAAACGTACATTGCTCGGCCGTAGTGTGTGGTCAGTTTGGGGTACGACTCTTCGGAAACCGTAAGTGCACGACAGTCTGTTTGCTCTTCACGTTGTGTTGGCCACTCCGCTTGTGTACATTTCGCGCTTTTGCCCAGGTCCCGACTTACAACGAAAGACTTATTTTATTTCACTATTGTAGGAAATCAACTATAGATCGGCGCCCACCGAGCGTACTCCAATCCTCACGCGTTCCCAGCCACCGCCACAGCCCAGGCGCCGCGGACGCCCCATCAGCCTGATCGATGCTTTGTACATACCCGGAGTGGTAGAGTTCTCCCTCTGTTTGTTCTTCACCAAGCTGGTCAGCTACACCTTCATGTACTGGCTGCCCCTCTATATTCAGAAATCCAGTTAGTATACACAAATACTTAATTAAATGTGGATAGATTTCAATAATTAATATCTTCTTATGCAGGCACATTGGGCCCAGAACTGTCCGCTGATCTGTCTACGCTTTTCGATGTGGGTGGCATTTTGGGAGCCATAGCTGCGGGCTATCTATCGGATGTGAGCGGAATGTCGGCCACCGTCTGTACAGGCATGTTGTTCATTGCCTCGCCCATTGTAAGTACCCTAAATGTAGCACACAATTATTACATACTACAATTATTATTTTGCTCAGCTGCTGATGTATCAACAATATGGTGCCTTGTCAATGACTATCAGCATAGTGCTCCTGATTGTGGTCGGCATCTTTGTGAACGGTCCTTATGCTCTGATCACAACGTCGGTAAGTGCGGAGCTGGGTCAGCACAGTTCTCTGGAGGGCAATGCCAATGCACTGTCCACCGTGACGGCCATTATCGATGGTACTGGGTCGATTGGAGCGGCAGTGGGACCACTGCTGGCCGGACTCATCTCCACTGCCGGATGGCAGTATGTCTTCCACATGCTCATCGCAGCCGACATCATTGCTATGGTGTTGCTGGGGCGACTGGTCTTTAAGGAGTTTGCCGCACTGCGTCGGTCATCGCATCGGATTCGGATCGAATAGCAGGAAGAAGCGGCTATAGTCGCCGAGTCGGATGTGGTTTGACCGTATTATATATTCTTTGCGTTTTAGCGTTCTGTGTACATAGCATAGCACTTGTATAGCATATACATATAAAGAGCGTTATGTTTCCGTTCGAGAGCATATCAGAGAGTCTTTCTGATCCTAGTTTTATCCCATACATGTCAATACCTAATGTTATTTTAAATGGAATGTTTACCATCATCCTAGGCTATCCATCAAGTTTACAGTTTTGATATATTACCTACATACATACATACATATATATACATATATTTTGTAATCTTGTGTGTGCGCGCGTGTGTGTCAGAGTCTCCTCGTTTTAAGTGCCGAACTACCATTAGTACTAGCATAATTCTACTGCTATGTAAATACACTTTATCGTACACTTTTCGTACCAATAAAACCGAATTTGACTGTCCTTCGAGGCAGTACAACTTCTAAACGCTGCAGCTTGGATTAGATCCTATATCCCGGCGCGATTCCTGCTCAATCTTCCAGTTGTTCTTCTGGTATTGTAAGGGAGTCCCTCTGGTTGCGACGCCTGTAACTATCTGCTGCAATCTTCTTGAGAAACTTCACTGTGGCGGCATCATTTTGATTGACCAGCTTAAGTAGAGCTCCATCCTTGCGTTGCAGCAGCTTGTGCGGTGCTCCAAATTCCACAATCCTGCCGGCATCCATCACCAGGACACTGTCGTTGTCCATCACAGTATGCAATCTGTGTGCTATTGTAAGAACCGTGCACTCAGCGAACTTGGTCTGAATGGTTTCCTGGATCAGGATGTCGGTTCTAGACGATAAATACGTAGTAAGAAACATATATCTAAACCACTTGTTAATAGACTTACTCAGTATCCACATTTGCAGTTGCTTCATCCATAACGAGAACTCGATTCTGCCGCAGAACAGCCCTGGCCAGGCACACCAGTTGCCTCTGACCCATGCTGAAGTTGGATCCACCGTCCTTCAGGTGACAAGAGAGACCTCCCTCCAGAGAGGCCACATGTTTCTTCAGTTTCACATCCTCCAGAGCACTCCACAGCGACTCATCGCTCTTCTCGCCGAAGGGATCCAGGTTAAAGCGCAGGGTTCCAGAAAACAGTACTGGATCCTGGGGTATAATTGAGATTCGACTGCGCAGATCGTGGAGACCCAGTTGGCCAATATCAAGACCATCGATCTCAATGGTTCCCTCATTGAGTCCCAGTCGAAACAGCGCCTGAATAATGGACGACTTTCCCGCACCCGTGCGACCAACAATGCCAATTTTCTCCATGGGCTGGGACTCAAAGTTCAGACCCTTTAGGATGACCTCATCTCCCGGGGCATATCGCATGCGGAGATCGCACAACCGGAGGTGACCAGCCTTTGGCCATTCAGCGGCAAGATTCACACCACTCGGACTCTCCAGCGGTGGCTCCGATGGAGTCTGCGCGTACTCCAGCACTCGTTCCACGCTGGTCATGTTGTTCTCCATTTCGGCAGTCTGCCGCATTCCCCACTGACACATGATCACCAAGGTCATGGATTGTGTGATGGCCAAGCCCACGTCGCCGCTGTAGAAGCTCTGATTGATAACCAGGAAACTGAAGGTCACGGCCAGAATGTACACCACACAAATCAGGTCCGTCCAGAAGGAAAACGCCCGATTGGCGCTAACGTAGAGAAACAGAGCGGAGGAGTTTGTGTTCTGGTGGCCGTGGAAGGTATGCTCCAGCTGCGGCATGGCGTCCATGGATCTAATGGTGGAGTGGCCATGGAAGGTCTGGTTTGTGTGCGAGTAAATTGGACTGCGGGCTGTTCACAAAGTAGTGTAAAAGTATAAGTAAAGGTTGATGATTAAACACAATTTATACCCACTTAAGCTCTCAATCCTCTTAAGACTCCGACTGGCGCCTATATAAAGGGCACGGCACAGGTACAGGAGTAGCACCATGATGGCCGCTGGGATCAGAAGCCAATAGTTGGCAATAGCCACAATGACCAGCACAGCCACCACATCAACCAGAAACTATCAGATCATTCGAAGGAAAATCTCATGGTAAAGATGAATTTAAAGAACATTTTTATAAAGACAAACCTGAAGAGAATCCATCATGGCCTGCGGCAAGTTCACATCCACGTTCTGGATGTCACTGGAAAAACGGTTGAGCACTCTTCCCGAAGGATTCGCATTGAAGAAGTACATCCAGGCGCGGATTACACCATGGTAAAGCTGATCGTGCAGCGTCAATGAGATGCGCAGGCACATGAAAAAGAAGCCAAAGGTGCGCAGCAGGAACAGGGCCAGTGTGAGCAAAAGGAGCACCGTGTACCAGGTGACCATCTTGGTCCGGGTGGCCTCGTAGTCATCGGCCGAATCGTAGCCGCGGTCCTCCTCCCAGGTGGCCCACCGGGAGATGAAGATGTCCATGAGTGCCTGGCATCCGCGGGCAAGGACAAACATGGAGAGTACCAGGCAGACCAAGAACGGGGTACCCAGAGCTCGAAAGTAAGCCTTATAGGTGTCATAGCTCACAGCTCCCTGAAGTTGCTGCTCAGCATGGCCATGCTCCTCTGGATCAGCGTTTGGATGCTCCATCTCGCCCTTGCTGAGCTTGGATGTCCTGTCCACCTGGCTGAGCACTCGCTTCACCTGCTGCTTGTCCGCCTCAATGGCCTCCAGATCCAGAGCAGCATGACGGGTGATCACATCCTTCAGTTGCTCATAGCTACCCTGCTGGGTGAGTTCTCCGCCTTCCAGGAGCAGCAGGTGATCCACGGTCTTGAGCAGCTGGACATGGTGGGTGACCAGAATGCGCATTTTCCCGGCCAACAGGCGATGGAAGCACTTGTCCATCAGCAGTTTGCCCACTTGGGCATCGACGGCGGCCAAGGGATCGTCGAATAGGTATATGTCCGCCTGGCGGTACACAGCTCTGGCCAGAGCAATCCTGGCCTTTTGGCCGCCACTCAGACTGATTCCTCGCTCACCCACAACCGTGGCATCGCCCCGAGGCAGCAGTTCCAGATCTCTGTCCAACTGGCAGGCATGGACCACTGCCCGATATCGCTGCTCCTCGTACTGCTCTACGAACAGGATATTCTCCCTAATGCTGCCCTGGAAAACCCATGGTTGCTGGGCGGCATAGCTAATCCTGCCATGGATCTCCACACGTCCCTGCATTAGCTCAATCTCGCCAAGAATAGCATGGAGTAGGGTGCTCTTGCCAGAGCCCACGTTACCCACAATGCCCACAAATTGTTGGGCGTTGATGTGGAAGGAGATACCCTCGATGTGTGGCTTCCTGGGATGCTTCATGCTCGACTTGTCCCAACTGGCGCTCACTTTCCGGAAACTCAGGCACTTCGACTCGCTCTTCACGCAATGCAGACGGCCACTCTGCGCCGGCTTCGGTTTCTCCGCATCCAACACCAGTCCGGGGTTGTCCCGGCAGCAGGACTCCTCTTCAGGCTTTTCCGCCTGTAGGAGGAACTCCACCACACGGCGGGCACTCACCAAAGTCTGGGCCCAAGTGGTAATGGCCATGGGCCAGTAGTGCAGCAGGGAATCGTTCAGTAGGCCATAGTAGGAGGACAGGATAAACACCTTCTTGGCGGTCACAAGGTCGCCCACATAGACATAGGCTATTAGGCTGAGGAAGAGCGATATCTTTGAGATCATGTTGGTGCACTGCAAGGCGGCGTAGATGCTCATGGATCCCCGGATGGCCTTCACCTCCGACTGCCGCACTGCGGCGATCAGTCGTCCGAAGGACTTCTCCCACGCATACATCTTGATCACCTGGATGGCGCTGATGATCTCATTCATCAGTTTGACCCGCTCATCCCGGTACTTTGCGGATTGGGATCCGAAGTGCGCAGCACCTTTGGCCGCCCAAGCCTGGAGTGGTATCAACATCACGATGAAGGCGATCCCAATCAGAGATGTCCAGCCCACCTGGCGGTACATCAAGTAGCCAAAGATGCAGGCCTCCACAGGTCCCTTCCACAAGTCGTGGAAAAAGTAGAAAGTCAAATCGAACTGGGACAGATCGATGGACATCACCGAAATGGCCAAGGCTCCGAGTCCTTCGCCACTGCTCGCCGAGGCCCGAAGACATTTCCGGTAGACCAGGCCGGCACAGGCTAGCCTCACCCTCGTTCCCACCGCAAAGACATGGAACATGAAGGGATGGAACACCAAGGAGGTGACCAGGGAGCACAAGACAATGCCCATGGCATACAGGTAGGCACTCTCCTTGGTCACTGTCGTCTGTCCATATGCAAAGTACGATATCAGTCCACCGAGCAGCAACGGCTGAAAGGAGCTGCGATAAAAGCGAACTCATCATCATCAATCATACATGTATGTATATTCAGGAAAATCTTGTTATATCAATGTGATTCATTATTTTGAAAGCAACAAAATCATATTTTTAGTATTCCAAAAATGATAAGATAAGATCAGGTGCGAAAATACATCATGTATATTGAGATCATGATTCATCTGTTTTAAGTTTAGGTTGTTCAGATGTTTTGTTAGTTCCTCTAATCAGATAAATAAAGATATAATTTTGGAACAATTAATTTGTTCAATTAAAACCCTCTATTACTTACTGGATAGCCATTTCCAACAAAGAGTACAACACACAAACGGGAACAAACTGCCAGCCGTAAACACGGAAGATCAGACGCATCAGACTGGGATTCTTGCTCCTGGACTCCTTCTCCCAGTGGGGCTGAAGATTCCTGGTCAGGGATTCACTGTCGAATCCTGGCAGGTGCTCGTACAACTTACTGGCATCCAACTCCTCACGTCGGCCCTTGCGGAAAACACTGTGCATCCATCTAAAGAAGGAAAATTGATAAGTAGTTTAGTATCTTATCAATATATCCCCGCCATGGGTGTCTAGAGTTTGACAGACACTGATCCCAAGCATTACTACGTGACTCCCAATGGTCATTCAAAATTGCGAAATAAAATAGTTCAAGATACTGAATCTTGGCAAAGTTGGCCCAAACATATATGTATGTAACGTATATTATTATTTCAGTCAGAAATAAACGCAATACCATATAATACCATACCATATCAAGTAAAGATATTTCTGATAAGGAGCATCCCCCCTACACGGTTTAGTCTGTATGTCCGTGTTTTCTTCGTTCTACAAAAACCGGGAAGATTGGACGACTATGTCTTTTACCTCGCACCGAGAACCGGAAAAATATTGGAAAAAATTATAGCTTTATTGTGTTTAAGGATAAACTCACACACTCAAAAAAAACTTAAGTTAAGTTAAAAGTTAAAAAATCGGGTTATAATACACAAATACTTCGAATTGAAATAGAAAAGAAAAAGGGTTCCTCAGTAACCATCTTTATGTTTTTTATATTTTGAACAATGGAATACATTAAATAGATCACGACGGAATCCATTAGATAAGATATTCCGTGGCAGACTCCTGGGCACTTCATAAATCTGAGTAATTTCGTTTATATGACTCTCGATATGGTTTATAAGCACTCCCGAGCACCAATTATCACTATGACCTACTATCGCGTGTAGTAAACTATTCACTGATTGACCATGGCCATGGATTTACTAAACGTGATCCGTTTTTCGCAACAGAATTTCACTTTTCACCCATAAGAAAAACGACGTCTTACAGGAACAGCCACTTGGAGATAAAATTGGCCTTGATAAATGGATTAGGTTCGCGCTTAAGATTCGTCTGCTTGGAAGCATCCATGTCTCCATATGAATTGTTCGCGGCGCTCGACGGATTCAAAATGAGCCAAAACGGCTGGGTAAAGGCGCTTTTAATGATTTTAACGCTCCCAGGCGAAGCGGTGACGTCGGTTGATTGTTTGTCCGGAGAACCACCATCTTCTACGCTTTTGCACTTGGCCCAACGCCAGTCTGTCCGGCGATAAAGTGGTCAAATTAACACCATTCTTACCTGTTTCTAGCTTTTTGATAGTGATACGTAGTGATAAAGACTTAGACCCAATCAATAGCGCAAGTAGTATGCAATTCAAATGGCGGCCAGTGCTGCAATTCGCGCACTAAAATTAGATCGTTGAACCTGAGAACGGCCATATATCATGACCGAATTCTGGGGATATACGGGAGTTTAGCGCCTTTGTTTTGGACCATAAGATGATAGCCCATCTAGATAGCCCGAGGTTTTGGTATCCGAAGTTGGCTTTTTATGAGGCAGCGCAAATTAAGTTAAGATACCCAGAGCGTTCTTCAGCAGTTTATCTAATCAAGCCCACTTATTATGCTATTATATTTGGGACAGGACAGACATGAGAAACTATGTTTGTCCGGGTTGTCCAAGTTCAATACACCCAGATAAGGCAAGTTGTTCATTCATGACTAAAGCTTTTATGGCGTTAATATACGATGAGCGTTTGCAGGCAATTTAAAATGCTATATTAAAACTTACAGGATTTTGGGAAACAAATACTTGCAGTTGCACTCAACACAGACAATTTCAGCTACATAAACTAGGTTGGGATAGTCCACTAGATCCGATACAATAATTCATAACAGATTTATGATTTACCATTGACTTTTGCACACTTTATCAGATCTCTGGAGTACCCCGGATACTTGGTAGATTCTAAGGCAGGCTGTGAAGGTCGTGGAGAGTGTAGAGCTGTTCCGTCCGGTCGTAGTTGGTTCGCATGTGCTCCAGCATGGTCGGCAGGTTCTCCTTGGCCACCTCGACGTCGGGGCATACCCTTTTTAGCAGGTCACCTCTCGTGGGCATGGCATACATGGCCAGGCGAGCTCCTTTCCGGATGAGGAACGAGTGATGTTTGCCTAGGGTGTCATCGTAGGCCCCTTTGCATACGTCCACGGTCTTCTGGTCGTCGGGTATCGCTTGGATCCGATTGAGAAACTCGTAGACGAAGTCTAGATAAGACAGACACAATCAATTAGCCAATGTGGCAGTTGGAGACCCAAACCACTCACCCAACCCGCGGTGAAGTCGTAGCAGAGTGCGACTACCGGACACGTATCCTTTCTGGTTGAGCAGCTGGGCCTCCTTCTCGTACTCCAACATGGTCCTGAAGGAGTTGAAGTGTTCCAGCTCCTCCGTATCCTTGGCCCTCAGGGCGTACAGTATATCTATTTTGCTGCGCACATCGCTGCTGACAAAGCTAAAGACACTGCCCATCAGCTGGAAGAATCTGAGAAGGAGACATTACCATGTAGAGCTCTATTTCCCACAGAGATTATTGAGTATCATTACTTCATTATTTCCTCGTAGGCTGCCAAGTAGGCGTCCATTTGGACGTCATCCTCCTCCAGGAGACTGCTCTCAAAGAGCGTGGACACTCTCAGGATGTCGAAGCAGTTCACATTTTCCACGGTGCCATTATTTTGCGTCGCTAAGCCTGTCTCACTCATATTATTTAGCTGCCCTTCTTCTTTGTTGTGCTACGAACTTACTTTAAACTTTTTTAGCTTGGGAAACTAAAGTGACCGTGTTTGTAAAATATACTAAAAAATATGCCCAGTATATACCTCTCTAAAAATACTTACTTTTATCGAAAACACAAACCATGGTAGTCTACTGTGAATAGTAATTTTTTTAATTTCATTGTGTCTACATTTTTTTTTAACACAATTACCCTTATAGGGAACATTCCCAAGGCAGTTTTAAATAGCACAAACACAAACAAATTTCCAATATATTTTTGTGTTAATTTGTTGTAACGAATTTCCCTTAGAACGTTTACTTCCGTTTTCTTAAAATAAATCTGTTTTAAGCAGGGACATATTTTCCTTATAATTTTTTCGGATTATTATTTAATTTATTTATTTATTATTTTTAAAATTATGCCTATTTTGTTATCAATGATACCTAAGAATAACAGCACTCCAATTATAGAAAAGCTAAGCATTTAATTTTTTATAAATCTGTATATAATTCTATACTTCATTTAAAACTCAATCTTTAATTTTTACCACCATTGTTAGTAGTTTTTATTTGTAAAAGACTTTTAATAATATGATGGTATTTTACATAAGCTGTGGTTTATCTGTACAGTCCTATATTCCTAATGCTAAAAGTAAAAAACATGGTTGTCTAAGCCGATGAGAGATTTCCGCTGCCACTGCCGGCGCCCTTTTTCGTGGGGCGATATGCAATCACATAGCGCTGAGCCACCGGCAGCGGTTCTGCGTACCCATTTAAGTACGAGGAGTCCTCGAAGAGCACCTCGTAGTCCTCGGTGGCGGTCTGCGGCAGGCGATGGACGATGGCCTTGTAGAAGCAGGTGGTCTGCGGATATAGCGCCATTACCACCGTGTCTTTTGGGAACAGGGCGTGGCCGTCGGTCTCGGGGTTCGCACGCATTAAGGGCAGTGGAATGACCTTTCGCTTGCTCAGCACATGGCGGTCCTTCTGCTCCTCGTCAATGTCGATTACATCGTATTTGTTCTGGCGATGGAGGAACTGAACCACCTCCGCCAGGATCCAGTTCTCCTCCTCGTCGATTCCCTTGGCTAAGGCTGCCACGTTGTCGCCAACCTTGAAGGAATTTAAAGTTGATAGTTTGTTAGGTTCATTTCCGAAATTTTTTTTTTAGTTTGTCAGAGCGGATTTACAATTTTGGGAGAATCTTCTACGCTTAAATAAAATATTTATAGTTTTAAAAAGTTTTAATCCCACCTTGGCCACATAGTTTCCCTCGGCGGGAATGGCTCCACACAAAGCCGGAGCACGTTCTCCGAGTTTGCCAACAAAAAGGGGCAGCGTTTGTGCCGATAGCTGCACCATTTTCATGAGGGCTCCTCGTCGAATAGCCTCCTTGTTTCCAGCATTGCGAGCTGTGAAAAAAGTAAGGATAAATCCTGCCAATAAACCCCATCGAACACCCACCTTGTATCCGACGCTCATTTCGAATGCTTCGAATCTCGTGGATTTTGGCCAGGGCGGCGCGAATTGTGGCCTCCTCCTGCGAAGCCTCCATTAAGCTGGCTTTGAGCAGGGGTTTTACCTTCTGATTGGTGGCATGGAGCGATCGCACCAGGCTGGAAATAGAGTTCTCCGCCCGGCGACGCTCTTCGTCTACAATATGAATATGTTGTTGAATGTCCTTCAGGCGATCCTGCAAAAACATTCATTAAACACTCTTTAAATACATTTAAATACATTGCAGTCAATCAATGTTCATTACCTGAATCTGTTGAGCAGCACTCTCTGCAGTTAGTGGCATCGTGTTTAAATTAAATGTTTTTTAAATTGCTACGTATTTTACCAATTTGTTTATTTTTGTAAGGAAAACAAAACAAATCAAGCCCACAACGCGTTAGTGTATTGCGCTCGTGCAATAGGCAAAAACTATCGTTGGATGCTAAACATTTAATACTAGATTTTATAAGTTGGATAAGGATTTTTAACAGAATTAGTTTAATATATAAATTAATTTTTTTTATGTAACTATAGTAAATACTCAGTAGCTTACAATGGAGAAGTCTCTGACTTAAATCTTAATAGTCAGAAGTTTGGAACGGAGAGTTTAGCTTCTTTGAATTTCCATGATTTATTATGCAAAGCCTTTGTGGTATTTTACATTGAGGCGGTTAGTACATATTTTGAATTTAAAAACATTTTTTACAGTAGTGATGGAACATATTGCACCTAGCAGCACGGAGATAACAGCACGATAACTTCACGTGGCTGGCATTATTTAGGTTCTTTTATTTGCGCAGTGACAGCCACACTAATTTGCCCTTCTTTTCCATTGCGTTTCCGTAAGTGTGCTCCGCGTTTTTTTTCTACTTCAAGTTTTTACTCATAAAATCTCTATTTGCAGCTAGGAATTCCAGTGTGCGAAAAACGTAGGTGACAGTAACGCATTTGGTGTGATGAAAAATCCCCAAAGGATGCATTTTTTCGAGGATTACCAATGGCGGTTCCTAACACAAGCTATTTTCTGTTTTCATGTGCGTCCATGGCGGAACTTTGGATTTTCGGAATAGTTTAAGATGGCCAAGTCCAAGAACCACACAAATCACAACCAGAACAAAAAGGCCCATCGCAATGGCATCAAGCGCCCAATGCGCAAACGCCACGAGTCCACTCTGGGTGTAAGTATTCGGAAATAGGAACTACCTCCCAAAGGTTATATTTAAATGGTTTTAATCACCCGACAGATGGATGTGAAGTTCCTGATTAACCAGCGTTACGCCCGCAAGGGAAACCTTTCCCGCGAGGAATCCGTGAAGCGATACAACGAGCGCATCGCTGCCCAGAAGGGCAAGGCCAAGCCCGTCACGTTGTAGATTGCCCCCGATTTTGGATCATTAAAGGATAAAGCAATTTAACAAACTCATCCGTCGTCTTTATTTATTTTAGTATTCTTCCCCTGCCTAGTAGTATATGCTCAGCACCTTGTGGAAGGGAATGTGCTCCAAATCGTCATTATGCTGGCGCCGGTAGTCCCACAGATACTGATCGATCACAATAGAGTTAACATTATCCAGCGAGATCTCGGGGTGTTGCTCCTGGAGTATCTTCACCACAGCATCCCTGACCTGTTCAATGATGTATATCGATGCACCGCGTATCTCCACCTCCCGGGGATCGCCGTTCTCCAAGAGGGTATCGGATTTTAGGAACTCCATTAGCTCGTTGGTGTACTCCAGACTGCCAAAGTGGACCAGCACCTGGGGAATGCGGTAGTCGGCAAACATCGTTATCTGTTCGATATCCTTGAAGTAGCCAAGTCTTGGCCTCTGTAGCAGGACCATACATCGCCCACCAGGATCTGTGCTCGCTTCAGGATGGAAACGCGCTTCCCAGCGAATTCCGCCTCATCCCGAAAGCAGGCAAACTCCTCCACAATGAGTTCCAGCAGTCGTACCGCTGATTTATCGGCTGCCTTGATCAGGTTCTCAAAACTGCCATTATACTTCTCGATTAAAACTTTTCCCACTTCATGAAGCGCCTCTAAGCGCTTTTGGATCAGCGGAATCTTGGTCTCCCCGTCGTCAGAACGGAAAATGTTCTCCAGGGTTTCTAGATCAATCTTAGAGTAGAATTTGGGATTGATCACATCCACACCTTCTTTGATTGCTCTCTTAACAGCTGCACATAGAGCAAAGTAGCCGGTATAACCTTCGACCTTGTATTTGGTGTAGTTATCTGTGGAGGATTGCTCTTAAAGATAAGAGATGTTGCTCAATTCTATAATTAGGTATTTACTCACTGGGTGTCCAAAAGCAAAAGTTAAGGGTGTCTAGCACAAACACCCAATCAGCTGCTCCCGAATTATCCTCCTGATTAGAGTTCGGGTTAGGATGCAGTTCGTGCTGCGAAAAGTTTTCCACAGAAATGCGCCTTTCTTTTAGACCATTTACGATTTCCTGGGTTAGTTTTTCAATACCAGCTGGAAGAACACGCACATGCTGGGCATGCTTAACAATATGTTCGCCAGATTCCCGGGGATTTAGTTTGCTGACAGACATTTTAACAAATCTTTTTTTTAAGTTTTCCAATAGAAGCGTTGTGAAATTAGGCGGTAGAAAAGGCGATTGCTTAATTTAGGACATTTTTGCCTGGCGACAGTCTGGCATCGTCACCAGGGCTGACGAGGCACAAGACAGTTTCGGCTGGGTGGCAACCCTGAAAAGACACATGAAGGAGATGCGAATTTCGCTCGTCGCTCGCAAAATAAAATACGCAGATAATAGTTAAATGGCAATGGTGGTTGGCAAAAGCAACGCCAGCCTTCTGTGATCGATTGTGTAATGCTTTCAAAGTGAAGTGCGGGCGCAAAAAAACCTCGCGAAAGTGCCGTAATTTGCTCAAACAAAAAAGTCTTTGATGCTTGTTTGACACTTTGTTTTTGTAAATTCACTTGAAATATTTGTTTTACTGGACAGTTCCTAGAGTGCCGAAAGTTCTTTGTGCCGTTAAAAAGAATTATTTTATCGACGTTTCGGTTGGCACTCACACGTACACACAGATACTGGCACCCACACAGATACGGCATCGCGGATACAGATACAGTTACACGTGCGCTCAGCTGTTAATGAATGCTGCTCAGCTGTCGTTTGTTTTCATTCCGCGTTGAGATCCCAGATCCCGAGAATATCCCCAAAAACCCGGATACCCCCAGATATATATGCTCTTGATCCAGTCAACAGGTGAGCTCATCCGGTTCCAACCCGATCCGAAGATTCTGCGGTCTCATAGTTATGCGCTTACTTTTGTTTGTAGACACCACCGACTCCGATAATTATATAGTACAGTATTATGGCAGAAGCCCATGAGTAGCCTCAAAATGTGCTAATAAGTGAACACTGGAATAGTTGATTTATTTGCCATTGTATTTCGCTCTTGAGTTTCCCCACACACACTCACCAAAGTATAAGTAGTTTACATAAATAAACTTAGAGACCTAGAACTTGCAATTCACACACACACCCAGCCGTATTTATTTTTATAAATAATAATCTTTCTGAACCCCTCCGATTTTCGCTTTCATCTTGAAATCGTCATCAGTTTAATTTAGTTATTTGTTTACTTTTGAAGGGAGCGCTGTCGGCTATAGGTTCCTAATTTCTTAACTGTTCCGTATGTAATCTGTCATAATACCCTTCGTGCTCGAAAGTAAGGCACTCTTTATCTTTCCCGTTATCGTGCACTCCACATTCTATATCCCCAAAGTGACGAGGTGGCTTTAAAGCTATCAAGGTATACAATTTCAATACATCACCGACCATAATTGAATGCTCGTCAAATTGATTGTGCTAATTTGAACTGATCGTGTATTGATTTCTATACTTTTCCACAACGATCTTGTCAAGCGATGGAGTCTAAATCTGTAAAGGTACTTGAGATCTTCTTTAATTCAACCGCCTCACAAATAGATGCTAATTTGCGAGATAAATCAGACATTTGGCAATCATTGATCGCACCTGATTTTATCAAGTGAAGTGTCTCAGTTTGTTTTCGAATCGTCGCGGCACCTGACGCAAAGCTGCAAAGATTTAGTGAAAAATCGTGAATATGGCTGAAGGTCTGCAGGTGTATTCAATTTCTCATTTCATGGAATCCCATTTGGCAACCTCAGCAAATGGCAACAGACGCATCTTGAATTCCCATGTGAGTGAGTGTCCAAATAAACAACAATTCGATATAGTGAAAAGTGAGTCCGAAGTGGATAAGAACAAGCTAAGGTTCCCTTAAGAATGATTCTCCTTAATAACAAATTTGATTTTATTTATTACTCAACAAAAAGATAAACCAATTGTGTTACTCATTGTTTTTAAATTCTTGTGATTAGTAAAATATTTCCGTTATCATGTTTTGAACGTTGTTTATTTACAATGTTTAATATAGTTGTAATAGTTTTCAGAGTGTCCAATAAATTCTTTGATTAGATTAAACTTTCAATCCATATTGATAACCAAACACAATTTTTGAGGATTTGCTTTGTCTTTGGATCAGAAATGGTTTTTGGACTAATTTCAGTTCTAGTTTTTATATATAGCGGCCTAGTTTATTTTTATTCCTCCTAAAACCTTAAAATTGTATTTAAAGAATTATTCGAAAGGTTTTTAGTTGCAATAATCTATATAATATATAATAAAAGTATAATTTAATCTATTAATTACAAGTTTAAACCATTTCCAATGCACACGTTTTAAGATATTAGGATTTAAATGGTAACAATGGCTATTTTGAATGGTAATAAATGCCTAAACTTTGGATAGGTTGCATTTGTTCCTTTTGCATTAATAAACTCCCTAAAACATCCGAACATGGCTTACTTCTAGGGCTTACTTTAAAATGTGCTCTATTTGCAGATATAATACTTTTAGGTAAACCTTGCTATTCTTCGTTATGTTAACTATAATGTTTTTATGGGCCATATATTCCAAATGCTTTGTTTTGTATTTGTATTCTAAGTATTAAAAAGATATTTGGGCTGACAAGGAATTCATTAGTTAATACATTCAATATTCCAAAGTTGTACATATGTATGTATACGTGGAAGAAAACCTCGGAAATTGTATTATTTGACCAAGGGTATTAAACGCTTCGGCAGTTCTTAGTCTAGTTAACTGTTCGCTTTTGTTTTCATTGCGACATCACTTACATTTGCGCATCACGTGTGTGTCTGGGCACACACGCCTAGTTTGATAAACACCGTTATTTTTTGGGTTACAGTTTCGCATTTTATCAAAAAACAATAAGCAAAAAGTAAAACAAAGGAGAGCCAGGAGAGCGATTGACTTGCGTTCGTTCTCTTTCTGCGCCAGCGGTTTCGCTTCCAATTCCATTTAGTTTTCCAGCAGAGCGCGCCGAGTGCGCTCCTCTAATCGGTGTTTTTTTTAAATATATTTCTAATAGATTGTAATCTCGGTTTTGTCAATTTGCCTAGACACTATATATTATATGCCAATCGGTGCTGTGGCGTATAATTCACCGCTTTCGCTAGGAGATGCTCAGTTTTATGTGAGCCCCGACAAAGGGGAAACAAATATTTGCGCTGTAAAACTGATAAAAAATAAAGGTGTTCTGCAATTACCTCATATCTAATCGTTGTAAAAATGAGGCGCACACCCAAACTTCACCTTGTGGGCCGCGCCTACTCGGAGATGTCGCCCCTGAATCCGGATCCCTTGCCGGACACCCCAACGACGAGCGGTGCTGGACAGGATCGGCGGGTCGATCAGAGCGGCTACGGCAGCATTTTCCCGTTCGGACTCCTTCGCGGCTCCTTTGGCCGCGGTGGTAATCCCAGCCAGGTGGGTGATCCGGTTCAAAAGCACAGCTTAGTGGGCATATGTTACGTACGTATTGCGGCGATTGCTTATCGGATACTGCTCTATACGTTTGCAGAAGCAAATTGTTTAACCGATAACGCAAACGGCTTTCCATCTGTTTGTTTTATTGTCTCAATTAGTCGCGACGCGTCGAATCGCCCACACCCTTCTATATAAAGATATATGTACATACCTACATTTGTACGTCCAAAGCAAGTTACTTTTGACAGTCGAAGCTCTACAAATCAATTCTACATTAACTTTATGGCTCTATCCTGAAAGTATGCTGCTCTTTGTTTGCGCAAAGCTGCAGCAAATGGTTGTTTAAAAATGCAAAGTAAGATGGTTTTCAAACTTTATTGAACTTTGATAATGGTAAAGTTGTGTCTTAGTAAATAATAATTATTACGTTACTTTATAGTCCAAACCTTATATTTAATAATAAAAAATAAACATAATTTTAAAATTGCTTTTATAAAATATTGCTTAGGGCAACATATAATGGGAAATATAAATTGAAATAAATTTTAACCTACGATTACCCATATCTAATAATAATGTATTAATTGATTCTTCTTACTCTTAGATTATTATAGTGTTGATCCAACTCCTATTAGAAAAAATCTGTGTTTAGCAAACAAAGAGCACACACGAATTCTGTGGTAATTTTAAAATGCCCCTTATTCCCTTCAAGTACTTTATCTTTAATGATAGCCCAATCTGCTCATCCTTTTCCGGTGCGAATCTCAGTTCTATTTGACTTTGGGGGAAATAAAGAAAAGGTAATTAACACGATAATCATTGTGTGTTGTCATTTGTTTATAAGGAAGCGGCTATATACGGGCTGGTATCCGTTGCTTATCCGAGTTATCAAGCTATCAGTGCTGTCTGTTTGCCCAATTAATGAAAACTAAATAGAGAGCGGATCGTTTGGTGCCCGTCGCCAAGGCATTTATATGATGCTTCCATGCAAATTGCGGACAGTTTACTGGCGGCGGTCGATGCCCGACGTTCGTTCGGCGGTTCCAAATCGAATTCCGAAAATACATACATAGTATATTTCTTCCATCGATTGCAAGGCGGCCTTCAAGACGGAACTGAGTGGCGAGAGTTTGGCGAAAATGTTCAAGTCCCGCCTAAAGACGAATCCGGGTGGGAGTGAGGTGTGTTCCGGGTGTAATATTGTCCCTATTCTCGTGATAAGTGTTGTGCAAGTGGGAACTCTATAGTCGAGATGCGCTCCTTTCCTATCAGCGAAACTAGCTAAAGATATCATGTGATAGAAAAGCCCGCTGTTACCCAACTGTTGTCAGTTTCCGAGTATTAGGTGTGTGTTATCAGCCTGTCCACTTTACTCTTCAAGGAAATTCCGAAACAAAGTTTGAGCGGCAGGCCTTGTGTTCGGGTCCACCCCAATGAAATTGCATCAGTCAGTCAATTGCGATTTATTAAGGGAATGGCTTCTATTGCTATTCCATTCAGTCAGCTTTAATTAGACCACGACATGTCATTCATAAAAGCATTAACAATTCCATAAAGCTAAACTGCCATAGAGCGCAAAGCTTTCGTAGCGACTTAAGTCACGTAAATAATGATATACTAACTAAGCCACGTCCTAGATAAACGGGTGCACTAAGGCATCTCGCCATTTTCACCTGAAATACATCATATATACAACAGTAACCCAGATCAGCAGTCATGCCGAAAGATGGTCACTCACGTAAGCCACAAAAGAAGGCGTCAGTCACCGAAGAAACTGCAATCTCCGAGGGCACAAACACAACTCCAGCCACAAGCTCACCTAGTAGATCCACTGGTCACTCCACCATTGGAGCTCTGGTGAGCAATCTGCACCATCATGACATCCAATCCCTACACCAGCCACTGCTGGAGAGTGAGGAGCGGGCGATAACCGCGAATAACCACAGGAATGCCCGGCATCCCCATCGAGGTTATGGAACCGAGAGGAAGCCCCACAGCTCCCTGCCCCGTTTCGTGATCGACATCGAGGAGGAGACGGATGCTGCGGTGGCTGCGGCGGAGGGCAAGGAGATTTCCAACCAGGAGCCCGAGGAGCACTCCAACCAAAGTCCTTCCCGCCGCTTCAGCCACTTCAATCTGGCCCTGCGTCGCTTCTCCCACATCCATGCCCACGTAAATGCCAATTATCCTGGCTAAGTTGGTGTTGTAACCTTGTTGCTCTGCCGCTTGTTGGACCCTAACCCCTGAGATTGGCCTAACCCCATGTACATAGATACCCACAGCCACACACACACCCAATCGCACACAATCGCACACAACCGGGAATAACTCCCATCGAAAACAAACCTGTATGGGTCGCGTGCACTGGATCTAAAAATAAACATTCCAGCTGCAGTCACTTCTTCTTTCCTGACTTTGGTTTACTGCTTCGCTCTGTGCCACTAATGCGCCAAGAATGGTCTTTCTTTCATTCGCACAGCCAAGAACAGTGCTTAAGTATACAGTTGCGGGCAACACAATATGTACAAGTACTAGCACCTTTCACAAATATTAAATCGATAAGTATATCGCCATTAAAAGTGTTTATACTTCACTTTTATAGGACGTATTTAAGATAGAAGAAAATCCAAGCAATCTCTTTGAGAGATAACAAAAGGTTGAAATATACAACTAACTTAGAGCTTTTTAAATAGTTAATCATTTAATATACTGTTTCTTACAATCGAACTAAAACTAGTTCTTTCCTTTTTTAGAAGAGTTTACTTTATACTTACTTTTGTATCTTCTTACCATCCCCAAAAGTACTTATGCGATTTGGTGCCTTTTGAAACGTATATTTAGTTTTTCATTTAAAAACAAGATATTTTAGATTTTATTAATATCAAAAGCCATTTTAGACTTTACTAATTGCACCAGAATTTAACACTTCACAGAAAGGTTATCGCTTTTAGGATATTAGTAATAATTAATTGCGGTAGTTTGTTAACAAAGCACAATGTTTACAAAAATGTTAACTAAAAATAAAAGTGTTAAGTAAATTAAGCTGTGATTTAAGGGCTTTTAAACATAATTAGAATTGTTCTGTAACCCCAAAACTATTAATATTCCGGATGCTGTAAGAGCACTTTGCTAATTTTCATTTGGGATGTGATTCCACTGACGCAACGAAACTTAACCCACTATACTATAGCTCTTGACGAGGAGAACCCATTAAGCGAACTCGAGTGACGTGCGACTCAATTGCAGGCACTCGAGACAAGTTAAAAAAAACAAACACACAAATTGGCAATCGTTCATTAAACGTCTTCATATTATCGATTGCCTTCAGTCACTGTCGCTCGTACTTCTGGTACAGCTACTTCTCTATCACTTCATCTTTCAAAGTGTGCCATAACTATCAAGTAACATATACTCAACACGCCCCCAAGTAATTATCGAGTAAAATTAATTAATTGCCTGAGCAAAAGACACCGTGTCTAATAACCTAATGGAATCAATAAAGCCAGCAGAACATTCGGCCTTCTTCTAAGCATAAATTCAAGTGAAACTCTTTACGCAAGGCGGTGCAAAAGCAACCAGACTCGCTGTGACCACAAAACCTGGTCAATCAGTCTTTGTGCAACGCTCGTGGCAGCAGGAGCGGCTAAAAGCCACAGCTCCAAAATCGGCAAACACGTTTCGAGTGGCGGTTTTTGGCCAATTACTATATTTGCGGCACGAAACCGCCAAACCGCCAAACTACCAAACATCACCCACCGCCAACGACTGTAATCGGCCAGAGAAGCGATGCTCGCTTCGGGTTGCGTGTAAACTTAGTTTCGCACTGTCCGGCGGAGCGGTAGCGGTAACAAAACGCTTGATAAGCCGCCGTCAGACGTCAACGAGCCACTAAGGCGACAGGTTGCAGCGGCCAAGAAAAGCGCGCAGTGTGTACAACGAGAAACCAAATACCCACAGGAATTAAATTGTCAATTAATTTGCAGTGCGGAAAAAAATAACAGCGAAGCATACAAAACGGAAAAAAATGAAGAAATAAAATGCACATACTGGCACCTAATTAAAGTGCCACTCAGTGAGAGTGTAACTAGTGATCTCTGGCAGACCAAATGCAGAGAAGAATTTTAATGTTTACATTAAGCTTTATCAGCTTGACGCACGTACAGAAGACCACGAATTAAACGGAAGCCGATATCATCAACATAAAGTACAATTTATCAAAATCAAAAAATAATCAAAACTAGAGACTGTTGAACGAGAATCAGCTGACAAAATGAAACTATCAAAGAGCTTCGATGAATTGATTCTGAATGCCTCGCGGTTGAGCTTGAATAACTTGCGATCTCCTGCGAAGAAAAAGGGGAAAAATGTAAAGTATTCAAGAGTAAATGGCACCCATTGATTAAATTAGTCAGGCTTATTAGTTCTACATAAATTCTTAGACTTAGAAAAAAAATTTTATTTAGATAGGGAATACCAATGGAAAAAAATGCTTAACTTAACAATTAACTCTTTCTTATATAGAGGAAATTCCATCGCTGAAACTTAAATTCAGAGATAAAAATTATAAATAAACATATTCGAGACTTATGATATGTACTCACGCCGCACACTTGCAGTCGTAAATCTGAGCTATCTGACTAATCTATTTTCTATCTATTCTTTTCGGCCAGACACACTCCTTACTTACTGTTACTGATACGCAATTATTCGATTCGTTCTAGGGTGCTTAAAAATCAGCAATTAGATCTAACATAAGTCAATTCAGCGGTAACTTTGTTTACCATTTTGTATTTACTGTACCGTTTTACTTCCCTTCGTTACGCCCCAGTGCATTTTAACACCTTCGAATGAAACTTAAACCCACGGCGAAGGCGAAATAATCCAAATCTGAATACAGCAAGACCGACTTAGCCTAGTCAATAAACAAAATTGTTGATGTTCTATTGATTCAATTGAATGCTCCATCACCATCACTCTCAAAGACCGAAGGTTCAGCAAAATTAATTAGAACAAACAAATAAATTAAAGCCAAGCTACTGCAATGCGTGAGAGTTGGTGGTTGGCAATTGTTCAAATATCAAATACGGCAATCTGTGACGTTATCGTTAAGATGTGCGATTACCTGACTAGATGAATATCTATTTACCTTCGGACTACGAGATCAAAGTTGTCTGGGGAGTCGTTTAGATATCATGCTGAGATGTGACTCCCTTTAATATTTTTCGAAAATTCCCATAAAAATCGCTATTAACGTACCTTTAAATACTGATTTCTTGGAAAACTGTTTATTTCACAATTGCCCATCGAGGATTGGTGATGGCTTTTTATAACCCACATTTATTGGCACTAAAGATTGGTGACTCAATCATAAACCTATGGATAATTTTGACAATACACCATTATTTAGTATTATGATAAACCATTTCTGTATGTGTAAGAGTAATTATTTCCTTATGTTGTGGTTCTTTTGGCCTTACTCGGTTAAGCATGCGAAATGTTTAAATATGATCCCTGGAGGCAACGGATGTCCTCTAATCGATGTATTTCACCAACCAAACGTTACAACATTTTTAAATATGAGTTATGGTTCCTCTCTCTCTTAATTGCTTTTTAACACGAATAACTGGTACAAGTTTTGCTCAAACCCACATTATTTATTTGCATGATGTTCGGTTCAATTATTAATTAATTTTCAATTACACAAATTTTTTAAAAACCCATTAACGCTCAACCTCTTTGTGCAGAACATAAATCGCTACGGAGACTCCATGGGTTCGCTCGGACATCGCGCCTTGTTGCAGTACATCGATAATAATGACATTTCCGGCCTGCGTGCTATTTTGGATAGTCGACATCTAACCATCGATGATCGAGATGATGTGAGTTTTAAATAATAAAAAGGAATATAAGTAATTCCGTAAAAGTAGATGTTCTAAAAAAACTAAAAGCAAGCAAAAAGTTTAAAGTTCTTAAAATGCACTGCTTTATATTCTATCCGATTTGTTTTTGATTTGGAATATTGTTTAAAACTATTGAAATTTATATTCGGTAACCTTCCAGAATGCCACCACAGTGTTGATGGTTGTGGCCGGACGCGGTCTGACTGCTTTCGTCCGGGAATTCCTGGCCCGTGGTGCCGATGTTCAGGCGGAGGATTTGGATAACTGGACGGCACTGCTATGCGCCTCCCGCAACGGGCACTTTGATGTTGTCCAACTGCTGCTAGACCATGGTGCAGAGGTGGAGCATCGTGATATGGTGAGCCTTATCCAGCAAACAAGTCTCTAGATCTAGATGCTAATCCTTTGTTGCTTTCCCAGGGTGGATGGACGAGCTTGATGTGGGCAGCTTATCGCGGACACACGGAGTTGGTGCGTCTTCTGCTGGACAAAGGAGCTGATGGCAATGCCCACGGTAACTACCATCTGGGCGCCCTATTGTGGGCGGCGGGGCGTGGCTACAAGGACATCGTGGAGCTCCTGGTGCAACGCGGAGCCAAAGTGAATGTGGGTGATAAGTATGGGACCACAGCTCTTGTTTGGGCCTGTAGGCGAGGAAATGTGGAGATTGTGGATACGTTGGTAAAGGCTGGCGCCAATGTGGACACCGCGGGCATGTATTCGTGGACACCACTCCTTGTGGCAGCTGCCGGTGGCCATACAGATTGTGTTAGTTCCATTCTGGAGAAGAAACCAAATGTGAATGCCTTGGACAAAGACGGAATGACCGCCCTTTGCATAGCGAGTCGTGAGGGTTTCCAGGATATAGCCGCCTCCCTTATAGCAGCGGGTGCCTACATAAATATCCAGGATCGTGGAGCAGATACACCGCTCATCCATGCCGTGAAAGCAGGACATCGAACTGTGGTAGAGGCGTTGCTCAAAAAGCATGCTGATGTGGATATTCAGGGCAAGGACCGCAAGACGGCCATTTACACCGCAGTGGAGAAAGGACACACGCCGATTGTTAAACTGCTGCTGGCCACCAATCCCGATCTGGAGTCCGCCACCAAGGATGGCGATACTCCCCTGCTGAGGGCCGTCAGGAATCGTAACTTGGAAATCGTCCACCTGTTGCTCGACAGGAAGGCCAAGGTGACGGCTAGTGACAAAAGAGGCGACACCTGCCTGCACATTGCCATGCGGGCGAGGAGCAAGGCGATTGTGGAGGCTCTCCTGCGGAATCCCAAGCACAGCCAGCTCTTATACCGGGCCAACAAAGCTGGGGAAACGCCCTACAACATTGACTCGCTGCACCAGAAAACCATATTGGGCCAGGTTTTTGGCGCCAGACGGCTGAACACCAACGAGGATTCGGAGGGAATGCTGGGCTACGAACTCTACTCCTCCGCCTTGGCGGATGTGCTAAGTGAGCCGACGTTAACCACTCCCATCACAGTTGGACTCTACGCCAAGTGGGGCAGTGGAAAGAGCTTTCTGCTTAACAAGCTGCGCGACGAGATGAACAACTTTGCGCGTCAGTGGGCGGAACCACCGATCCGAACCAGTGGCCTGCTCTTTATCGTCTGCCTGCACCTGGCATTGCTCATCGGAACAATTGTGGGACTGAGCACCTGGTCGGCGGTGGTGGGCGTATCCGCGGCCGTGTCCTTTATGCTGCTCGCCTATCTGCTGCTGGCCGCTGTCAGGTACTGCAACTATCAGATGGACATGCAGTGGGCCTACTCCGTGCAACACGGTCTGGAGAAGAGGATGACGAGGCTGCGTCTGATCCTGCAGGTGGCCTTTTGCCATCCCCCGGGGCCCCAGTCGGATTCACAGGCAAAACCCGTGCGGTTTCACTTTGCGGAGGCGAACAGTGCTTCGCCAACGGGCGATGGAGCTGTGGCCCACATGCTGGCCGCCCTCCTCGATGCCATCGAATCCCACTACGGATGGTTGGCCACCAGATTGTACCGAGCCTTCCGTCCCAAGTGCTTGAAAGTGGATGTGGGCTGGCGGTGGCGTCGCATGTGCTGCATACCCATTGTGCTGATCTTCGAGCTAGCACTCGTTACCCTGGTCACCGGAATATCGCTCATCGTCGCCTACTTCACGTTTGCCGATGAGAAGGAGAAGGAACAGATACTAGTGGGACTGTATGTGACCACTGCCGTGATGGGCACGCTGATCTGCACGCATCTCCATGTCCTCGCCAAGGTGTTCGTATCCTTGTTTACCTCCCACATTCGACTGCTGAAAAGAGCGGTTCGGTCCAGTGAGTCTGCTCCATTGACCATGCTGGGCGCCGAAGTGGCCGTGATGACGGACATGGTCAAGTGCCTGGATGCGTTCACCACTCAGCAGAGTCGCTTGGTGGGCGTGATCGACGCTTTGGATTCCTGTGACACGGAGCGGATTCTCACTCTGTTGAATGCGGTGCAAACGCTTCTTTCTTCGCCTAACCGACCCTTTGTGTTGCTCATTTCGGTGGACCCCCATGTGATTGCCAAGGCAGCGGAGGCCAATAGTCGCCGGCTCTTCACGGAAGGCGGAATCGGAGGACACGACTTCCTCAGGAACTTGGTGCATCTCCCAGTTTACCTGCAAAACTCCGGACTCAGAAAGGTTCAGCGAGCGCAGATGACAGCGCTGCTGTTCAAACGAAGTGGCGGAGGCGATTACCAGACAGACGATGGACCCACATTGGGACACTCGGTTTCCGCTCGTCGCCTGTCCAATGCCTCGGAGATAATCTCCAGTCAGGAGAAGCTACGCGGACCCGCCCGTGGAGGCGGTGGAAAGAAGCTGCGTCTCTCCGAATCCGTCGCCAGCTCCACAGGCTCCAATCTTCACCGCCTGGGTCAGAATCCTCAGACAGTACTCGATCTCTCGCGAATCGTGCTCACAGATGATTACTTCAGTGATGTGAATCCGCGAAGTATGCGCCGCCTGATGAACGTGATCTACATCACGGTGCGTCTGCTCAAGGCCTTCCAGATTGACTTCAGCTGGTATCGCCTCAGTTCCTGGATCAACCTCACCGAGCAGTGGCCCCTGAGGGCCAGTATGATAGTGCTGCATCACGATCAGTTTATGGATGGCAACGCGGATGAGAGTGTGTCCCTGCAAAGCGTTTATGAGAAGTAAGTCAAATAAATGAAATTAAAAGTAATCTAAATTAAGCTCTTAATCCCATTAGACTGCGTCCAAAACTTGCTTATTTGAGAGAGGCAGCCCCGCTCTTGGAATTAGATCGGGATGAACGCAAGCTGGATGCCTTCCTGCAGTTGCACAAATCAGATTTGCTCGTGGCGGATTTACGCATCTTCTTGCCTTTTACCATTAACTTGGATCCTTACTTGAGGAAGGTCTTAAAGGGTGAGTTTTTAAAAAACCTTATGATGAATTTAAGATCAAAAACTAAGTCAAATTTCTTTGGCAGAGGACCAGCAAACCATCGAGGACGAGGGCTCCCTAGTAATACAAGCCAGACCCAGCGTTTCCAACACAATGCGTCAATTTCCGGCGCCCACCACCTATGTGCCTTCGCCGCCGGTCTATCCGCCCTACCAAATGTTCCAGAATCCAGAGTATCCTGCCAATGAGCTGCGCTCCAGGAATCTCAGCTCGAGCACAGAGCCCGTCACTCCACTTATTAACTCACCAAGTGATTCATTTGGCGTAAGTTTCCCATTTGTTAATTTTTCGGGAGCGTAGTGCCTAAATTGCTTATCTTGTGTGTTCAACAGGAGGACATCCTGCAAACCAAGCTGACCGATTTAACTGTAGAGGGAGTAATTAGCCTGCTGGAGAGGATTGAGGACATGAAACCGGCGCTGGCCAAACTAGCGCCCGTGCTCCGCGAGAATGCCATCAATGGTCGTGTGCTGAAGCACTGTGATATGCCCGATCTGAAATCGGTAAGGCATTAAATTTAATTTGCATAGTTTCGCCCGTTTTAATGAAACCCCTCCTACGAACAGGTTCTGGGCCTGAGCTTTGGTCACTGGGAGCTGTTCCGCCTGCTGATCACCACACTGCGGGAATGCGAGCGGTTGCCAAGGAAGCAGACGCGCCAGCAGCAGCAACCACCCGCCCTAGAGGCGCCGTCGAGTGTCCCGATGATCAAGGATGTGACGGATGCCCTGATGCAGCCACCCAGAGAGTCCTTGTCGCGGAAGAACTCCGTTAGTCATATGGAGAAACAGGTAAGATGGGGCCACACTAAGTTAGGAATTTTAGGATCGAGCAGCATAATCTTTAAAAGACCGATTCGCTCTAACTCATGTGCTTTGATCTATTCTTATTCCGACCATTTAATCAAACCGAAACGAAATGCAGTCAAAAGTGCATGACTACGAGTATTTGCAGGTAAAGCTCAGACACTAAGAGACACAGACTGAAACCCAAATTTCTAAGCCCACATTTGTGCAAACCCCATAACAAATCAAACGTTTGCCAGTATATGCCCCATCTAATAAAGTATTTGTATCAATAGGTCACGCTGGAGGAGCAGATGATCTGCGGCACCCTGCAGACTCTGAACGAGGAGGCCTACGAGGATGTGGCCAGCAGCGAGCGACCGAGTCCCACAGGTGAGATGTTGGCGGCAGCCGCACAACTGCAATTAGCACCCATCCGCGAGTCCTCTGAGTTCGGATCGCCATCCGACGATCAGAAGCAGTACGGGGTCAAGATAGGCCACATCAACAACAACCAGTACTTGCATGCGGAGTACAACCGGAGCGTGAGCTCGCATTCCCTGCAGAGTCTGAGCACTCTGGTGGGTGCTCCCAGTGGCCATGGTGGTCCGGGTGGTCCGGGTGGCGGTGGCCTGCACCTGGGCAATGGTAACGATCTTAGCGGTAGCACGCTCGACCTAATGCATGTTGACTCGTTGTTTGGTGGTGGTGGCGGTTATCATCGGGCATCGCGCCAGGTCTCGATTAGCAGCGAGCTGCTCAACGACTCCAGTTGCCTGCCCATGGTGGTGGTCATTCCCAATGCCTCTGGCGAACAGGCCTACGACGACACCAAGCTGTGAGAGGCCAGTGACTCAACTGATCGGGCTGCATGGGGTTGAGTCGTACTTAACTTTTAAAGTCTGACAAAATGAACCAATTCGAACGCTGGACCAATGCCCGAGCCAAATGAATCGAGACCAGACCAAAACCAATAGCATATCATCCCAAAACATGACTTTACGTATTATTTGTTTTACTCTTGCTTTGGCTTGGCTTTGATCCGGTCAGTATTATCTATTACTAACATTTGAGTTGTGCGATTACTAAATCATTCCAATTGTTCTATGCCGAAGATTAGTTATTAATTATTTGCCACACAAACACACACGATACACGATACATTTAAAATTGTGAATCACCCACGAAACATGAACAACTAACCGAATGGTACTCTAATCACACCCAACTAAACCCTATGTCTATTCCAAGCCCGAGATGAAGCATCAAATAAATGATAAATCTTATGAACAACTGGTTACCTCTTGCATTTTATTCAGCTTTCTATATGTGCTTATGTTCTGCCTTTAACCTCAGTTCTTAGTTCAATGGTTGCTTTAATTCACCTGGTCACTATAACTATTCCGGGATAGCACCTCTTGTGGCGGGTAGTCCCCCCAGATCCCTAACTAAATCTCCCTCATCCGTATGATTTTTAGAACTCGACTCGCCGAGTGCCGGAGCCGCAATGACGACGCCATTGCTCGGCTCCTCTGGCAACACGCAGCCGCCGTCTGGTCGGGATTCCATATTGAAGCAGCAGGGAAGCGTCAAGGCCGACAAGCGGGTATCGATCCAACAAACGGCGCCCACGGCTAATAACAACAACAATAGCCCCAAGCTGGCACCAAATGTGGAATATGTTTCCGAGCGTCAGCCGGATGTCCACGGAGCCAGCAAGCGTCTAACGACCAAGCCGCCACCAGGTGAGGATTACTAACCTCTAATTTAAAACTTTAACTTATCAAGTCGCAACGTTTTACAGGACCCCGACCCGCTTCGCTGATCATCACCCGAAACGATTCCAACTCACAGTTCCAGCTGCTCCGCTCGTCATCAGTGGACTACGACGATGTGGAGGCCCAGGAGCACCGCACTACGATTAGGACCACCTTGCTGGAACAGCAGGAGGAGGAGGAGTCGGCCCCGTTCGTGTTTACAGTGCGCAAATGATACAATCTTCTCTACTAGGTGAAACTAGTGCCAGCTACGCTTAGTTACAAATTAGTTATAGTGCAATTAACCAATAACTATAGGACTTTTTGGTAACTCTGACTTTTGGGTTACACAACGATATAGTACGCTAGGAAAAGACACCTTGCTTGCAAGTCTTGGATGTAAGCCACAGTAAAGTTTACTACTTGTTATAAATGTATGATGCATGTGCATATGTGTATTTATTAATTATACAATGAAAGTGAGAAAACATTGAGCGAGATGATTTACAAATTGAAACTAGATTAAAGCCACTTGGCAATCGCTTTACCTTTGAGCGGCAGATTTATAATTGTATATGTAAATTCGAGAAATACAAAATGTTTTGAGCTTCAAAGGCATTTGGTATTGGCACTTGTGGTCGCTAAAGAAATTAAAATGTACTCTTTGTTCAATTAAAGGAAGTCTTTTGACGTTCAGCCGCGCGTTTAATGGCCACAGCCGGTTCCAAGGCCCTGTAGAGTTTCATGGCCAAGGTGGCATCCGGCAGGCTCTTGCTGAGCGCCTGCAGGGAGTACATTACGTTCGATTGCTGCTGCGTCAAGTCCATTTGGTCAAAGTTGGGATCCTGCCAGAAGGCTCCTTTGAATAGGCTTTGCAAGCGAACCTGGGTGCCCGCATCGTGGGTGGCGGTCATGCGCTCCGTTTGGGTCGCTGCATTTTTGTAGAGCGTGGCCGTGTCCGCTTCCACATCCGGCCCCAGACCCTGCTCGAGCTGCTCCTGCTTCAGCTTAAGTATTCGTTGCGATGGCTTGGCCGTGCTCTGGATCTGCTTTAGGCGCGCCACATCGATGCCCAGGAGGCGGAGCAGCTCGCTGGTGGCCCGGGGCACTACTTCCAGGCCCCATTTGGCCAAATCGATCTTGGTTCCGGGCGTGGAGTTGAACTCGTAGACCACATTCATGTTGTTGCAAAGGGGGGAGGGATTCTCGAAGCAGTCTTGGTTCCGGAAGGATTCGTTGATGGGCAGCTTGCACACGGTGTCCACCATGTGGTATTCGTCGACCTTCTCTTTGTTGGCCCTCTTCTGGAACATTTCCAGCACCAATTCAGCCCGGGCCACTGCCAGATTACGCTTGTCTGCCTTTGAGAGATTCTCAGTATTCAGCTCAGCCTGCTGTGGCTGACGCTCGTAGAGATTGGAGACTTCTACCACGCGGATATGCCTTTCATCGGCGCGCACTGGAACACATTCCAGCTCATCCGGGTTTTCGGTTTTGACCCGATGCCTGCGACTACGATGGCTGTGTTCACCAGAACATCGCTGCTCCGGGCTCTCGTCCTGCGTACTGGCGCTACGCTTTCGCTTTTTGGACCCCTCCTTATCCCGTCTCGAGCGATGGGACCGATCCTTCTTGTGCTTCTTTTTCTTCTTCTTTTGCTTTCCGTTCTCGCTTCCTAACTCCTTTAGGATCTCTCTTTTCCGGGCTACAAGATCTTTAGCATTATCTGAACCCTCACCTCCATCGGACTTGCCAGGTTGCTGTGCTTCTTGTGGATTGTCTGGGATCAGGTCCTTGGATACATCCAGAGTGCACAAGTCCATGTCGTCCAGGCTATTTCGGTTCCTAAAATCGCTGGGAAGTCCATCGCGGTTACAACTGCTCTGCTCAGCCAACTGTAATTTTATACTGGGCAATACATAAGCGGGCGCGGGGGTCTCAATATCAAAAGGGTCGTTCAGCATGTCTTCCAGCATTTGTTCAACATCCTCTTTAATCTTTGGCTCTTCCTTTGGCTCGACGGCATCCAGGTTGTTTTCCAGGTGGGCGCCCGGAGTCGGAGGCGCCGAACGTGGGCCACCATCCCCCGGATCACTGTCCCAACCCGATCCGGACATCGGAACTTCGGTCGCAAATGCGTGCGGTGGGGAATCGCCTGTACATTGCCGGAGCGGCGTGGCCTCATCCTCGTCGATGGCACCTTCCTCGCAGTTCTCGACTTTGACTTCTAGCTTGATCGGCAGATCCATTGCTTCTCCCTCTTCCTGCAGGTGAATGCAATAAGCATTAATGAAATTGGAAACCTTTGAATTTTTCCCCCCCAAGTGAGCTGAGCGTACAATTCTGGAGATGACAGTCCATGCTACCGATAACAAAAGCGGACACCAAGAACACATACATACATAGATGTCATAGGAATGATCGAATAATTCAGCAGAAAATCATCGAAATTAAATAAAACTCAACAATTTTTACAGTTTAAAAAGCCTAATGCCTATATTTGACATATATATGAATAAAATTGTATAATAAAATGTAACAATACCTAAATTTAATTATATCTTTATCCATCTCTAGCATGGTGGGTGAAAGTGATAGGTGGCGAGAGAGAGACCTGTTGATCTATCGATAACGCTACCATGAAAAATACTCACCACGGCTGCCTATCGGCTCCCTAATTAACCAAATGTTTCTCAATTAAATGTTTATTGACAAGATGTATTGTTAATTTTTCAATTAAAGGAGTCATGTGAAAGCATTTAGTTGACATACAAATGTTAAGACTCCAAAATATATTTGAAAATCGGGTATAAGAAGTGGCATTCATACATACTGAGTGTAAATAAAAACAGCCAGCTGATTTTTGTTTACAAGCTTTGCTGTTTCTTTGTTGTTGGGGGCTGTTTTCAGCGCGTAACCATCTGATGACCACAAAAACTTCAAAGGTCACCTTGAGCTTAATAGAATCGAACCAATTGCTTGAGAATTTCGGCTGGTAACGTTAAGTTCATTTTCGCAGCTTCATCACACAGCCCAAAAAGTACGAAAAATCATCGTAAAGCCAGTGATAAAATAAAATAAATCAAATAATTTGCATACCCATGAAAATAAACAATTTTCCCGAGCGTGAATGTGAATGAAAGTGGGCAGATAAGATTTGAGCAGATAAAAAATACCACAGATTGCTCACATGGATGAATTTTTGTTGTGTTCTAAATTCGGGACTTCTAAAAAATGTCGTCTATAAATACATAAATGTTTTAAGGCCATCTACCGGCAATCAAGTGCAATTCAATGACCTACATACAACTGTGCAGGCGTTTGTGTTTGTCTGTGAACTTGGTGTGTGCAAAAAAATTATTTATATTCCCTGACCTGCTAGTGAAATTTGAATGTTGATAAGGTCCGCTAATCGCGTAAATCCATATACTTCACGTAGGCGCCACATGTCAGTAATAATGCATCCGAAAATAGCAGGGGCTTTGTATAGTACCCTAACAAAACCCAGCCCCCCATTGGTCGACGCCCCTGTGTGCGAATGTGTTTCTGTGTGAGCGATTATCGCGATTAAAAAGTACATATTTTTGTTTAATGCTCCATTTGAGATTGCGGCGTCTGAAAATTCCTGGCATTCCGTAGACCATCGAAGCAGTTCCAGTTGCAGTTGCCATGCTGAACGAGGGGTTCCGTTGGCTCTGGAGGAGCCTGCTCCAGATCCTGATGCGTTATCAGCTCTTCCGATGGCTCTACGGATTTACAGCGATTGTTGATAACGAACCGTTACAAATCGAAAACGAAGAGGAAGCACCCAGAAAGAAGAAGCAACCGCATCTGGAGAAAGAGAATGCGAATGCGAATGCCAATGCCAATGCCACCTCCACCGGAAAATCAGAATCAGTCGCGATTAGAACCGTTCCAAGTGCAAATGCGAATGCAATGGGCGTTGCAGGCAGTGCCGAGATCGTATCAAATCAAATCATCCGCCGCCGTGAGGTATTATCATCGCCCAGTGATCGGAGTCCCAGTGTTGTGTCCATAATCCATAACTATGTGTACATGTTCCGGTGGCGGCAGTATGGGTCTGTGTTCCTGGAGTGTGTGTGTGTGAACGTGTGTGCCGGCCATGAATATAAAACATGCAATCCGTCCGGCGATGCTGCAGTCTGTGCCGGGTTACTAAACTAGTTGTAGCCACTAAAAGCGCCGATCAAGCGAGCAAACATCTAAAATTCTACTCGGACTGTGGTGGTGGTTTAACAAGATGCCTTTGGCTGTGCGTTTTCCGATCGCGAATTACCCAAATACCTAATATACGGTGGAACTTTTATAAGTCGAACTCAAAAGAGACACAACTTTTAAAATGCATATCCTCTGGTGAAATTCAAGATTCAATGAACAAAGCTAACGCTATACAGTAATTTAGATGATAATGTGATTTTAGTCGATTTGGAAAAAAGTTGCATTATATAATTTTTAAAAGGATTAGCACAACCTACATGTAATCAAGGATCAGTTAAAAATGGAATACCTTTTTGTATGTGTCTAGCACATCTAAAAACTGATAATAGATGTTATTCTAATCTCTATGGTTCGACTTATTGTGACATAAAGTTAGAAAAGTTCGATTGTAAATTCATTTGCATAATACCCATCATGTTCATGTGTAATAGCAGTGACGATTGGCGATTGTGTAACGTTTTCACGGTTATCTCTTCGGATTCCTTTAGATGAGCACCATGGGCAAGGAGACGGAGTCGCACAGCATACCCATCAGCGAGGGTCAGAATGCGGAGCATGTGCTGTACCGCCTTAAGAGGGGCTCCAAACTGAGTGTCCACCCGGATGCCTCGTTGCTGGGCAGGAAGATCGTCCTGTACACCAACTATCCCGCCGAGGGACAGAAGTTTGTGCGAACGGAGTATCGTGTTCTGGGATGGCAGCTGAGCAATGGCAAGCAGATTACGTCGGTGATGCATCCGGAAGCCCATGTGGTGGACACGGACATTCGTAGTCTGGTGGATTTGAACATGTCCGGTACCTATCACTTCTACTTCCGGTATCTGGAAAGGTGAGTTTGCAGTTTAAAAAGGAAGTTATGTTAGAGCTAAGGTTCGAAACTTTTTATAAGCTAAACACGAAGAAGAAAGAAACATAACATACACATAATAAAGTGATCCACAAAGTGATAAATTATAATTTAAATTAACCGAATTCAATACAATTTATATTCTATATTTATTTTGAATTGCCGACAACATTCGAAAACTTATTAGCCAATCATTTGAGTAAGGAACGGTAAAGCTAGGGATATAAAATGCATTTGTTATATAATTGTTATTGTTATCGTATAATCAGCATTTATTTATTAAAAATTTCAGGCCAGACACTGGCAGCTCGGGTGCAGATGGCGCTCTGTATGTCCAAGTAGAGCCCACACTCCATGTTGGTCCGCCGGGTGCCCAGAAGACCATTCCCCTGGACTCGGTGCGCTGTCAGACGGTCCTGACCAAGCTCCTGGGACCGCTGAACACCTGGGAGCACAAGCTGCGCGTGGCCAAGGAGGCCGGCTACAATGTGATTCACTTCACGCCCATCCAGGAGTTGGGCGGCTCCCGCTCCTGTTATTCGTTGCGTGACCAACTCAAGGTCAACACCCATTTCGCGCCCCAGAAGGGAGGCAAAGTCAGCTTCGAGGACGTGGAGAAGGTCATCAAGAAGTGCCGTCAGGAGTGGGGGGTAAGGAAAAGGACATGACTGGAAAAAGGGGCTAATCTCCCACAGATTCTAAACCATGTTTCTCTTGAAGGTGGCTTCCATCTGCGACATCGTTCTGAATCACACCGCCAACGAGTCCGAGTGGCTCCTGCAGCATCCGGACGCCACCTACTCGTGCGCCACCTGTCCCTACCTCCGTCCCGCCTTTCTGCTGGACGCCGCCTTCGCCCAGTGCGGAGCGGACATAGCCGAGGGTAGCCTGCAGCACGTCGGAGTGCCTCAGGTCATCGAGCAGGAGTGCCATTTGGAAGCTTTAAAGTACCAGTTGCACACCTCCTATATGTCCAAGGTCAATATACACGAGCTGTATCAGTGCGATGTCATGAAGTACGTCAATGAGTTCATGACCCAGGTGCGAACTCGCGAGCCACCCAAGAACGTGGCCAACGAGTATCGCTTCCACGAGATCCAACTGATACAGGACCCGCAATATCGACGCTTGGCCACCACCATCAATTTCGAGCTGGCGCTGGAGATCTTTAATGCTTTCCATGGCGACTGCTTCGATGAGGAATCCCGGTTCCGCAAGTGTGCCGAAACCCTTCGTCGGCATCTCGACTCCCTCAACGAACGTGTGCGCGCCGAGATTCAGGGTTACGTCAACTGTGCCATAGACAACGTTTTGTCCGGAGTGCGCTACGAAAGAGTCCAGGGTGATGGACCCAAGGTGAAAGAGATCTCTGAGAAGCACTCGGTCTTCATGGTCTACTTCACGCATACGGGCACCGAGGGCAAATCGCTCACTGAGGTCGAGGCGGACATGTACTCCGAGGCTGGGCAGTTCTTCATGGCCCACAATGGCTGGGTGATGGGATCCAGCGATCCGCTGCGCGACTTTGCGGAGGAGCAGCCGGGACGCGCCAATGTCTACATCAAACGCGAGCTCATCTCGTGGGGCGATAGTGTGAAGTTGCGATTCGGCAAGCGACCGGAGGATAGCCCCTACCTGTGGAAGCACATGACCGAGTACGTGCAGACCACGGCGCGCATCTTCGACGGAGTGCGTTTGGACAACTGCCACTCCACGCCGCTGCATGTGGCCGAGTACCTTCTGGATGCCGCTCGGAAAATCAACCCAGAGCTCTATGTGGTGGCAGAGCTGTTCACCAACTCGGATGGCACCGACAATGTGTTTGTCAACCGCTTGGGCATCACCTCCTTGATCCGTGAGGCCCTTTCCGCCTGGGACTCCCACGAGCAGGGTCGTCTGGTGTACCGCTATGGAGGTGTGCCTGTCGGAGGCTTCTACGCCAACTCCTCACGTCACGAGGCCACCAGTGTGGCCCATGCCCTCTTCCTGGATCTCACTCACGACAATCCGTCTCCGGTGGAAAAGCGTTCTGTGTACGATCTGTTGCCCTCGGCAGCTCTGGTTTCCATGGCCTGCTGTGCCACCGGAAGCAATCGTGGTTACGACGAACTTGTTCCCCATCACGTGAGTATCTTTTTGCTTCGAAACCTTTTTCTCTATGGAATCCTCTCCCCCAGATCCATGTCGTAGACGAGGAACGCAGCTACCAGGAATGGGGCAAGGGAGTCGACTCCAAGTCGGGAATTATGGGAGCCAAGAGAGCGTTGAACCTGCTGCACGGACAGCTCGCAGAAGAGGGCTTTAGCCAGGTCTATGTTGACCAAATGGATCCCAACGTGGTAGCCGTCACCCGCCACTCGCCGACCACTCATCAGTCGGTTATTTTGGTGGCCCACACGGCATTCGGGTATCCGTCTCCAAATGCCGGACCCACCGGAATCCGTCCTCTGCGATTCGAGGGCGTGCTGGACGAGATTATCTTAGAGGCCAGTTTGACCATGCAGAGCGACAAGCCCTTCGATCGTCCGGCTCCGTTCAAGAAGGATCCCAATGTGATTAATGGCTTCACTCAGTTCCAGTTGAATCTGCAGGAGCACATCCCTCTGGCGAAGTCGACCGTGTTTCAGACCCAGGCCTATGTTGATGGCAACAACACGGAGCTAAACTTTGTCAATTTACGGCCCGGCACAGTGGTGGCCATCAGGGTGTCCATGCATCCGGGTCCACGAGCCAGCTTCGATAAGCTCCAGAAGATTACGAATGCTTTGCGTGTGGGATCCGGAGATGAGTGGTCTCAGCTGCAGTCAATCGTCTCAAAGTTGGATCTGGTGGCCTTGAGTGGTGCACTCTTTAGCTGCGATGAGGAGGAGCGGGATCTGGGCAAAGGTGGCTCAGCCTACGATATACCCAACTTTGGAAGGATAGTTTACTGCGGCCTGCAGGGATTCGTGTCCCTGCTAACAGAGATTTCGCCCAAAAATGATTTGGGTCATCCGTTTTGCAACAATCTTCGCGATGGCAATTGGATGATGGGTATGTTTTTACAGAAAACTAGTTTATAGTAAGTGACTAATAAATCTCTCCAGATTACATTTCCGATCGTCTAACCAGCTATGAAGATCTGAAGCCGCTCTCCGCGTGGTTTAAAGTGACCTTTGAGCCCCTGAAGAATATTCCACGCTACCTCATACCCTGCTACTTTGATGCCATAGTCAGTGGGGTTTTCAATGTGCTTATCAACCAGGTCAACGAATTAATGCCTGAGTATGTCCTTTAGCAGGCTAGCGTAGATAATGCTTATCTAATTGTTCTTCGTTTTTCAATAGTTTCATTAAGAATGGTCACAGTTTTACACAGTCACTGGCTCTGTCCACATTGCAGTTCCTCTCTGTTTGCAAATCGGCCAATCTGCCAGGATTCAGTCCTGCCCTCAGTCCACCCAAACCACCGAAGCAATGTGTGACACTATCCGCCGGTCTGCCGCATTTCTCGACGGGTAAGCCAAAAATATCTTAAGATTATTAGGAACCAAAAACTAGTTTGCTATAGGATCCGATTTCAAAATAGGTATATTTAGATTAAGTTATTGGATACTTAATCATAATGAATTTGTAACTATTTTAAACGGAAAACTTCTTCAAAGTTAACAAGTATTTTTGCTTTGATATTTACCTACCTATATCTTTTCCCTTAGGGTACATGCGCTGCTGGGGCAGGGACACCTTCATCGCCTTGCGTGGCTCCATGTTCCTCACCGGTCGATACAACGAAGCCCGCTTCATCATCATTGGATTTGGGCAAACCCTCCGGCATGGTCTCATCCCGAATCTGTTGGACAGCGGCAGCAAGCCCAGGTTCAACTGCCGCGATGCTGTCTGGTGGTGGATGTACTGCATCAGGCAGTACGTGGAGGATGCCCCCAAGGGTGCCGACATCCTGAGGGACAAGGTGTCGCGCATCTTCCCGTACGACGATGCGGAGGCCCATGCTCCGGGTGCCTTTGACCAGCTGCTGTTCGATGTGATGCAGGAAGCGCTGCAGGTTCATTTCCAGGGATTGCACTACAGAGAGCGCAACGCAGGCCAGGAGATCGATGCGCATATGCTGGACCAGGGTTTCAACAACCACATTGGCGTCCATCCGGAGACCGGCTTCGTTTTCGGTGGCAACAACTTCAACTGCGGCACGTGGATGGACAAGATGGGCTCCTCGCAGAAGGCGGGGAACAAGGGGCGACCCAGTACGCCACGCGACGGATCCGCCGTGGAGCTCGTTGGCTTGCAGTACGCCGTCCTTCGGTTCATGCAAAGCCTGTCTGAGAAGGAGGTCATCCCGTACACTGGCGTGGAGCGGAAGGGACCGTCTGGCGAGGTGACCAAGTGGAGCTACAAGGAATGGGCCGATCGCATTAAGGACAACTTCGACAGGCACTTCTTTGTGTCCGAGTCGGAAACCTGCTCGGTGGCCAACAAGAGGCTGATCTACAAGGACAGCTATGGAGCCACCCAGAGCTGGACGGACTACCAGCTGCGCTGCAACTTCCCCATTACCTTGACCGTGGCCCCGGAGCTATGCAATCCCCAGAATGCCTGGCGTGCCCTGGAACGGGCCAAGAAGTTCCTTCTGGGTCCGCTGGGCATGAAGACCCTGGATCCCGAGGACTGGAACTACAGGGCCAACTATGACAACTCTAATGACTCCACCGATTGTACGGTGGCCGATGGCGCCAACTACCACCAGGGACCGGAGTGGGTGTGGCCCATAGGCTTCTACCTGAGGGCACGCCTAATCTTCGCCAAGAAGTGTGGCCACCTGGACGAAACCATTGCCGAAACATGGGCCATACTGCGCGCTCATCTGCGCGAGCTGCAGACATCCCACTGGCGCGGATTGCCCGAGTTGACCAACGATAATGGCTCCTACTGCGGAGACTCCTGTCGCACGCAGGCTTGGAGTGTGGCTGCCATCCTAGAAGTCCTATACGACCTGCACTCCTTGGGAGCGGATGTGGCCTAAGCCCAGAGTCCACCTCACATACTCATACTCAGACCTGTTAGTTGCTACCAAAAACTGTTATTAGTGTTACATTTGATAATTGTACGGACACAAAACGGAATGTGATTTGTTGTCAGATGCTCCTTGAAATTTTGCTATTTCCTATTCTATTAAAGTTGCAATTGTTTTTAATATGTGGATGATGTTGTTTGTTTAGGAGAAGTAGCTATCCCGGCACACGCGCATGCAAGAGCATTGGGGAGGATCGATGGAGCCGTAATTCTTTCGCGGCATGTCCCGTCCCACATATTTGAGGCTTCTGTTAATCTCTGGAGGCGGAGGTATCTTTAGAGGTGAAACCACGTCCTGGGAAATTGGCTTGACAGGGGGGTCAGGCAATTGACTTCCTTTCTTTACTTTGGACTTATCATCCTCTATTCTCAACTTAAAAATAGGGTTAACCTTTGTAATTTTTAACTATGTACATATCTACTCTACTCACATTGCCACATTTTCTTAAGGCCAGAATGGCTGCTTCACACGTTAAATCATATGCTTTCTGCAAGACAACTTGCTGGACGACATCAAGAACATTAAACATTTCGAAGGTTGTACAAAAAATGTGGGCTATTGGTTTACACGAAAATTTGTTAGCAACTGAACGAGAGTTTTGACACAATATTCCCAAGTCATATGAACGGTACGTACATATATGTATATTTGTATACACTCCTAGGCTACGTTCTCTTATAAACTAAATAAATACGTGTAAAGTTTATGTACATAAAGCTTTGCATACTTTGTAGACTTTCCACATTACGTAAGCAGCGGGGTTTGGGTTCCGTTTGGACTCGCTTTGTTGGATTCGTTTTCAGTGGTCACCTCGACATCGTCATCTTTGATGGACTTGAGATCACGTCCAATACTTTCCATGTTTAAGACCAAGGCAGCTGCGCCCACATTTTTGCTAACTTCATCTAGTTTGGGCTCTCGAAGGCAGTTTTCCTCGTTGGAAGCCTCCCGTTTGACTCTCGTCGGTGGTTGCTCTGTGGCGTCTTTTGAAGCTCGCAGGTTGAGAAGCTCCCGGCGGATGGCCTCTACGTTGTCTTCCAGATTTGGTTTTTTAATGTCCGAGTCATTTGCTGCTTTGGCTGAGTCCCATTTACCATTAGAGCCAGAGGGATGGGCAACCGCTTGATCAGAGATGCTGTGTCCAGGCTGGAGTTCCTAAGTAGCTCTCCTGTTTTGTAGGAGAGCGGTTCGAAAACACCGGCATGGGCTTCCTTCTCATCGCGCAAATGAGTATTTTCCGTGAGTATATCCATTAATGAAGCCTTGGGCCTGCGCTGCTCCTTTTCTTTAGCAACAGGTTGCGATTCCTTCAGCGTATTTTCAGATTTTACCGATTCTTCAGCTTCTTTAACGGCAACCTTTAAAGGTTGCTTCTTCTCTAACTCCAAAGGCTGCTGGCTAAGTGGATTATTTTTGGCCAGCTCTTCGTTTAGCTCGCCAACGGTTTTAGCCAGCAGTTTCTTGGTTTCTTTAAGTTCTTTTTGGGTCTTGGCCAACTCGTCTGCACTAGCTTTATTCTCCTTCTGCTCCTCGGCGGCCACCTCCTCCTCTTTCTTTATAGCCGCTCCATCAATTGTATTGCTTGCTGATAACAGACTTGATTCTACTTTAGGAGCTTCCGATGGCGCTGCGACGACAACAGGTGGATTTTCTTTGGGCTTATCATCGGTCAGGTTGACGTCGACTGTTTTGGTTTCAGGTGGGTTTACCTCTGCCGCCGTTTCTAGTGGTTTTTTAATATCACTTGCAGCCTTATCATTTTCTAAGGGAACTACATGAACTTCATCGATGGGCAGTGGAGGCAACGGTGGGCTATCGGAGGAAGCTGTTTGCAATACCTTTGGCTTTTCGAGTATCTTTTCCTCTACAGTTTCCTTTACTAACTCTGGATTCTGAACTTCCAACTTTTTCAGCAAAAGGTTCTTCTCATTTTCGGTCGGATCCTTGGCCAAATGTTTGGGTAGCTCACCGACAACAGCGGGTACTTGACCCACGGGGTACAGGGGCGTGACTATTGGAACTATATCGAACTCCGGTCCCGAGCTCTTCTCATCAATCGCACTCAGGTTTGCGTAAGTTCCTAAAATCATTAAAAGGAACCCACTCACAAATACAAACTGGGCCAGCGTGCGTTCCATTGATTCCTTTTTGATGATCTTGCGAAAACTGGATGCGGGAAACATAATGCATATGGCCACGCCAATCGTAGAGCCCACCAATCCAATGATCAGCTCCACGGAAGGTATTACAAGCGCCACGCATAGCGAAAAGACAACAATGAAGATAGTGATGAATCGGAAACGTTGCTCCGGTATGTAACTACTGCTCTCCGAGTGGCCCTGTCAAAACAAATTTATGAGTATGGATACAAACAGATAACATCTATAATTACCTTTCTGTATAGGAGCGAGTAGAGACTGGCCCTGCAGGGAAAGATAACCAGAGGAAAACTGAAAGCAATCGACAGCACAAAGCCAATTTTGATGATATCGCTGCCAAAGGAGGTCGATAAATTCACCAGAATGTTTCCTATAAATACGAAGCAAAATATGTAGTTCTTGAAATGCGTCATCAAGGTGCCTGGCTTACCCGAAAAGGTGTGAGTACAGAAGGCCACATAGCCGAAAAAACCCACGGATATGTAAACAAAGGTACAGATCCAAGTGGCGTTGCGCACGATACCGTTTAACTTGTCGAGGCTTTGGTTGTTGATACTATCGAAGACCTCAAACAGCTGCCTGCAGATTGAACAAATATTTAATCGTATCGTACCAAACAATGAAAGCTGTGGGTACACACATTTGGCAGGAGAGCGCCATGCTGAAGATGGGCAGGCACTGGAGCACGCCTGCCGGCTCCCAGTAGAGCACCTTCTCCGTCCAGTCGTTGGCCGTAATGTGAGGCTGGGCCTCCAGCACGATCTTCAGAATGAGGCAGACGTAGAATCCAATGGAAGCGGTACATACGGCCGACAAACTGTCCACATTCCGAAGCATGCCCAGGGGCACTATGCAGACCACTGTCACCACGACCATGACCTGAAAAACAAGAGTAAGTTTATCGTTATGATTTTTTCTTAAATTTTAGCTTCTTACCAGACTTCTCAGATGCAGATGCTCCGCCACATTCAGGGTGAAAATCTTGGCGATTATCTGCGGTCCCAGATCGCCCACAACTACGAAGTACGTGATGCACGTTCCGATCAGGTAGCCAATGATGCACAGCTCCACCAGCAGCTTACCGGAAGCGCCGAAAGCGTGGAGACCCAGCATCTCGAAGCTCTTCCTACGTGTCAGCAGCGAGGTTTTGATAAGATAGTGGCAGCAAACCCGGGTGATTCCATTGCTCAGAACCAGGAGAACTATGGACAGCAGGATGCCGCACTTCTGGAAGCAGAAGGGCATGGCCAGGATGCCGACGCCTATGATACTGTTTGCCAGCGTCATCACATGGGCGGAGTGGGCCAGCATTTTGCCGGGTATCCTTCGAACTTTCACTCGACCCGCGAATTGGGATTCGTTTTTGGTTTCTTCGTGGGCGTCTGGCCGCGTATGCAAGATCGTTAGTCAGACAAAGAGCTGCTCTGTGCTGAGTATCATCCACCTGTGACTATCTGCTATCGATACGCGAAAACTACGTACTTGTCACTTCGGAAATAAGGGCTATCGACGACTGCACTTGTGTAAGCAAAATTGTAAACAAAATAATCCGGCGGCGACGACGACGGCGACGGCGGTGGAAGAGACGTTGGCGCTTACATTGAGTGGGCGGATGAGGTTCAGCAAACATTTGTTCCAATTACGGGTGCGTGTGTTGCGCTGGCACCGTGCTTGCGCATTTTTACGCACGCAAGAAAGATTTAAAACGAATTTGTCGTGTCGTCAGCATTGTTTGCCAGTGTGACCAGTTCCTGGCCGTAGCATTTGGCGAGCAGATGGAGGACCCTCATATTGAGCCAGAGGCGTATCTAGGGGTTATTAAGTTTGGGCGCACGCTCAAATTAATTTTTCTTAAATATTTTAATAAGCTCACGGTTTTAGTACCATAATACATTTAAAATTTAAATTAATAATTAATAATTCGCCAAAAACATTATATAAAAATCGCGTCGTACAGTAAATGTGTATGATGAATGCATGAACTTTTCTCTGGATCTAGCGGTCTTCATTAAAACGAAATGTATAAGTACAATACAGCAATATTTTGGCGCCATATCAAATACTATTTGTGCAAGATATAAAGGTATATCCTGTTCTAGGTCACGTTTTACTAAAGAATTTGGTGAAAAATTCATGAAAAAATACCATTGTTTTTGAGAAATCCGCTAAACAGTTTTCAAAATTTTCAATTTTCCCTGGCTACTGCGAAAATACTTTAAAAAACAAAATTCGAGTTCAAGTTATAGCGTCAAGACTTGATTTCAAGTCTGATTTATATATAACCATGTGTAGTTAAATATGGCACAAATTTCATTTCGTTCAATTTTTTATAACGAGAATAGGTATTTTTGCTTTTAATTATATTGGAAAAATTAAAAAAAAAAAACTTTAGCTCTGGCAGCTATAGTATATTGACGCCCAAACTGCGGATTTTCCCAATTAATCTGCGTACACCCATAAAAAGACGATTCTAAAAGTTTCAAGCTTCCGGATTTTAACCTGAGCTTCCAAACGGTATTGATAGTTTCTATTGAAAACTCAAACGTACATGGTTATATCTACTTGCCCAGTAATGCTAAATAAGAATGTATGTATGAACTGGATAGGAAATAAATCCTTTAGGTGCGTTAGAAATTTTAACTAGGGTATGCATTTGTCTACTTTCAGTAGAGTCCAAAATCACCAATCTAAGAACAAAAATTTGGTTAAATTTATACTTTCCAAAAAAAATGTAAGAAGAAAACCACAGTATTAGGTGATTTAAAAAAAACTCTGAAAAGTAGGCATTTTATCAGCTTTGCGCAAGTGCTACACCAAAACAGCTCTGCTTTGGCATATCTGCTCACCACATTAACGGTCACACCAATTTTCTTGTTGTTTCGAACTCGAGCGGACGTGCTCGCGCACTTCTGCCAGACAATATTCCAATAAATGTGCAAGAAATTCGGTGTCGATTGGAGTCCAACGAGTGTGGCACATTTTCCACAACGCATCCGCACCATTTTCAAGCCCGGATGCCGTGCAGAGATGCTGATATCTTGTGATTAAAATTCTCCCCGTCTGAGGTACGAAAAAAGTGAAAAAAATGTCTGCCGCGCGGAGAATCGACGCGCACACCAACACAAAGAAGCGAAGCCGCCATGATTATGTGTATAGTTGTACCGTTCTAGCAGCCGGAATTCGGCACTCTGCTCGTGTATGTGTGAAATGCTTACTTTGAGCGTTGAAATCTGGTGAAAATTTAAAAATCTTGCGAACAATAGAAAAGGTAGTGCAATGAATATCGGTTTTTTACTGTTTTCTTGCGAAAGTCGAAAAAAAAACGCGTGTGTGATAGGCATGGAAAAAAACCAAGACGCAGGGTTGCATTTTCTTGGTTTTCAAGGGGTGCATTCTGTGTGATAAGCGTTTTTTTTTTTTTATAAGATGACTATGAATTTATTTGTTCAGAACTTTTGATAGTGGATATTACGCAGCGCAAATGGTAAAATCATAGTCAATGCTAATTTAATGGGTTCTAAAGTCTGACCAGGGCTGCATCAACGAAACATGTGCTCGACAAAGCACTTTTCCTTTTATTTTCCCGCCAACTGCTGTCAGTTCAAAATAATACTGGGAACTCACACCCCTCTTCCGCCTTTGTTTTTGTTGTTCTTGCAGATGTCTCAAACATGAATGAAGGTAATTCAGCAGGAGGGGGGCATGAAGGGCTCAGCCCGGCCCCTCCTGCTGTGCCAGACCGCGTAACTCCACATTCAACGGAAAAATCAGTTTCGACAGCCAAAACAACGACCATAACAGAACCAGCAGGAGCAGGATCAGCAGCAGCCTTGCCGGCCACCCGCCATCATCACCATCACCTTGCGACCCAATCAAAAGGCATCGCAAGCAGCAGCAAACAGAAGCATCTGCCCAGTGCGCAGCTGCCTGTGCCGCTGTCGCCCTTGCCGCAACAACAACAGCAAACGACAGAGGCAACGGCAGCAGCAGCAGCATCCGCCCACACCAACCCATCCGCCTCCTCCAGCACCACGAGCACCATAGAAGCCTCTGTTTCGCCGCCGCAGGCCAAGCGTCAGCGTTTGGACAACAGCGAGGATAGGACGAGCGCCACCAGCATTGTTGGTACAGCCGGGAGCAGCAACATTGTGGGCTCTCTGCTCCCAGCATCGGTGGCCTCCAGCAGCGAGGTCGGTGGGCTTTCATCAACGGCCCTGCAGGACCTGAATGCCCTGAAGAAGCGCATTCTCCAGCAGAAGTTGCAGATCTTGCGTAATCTTAAGGAAAGGTCTGTTTCCCTGTGGTACTCCTTACTTTACCCATATCACCGCCTTCCGTTTCCATCACCAGACATCTTGAAAATGTGTCCGAATACTTTTACCTACAAAACGGCGGCAGTATGATGGACTACCCTGCGTGGCGCAAGAAGACACCAACCCCGCAGTTCATCAGCTACAGTAATGCAAATCGTATAGACCAGCTGATACACGAGGATAAGCCAAGCACATCGGCAGCAGCAGCAGCTGCGGCACAGAGTCAAGCCCAAAAATATACCACTCAACAGGCAGCCATTGTGGAAACTTCATTGGTCGGCGGAACCAACACAGGAACGACGGCGCCAGCTCCATTGGAGGGCAGCAACTTCAATAATACAGTAAAAACGGTAGGAATCCTTTGAGAAATGGTAACATAGAGCCATCATAATGATGTTAGAAACAAACTGAGTGCCTTAATCGATCTATTTTTGATTGATTCTGGTTTTTAAAGGGATGTTCGCAGTTGCGAGGCATTTGTCTGAATGAAACATAAAAGCTTCTATTTTATTTAAGTTTACTGTTCTATACTAACTCGGATTTCGATGCTTACAGAATTCGCAATCTCAAGTGCCAAGCAAAATTGGCAGCAACACAACCTCAAGTCCCGCAGCAACACAACCCACAAGCAACGCAAGCAGCACAGTCTCAGGAGCTGCTGCAAGTGTCACCGTCACTACCACAACTGGGAGCGCGTCGGAGGCTAGTAATGTCCTACCACCAGAGGCGGAGATCAAAATCCCAGCCGTTGGAGCCACACCAGTGGCCATTTCAACAAAGCTACCCGCTGCCGTTGTCCAGTTAACCCAACAAGGTGAATTCACCGCGTTCATAATCGCATACTCTGATCTCTCTCATTGTTATAAAGACTTTTGTGTTTCTGTTGTGTTCGTTTCGACCAAACAAAATTGTATTTTTCGTTGTTTTAAAATTGTTATGTTCGTCCCAATATTTATGCCAAATTCAAATTGTAAAATCGATGCAAACATTTTAGCCAACTGCATACCAACTCCTGTAATTCTGAAACTGAAACTAAAACCGCGCCAACTGCCAACGCACGTCCTGCACTAAAAACTTATAATGTTATATCGATATTCGCCAAATATTGTGCATTACTAATACAAATTACAACAAAAGCTAACTAAACTCACAAAATGCAAAGATTATTTTGTTAGTTTATCACACAAACACACACCTACTAAATCACACGCATAACCACATAACCGATTAACCCGTACTGCTGTTTATTATTTACGAATTTATTTCTTTTCCGATTTCTGTTTCCACATTAATGCTGCCTACATCCTCCTATAACGCACACACTTTCAACTCACCATAATTGTATCGTTATCGTTATAATATAGGTCACATACCCGGTAGACCTTTAGGAGGTCGTCACGGTATGGTCTTCGGTCAAATACCTGCTCCTCCTGCTGCCGTAGGAAATCCTTCTGTACCTTTGGTGCCAGGTGCTTATCGTTCGCAAACAACAAAAAATATCAAAAATCTTTCACAGCTAAAATTCTTTTGTTTTGATTTCCATTCTTATTTAAACCAGTTTGTGTGTTAACTATTGAAGCATTTTATCATTTGCCAAGCAAAGTAGTGCATTGATGTGCATAAAAATTATGTTTTCAATTTGTAAAGTGTTTTTTAGAATTGGTGTTATTGCCCTTAGTTTGGATTGGTAAATCTGCTTAATACTTTGATTTCAGTTTGAATTCATTAATAATTGATGAATGTATTGTTTTATTGATTGCGTTGATTTGTAAGCAAGGTAGCATACTTAGCAAATTAGAAAACGCGTCGATCTCACGGACTCATTACACCGCTTGGGTCTTTTTTTTGTCAACAACTCAGCCATCTATTCATCCACATGCTTAACCATTATTCTTAGCCTAGTTATATTCAGCACCTAAAAGCGTTTTCTTGTCAGCCCGTTGAATGCTCTTGAAAATCGTAGATGTGTGCCAGAGCAAAGCTTAGTTGCAAGTGATTCGGCCTATCTCGATGGCAGGTATCCATATAGCTGACTACAAACGATCCCGGAAAATGCACCCAAAAGCGTATTCTTGCCAGTCTAATAAATGTGTGACATAGCAATAGTCGCAGTTGCAGTGACCTGGACCCAGGAATGAATCAGGTCCAATTTAAACTGTATCTCTAACTCGGGCGGGATAGGCAAGCGCACTCTGTGTCATATTGATAGACAGCCTCATGTGATGACAATTTGAAAGCTTGCAAGAGTAAAACGGTGCTTCGCTTATCCATGTGGCAGCGATTTTTCAACAGCTGCCGCATTGAATTCGGGCTCCACACTAAGACTAAGTTTGCATGCAGTTCCCACATCTTTCGTTTAGCAACCGATTCGCAAACGATTACCATGTTTATTCTATTCCATTCATTCATTATTGCTTTCCTGGTAGCTCTTTCCTACTTGATGCACTTTTCAGCATGCCAAGAGTTGATCTTTTACCACCGTCCCTCAGATAAATGTTCATTGTACTAATTGCTGTTTTTATGACTTCTTTTCCAAGGTGGCACTCCGCTGTTACCCTGCAATACGTCAGTGGGATCAACGGCGCTGCGACGCCCACAAAGTCAGAGTAATGCCGCAGGCGCATCGACTTCAACAGGAGGAGGAGGGGAGGAGGCAGCGGTACACCTACACCACTCTACACTGGAAATGGTCCGGCAGCGCTGGGCGGAAGCGGAGTCCTCACGCCCGGCACTCCCACCTCCGGCAGCATGCTTAGTCCTGCGTTGGCCGGTGGCTCAGGCACACCAAACAGCGCGGCGCAGGAGTTCTCGTTCAAAGCCAAACAGGAGGTGTATGTGATGCAGCGCATATCGGAACTACAGCGAGAGGGATTATGGACTGAGCGGCGCCTGCCCAAGCTGCAGGAGCCCAGCCGCCCCAAGGCCCATTGGGACTACCTCCTCGAGGAGATGGTCTGGCTGGCGGCCGACTTTGCACAGGAGCGCAAGTGGAAAAAGAACGCGGCCAAGAAGTGCGCCAAGATGGTGCAAAAGTATTTCCAGGACAAGGCCACTGCTGCTCAGCGCGCGGAAAAGGCCCAAGAGCTGCAGCTGAGGCGTGTGGCATCCTTCATTGCGCGCGAGGTGAAGAGCTTCTGGTCGAATGTGGAGAAGCTGGTGGAGTACAAGCACCAGACGAAGATTGAGGAGAAACGGAAGCAGGCCTTAGACCAGCATCTCAGCTTTATTGTCGACCAGACAGAGAAGTTCTCACAGCAACTAGCCGAAGGCATGAACAAGAGTGTGGCGGACACGCCCAGTCTTGACTCCAGCCGTCTTACCTCGCCGAAGCGTGAGTCCGATGGTGAGTTAAATTTTGACACGACATTCCTGTAAATTAAGCACTTGATGATAAACTACACACTGAAACGTTGTTGTGGTCTATTTTTGAACACTTCGATGTTACCTTGGGATGGTCGCATTTGCGAGGCATTTGCCTGATGCTTTTGCCTCCAAGTTCATAAGGTATTTTAAGCTTAAAACCAATTCTAATTGCAATATCTACCTCTTTATAGATGATTTTCGACCTGAGTCTGGCTCCGAAGACGATGAGGAGACTATCGCTAAGGCCGAAGAAGAGGCAGCCGATGTTAAAGACGAGGTGACGGCGCTGGCCAAGGAGTCTACAATGGACTTTAATGATTTCCTCAACGACCTACCGCCTGGCTATTTAGAGAATCGTGATAAGCTCATGCAGGAGGAGCAAAGCTCGGCTATTAAGACGGAATCTCCTGATGACAGCGATGACAGCGAGTTCGAGGCAAAAGGAACTAGTGATGATGACGAGAATACCATCAGCAAGCAGGAAGAGGCCGAACAGGAGATTGACCACAAAAAGGAGATCGATGAGTTGGAAGCGGACAACGATCTCTCAGTCGAGCAGCTACTTGCGAAATACAAATCTGGTAGAGGAAGTGACCAGCCGCCTAGTCCGAAACGAAGAAAGCTGGCGCCTCGTGGACCTGAGCTGGACTCGGATGATGATTCAACGGCTGTTGATGACTCCACAGACGAAAGCGAAGATACCGAGGATGAAGAAGATCTTTCTACTATTAAAACTGACACTGATGTGGAGGAGCAGGACGAACAGGAGGGCGGTCTCAAGAGTCTGATGACGGATGCCGACCCTACTAGTGGAGCTGCTGGAAGCGGCAGCACAGCAGGAGCAAGCGGCAACAAGGACGACATGCTAAACGATGCAGCCGCTTTGGCCGAGAGTCTACAACCCAAGGGCAATACCTTGTCCTCCACCAATGTTGTTACGCCAGTCCCCTTCCTGCTAAAGCACTCGTTGCGTGAGTACCAGCACATCGGACTCGATTGGCTGGTCACAATGAACGAGCGTAAACTTAATGGCATCCTGGCCGACGAGATGGGTCTGGGAAAGACCATCCAAACCATTGCTCTATTGGCCCATCTCGCCTGCGCTAGGGGTAACTGGGGACCTCACCTCATTGTGGTGCCTTCGTCTGTGATGCTCAACTGGGAAATGGAGTTCAAGAAGTGGTGCCCTGGTTTCAAAATACTCACCTACTATGGCTCCCAGAAGGAGCGCAAACTGAAGCGAGTGGGCTGGACTAAGCCAAATGCTTTCCATGTGTGCATCACATCCTACAAACTGGTGGTGCAAGATCAGCAGAGCTTTCGCCGCAAAAAGTGGAAATATCTGATTCTGGATGAAGCGCAGAACATTAAGAACTTCAAGTCGCAGCGTTGGCAGCTGCTTCTTAATTTTTCCACCGAAAGGTTAGTATAAGGGGATTTGGAATGCATTGCATTGCCTGCCGCCGGCCAGCACCAAAAATCAGTTACCATGCGATTGCTAAACTAGCATGGCGACTACGCTTAGGTGCTAAAATTAAATTCGCTATAATGCCGCATACTAAACCAGAGCATGCTAACCTGCCCTAGAATGCTTGTGGCCCTGTTTTGAGACAGATAACCAAAAAGCTTTCTACAAGATTTGATTTAACAAGTATTTTTCCATTATTTCTATAGACGGCTGTTGTTGACTGGAACCCCACTGCAGAACGACTTGATGGAGCTGTGGTCCTTGATGCACTTCCTCATGCCGTATGTCTTCTCATCGCATCGCGAGTTTAAGGAGTGGTTCTCCAATCCAATGACAGGCATGATTGAAGGCAATATGGAGTACAACGAGACATTGATAACGCGTTTGCACAAGGTAAGCATAACAGTGAAACTAAGATTAGGTTTTTGGGATTGTATAGCACCTAAAAGCGTTTTCTTGTCGGCCCATTAAATGCTCTTGAAAATCGTAGATGTGTGCCAGAGCAAAGCTCAGCTGCAAGTGTTTCTGTGTTCTTCCATAACAGAATTCCATACCGCTGACTATAAATGATTTTGAGTGTTTGCACCTAAAAGCGTTTTCTTGCCAGCCCCTTAAATGCTCTTGAAAATCGTAGATGTGTGCAAGACCAAGCTTTACAATAGCAAGTGATATTAGTTCTTCAATAACTGTGATCCGTTTACGTTGTGAACATACTTTCTAAAAGAAATAATTTATGCAAACGCACTCTGTGTCACATTTTGTATTCTACGTGTGATGACAATTTGTCAGTTTGCTATATTAAAGGGATGCGTCTTATCCATGTGGTCAAGCTCGTCTAAGGGTGATTACATTGAAAACGCATTTCACACTCAAATATAAAATAATTACCATTGCACCTAAAAGCGTTTTCTTGCCAGCCTATTAAATGCTGTTGAAAATCGTAGATGTGTGCAAGAGCAAGCTTTACAATAGCAAGTGATATTAGTTCTTATAATAACTTTGATCCGTTTACGTTGTGAACATCCTTTATAAGACTTTAAAGAAAGGTTGAAATAGTTTACGCAAACGCACTCTGTGTCACATTTTGTATTCTACGTGTGACGACAATTTGTCAGTTTGCTAATTAAAGAGATGCGTCTTATCCATGTGGTCAAGCTCGTCTAAGGGTGATTACATTGAAAACGCATTTCACACTCAAATATAAAATAATTACCATTGCACCTAAAAGCGTTTTCTTGCCAGCCTGTTAAATGCTCTTGAAAATCGTAGATGTGTGCCAAAAAAATCCTCACAATAGCATGTGATTTTAGTTTGCTATCTCTAATCCGTTTACTTTGTGTACAGTCTTTTTGTAAAAGAAAGTTCTGGAATTAAACCCGTAATGCAAACGCACTCTGTGTCACTTTGATATTTAGCCTCATGTGATGACAATTTGACAGTTTGCCAGATAAAGGAGATGCGTCTTATCCATGTGGTCAAGTTTACACCATGTTGCTCACATTGAAAACGCCCCTAACACCATATTTTTATAATATTTTTCATAATTTCAAACTAAATGCGCAGTAATTAGCATATTGCCCTTATTTTTCCGTGCAGGTAATTCGTCCGTTTCTACTTCGACGCCTCAAAAAGGAGGTGGAAAAACAAATGCCAAAGAAGTATGAGCATGTGGTCATGTGCCGTCTGTCGAATCGCCAGCGCTATCTGTACGAGGATTTCATGAGTCGCTCCAAGTAAGTATGCATTTTAAGGATTTCATAAAAACATTATTGCTTACCCAATTTATGTTTCTTCTACAGAACTCGGGAAACCCTGCAAACTGGAAACTTGCTGAGCGTGATAAATGTTTTGATGCAGCTGCGAAAGGTGTGCAATCACCCGAACATGTTCGAGGTGCGACCTACCATTTCGCCATTTCAAATGGCGGGCATTACATTCCACACGCCGCGTCTCGTCTCCGACATAATGGAGTATGATCCGTTCACGGTGAGTCAAAGGAGTGTCCTCTCAACCCATTTCCCCCTGATTATTTTTTGAAATATTGAAAATGATGTTAAACTGTCACTGATAGTTGGGCTTAATCTATTTTGGAGAGAGTCGTAAACTTTTCCCAGGATGTTCGCATTTGCGAGGCATTTGTCTGATTCGATTGTTTATGAAAATAATTTGTAGATATAATGAGAAATAAGTTAGTCAACTAATTTGATCATAATCTAATCCCTACAGCAAATCAATCTAGAGACGGTGAACCTTTTGTTACTGCATCTGGAGCAAACTATGACCGCCTACGTCTCGCACAAATCTCGCCTACTCGCCCCGCCTCGAAAGCTTATCGAGGATATCGATACAGCACCCCAACCGGCTCCCCGTTGTCCCAACGGAAAATACCGCTTTCACATTCGCGTGCGAACTGCCGAGTTGGCACAGCGCATCAAGCTTAATGCGGTGAGGGTAGGAGCCAGTCCGGCCATGCGGATGGAGGGCTCAAAGATTGTGCCAATGCGCAGTCTTCTACCGAGCGGTAGGGTTTTGAAAAGGGTCGGTGGCTCCATTAACCCTGTGAACATGGCACTGAAGCCAGTGGTGATTAACAGTGTGGTGACAACAGCTTCATCGACCGCATCCTCTTCTCCTACTGGAGCACTGAGTGTACTCAGCAACTCCAAGTTGCTGGGGGCACGCTCGCAAATAAACGCACCAACGCCCGCCAAAGTAGCAAAGACGATGCAGGATGGCAAGCCATTTTTCTACCTCACACCGGCGACGAATTCCGGAGCAGCAGGAGCACGCCTGACACTGACGAGTAAAACCACAGCCTCGGCGGCCACAACGAGTTCCGGAACAACAGTAGCTGCTGCTCCAACCACTGCCCAGCAATTGATAAGGGACCCCATTGTAAAGGATCTAGCAACGCATGTAAAAAGCACAGCACAAAAGCAGAGCATTGCTAATGGGAAAACGGAGCCCGAGGAGGAAACTGAAACCGAGGATCCCTACAAAGTGCAGGAGCTGATTCAGATGCGCAAGGAGCAGCGATTGGCTTCACTCAAACGTATGGCAATGGTGAATCGTCGGCGCAACGATGCCACTCCGATATACGGCGAAGACTGTCGCGGAGCTATTCAGCGCTGTATGCAGGCGACGCGATCGCTAAAGCGATCCACCTGGCAGACGCGTGGATATTCCAATTGCTGCACGGCAATGTTGCACCGGGATGGCTGGTCCCTGAACCACTTGCTAAAAAGCTTCGAAGAAAGATGCGCAGATCTAAAGCCCCTGTTTGCCAACTTTGTAATCTATGTTCCTCCCGTGTGTGCGCCCCGCATTCGTCGATATGTGCAGAACCTTGCATCGACGAACTGGCAATGTGAACGCCAGATCGAAGACACTGTGGGTCAGGCCCTGCTGCCAAAGCTGGCACTGTTGCATCCAATCATTTCGGCGATGACCACACAGTTCCCGGATCCGCGTCTCATTCAGTACGACTGCGGAAAGTTGCAGACTATGGATCGTTTGCTGCGACAGCTGAAGGTTGAAGGTCATCGGGTACTGATATTCACTCAGATGACGAAGATGTTGGATGTTTTGGAGGCCTTCCTTAACTACCACGGCCACATTTATCTTCGTTTGGATGGATCCACGCGGGTGGAACAGCGCCAGATACTTATGGAGCGCTTCAATGGCGACACAAGAATCTTCTGTTTCATCCTCTCCACGAGGTCTGGTGGAGTGGGCATCAATTTGACTGGTGCCGATACTGTGATCTTTTATGACTCGGACTGGAATCCCACTATGGATGCGCAGGCTCAGGATCGATGTCATCGCATTGGCCAGACACGAGATGTTCACATCTACCGACTTGTCTCCGAGAAAACCATTGAGGTGAACATCCTCAAGAAGGCAAACCAAAAGCGGATGCTCAGCGACATGGCCATCGAAGGAGGCAACTTCACCACCACATTCTTCAAGAGTTCCACCATCAAGGATCTCTTTACGATGGACCAGAGCGAGCAGGACGAGACGAGTCAGGAGAAGACCGAAAGCAAGGACAAGATTGTGGCAACGACAACCACAACAGTGGTCGACACGGCAACGACAGTTGTGGAGACGGAAAAACAGTCTCTGCGCGCTTTCGAGCACGCGTTGGCCGCCGCCGAGGATGAGCAGGATGTGCAGGCCACCAAGACGGCCAAAGCCGAGGTGGCTGCAGATCTGGCCGAGTTCGACGAGAACATTCCAATTGCAACGGAAGAGGCGAACGCGGAAGGAGGTGCTCAGGTGGAACTTAGCAAGGCCGATCTGGAAATGCAGAACTTAGTGAAGCAGGTGAGTTGGTGGTCAACTATGATAGTTGACATAAGATTATTCCGTCCCTGCTAAAGTGTTTGATCATTACCACAGTTAGAAAGTTTTCGTTTCAAAGTTGTTGCAGTTCTTGCATTTTATACAGAAAATTTGCATTTATATGCGATTTCGGTGAAGCGAGCATTGCGCAGAACAATCTTTCTTCGGAAAGTAGACCTTCAGACATAGTTGAGGCGACATAACCTACGCCACGATTGTATCACTCAACGTCTAACATTTCCTAACACTGTAAAATTTTGGCAGAACTTGCAACTTATATTGAAATTCGCATTTCAATGCGGTTTCGATGATGCGAGCATTGCCAAGAGCAAACTCTCTCCGGGGAGCAGACCTTCAGACATAGTTGAGGCGACATAACCCACGCCACGATTGTATCACTCAACGTCTAACATTTGCAAATGTGATTACAGTGCTTAAGAAACCCTTGATAAGAATCCATCATACTTATGTCTAACACGTTTTTATCCTCACCCAGCTCTCTCCTATCGAGCGTTATGCAATGCGCTTTGTGGAGGCCACTGGAGCAGCGTGGACAGCGGAACAATTGCGAGCCGCGGAGGCTGAACTGGAGGCCCAGAAACGAGAGTGGGAGGCCAACAGACTGGCGGCCATGCACAAGGAGGAGGAGCTGCTCAAGCAGGAAACGGAAGCCGAGGAGATGCTTACCTACAGTCGCAAGGATTCAAGCAATCAGGTTAATACCAAACAAGATTCCACTTCTAATAAGCGACCAGCGGTGAGGGCAAATCGCAGCCGGTCAGCTCAGAAGCTAAGTAGAAGTGTCAGTAGCCATAGCAACAGTAGCAACGGCAGAAGTAAGAGATCGGGTCCGATTCGGGGTAATCTCCAGAACAGCCACAATTCGAGTGCTCCCGTGGGGTCAGGACTAGGCACAGGAAAGAGGACGGGGGTGGGGGTGGGGGTGGGGGTCAGCAGCAGTAGCCGAAGCAGTAGTAACAACAAGAGGTCCACGACGGGGGGCAAGAGTACAGTTGCCGTAACGCCAGTTCGGCGGCACACCCGTCTCCACTCGCTGGGCGCGGTCAACATGGCCACTGTTCCCACTCCGCCCACTAGAAAGACAACACGCACAGCTTTGGCAGCTTCTGCAGCCGCATCCGCTCTAGAAGATTCCTCTTTAGTCACCGATGAGCGTCCCAAAAGGCAATCGGCCAATATCGCCATGAGCAAGATGATGAAGACGCCTATCAAATCCAGTGTGGCAACAAGCAACAACAGCGTAAAGACAACCCCACCCAAACGGGGGCGAAGAGATAGTGTTGCCGTGGCCGCAACACGCAGAAAACTGCTGGAGAGAAGGGCTACCATTGCAGTTCCTTTAAAACATATGGATGATGACAGTGAGCCAGATGAGGAGGAAGAGGATGAGGATGACCAGCAGGAGTCCGAAGAAGATTCCGAAGACGATGACGCAGTTGCCACTGTGGACGATGAGGATGAGGAGGAGACAGCAGGCTCGGCGCTCGAAGAAGAGACCACACAAGATGAATCGCAAACCAACGACGATGAAGACGACGACGACGATGAAGAAGCCGATGAAGGGGCAACGATTGATGTTGATACCGAGGACTCCGAGGCAGAGGTCAAGTCCAGCTCCACTTACGGTACAGCCGATGGTAATGGAGAGGAAGAAGCCGGCAGCTTGGATGGCTGGGATGCACACGATCAGGTGCAGGACACCACCATGACTAGCTCGACGTACTACAATGTAAGCGAGGAGTCGGACACGGACGAGCAACACGATGGCAAAGCGGAGGTCAACAAAGAGCCACCGCAGCATTCGGACAAAAGTGATGAGAGCGAAGCTGTTGGACACACGCCACGAACTCGTTCGCGCGGCTCGGTGAAGATAAACCTGTGGACCCTTGACATGAGCCCAGCGGTGAACACATTGAACAGAAGCAGCGGTGCCAATAGGAGCATCAGAAAGACTCCTAGAAACGAGTCCACACCGAAGCAATCTCAGAGCGAGCCGAGGCGCAAAGTGGCCCAGAGAATGCCGATAAAGAGGGAGGACACCAATAACAAATCCATCGGCAATGCCAATACCCTGCATCGGTGGATAACCAAGTCGCCCAGGGTGATACTCAGATCCACTCCTGCCGCTGCTGCCAGCTCTACTTCCTCGCCAGCTGTTAGTGGTGTTTCGGGAATAAATGCGTCCTCGACCGGAGCAACCAGGTGATGATGTTCACTCTCATCCCTCCGTCAGTATTATCAGCTGTGTGTGCTGTGTGCGTTTTAGTGGGCGACGAATTCTCCGCAGGGAGACGGGTCCTTTACTGGGCTGTTACTACTGCCAGGTGGTGGCTGCTGCCAATTGATACAAAACGAGTATTTATAGACTGTAACGAGTTTCCTTCTATCATATGAGCTAAGTTAGTTAGGCGGCGGAACCAATGCGAAAGTCTAGAATAACAAATTCAACTTAACTTGGTCAAAACGATTGATCGACAGTTTGAGGGGCAGTAGGCCCATGATATAGCGTAGCGGATAGCGTAGATATAGGTCACCGGGGAGTTTATGACTTCTGGGTTAGCTTTGTAAGACTTCTCAGATTGTACATAGGGTTAACTTAAAGTATCCAGAATTCGACTGTAAGCATCAAAAATACCACATCCTCGATTGTTGTTGTTAAATTATGTTTGTCAAAAAAACCAATCGAGAACGCAGAACAAACACTCTTCTCCCACGAAACTGCTTTAGTTTGTAAGCCTAGGTATACTATATAATTGTTAAATATTTTTGCATTCTATAATTTATTTTGTACTCTAACTTAAACGAATAACTACCAATCTAAAGACTATGAGCATAGATTGACTAACCAATAAAACAGAACTCAACTCCTATGCTTTAAAAAGTATAAAAATCCATTGATTGTGTAACAAGATAATACGTATAAAAAAAAAGAAACCGAAACAAAGCTAAATCTGAAACAAAACTAAAAGACGTTGTGGTTTTTATTTACGGACTAATTTCGTGCGTTTATTCAAAGAAAAAGAAAACAATTCCTCACTAGAAGCAGAAAGTTGGAAAAGAATGAGCGAAACTCAATCAAAGATTGTTAAATATTATTTTCTCAAATCAAATGTAGAATTCTGTTTTGGTGTCGCAATTACAACCCAATTATCACAGTTTGAAGTATTCTGTCCATGTCTACGAATCCCTCTTAAGTTACCTTTTCTTCCCTCTTAACTCTATGCGCCGTACGAAAGATAGAAATTGTTCGGAATGAAAGCTACAACGCCATAAATTTGAACCTTTTTTAATTCAGCTCAAATTAAAAGCAATACGTTCAATAAAAAATAGTTTCTAAGCCTAAACACCAAAACAGAGTTGCTATATCTTGAAAATAATGTGGAACGTCTATTCTTTTCTTTAACTTTCTTGGCTAACTTCTGGTCCAGGTCTGGATATCGCGCAACACCATGGAGCAGATGCCGGTAAGTTAGAGGGTTTGTGATTTACAAGTCAAAGCTCATAGTTCTAATCTCTTGTGATCCCTTAACTAGATGTGGTGTCCACCCACGCCGCCGCAGGACGACGATAATGATATATATATCGACTACTCGCTGTCGTTCATGTACGAGCTGGAGCCCATTGCAGAGATGGATCTGCCGCCAGTCTACGTGCGCAAGGAGCACAAGCGCTCGCGCACGGATGCTGGGTACGATGGTAGCCGTAGGCCGAATAAGATGCGCCGGGAGGACAACTACGTGCCCCCCAGATCGCTTTTCGATCGCCCAACTCCGCAGCTGGCCCGTCTGCGTCGCGAGCTGAAGAGCCAGCGATTCCGCGGCAGCTTCAAGCCGAACTCGCCGATTCCAGGACTGAAACCCCAACTGCCGGCCAAACCCCTCACCGAACCGGAAGCCATGGCTGAGTGGTGCGTCTTCGAGGACATTGCCATTCTGCACGTGCTGGTGAATCTGCAGGGTCTGCCCTGCAGCCTCATGCTGCTCTCGCCGGGTCAGACGCCCAACTGGGACCTCGTCTCCGAAATGGTCAATTTCTGTTCGAAGACCTACCGCTCGGCGAGGCAGTGCCGTTGGCGTTACGAAAACCACATTCAGCCACGCGAGGAGGGCAAGGTGGTGGAGAGTCCTAAGAAGCAGAAGAAGATTAAGCCCACGTTGAAGTCCGAGTACCTGAAGAGTCCGCTGCGATATCTGCGAACCACCCAGCTGTATGTGAGCGACAACAACGCCTCGTTTTACAAGACGATGCGCTCCCGCTTCGACAGCATTAAGACGGCCTACCTGAAGAAGGCACCGCCGCCAAAGCGCCAGTTCAGTGCTCCCAGCCTAATGAACCCCAAACATATGGAGGTGCTGCAGGAGTTCGGCATCCAGAACTATGACCAACCGGTGCCGCCGCAGAACATTGCGGCCATGAAGGCGAACAAGATTCGGGAGAAGCAGCGAGGACAGCAGATGTCACAGTCGGCAGTGGTTCAGCAAGTGCCGCAGCAAACGCAGCAGCCACAGCCGGCACCACCTCCACCGCAGCAGCAACAGCAGCAGCAACAAGTGGTCCAGCAGGTGCAACAGCAGCAGCAGCAGCAGGTGGTGCAGCAGCAACTGCCCACTGTTTCGACGGTTCAACAAACTCTGCCGGTTCAACAGACAGTGGAGCTGGTGCAGCAGCAGCCCAGCACCACGACAACGGTGGCTGTGCCCGCTGCTGGTCAACTGCAGCAGCTCCAGATCCAGCATTTGACCAGTTCCAATGTGTCGCCCGGTCAGCAGACCGCCATTCTGCTCCACCAGCCGCAGCAGCAGTTGCGCACGCATCCCGGCCAGTCGGGCCAGGCCAACACCCAGCAGCTGGTTAAGACTATTGTGGGCACATCCTCCAGCCTCACGGCGGGTCAGCTGCAACAGCTGGCCCAACAGTCGGCAGCCGCTTCTGGTGGACAGTCCAGCGTGAGCGTGGTGCTGACCACGCCAGTGCAGACTCTGCCAGCAGTGGTGCAACCCCAGATCGGCTCCGGCGCCCAGATCGTATCGACCCCGCAGCTGGGCAGCATTGTGCAGACGCAGTCCCTTCCGCAGGTGGTCTCGGTGAGCACTCTGCCCACCGTGGGCACGGTGCTCACTACCACCGCCAGTCAGCAGCAACAGCAGCACCAGACCACAGCGGTCACCACTTTGAACACGGCCATGTTGCGGGGCCAGCGGATTGTGTCGACAGCGGCTGGGAATACGCTCCAGCAGCGCACCACAGCCGGCGGTCAGTCCATTGTGTCCATGCCGAACTTGGGCCAGGGCGTGAGTCCGGCGCAGTTCCAAACGCAGCTCCGTTTGGCAGCCGTGCCCACTTCCCCAGCCACGCAGACCACCCAGCTGGTGACCACAAAGGGCATTCCGGTGAGTGCCCTTCAGCAGGGAGGAAAGACCACGGTGATACCGGGTGCTCAGCAGCCGGGAGGAGCACACATCCAGCTTTACCGGCAGCGCAGCTTGAAGGTGTTGCAGACGACCACTCAGGCGGTGGCGGGAGGATCAGCTGGTGGCACGACAGGCGCAACTGCTAATCTGGTGCAAGCGGCAGGCACCATAATCCAGACCAGCAATATGAGCGCCCACGTGACCAGTCAAAAGGTGGCCGTTTCCGGGATGCCGGGAACCTCCACCTCCGTGCAGGCGGGCAATGTGGTTAGCAGCGTCCAAATGCACGGCCAGGCCAGGACGCAGTTCATCAAGCAGATGGCGGCCGGGAAGCAGCAGTTGCAGCGCCAAGTGGTGTCCGCCGACGGGACAACCACCACAGCCGGAACCGGGGACATGTTGCTGGTGAAGCGGCACAATATTCTGGCCGCCCAAAAGGCGCAGCAGGCCTCTGGAGCGCTCTTCACCACCACCGCTGCCCAGCAACAACAACAACAGCAGCAGCAGGGCCAACTCCCAGTGGCCGGTCAGCAGCAGCAGGTGACCCAGCAGCAGATCGCCTCGCTGGTAAAAGCCTCTACGGCGGCTGCGGCCAGCGGAAGCAGTGTCAATGCCGGCGGGGTCACGGTGTCGGCCACAAATCCCGCTGTCCAGGCGGGAAGCGTGAATATGACCCTGCCGCAGCTGAAACCAGGCAGCCAGATAAAGGTGACTATGCCCAACCAGATGCGGCACCTGCAGATGCAACATCAACTGACCATGCCGCGTAAGATCAGCCGAATGACGCAGCTGGTCAGTGCCAGTGGTCAGCCCACGGCCACCAATATAGTGACGACCACTGGTCCCCAGCAGCAGCAACAGCAGCAGCAGCAGGGAGTGACAGTCTCTGGCGGCGGCACTTTGCCCACCGTGGCCTCGCAGCAGCAGCAGCAACAGCAGCATCAGCAGAAGGTGGTCGGTGGCAACAGTGTCCAGGCCCAGTTGCTCCACATCCAGAACACAAAGGCGCTTCCCAACTCGGTGACCGTGCAGCAGATCCAGCAGGTGATGCGCAGTGGCCAACAGGGCACCCTCGCCACCACTAACCTGGTGCTGGGTAAGACGAGCGTGGGTCGAGTGATTCCCGTGTCGGTGGCGTCGCAGGCCAACCAGCGTCAAACCATTCAGGTGGGTTACCTACCTCTCAGAAAAGTTCCCTAAATAGTTGAATTAACTGAATCCTTTTTATCCTTAGGTGGTTTCAGCTGCCTCCGCTCAGGCCTTGGCTGCAGGCAATCTGCGCACCCATGTCGGTGGCCCGAGCATTGCCAGTGCGCTGAAAGTGGCCGCCTCTGGAGGAGCTGGAGGGCAGACCACGCAGCAGACGCTGATCGCTGCACTGCAGCATAACCAGAGGCAGAACGCCAGTCCCGTCCGCTTGCAGACCACCGCAGGTGGCAATCTCCTGGCAGTTGTGCAGCAACAACAGCAGCAGCAGCAGCAGCACACGAGCATTGCAGGACCCACAGCTGGACCGGCGGAGGTGATGACCATCACGCAGACGACCACCACCTTGCCCACGGTTGGCAGCCTGCAGCAGCAACAGCAGCAGCAACAGCAGCAGCAGCAACAACAACAGGGAGGCATATCGCAGCCTACAACGCAACAGGTACGCAAGCTGGTGCAAAAAAAGATCCTGATACGCAGCGAGAAAGAATAACGCTCGAGCAGGGCCGCCAGACCACGTCACCGGCGGAGCATTTCGAGCATCATTTCCACTGCCACCGCCACAGCCACCGCCACCTTCAACACACCAACTCAGATTCAAATCCCACAAGCACACCAAAATCAAGCACCAACAACTCAGTCAACAGCCAATCAATCTGATCCTTTCGAATTTCAAGATCGAACAAATCTCAATTGCTCATCCCACGCCGATCCTCATGCATTCAATCAGTCAGTCAGTCAATCAGTCAGTCATTGCCTAAATTGATCTCAATATCTGTCGATTGGTTTTGCAGCCATGAGCGAATGGCGATCGACACGATCCGATCTAACCGCTCGCTCTGGAGGATGATGAGCTGAGGGTGAGACGCTGACGAGGACGACGATGAGATCGCTTCAATCAGCTGAAGGCGTGGCCGCCGTATTACTACTCTTACTGATCCATAGATATACCAATTAGTTGTAATCTATTCATATTACGATCCTTGTTTTACCGAAAGTAAACAGTGCCTAGTTCGTAGGCTAACTGCTTTAAATTCAACTTGTAAATCGTAGCTAACTAAGGTCTCAGCCCTCGGTTCCCGTAGTGCAGTATGTACATTCGTAAATCTAATACAGATCTATCCGATACTACATAAATACCCTAAAATACATACCTATAAACATTTAGTTTTTATTTACCTTACTGATAATTAATGCCCTAGTATTAATAAACAAACACAAATAAAGAAAAACATGTAAAAACCAGTTTTGTGCTATAATATTTGGAGAAAGACTACCCTTATTGCATGTTGCCCTATGGTGGATACTTAATTTTGTTTCCAAGGCAACCTTTTTCCATTTAACCATAACATGTGAACTAACTCAAAACTGGAGTCGAACGGTTCCAGAAATCAGTTGCAACATGTCGCTGTTTAATGTCTGCAGCTGGTGGTCAGCCCAGTGTTCCGATCCTGGGGAGGAGTACGATGTGGCCAGTCTGCTGTGCGCCCGCTTTGGTCTGGAGGATCAGGAGAAGGACTATATCATTGTGGGCTCCCAGACGGGACAGCTGAGTATCTACTATCCGCACCGCAGGGGCTTCGATGCCACCGACCTGCTGCTGGAGACCCAGATGGTGGCCCCCATCCTCGGGTTGTACGCCGGAAAGTTCAGTGGGTGAGCTTGCAATGGCTTCAAGTTATGGATTTCAGTGACTATAACTGGTGCTGCACATATCACGTAGAAATGTTCGCAATGAGAACACCAATCAGTTGGGCGTGCTCCTGCCCAACGCAATTGTTATCTACAATGTTGTGGCCATCGGAGGACTGGCGGACCATGGTGCCCAGTTGCGGCTCCAGGTGCAGGCGGAGCACAAGTTCCAGCGCGTGGCCTTCGGACTTTGCCAAGGTCACTTCGGCCAGGTTAAGGGGCGGGAGTTCTTCTGCGTGGTCCATCTGGATGGGACACTGACTTTCTATGAGCAGGATGGCATCTCCTACGAGTGCCGATTCCCCGGTCACCGGGCACTTCCTGCTCCGGTGGCCTACTGCGAGCGAACCGACAGCTTCTTTCGGTTCAGTGCCACCTGGGATCTGCAGTGCTACAGCTACCAGGATCTGTCCCATTCGCTGGTCACCAAGAGCAGCTACCAGCCCACCTGGACGCAGTGCGTCGGCGAGGGCATTGTCGATATGCGGGTGCTTCAAGTGAAGGAGTGAGTATTGCGGATGATCGGTGGAATGTGGATACCTGAAAGTATTCCAAACTTCTCTAATGGAACTGTTTTGCCTAGGAACTGTTCCTATATCATGATCCTAGGCGAGCGAAACTTCATCTCACTGGACGACAATGGCAAATTTAACTTTATGCTGAAACTGGACTATGCTCCAAAATGCTTTACCAGCTTCGTGGTGGGCTACTACTGGGGTGAGTATCTATTTATACTTTAATACCCACATAAACCACATTTTTCCTAGAGCCCGGAGCGCGCCTTATCAGCGCCATTATTTCGGACTCCTCCAAGTTGCATCTGTATGAAGAGGCCAACATCATTTGGGCGGCACAGTGGCCCAACCAAATGCCCGCACCGGTGGCCATTCAGCGCTCCAATGTCCAGAATCTGGCCGGAGGAATCGTAACGCTGGGCGCCCGGGGCCAACTTGAGGTGGGCTACCTCGGTGCCGATCCCTTCCAGTTCCAAGTCCAGCCTCTAGACCTGGAGGAGCTCAGTTTCACCCAGGCGCACAGGGAACTGCAGCAGCTCGAGGACGAGATCAAGGAGGCGGTGGATGTGCGTGACATGGATGCCCTCAATCAGCAGGCGGCGGATCAAGTGCGCCTAAATTTCAGCATCCAGACGGAAGTAAACGATGATCTGGACACCCTGCTGTTGGACGTGCCGGCGGATGTGGCTGTCAAGGAGTTGCCGTCGGCCAAGGGCTTACTGCGCTGCAAGATTAGGGCGGAGCTGGCCGAGCTGCAGCTGGTGTTCCAGACGCCCAACGGGGTCCGCTGCAGTCAGGATACCTTGAGCTTTGTGGATGTGCCGGCGGGCACAAGTAAGGAGCTCAAGCTGGACTTTTACATTGCCGAGCTGTTGCATGTTCATAGCACCAAGGTGGAGGTGGTGGCCTCCTTTTTGAGTACCAGGGTGAGTAAAGGGGTGCCATTCCTTATATACTTCTATGTGACTATGCTCCCCCAAATCCTCTCCAGGGAATCCCGCGAATCATTCAGCAGAGCGCCAATCTCCCGCTGTCCATGTTCTATCGCGTTTGCCAGCCCCAAAAGGCGGCTGGGATCAAGCTGACCTACAGCATAACCAGTCGCCATGTGACCCCCAAGCTGGCCACCTTTTTCGGGGAGTTTCTGGAGGAGCAGAGCGATGCCCATGCCCTGGGACTCCAATTGCTCTGTCCGGGTCTGGAGAAGCAGAGCGAAATAATCACCGTGGTGGCTGCCAAGAACTCCAATCGCATTCGCATTCAGTCCGACTACGTGGAGACCTTCGCCATGATCTTGGAGCGCGTTGTGGAGCGAACGCTCCAGCTGGACAGCTCAGCGGGTCTGATCAAGATGGACAAGAAGAAGCCGAAGCGCGGAGTCCTCAATCGTTGTGTGGAGCGCCTGATGGCCGCTCCTTTCCTACCCGCCCAGCCCATCCTCCATCGGATCGATGTCCACCACGACACCCAGCAGAGCATTCGGAAGCAAACGGTGAATAAGGATTTAACTTTACCGAAATAAACTTCTAACAAGTTTTAAATAATAAGAAGAACACAAAATATAACTCCTAAATTTACTTTATTTACTTTTCCAAGATAATTGGGTACTTCTTACCAAAATACACATCGCCTAAGTATTCCGTGGTATATCATATGTAGTTAAAAATATGAAAATCCAATGTTGACGACGTTTTTAGTTATAAAGCCAAAGTAATTGGAAAAACTTATTTTTTGGTATATGCGGTCAAAGTTGAAATCTCTCATTTTGCACAATTTCTCCCATCCATAAGTGTCTATAAAAAGTTTATCCTTAATAGCAATAATTTTAATTTCTCTTGAAATCTACAGGTCTTTATAAGCTTTAAATTTGGGTTTTTAATTTTATTTTCTTTAGCATATCACTTTTTTTTCTGCAATACCACCGAATTAAAAATAGTCGTCAAAAACTGAATTTTCGAGTTCTTAGCTATGTATATTGCGGAACCCTTAGGTGAGGGAATATAAGTCAGTATGGCACTTATAATCAGGAGCACTTAACATTCATGGAAAAGTACAAAAGGCTAATGGAACTTGTTATATTAAATTATTTTTTTCCGTATTTATTTGCAGGACCAACTGGAGGATCTGTGGCAGCAGTTCAAGACTCTTCAGCGGCAACTGCAGGAGCAGTCTGAGGGTGAGCCCAAGGAAGCCCTTACCATGCAAATCGAGTCCAACTATGACCAGCTAATCCTGGAGGGCGACAAGCTGGTGGAGATAAGGCGCGACGAACGCAAGTTGGTACACATTGGCTGTTCGATAATTACACTCACACTAATTGCACTAACTCCACGCCCCAAAGACACTGAAATAATTGACATGCTTATACCCAGCACCTGTTAATGGATAAGTTGTGTATTTTTATTTATTTATTTAGACCAACTGGTCTATAAGTAGTCATTTTAGGAATTTTATATGGATATTGTGTTATAGATCAACATTAATTCAAAATGTTAAATTAAAAGTATGTAATATTAAAAAGCTTAATATATAAAATATGTGGAATCAAGTTTACTTTTCAATGGAAATTCTGTAAGTTAATGTTTAATTTTTTATCATCCATATATTTTCGTCTTATTAAAATAAAAAAAAATGAAATTTTAATTTGTTAACCTTTTGTCTTTTGCTTTTTAAACTATTATTTAAGTATATATATAGTTGTTGTATTTTGACTAGAATATCCCTGCATTTTTAAGTACACGGTATTCTGCAGCGCAATGTCTGAAATATACTTCCAACCATTTTTATCGATTTCAGACAGCGCTGCGACCTCAATTGCGCCGTGGCATTAGCCAAATGGATAATTCATGCATTGAACCTGGAGGAGCGAGTGGTCAATGTTATCAACTCAGTGCTGAGTGTGCCCATCGAGGACTGGACGGAACTGGTAAGACATTTAAATATTAAATGTGAAAAATAAAAGAAAATAATAACTAAAATAATTTTTACAGAGTTGGGAGGAATCGATGGCGCCCGGCATCGATATGCTGCATCATTTTGGGCCGCTGACCCGCTCAAAATCCACGTCCACACATGGACTATTGGATGCCAACGCTGGATCCAGGGACAGTTTTGATTACAGCCGGTTTAGGCGACACTTCGCCACTCTTTTCGACCGGATTGTCAGATTGGCCTCCTCCCCGGTGGCAGTTTACCCCGAAAAAGCCGCGGAAGAACCATCCACGGAGGAGAAGCCACCGCCGCCACAGCAGGTCGATGAAATCGGGAATATGCAGCGAATACTGGGGGAAAAGGGTTTGCCTCTCGCTCCTCCGAAGCGTAAAACCAATATGAGCAGCTCCCTGGAGGCAGTGGAAGACGATGAGGAGTACGACGAGGAGGATCTTCGCGATGATGTGGGCTACCGCAAGGAGTATGGAACAACCGACCAGAAGAGTGCAACCAACAAGAACCGATCCGAGTGGGTCAACGAGGACTTCGAGCTGCCCACCACCGAGGAGCTGTTCAGCGACCTGGGCATCTGGTGGTAGTCGTCGGTTCTTGGGTGATGGTGAGGGTTTTGTGTAAGGGGATTCCAGCTCCAATAAACGTGCAAACTGTCAAAACAGAGATCTTTATTGGCTCGCTCTCGACTCGGGAGAATGACAGGCCGACAGCTGCTGGGCCCGAGATCTGCGATTCTGGCGGCGATAAAGCTTCGTAATCGGAATTTGCATAACCAGCAACGACAGCCAGCCATCCAGAATCAGTGGGAGTGCGGAGATTTGTGTGGACAGGACGGGACAGGACAGGACAGGTCAGGACGGGACAGGACAGGAACAGCAACAGAAAAAGCAGACTCGTTTATGATGCATAGCCGCAGATAAAGCAAGATAAAAGTCAGGGCAGAGGCTTCACTGTGGCCCGTTTGAAAGTGGGCAGTGAGTGGAGGAAAGCGATGCACAGTAAGAAAAAGTGTTGAAATTGTATAATTTGGTTTTCTTTGGAGTTTTTATAATTTAAAATCCTGACATGATTTGATTTGATTTCTAAGTGTTGTATTTACGTTTTTTTTTATTGTTATTTTAGAAGTGATGGCAATCCATAAACATATTACGTGTTAAGTGCGTTAATTTTAAATTCAAAATCTTAATGAATTTTTTCATGTGCGCAACTCTAGCTGGGACAGCTGCTGTGATCCCTTGTTGGCTCCACATGCAATCCCACACATGGCGAGCTGAGTTATAGGAGTCACTGTCTGATCTGGGCTTCAGCTGCAGTGGCTGGACCGTAAATTGCCCTCGATTGACTGCAGGAATGTCAGGTCTGTCCTTAGGTCTGGACTTGTGTTTGTTGCCCAGATTGGAACCGAATCTGTCGACGTCATCGGAGTGCATTGAGCACATTGTTTATGCGTGGCTCGTGGACGGCCTGTTATTTGTACAGGGGGTGCAGCTGGCTCATTGATGAATTAACAGCTTTTTAATGTGATCCTGAGTAATTAAAAATTAATTTGCGGCTTGATGATGGCACATACACATCATCGTTTCAGGATGGGTCAGTCACATGCAGCGAGGCGTGAAAAGTAAACAAATGCACCTTGGGCTAAAGTTGATATGTTTAGAAGCATAAGATTCATAGTTCATATTATGGAATGTAACCTTTGGCAAATATTTTGGCAAATTTATTATAATTAAGTTATTTTTAAAGTGAGGAAATATCTTTACATTTAAAGGTTTTGTGTCTTGTGGTAAGATTAGCTTAATATAATACTTTTAATGAGCCGAGACCTAGGGATTCTCAATAAAGCTAAAACAGCAAATGTAGCTTAAATAGTTTCGTTAAGATGATTCCTGCCAAGTATACCAAAAGCACAATTAAAATATTATTATGAATTTTATTAAATCATCCAGTGATTTTTTATTTGTTTCTTAATTTATGATAAATACGCAATACCTTTAAATCGATATGTTTTTAATCGTTAATTATATTTACGTTTACGTACAAGTAAATATCTCCTTATGAGTAAGGCACTGCCGAGATTTGTGCTGCCCGAGCCCAGTGTCCGAGAACCGCTTTCGATTGTTTCCGTTAACATTAATAATTGAGTGCCCGCTGAATTGGCAATTAGCAACAAGCCAAATTTAGCAGCCGGAACGACGATAAACAAAACTTGACGTATCAATCAGGGGGAGCAATTGTCGAAAGAAAGTAATAAAAATCGAGGTGTTTTGATTAGGTTCATTAGCAATAATTTATTTTAGTTTGGTTTCCACCGTTTGGTTCATTAGCTAGTACAAATTATAGTTGGGATTGTATTGCTCCTTGATGGAGCAGAGGGCGGGGTACTCCGGATTGCTGCCCGTCCGGCATTCAGAGGCGGGCTCTCCGGCATTGTAAACCGGCACTCCAATGGCATAGACACTGGCGTAGTTGCAGGCGGTGTTGTAGATGTACAGGAAGGGGTACTGGGGATTGGTGAAGCGCATCATGGCACAGCCCACATGGGTGTTCCGATCCACCACCGTCTCCACAAAGTGTCCGTACTTCTCCCTGATAAGTAATCAAAAAAGGGAGTTAGTGGGCTGGGTCAATGGGGAGATCTCAGACGACGGACGACGGACGACTTACAGATTCCTGGTGAGCCGGAAGTCAGTTATGTAGCTGCTGTCGATCAGCTTGTGCTCCCCGAACCACAAACCCAGTGACTGCTCCACCAGATTGGTCACGTTCATTGGCCAGTTCCGCGGGCGATCCACTCCGCACAGATTCTGACCCAGATTCCTGAAGCGGAAGCTGTTGTGGCAGTCGTCGTGCTCCAGATAGCAGGTCTTCAGGTTCAACGTGGCCAGGTACTCCAGCTCCTGGTCCCACACCATGGTGGCCATGCGCGTGGCCGGATAGTAACCAGGTAGTGATCCCGAGGCTATGAAGTTCCTCCGCTTGTTGTGCTCATCCACGATTAAATTGCGATAGGGTTTGAGGTCCACCATGGTGGCATCCGGAGAGCAGCTCTCATGGAACTCCTAAAGGCAAATGAAATATGTTTTATTTCAGGCTGCAAAGAGGACTCATGAGCTTCACTTACCCCATCATTATTGCAGGCAATGTGCACCGTGTCATCTGGACACAACTGCGGATCGCACCAGGACAGTGGTTGGGCTAACACAACCCCCAAGATCGTCAGCAGACAACCGATCATTAGGTATCTTCCGGACTCCATGTTCGCTGGATCTCAATGAAGGCTCGAATGCAAGTGCAAGTCCTGACCACCCGCAAGACGATATTTATAACGAAATTTTGATTTGCAGGTGTTTATTTATTATGGCGGGTGTTTACCAATCTCACTACCAATCCCAATCCCAATCCCGACTTCGATTCCGATTCCGAATCAAATCCCGATCCCGATCTCAATCCGAAAACGAAACCGCAGCTTGAGACAGGTCAAGCGACGTTTTATGAATCATTTCCATTTTCGGGGGCCGTTGTCTTTGTCTCAATCTCAATCACAGCCTCTGCTTCTTTTTTTTTTATCTCCAAAGAGCGTTCACACCGAAACTTCAAAGTGCACGAATTCTAGGAAAAGTCGAGCAATAAACCCCAGAGAAGCCCCTAAGGGAAGAGTCTTCACTTTCTGGGCACGCGGCTCCCTAGCCGAAAACAGACTGTTTAACTAGATCGTTAATCTCTAAGTTGAGTCGAGTTGAGATGAGTTCAAGCCAGAGAAAGCTAAGTAGAAGCATTTGGTTAAGGTTGGAGCTTTCGCAAGGTTGGTTACGGCACTGACAGATACAAAACAATAAAATAAATGGAAATAGATTGTCAAATATAGGTTCACCCAGAAAACGAACATTCTAAGATAACATTTAGTCCAAGCTCAGCCAATTTAAAGTTTAAGCTTTCAACTTAAGACAACGTGGGTGTTTCACACAGTTCAGTGACTTCAGAATTCTAGTGTTTCCAGTCTTTGACACTGACATTGACCCAATTGATGAGCTTCGCCTATCGGGCATTGTTATACAAGTATATTTATCCGCTTGTTTTTGCTTGTTGCACACGCTAAGCACCGCATTCAAAGATCCCCGGACAGGTTCTCAGTCACAAAGGAGAAATCAATAACTTCTGCGCACAAATCAAATAAAAACCGTCATTTGCATATGCTGGGGAACATCTTTATGAGTTGTTGGCCAATAATAAACGAAAGTTCTGTGTGCCAAAACCAGTCTGCGAAGACTGGGACTGGCTTTCTTTGTAGATTCGCATTGTTTTTTGTTTGGCCGAACTGCTTTGCCCTAAAGCACAATCTGTGGGTATATAACTCACTGGTGGTTATGCAATGCTAGCCGGGTCAGAAGTCAGCGACAGACTCCCGATGACGACTCTAAATTGAATTAAATCATGCAAAGTGGCTGGAATCGATGCGATCATTTATTGCTTTGTATTCGGTCTAAGGCTACGAGTTACTAAATAATCTTGGCAGTTATACCTGAGTGGAGGGAGTGGGGACTCCCTTTTACCAATTTACCAATTTGGATCGTACACCTCGCGAGTGGAACACAGTCCCGGATAGAATTTGCTCTTCCCCGTGGTGCATCGAGAAGCCGGATGACCAGTCTCATAGACAGGAGCTCCCAGGGCGTACAGTGAGGCATAGTTGCAGATGAAGTTGTAGATGTAGACGGAGGGATAGTCGGGCCGTGTGAATCTCATGATGGAGCAGCCCAGCGCGAAACTCTTGTCCACACTCATCTCCGCAAAGTGGCCGTAGTCCTCACTGTTCAAAGAAAACCCATTAGTTTATTTGGATTATAAATAAACAAGGGGCATCCCCTTTTAAGATACGCACAAAATAGAGGTGACCTTAAAGGCATCGATAAAGCTGCTGTCTATCAGAGAGTACTCGTTAAACCAGAGGCCCAAGCACTCCTCCACCAAACTGGTCACATTCACATACGGATCTCTTGGACGCCACACGGCGCACAGATTTTGCCCAGCGTTGGCATATCGGTAGGTGTTGTGGCAAGTCATCGTGGTCTAGTTTACAGGTGCGAGAGTTCAGCATGGACAGGTACTGCAGCTCATCGTCCCACACCTAAGGATATCAATATTGATAATTGGGATGTACAAAATAAGTTTTGGGCTGGTTCCTACCATTGTGGCCATTCTTGCGGCCGGATAATATCCCGGAACTTTTCCCAAAGCCAGGAAGTTTCTCCTTTTATTGTGGGCATGCAGGAAATCCCCCTTGTGACGACTTATGTCCACTTGGACAGAGTCCGGCTGGCAGCGTCTGGCAAATTGCTGTGGAAAAAGGATAAATCAGTAGATATTAATTTTGTAAATTTACTAAAATCACCAACCTATACCATATTTTTTGTAAAACCTGAGCTGAAGACCCTAGCTGCCATAGCCTAATTTCCTTTGCTAGTTAGTCATTTTAATTACTGGTTAGCTCTTAATAAATTAAAAAAAAAATGTCAATTTATAATGAAAAAATCATTAAACCATATTTGGGGGCATTTCTTTAAAACCGAAAATCATGAAAATTAATTGTGAATAATTAACATATTTAAGTTTAATCTTAAATGTATAATCAAATACACATTCCTAGTTCTAAAAAATAATGATTATTAGAATATGAAGTTTTATAACATATACTGCAATTGAGATCTCCAATTTAGATACTATCTACTATAATTCGCCAAAATCCTCATTAAAACAAGATACTGCCAGCTGATCAAAGATCTGTTGCGATAAATACAAATAAATTAACCAGGCAAAGACCTTGAGAGTTGAAGCATCTCAATTCAGCCATTTTTACAAATATTTCATCGTTCATCCCCTAATATGCATGCGATTAATATTCAAGACCACATTATTTGACTTTTATCGTACGAACGATTATTTGTATACATTATATGATAAAAACTCACTCCAGTATTTCGACAGGCAATGTGTTTGACACCGTTCTCGCACAAATCTGGGATCACACCAGCTGTAGTCCTTGGCCAGGACTAACTGCAGCATAAGCTGAAAAATGGCCAGGCAGGCAGTTCCACAGATCAGAGCTGACATTTTTTTTCTGTACCAGACAAAAACAATTTGTATTGAATATTTAAAACTAAGTAGGATTGGGCACTTTCAATCAGATTCTGGCCAATGAGCGTGGCCGTCTTTATTGGATGTTTCCGTTTGAATGATCACAGCACCGAGATCGGGGACTAAGTCTTAAACCAAGCAAGCGCGCTCGGGTGTCAACCGACTTTTTATATATCTCTCTCCGGCCGATTCTAATGCCATTTCGCAAAGCCCGACTTAGCCAGACCAAGCCTTTCTAACACGTTTAGAAACGAAACGGCCAAGAACAAGTTTGCACAAAATAATGATAATAAATATAAATATTAATTTGAGGGCCAGCCGAGCGGAGGATGAGTGAATCTTCCCGGTTTCTCGCTTCCATTTCATCCCGCTTCGGCTTGGGTTTCTAAAATCGTGACTCTAAAATTGGCTGAAATAAGCCAAAAAGTCTGAAAGGGAAAAAAAAAGGGGAGAGGAGAGAGTCTGGCGGTTCACTGCGGCCACGAGCTGGTAGCTATCGATCGATCTATGTGGAGAACGATCGGTTGACAGGCCATAAAATGTGCGCGTTTGATGTTAATGTGATCTTTAAGCGGCCCATATATATATGCTTCAGCTATATTTATCCAGTTGGGAGCTTGGGAAACGGCGGCTATCCATTTCGGGGGGCGTGCAATTAATTACCCCGACTTTTATTGACACATATATCCGACCAGTACCGCAGCTGGCAGAGCCCATCAGTCCGGCTCAGAACCTATTAGACTAAATTTAGTGGCCTCAGTATGCAAATTTCAACAGCGATTATGCCCGATAAGGCGGCACTTAAGACTGGCGCGTGATTTAAGTTGCTTTTCCCAGATTTATGGCGGAGAAATTCAAGAAGAAAGGTGAGTCTGTGTGCTAATTGATGGGTTGTAGCATGTGTTTGGCTACCCTAGGAAGTCGGGAGAATGGGAAAGTCTGGAATCTAAGAGCTTGAGGGGTTTCTCATAAAATAGATACTTCTTTAACTTTGAAAATTTTTATTCTTATGGTTTCTTATTTTTTTGAATTAAGCTGTATTTGTAATTATTTTTGACTACTGAGACACAAATGACAGTAATTACCAAGTGATCAATCTTTATTGGGATGCCTCTATGTTTGTTCCCACAGATAAAATCAAGAATCACTGATCGCCGCGCCATTATCTCCCCCAACCCCAGCAGACTCAGATTACATGATTAGATAATGGCAATTAATACTCAATACCGATGGCACTGCAACAACTTCCGTCATGAGTAAACAGCAGAGTCGAGTTAATTTTGCATAATTACATGTGAATGCGATGGGGCCTGCAGCGAAATAAATCGCTACAAGTAACTCAGAGAACAAGCGAAATCATTTAATATAATTAATAAACCGTATTGTTTCCGCCCGGCATGTGTTAAAATGTATCCAAAATCTGATGGATGCCAACCAGTTCCTGCTGGCAAAGGCCGATACAAAAGTATACAAATAAATAAACAAAAAAATTGCTGTCGACGCCTTTCTGTCTGTGGAAGTGGCGAAGTAAGTGACGGCGAGACTTGGCGATTGTCAGAGGAAGAGATTAAAAATTATGTCTAGAAAGTCCCGAATCCTTACTCCAACTGCGTAATTATTCAAATGGCCAATAACTAGGCAATTAATTTTGCTTTGATTCTGGTGGGATTGCCTTTTTCTTTCTGACACACGCCATCGTCATTTAAGCCAACGCTGAATACTTGATTGCCAATTAAATTAGTCAAAACACATAAGAATCGATGCGATGGAGAGGAGGATGGAGAGTGGCAGATAGACCGGGGCAGATATCCATTAATTCACAATTCATTCAGACATTCATCTCGTGTAAGCTTAACAAATCTTCCCAGGCGTTTGTATTTTTAATGACCTACTCGACGCTGATTGACAGCTGAGTGGGTGAGGATTGGGGTGGGGGAGTTGTAGACACTTAATAACTGATTTGCTTAGCTAATTAACTGTGACCAAAACATCTTAATTGGAATACTAGGAGAGGAGTGGGAATAAATGCATATAATATAAGGCACTTACAAATTAAATCATTATAATCATCTGGAGCGTGTCAAAATGAATCCATGCTAAATGAAAATTAGTCAACACATTAAACCACTTGCTAATCAACTCAATTCTTAGAAATCATCTGGAGCGTGTCAAATAGACAGCACAAATTAATTTAACTGCTAAACCAAAAGAAAACAATTTTTTCTAAAAATCAACTATCTAAAACATAATGTCTTTTTTAAAGGTATATATATCATCCCTAACATCAGGATAAGTCCTCATACTACGAAAAATGATTAAAAGTCTTTGTTAGGTTCCCCTTAAAAATTGAATACGTACAAAAATAAATCAAAAATCTTAAAATTTGGCTAAAAAGTTTGATTTTACAGTTTATTTAATCGAAGATTCCTTTTATTTGAGTCATAGATAGGTAATTTAACTAATAAACGTTTTATAGATCTTTAACTTGCACTTTGATTTAATTTAAATAAAAATTTCTTTAAAAAACGAAAAACATTTCTTTTAATCTCAATATTATGATTCTTAGAATACATTCACATATTTTCGTATTTATTTCTCCCCACATTTTGCTGATGAATCGTTTGAAATTGCCACCCCGTTGGTGGGTCATTTAGGCCAACGCCGGAGAGTATGCCACAAATTATGGCCTCTCTTTTTATTTCGACTCATATGTAATACATCTCACTCTCTCCGCCGCCGTATCAATAACATAAATAATGGTTCATTTGTCCAGTTCTGTCAACAGCTTTGGTTTCCCGCATCCGGAAAATGGCTTGTGCGTGGTCCTCGTCCTCCCCCAATCCTTGCCTTCCAACCCCCCGACGACGAAGTGCAGCCCTTGAGCCAGTTGGACGTGGGTGGCTTTTCTCTGGGAGAAGCCGCTGACATATGGATGTACGCGCTAATGGCCAAACCGATGACAATGGATGCTCCCACGCATACGCCAGATGATTCATGCGTTTCCACTCGCTTTTGCACACTTACGAGTCGCATCCTTGGATGCTGGTTGTACACAGAGAAAAACGAACTGCTCTTCAACATATTTTCTATCGAGATTATCCGATTGGAAGATTTTCAAAACATCAAAAATATTGTTATCAATCTAAGGATCTAACCTAAGGCGTCCTTCAAAATAACACGATTAATAGAATGATATTACATTTGTATTATTTATTTATTTATTTAACTAAATATTTCCCTCAGTGTTTAGATGATGCATGACCAATGGCATCGAATGCCCTTGCTCATAGCGGCTTATCGCCGGACATCTCATCGTCTCATCGCAGCGAGTCCTGCCAGAGAAATTGATAAATTGTGGATTTTAAGTGGCTACCAGCGGGATGGAAGGGGTATGAGTATGGGTATGGGTATGGGGCTTCGAATTATGAGTTATGAACACGGGTCCGTCGTCTAATGCCGCCCCTTGGGGAATGCAGTAAACGCCACTTGTCCCGTCCGACAGAAGACATTTCACCAAATGCCAAATTTGGCTCACGCCATGGCGCCACACCATCGTCGGCTGGTCGGCTGGTCGGCTGGTTGGCTGGTCGGCAGATACCCAGTGGAATAGGTGGCTCGATGGCAGCTGGTCCTGGTCCTGGTCCGATATGGAGAGGTTAGCGCCCGATAAGGACAGAGCACGCGTCGCCGGCGTCTCCAGAGGAGCGACACGCGGAAACGCTCAAAGGCGATCCGCGCAGGCAGATGTCACCATGGTCCAAGATCGAGTTTAAGTGCCTGCAGATTTCTGCTGAAGCCACTGGACGGACATCAATCAGCCAGCAGGCACTTGCAATTGGAAGTGGCATCAACCTGATCGATCGACTTGTTTGGGGATTCAGTGCACGTGCCTGCTGCGTGGTAATGCACACAGAAAAAATAAGTCTTCAAATCGATTGTATATATAGTTTAATTTAATGCCAATTGAAATTCTAATAAATCTTTCCTCGTCCCGTTTTCACACAGTATATATGAAAGCACTTATCGTTAATTTAAATATTTTTATTTGTTGAAAAGAATTTGTTTTGTTTTTAATGTTAAACAATTTGGTATCGTCACTTCGTTTTTTTAATTCGTACATAACTTACTGTGCCGATAGTATGAAATATATTTGAGTTGAAAAAGGAAATAGCATTAATGTATTTGTAAATAGTACCTCAAATAGTAAACAGAAAGGTCGCCGACAAACAAAGTGTAAAAAATAAAAAGAAAGAAACAATTTAAATTTGTTTTAATATTACATTTTTCTGTTTTCGCCTGGTTTCCTGAGAAATAATTGGTAAGTTTACAATATAAAACCTAGTATTAACCAATTTAAAATAGCATAGTGTGAATATTTTTGTCGTCTGTAGAGCGCTTTCCTCAATGAGCCGCGCGCGCCATGATCCAGGGGCCATGCCAGATTGTGTTTTCCGTCTAAATCGCCTGCGATCGGATCGCTTGAATTTATGAGCGCCCGCCTCGTTCTCAGAATTCCGAAGGCTGCCTGCCCAGTAAGTTCGATTCGAATTACAGACAATCTTGAACTGGGAATTGGACGCGGAATGGGAATTGCCTGGCCGACCCTAGACATCGCTGACAATTATTGCAAAGCAAACATGCATAAATTGGCATTGCCCCCACTGGCTGATGGCAAATGGCTAATGGCTAATGGCCATGCCCCGTAATCCGACGCCAGCCAGACTGAGTTTCGCTCCCAAATGCTTGGGCCTGTGTCCCATTCGGACGCTGGAGTGGCCCTTGGCCGTTGGCCCTCCACTAGCTCCGCGTTCTGCACTCTGCACTCCACTTCCTTCCGTGGCCATCGCATCGAATCGGATTCGGATGGGATTCGAATTCGAGTTCGGAGCCATCGCAGTGTTTGCCGCCACCCCAGACGCAGTGTCGTCGCGGAGAGTTGGAGTTCGTGCCTCTGAAACTGATGCCACACACGAGCAAAGAACAACAAACGCAATTTGGCCGGAGATCCTCCAGTCCAGCGGAGGGAGGAAGCTAAAAGTCAGCAGTTCGAGTTCCCACAGGCTATTTAATTCCCCCATTTCAAGCTGGTCAACTGACATTTCTATTTGATGGCTTAGAGATTGGACTTCCCAACTGAAACAACACGAGTTGAATGTTTTGATACTGGTTACTAGTTGAGTTAAAGGGTAATTTTTTCTTAAATCAATTGCAATCTGTTGTATGTTCTCCTGGTTACTGTAATAGCAAATCAAAGAATTTGGGAGCTGGCACATGATTTACTTTCTTGTATTTCTACTCGTTGGCCACTTAACTACTTCGGCTATAATTTATTGATATTTGATACCATGCCTTAAAATATTTGGTCTCAATCGCATGTTTTTTTTTCATTTAGAATTATTTCTGTTACCGTCTGCAAAAGAATTCCATCCTTAAATCAAAACTTTTTCCCAGAGCAAACACCATTGGTTAATTGTTTTTTTTTATATATTTCAATTTGATTTCATCCACTTGCATTTGTGGCATTGGTTTTTTCGTTTTGTTTTTGTTCTTTTCTTCATCTTTTGGGATATTCAAATATATCGTAAATTTACAGATCCAGCCATACAGGTAGTATATAAAGAAGTTATTATCGTACATTACATTAGCTTTAAACTTTAAACTTTTAACTTTAAACTTGATTAATTTGTAAAATTGAAAAATGGCAAAGAGTTGTCTCCCTTCTCCGCTGGTTAAGTGCATAAATAGTTGGCGATAGTTGTATAAATATCAACACAGTTTGGGTAAAAGTTGGTTAATTCTGCGAGGGGCGCATGCGCCGATTTGAGATAAGCGGAATTTCGAGTTGGTTAAGTAGGTTTGGAGAGTTGAGTGTGGGGATCTGGGGGTCGTTCAAGTTTCAACTAAGCAAAAATACTGTTGTGCAATTCTCATAGTAGTTGGGTAGGTCCATCTCCTCATCCTCTTCCTAGAGCTTAAATTTTAAGCAAACATTATCAAGTACGTCAGCTTGGACTGCGTTATGCTCTACAAATAAGTACACTTAGCTAAAGCTTAGCTTAAGTTTAGTTATAGTTATAGTTATAGTTGTAGTTAGATCAGTTTAGTTCAGCGCAGCGACGAAACACACATACAGTAGTACAAATACAAAACAGGCACACAAACAACAGGCTCTCCGAATAAAACTCCATTACTAAGGCTAAAATAAATAAAACTTAGGCTACACGAAATGGCGCGACAGGATGAGTTTCGATGCTATGTGTGGGTGTATATATACTCCAGAGGACGTTCAGCGTAATACTGTGGCCTGGCTGTCATGGGAGCGAATTCAACTAGGTTTCCGCACGGTCTCTCGGCATTTTTGGGCCGCCAAAAGTATGCTATGGTTTGCGGCGCCGTTTTATTTTTTTTTTTTTGGACGAGAGTATCTGTGTGGATGGGCGTGCTCAAGTGTGTGTGAGTGCGTGAGTGTGTGTGTAGTAACTAAATGGGTAACTAAAGTTAAACGGTCGACTAACTTAGTGGAGGGGCGGCGGCGTGCGATCCGGCGCACGCGAATAGAGGATACTGCTGGGCACATGCTTCAGAAAGAACTCCTTGTCCAGCTGGTCCTTGTCCAGTCGGTGGCCCGGCTTGTCCAGCTGATTCTGGTTCTGGTTCTGGTTGTGGCCCGGCTTGTGCCGCCCCTTGTGGCCCTGTTTGGTCCGCTGCTCCTGTAGCTGCAGCCTCAGCTGGTGGTTCTTCTGCCGCCGACCCTTGAACCGGTTGAAGCTCGGGTCGCCGTAGAAGTGGTTGCCCTTGAAGCTCGACAGCGTGGCATTGTGTCGCCAGCCGCCGGGGCAATTGGTAGCGCCCCGCCAGTCCGGCAGCTGGATGCCCAGCCTGCGGCACTCGTGCGCATACGCCGCAAAGCTGTCGCAGTGGCAGTCGCCGGACGGACACTCGCACACGTCCATCCGGCAGGCGGCCTTGTAGTTCTCCGGATTCAGCCGCTCGTGGCACTCGCCAAAAAGCGCCGGCACACTCAGCGGATGGCAGTAGAAGTTCGACTTGCGCTTGTCGCACGTGGGCGTGGCGGCCAGGAACTCACGCTTGCGCGAACACGACTTGGGGCCGCCCACCTTCCAGGAGTTGGCGAAGTGCCAGACCTCGTCGTCCCCGTGACTCCGGCCATCCTTGCCGGTCAGATCGTCCCGCGAGCTGCCGTTGAAGTTGCCACACAGGCCGCACAGTCTCTGCTTGAACTTGGCCGGCACCGAGACCTGCAGGAAGCCAGCTCCGTTCCACTCCAGCGTCAGTCCCATTTCCGATCTCAGCATCACCGCTTCGCCGTCTGCCAACCTCTCGATCGTGACATTCTGTCCCCCGGCCACGCCCAAATAGGGTAACGTCACTCTCGTGCCGTTCACCTTCACCCGCATCCGCTGGCCGAGATTAACCTTCAGGTTTCGCAGATTCAGGGTCACCGTTTTGGCCCAACTGGAGCGCCTCGTGCCACGCCCCTCGTTCGTTAGCCGGATGTGAAAGGTCTTGCCCAGACAGTCGGAGGCCAGGAGGTACTTGCAGCTGCCCTGGAAGCTAAAGAACTTGCCATCGAAGGTGCGGAAGTGGGGATCCCCGAAGACGGTGCAGGTGCCAGCGGTCTCCACGCACCGACGGCAGCATTCGCCCGCCGGCTGCTTCAGTTCCTCGTTGGCGCGGCACTTGACCGGCGGACAGCGCATCTGGGCGCAGCGGATGGTGCCGCCGTTGCACAGGCAACTGCGACACGGACCCATCTCCCACGTCTCGTTGTTCTGGTAGATCACCCCGTCCAAACTGCACTCGCTGCGCACCTCGGCGACGGCGCAGCGCGGACAGCAGCCGTCCGGCTCCTGGAACTCCGGAGCACACTCCAGGATCGGGCAGGTGGGCCGCTGGCACACCGAGGTCCCGTTCAGGCAGGTGCAGTTCGTGCACCTGTCCGGCATGAACTGCGTCTTCTCGGGGTACACACTTTTGTTGAACAGGCACTTGCCTGCGGAAAGAACATCGAAAAGAAGAAAATTAGTTGAGAAGTCTTTACAAATAATATTTAATATTTTTAATGGATTTAATAGTTTTTAAATTGCCTACATTTTAAAGTCTATAAACAGATTGGTTTTACAGCACAGAAAAAATTAACATATATCTAAAGTTTAAAGAAAAAAAAATATAAACAAAATTTGCTTAGAATCGGTCGACTAAATAATAATATAGAGAAATCGGAATATTAAAAAAAATAAATTAAAATATTGAAATTCCTTAAATTTTCCATTTCTGGTGAATTTTTTTGGACATAGTAATTGTTTGACAGTTTAGATCGAATAGTTGAGGTAAAAATTATCATAGCTTCAATGTTTATAAACATATACGCATGTGTTTAAAATGTTTTAGATTTAGATGTCTTAAAAAGTATTTAATTTTTGCAATATCAGCAAGGGTATATAAGCTTCGGCTAGCCGAAGTTTGCTTCCTTTTTTGTTTAAAAAGATCTAGCTTTATAATGTGTCAAAATTTCTTTAATATTATTCTTGGCACTAAAATACTAGCAAGATTTCAATTTGACGACATTTATTGCTGTTTTTAAATGCAACGCGAAGATAAAAAGTAAAGTAGATATATATACGTAAAATATACCTACACAGGTATGTTTACTACTATGATTGTTTTTTTAGTTTTAATGTCAAAGACATGAAAATAATTTAATGGTCAACGTGTGCTTGAGATTTAAGATATAGAAAAGCTATGGAATTGTGGTTAAGCGTCTTAGACTGCCATATTTAAAAACGATGAAGGGATCCAGGTCTTGGTTAGATAACTCACCTGGAACTGGTAAGAAACTGTGATTCTGCGGGCAGCGTGGACAACACTCGTCCGGACGCTTCGTCTGCTTGGACATGGGACACGGGAGCACCGGGCAGGTCTTCTTAGAGCAGGTCAGCTGGTTCCCGCGGCACTGGCACACCAGACAGCGGTCGTCGATGGAGGCGTCCACCTCCTGGCCCTCGGCCACCGTCTGTCCGTTGATCTTGCAACCTGACAACGAGTCGAACAGAGGCAATCCCATCAGATATTAGACATCGGGCATTAGCCATCAGACATTAAACATCAGACACTTATGATTTAGTTTGGGTTTGATTTGCTTGGCCACGGTCCAAGAAATTTTCCACAAGACGAAACGGGTTTCCAAGCGGCGGCGGCAGCGGCAGCGGCAGCGGCAGCGGCAGCGGCATTTACCGCATTTGCATAGGCAGCGTCATAGGAGGGCCCCCTCGGTTCGTGTTGCTTTTGTTTTCTCAGCCCGCGATCGCAATGCGAATATGCGGGGCGACATTGTCGCCTTAATAGACAATTTAAAGCCCATAAATAAGCCGAGCCAACAATAACAGCCGCGTCGCGGAGAACAGATCAAAACAGATGGCAGCAGATCACCAGAGATTTGATCGCAGATGGGCCGAATTAGATTGGTTTGGTTTGGGCCATGAATAAATCATTTCGATGATAGAGACATAAAAATGCTGGCCCTATCTGCGATGATCTACTTTTCGTTGGGCAGGTAATTATGAATTTCGAAACATTTTAGCAAATATTATGCTGCATTGGTAACACCCGTTGGCAGAGCATCTGTTTGGGCTCTCCATTGTCTAACGATTATGAGGCATTATGGGGATTGGCGGATAATTTTAGTGAATGATGCTACTGGGGATGGGACAGGATGCGATTGGACGCCTTTACACCTTGAGACTCACCCTGACAGGTGGGACAGCATTCGCCGGGTCGCGGTGGCTGCAACTGGTTGTTGTCGCACTGCGAGTAGCACTTCTGGACCGTCTCGGTGACCACCGTGGCCACGCACTTGTACGTCTTGCAGGGGTCCTCCGGATCGCTCCACTCCGAACCGCTCTCATACGACATGCCACGGAACGTGCAACCTGCAGGTTAATGAAAATTGAATTAAAGCGTGACTTCTTCACAGATAACACATAACAGAAGTATAGGTAATATGATTATATATATATATACTTTATTATATACTTTTAAAGCCGATAACTAACCTTTACACCTGCGGCAACAGGTGCCGTTCGACTTATCCAGAATGTAGCAGTCATTGACGGGCGGACAGGTATCGCGACAATTCACAAAACCGTTCTGTAAAAATCAAATAAAAGGCAAGCCAATATATTAGTCTTATGGGTGCGTACGTTCTTCGGTCACTGAGCAGCTGAGCTATTGATAGATGAGTGTAGTGCATATCCCCACTGCCCTGCCCTGTAAAGCACACCTCTACCTGATTTACTGCCCCAGCAATTGCCTTCGGAATTGCCTTTGCTCAATGAGACTCTGCACTCTGACCTTCACTGTAATTTACTTTGGGCGCGTCGGTTGCTTTGACTTGAACTTTATTTGGGGTAGCTACACAGAGAAATATATATCTGAAATGGGTCTTCAATTCGCTATATTATATTATCGAAATGAGCAGGAACCCATTCGACCTTAAGAGATTTGAGTTAGAGAATTTCGAGTTAAGAAAGTTGGTCAATAACTTAGAAAAACTATTAGTTAGGTATTACAGGTTTGTTTAAAAACCGCAAAGAAATGCCAGCGTGTATTTCACAAAAACTTTTTTATATCGAAAACAAAAGCTCTTATGTTTTCAATGAGCATTTTAAAAGCAACCTCAATCACATTACTTAAAACACGTAAAATTTTTTAGTCAGCTAACTAAAAAAGTTTTTAGGTTTTCAAGAATTAGCATGCGATATATATAACATTCGTTTTTAATAAGACACATATTATGGACAATGTGAAATTCCTAAATTGTTCTCTCCTGCATTTCAGTATTTAGGCTTTGATCTGATAATAACCATTTCAGACAGCAGAGCAGAAATAACATTGTTTTCCATTTTCTTTGTGGAAGTTAAAGTGGAAAATGAGCTGGGATTATGCAAAGTCGACTAATTTATGCTGCAGTAATTTATCCTTAGAAGCTAAACCCCTCGCTCTGTTTGCAACTCGTTAGTTGATCCCTCGGCTGATTGCCTGCCCACAGGTAACATAAGCAGTGCCAAATCAGCTTAGATATATTTATTTATATGCGGGTATCTATGCATCTGGATTTTCTAGCCACTTGGCTGTTAACGACATGCTGACAGCTGCAGCGGGGCGCATTGGAATTGATGTCGATCATAAGTCAAACTGTTGCAACTTGGCCGGCTTGTGCAATTGCAATTGCCATTGCCTTTATTTTTAACTTTAACCCTTGAGTGGTGCCTTGAGCGAGCAGCAGCAGCAGTGACAGGTTAAAGCCAGATCCAGCCCGGCCGTAATAATAGAGCTCGAGTCGGAGCCGGAGCCGCCACTAATTGTAAATGTATCTATAAATCTAGATAGATGTCGACCAAAAACAGGCAAAATATTTCACTAATTTGTATGCAGTTGCTCCGAACAATGTTGGTGAGTCTCTGTGTATGTGTGTGTGTGTATATGTGTGTGTGTGTGTATAATTTAGTGCAAGCAAACCAGATTGGATCTCAATTTGGATGGGGCCACAACGTGCAAAATTTGCAATTGTTATGAAAATGAAAATCTCGAGAGCCTCAGTCGCGGTCTCTGGCTGTGAGATTTTTATCAACGTATTAGTTTTAATAGCAGTTGTTAGATGGAATTTTAATGGCACTTTAGTGCGGAATTGTCGTAACTCCCCCAGCCCCCCATTTCTACACGAAAAATAAAATTTATTATTTTTTTTTAATAAAACTAATACGTTGGTCATATGAAAATAGAATTATTTTGATGGAATCTATGTTTAAAACTAATTTTTACTTCAAAATAGTTAAGCTTATTGAGCACACATATCTTCAAACAGATTAATTTTTCTTTGAAATTTGGTTCGAAGTCTTTAACATTATTGTGTGTTCAAGAAAACGAACTGGGAAATAATATACTTCTTTAATATTTTGTTAAACCCTCTTAACGGCCTTCAAATATGTCTAGATTTAAGTCATATTGAAATAAATTTTATAATTTTTTTTTTTGTGATATTTGTTTTCTGTGCATTTCCTGAAATCCAATGAGCTGATAGATTAAGTATCACTTTAATCGCTTGTCGTACCTCATGGATCAAAGTTCACATGCTCTCGAAATCCGGCCAGAGTTTCGACTTGGTATCGGCCAACTAGCATCCAGCTGTTTATGCTTCGGAATTCTTTCTTTCTAATCTGGAACCGGTATAGAAAAATGCCCAGCCAACATGAAAGTTGAGGCATTTTTCTGCGAGAGATTGCCAAAGCCAAAGGCGCCACGATGGCAACCCGAGCTGCTAAGTAGCGTTGTCTGATGGCGAGTGGATAGGGGATGTTGTTGTTTTGCTTCTTGCCCAGCGGCAGTCCACAACAACAAGTTAAATACTCCGGGTGTATGTGTGTGTGTGTGTGTGTGTGTGTGTGTGTGTGTGTGTGTGCCACAGTGGCAGAACCACATTTGCAAACGGCCTCTAACGACCTTGCGTTTGACAAAACATGATCGGTTTTAACACCGTCTCCGTCTGAGCCTCTCTTTTCGCCGCTCGCTCTGTTGTTGGCCATCTCGGAGTTAGGTTGGCCAGGTTGGCCAGATTGGATAGGTTGGAGTCTGCCGCTCTAGACACGGAGTGAATATGGTAATGACAGTCTTGTGGTTTTATGGTCATGTGTATTTTGTCACTTGTGGGCTACACGGGCTCAAATTGGAATTGGAATCGGAATTGGACTTGGAATCGGCATCGGCATCGAGCTTAGAAAGGTTTGCCCAAGAATTTGCAGGAAAGGAGTTGGCAGACCTGTATGAAAATATTTGGCCAAATCTGGTTTGTCCGTGCTCTAGAATTCCATATTCGCAAAAGTGAATTTATTTATTTAAAGTTATGCACACTATAACTGCTCTAATGATTCCAATTTACTGATTTGCCCCTGGCGATCGTAAATCCTTCATTAATATTAATACCGAAGTGAAGTAAAAATGCTAATCCCATTTCCACTACAACATTATACATTCTTCATAAATATTAATGCAAAGTATCTTGTAAATATTTAACAATCACTGGCTGTATCCTCTAATCACATGTTTACCCATTTTCCGGAAAAAATTTAATTTGCAAATACACATAAAAGTCCTGCTCAATCATTTGTCTGTCCGGTTGGATGGGAAAATTCGCCCCCCGGAAAACTGTTTAAATCATAAGCCATTAAGCGCGAATTCAGCGGATTCAGCATAATATTCGCATAAAACCGAAAATTTGTGGCCTTTTCTGGGGAAGGGGAGAATCATTTTCTTTGATTGTCCTTGACGATTTCGGAGTATCCGACTAATATGTGTGTTCTATGCGTGCCTGTATATTCATATATTTTGGGCAATAAACGCCAGTCGTAAAGATTCGGCTTAAATGAGTGGGAATAACGCGAAAGTTAAAGTACGGGAGCTCAGTAAGCAGGCATTATTTATCGGTTTTATGCGTTCAAGCCACGATTACAGCTTAACGTTTTGCACGTTTCGATTGGGGAGCGTTTTGATTTTGGGGTCTTAAGAGCGAATCTAAGAGAAATCGCATCGAACTCGGGTTAAATTCGATTTCATGAACTTTTAATGAGTCGAGCGACGAATCCCCAGCGCGTGCGACAGAGATGCAGCATGCGGTCGATCCAGAAAGAGACGGAGATAGTAGTGATGGCGCCTTCCCAGTAAGGTGGCGCCAGTATCGTATTTTTTCATCGCTCCCCCCGCTGATTTTGCTGCTGCTTTTTAATTTCGGTTACGCCCACTTGACGACGACGACAGCAGCAACCGCAGCAACAATGGAAATAATAATAGCAGCGAAGCGAAGCTCAGCCGCAGGCGAAAAGATTCAGCGATCGATCGATCGGTTGGATCGCTTCAACCGCTTGGATCGCTTCAACCGCTTGGATCGCTTCGATCGCCCGATCGATCGGTCGGCGCCAGCTTGAACGCTTGCCGCTCAAATTGGAGCAGCGGCGTTTAGCAGCGCTTAGCGCTAAATTAGCAACAGGCTCACGACAGCCTCACAGTGAAAAATATCTTCTTAAACTGTGATCGATTGAGAATTATTTTCGCATTTTCAAAACATTTTGTTTTCAAATTTAACAATTTTATTTAAGTGTCGTTAAATTTTAAATTTAAATATATATTTACGGAAATATATCTACATTATTTAAATACAACAAAAAAATCAGTAATTACATTTTTTCATAACTAAAGAACATTATATTGCCTTGATTTGTATCCAAAAATATATTGATTTGTGTTTAAAAAAATCTTTAATCTAAAGAAGTTTTTTTACTTAATATTATTGTATAAATAAAAATTGGCTTCATATTTATTCAATGTTTTAGCTATAAAACTATGTCATTTAAAGACAATTCAATATGTTTCTTAGAAACCATCCTTTTTTTTTCCTGTGTCTTGGCAACCCTGTCACCTCCCCCATTTCCACCTGCGCCCCATTAAACCTCTCTCTTTCCATCGATCAGCCAGATGAGCACGCGCTCGCTTAATGACGACACGAAGCCGTCGCTTGAGCCGCGCCAGAAAGGGAAGGAGATGACGGGACGAGGCCGAGTAAAAGAGAGAGGCTGTCGCTGGGAAGCTGGCGACAAAAAATCACGGCGGCGGCGCCAAGTGTTTGTCAAACGACCGAGTGCCGAGATCGAACCGCGGACACCGAACCGAATACCCTTGCCAATCCCGCGGCACCCGAACCCCCACCCGTCCCACACGGCGGATGACGGCTCGAAACCCGTTTGACGACCTTGGATCATAAAAAATTCACCAGAAGGGGACGGCCAAAAGGGGAAAGAGAGAGAGCGAGTTGGCGAGAGGAAGAGGCGAAGCCAAACAAATGCAAACATACTCAAACATTCCGACAGATTCCGGCAATGTCTTTAGCTGCCTTAAATTCTTTCTCCAATACACGGAGCAAACAGTATGCCAATTTCAGATGGCTAACTACAATTTGTATTAATGTGAAGTGTTCAAAATATAAGCTAAAAAAAATTTTAAAAAATTTAAATACTTGTATAATATATTTGGAAAACAGCTTTTGAAGAGTTGCAAGGTTTGAAAGAAACCGAACTTGAAAATATAAAATGTAATAAAAAGGTCGAACGTGGGATTAAGCTGTTTTTTTTTTAAACATATTCCGATAAAAACGTATAGAACTTAATTATTTATGAAAAAAGTGTGTTAAAATGTTGATTCGATATTATTTTTCTTATATGTATCTTAAAATTTTGGATTGGTTAAACATTTACTTTCTGAACCTAACGGTACACAAATGTTCTAGTAAGTAAGTGTTGGCTTGAAAATGAATTGAAATATCTGAAGCAATTTTGGTATTTTTCATTTTGGCAGGCGGCAAAGAATGTAGAAGAAATGACATGAGTCTGAATGTCCTGCTGGCTGGACACTGGCGTCGCACCATGCTGAGAGCGAGATAGATAGCGAGGAAAAGAGACAGATGGAAGGAAGGGGGACGGAACAAGTACAAGAGATTTATTTCAGCTAGCATGTTTATGTTATTTCATTTCGTTTCATTTCGCTTTAAGTGACTTTTATCGAGGCCAAAAAGCAAACTCCATTCGCAAACTTGGCCAGGATCGCTGGAGCCTTAAGAAGTTGGCTAAGAGTCCATGGCTCGAGGGTAAATAAATGCGAAATTAAAGTGGCAAACACTTTTCTTCGACTCACCTGGCATTCACACTTGAAACATGCGAAAATCTGCGGTTGATTTTTCAGTTGAACTTCTTCACCCTCATTCGAGCAGGATTGACGTACGCCTGAAATAGAAATGGAGTGCGGATTAGTAATATGCCTATCTGACGTGGGTAGTTAATCCCCTCCCACAGCATTTCCTGCGTTTGACGTTGACTCTTGATGTAATAATACCAAACAAACACAAACAAGACGATTCATTGCATGTACAAACGCCGGAAATTGCCCACCGACTGAGATCTTATCCGAGCACGTGACCCAAAATGGACTCTTCTTTATAGAAGGAATGCCCTCACCCTACTTGTTCGTCTGATCTCCATCTGCGGGTCAATGAGATTAGGCCACTGGATTTATGTGTTTGCATGTGGTCTCTACACGGTAAAAATTTAAACTATTTTAAGGGTGCTTATCACAATGATCTTTTTTAAATCAATATCGTTTAAGAATTTTTTCGAAATGATCAATTATACAAAAAAGTTTTTTTACGTTTTAAATTTTAATTTCTTACCCTTTATTTATCATAACACAATACATACAATATTTCATTTCGAAGCTCAATAAAATGTATATTTATGTACGCTCATAAATAAAACAGAAAGATTAAGTTTTTTATTTTACCCAGTTTTTACCTGGTAAAAAACTATAAGATAAATATAAAAAAAACATAATTATTTATCATTTCAGTCAGTTATAATTTCATTCCAAAGTTTGGACATCTCCTAATCAGCATTACTAGGAGAGAAAGTAGTACTAGTATATAAGTCAGACCGAGCCGGATCGGACGACTATAGCATAGTGCTCCCATAGAAACAATATGAAAAAAATATTAACTTCTCTGTTTTTAATAGGATTAAAATTATTCTTGTGATATAATATTTTTATCTGTGTAAGTACTTTTCTACCTCAATCTGTGCTTGTTGTTGTTGCTACTTTGTTTGGCTGTTACCTTTTCCTCTGCCGATGCTCTGCTGGCGTTTCTGCCGACGTCGCTGCTGGCGCTTAAGTCAAAAGTAGCCAAGCGTTGCATGTTAAACATGTTCCCCAACAACAAGAACAATAACAATAACAACAACAACAACGGGAAGGCAGAGCAAAAGGTAAACGGAAATGTAGAGGGAGACGCAAAGGCAGGTAAAGCGGGAATGAGGGAGTGGGAGAGACACGACCCCAGCGGGCTGAGCCTGCTCTTCTTCTTCCCGAAAAGAGAGGACCACCTGCAATGTGCTGATAAACACACCGACATACACTCCGTCCCTGTCGCTCTCACCCGCTGTTCGGCGGTAAATTAAGACGCCGGCGCTACACGGTAAAAAATTGTATACATGCATATTAGGTGTATTAAATTTTTTCGAATTAATTATTAAAATCTTTGTGTAAGACCCTTTAAGAAAATATAATTTTGATTAACGTGCTTACTTTGGAAATTTGTATGTGTACATATATATAAATATAATCAATAAATCAATGTTTGATAAATACGTTTTCGTTTAATGTTTTGTTAAAATCATTTTTAAACTGGTTAACATATTTTCTCTTTGTGTACAAAGTGCTTACAAAAAGATTGGTAGGCGATCAAATCGAGCTACCCTCCTTTTCTCTTCTTCTTTTTCTTGTGATCTCTGTGGGCGGCTTTAAAACTTTGTTTTATTCTGCATTATTATCTTGGCTCCTCCTACTTGATCTCCCCACCTCAAGAAACGATCTGTGTAATTTGGTCGCTTGTTTGTTTTTGGTTCGCTTTGCTCTTTGATGCTGGACTTTAGATGATTGTTGTTTTTGGTCCACTCTTTCCTGTTATGCGATTGTGCCCTGCTGTTTTTCCAGTCCTTTTCCCTGTACCAATCCCACATTTTCCCCATTTCCTAATCAATGGAAAATTTCCCTCTACCGAATCCAAAACAAATATCTTGTTTTGCGCTGGCGGCTTTCTACATTCCTTTCTCTTTTTGACTAGAACAGTTAATGAACTTGGTTTAAGTAACCCGATATCGGCAATGCAATATATCTAATTTATGCGATTTTTATTTTCATTTAACACACTCGAAAACCCATAAAAAAGCCCACTCAATATGTTTTTTAGAGGAGCCCAGACGAAAACAGCAAAAACGAAGTCGAGCCAGTGGCGGCGACACAGACGTCATTTGAATATGCTCACTCAGTAGCAAATCCCGCCGGACCCTCTGGCCCCTTGATTTGAGCCCCCATCCCGCTACCGCTGGCGTTGACGACGTTCGCCGATTAATCACAGTCGCAGATAAAGCGCCAGCCAATTTAGTGGAAAAGGAGATAAGCGGGGGGTTGGAGGGTGTCAGCGGTACTTTACATTTGTTAAGTGAATTACAAAAAAAAACCCTTCGATTTTTTAATTAATAAATCTATATAACACAATTTAAGTTGTATAATAACAAAATACTAAACTCAATATAAAAAGATTTTAAATTATTTGTACATAAGTAATGCATGATCAATTTATAACCAAAAACACTTATGATAATTGGGATAACCAATATCTTATAACTTGAACTATTTGTTTGTAAATTAAAAAAAATCGTTTTTAAATATTTGCCACAGAGAACAAAAAAAGTTAAATGTTTAAAACTAAGTGTATAAATGTTTATAATTTTAAGTTATCCCTTCGTTCAAAAGTCTTAACATTTCTCAGGGACGCAAGTAGAAAACAATTGAAACAAAGTAAAGAGAAAGGTACGCCTTCAACTCAAGTCGATAAAGTCGACTCTGACTCAGTTAGCAATCATAAAAAAAAATTTCCGTAGAAAAGCGATTGAAATGAATATATAACCCCGCTCTATGACTGAAAGCATTGGTTGGCAGTTAAAGCTGTTATAGGCTCGTAAAAATCTGCCAAAATCCATGATTCATAGTCATAAGCCATAGTAAATCCGTCAAGCCGCTTAGATATACACATCTGTGAGAATTTTTGAATAATAATAATAATATCTTCCAAGCCAGGAAAAAAGCATGGTCTTCATCAAGGTTAGTTGAAAGTTTAACGATCAGTTTGGGATCGAAATTTGTAGCCATAAAAAGTGATAAAATAATTATCAAATTAGAAATGGTCCTCAAAATTATCGTTAAAATATTATTTACGAGGTAATTAACCTTCTTATAAGATTGGCTCCTATCTAAGATATGAAATTAATTAATTTGTTAAAATTTCAAGTGAAAAAAACCAACTTTGATTTGGGGCTTAAAATTGTCCTTTAATTGAGGTTTTTGAATCTTTGAACTATTATCGAGACTGTCCAGTTTGTAAATTTATGCAAACCAATAAACATGGTTTAATATCAACAAAAAATATTAGCATTTACATTTTGTTGCAAATTAATCAACGAAAAACCAACTATAAGAATATTTTTAAAAAATTTTTAATAATTTTTATGACAAACTAAGAGCCTATCCTGAATCCACACAATTTTTAGCATGTCATCAGCAAACGCATTATAAACATATAATATTAACCGTTTTCTAAATCTAACGTAAGTCAAGAGCCCGCCAAGTGATCACTTACTAACTACTTGATGGTAGTTACTCACCTGAGAGACTATCGCCTACTCCGATGGCGGCGACTGTCTGCATTTGGATCACGGTCAGCAGGATTGTGGTGAGGATCAGGATCTGGGTCCATAGGCCGAGTCCGTGGATGTGCCGCCGAGGCGCCGCTGATTCCTGTGGCTGCTGCGCAGAATTTTTCCACTGGCCACTTGATTGGCAACACATTTTCACAGACGTCGGTCGATGTTCGCGGAAATCTCTATTAGTTCTTCCTCTGCACAATTCTCGTTAAATGCTTTGCTTTCGGCTTTCGGCTTTCGGTTTGTTGTGTCTGCGGCTTGCGTGAATTATGACTAGAAAGAAATTGTGTTTTGGTGGAGAAAGATCACGATCAAGCCGGTTAGTTTAAAAATAACAGCGCAGCGGGCAAAATAGATTTGTTTGGATATTCTGCAGGTGTCTTGTACCAATTTGTACCTACAACTTTGTTGTTCAAATTAAATTTAGAACCGATTTGTCAGCGTGTCAGTGTCTGTGTGTGCCCGTGCAACAACTGTTGTTTTGGAGAGACTTTTGCACTTGCCGCCGCCGCCCAGGGTGAAATTTTGGCCAGTAAATCATCCCGTTTTGGGTTTTACGATCCTGCCCGGATCCCGAGATGAAGATGAAGATGAGGCCATAGATAGAGGCACTGTCTGAATTCTGCGAATCATCAGAGCAGCCCTCGCCCCGCCTCTTTGGGAGGTGTTAAGACAACCTGGACATTATTAGTTTTGCGATTTATGGGTGCGTACGCAGAGCTATATCCGTGTATCTTTGTATCTGTGTATCTCTGTATCCGAAAGTGTGCGAGCGGTGGTTCAGGTAACAACAGATACGAGCCTTATGTGTGGTGGCTCTTTGTTCGACTGGCGGATCATAAAAATGTTAATGATCTTTGACGGGCTGGCGCCAGCCAGGGAATATTGTAATGCTTGTTTGAGTTATAATTAATTTCGATGGCGCATAATATTTTATTATTTGTCTTGAACCAGCAAAGCAACAACAACACCAGCACAAGCACCTCAAATTCGCCAAAGATTTGCTGTCGTTCAGTTTCTCGGTTGGTTTTTGGGTTTTAACTTTTGATTTTTTATTGATTTCTGGCCGCTTCAAAGTGGCGCCAACCAAACGCCGAACGCACCAAATGCGGATACGAATCTCTGTGAATCACTAGGCGCTAATCCCAATCCCCAGCGTAATCCCAAGCCCCGGTTCGATTCCAAATCGGAGATCGTGTGACACACCCTGCGGCGATCGGGAGAGCTGAGAAAGAGAGATTGGCCGGCCCAAATCGGTGCTTGACCTAACAAATGTCAGCGGCATTCGAGCAAGTGCCAATGGCCAGGGAAAGTGATGGACCAATGGGTACCCTTAGATCGGGGAAAACCCTGCTATGAAATAGGTTTTTTTGTAACCTAACATTATATGATTTTGGTTTTTAAGATTTCCTCACTTTTAAATTTTCTATTACCAAAATATAGGATTGACATTTAGTGACTTAACAATGTAGAACATAGTGAGCTATTATATTGACATCTGCTTGCCTTTTTTTGTAACCTAACATTACATGTTTTTGTTTTTGAATTCTCTGCAACCAAAGTAAACGATCGATCTTTAGTGACTTTGCGAATTATAGCATAGTGGGATTTTTGTAGACATCTGTTTGCCTTAATGTTAAGTTAAAGTCCACTTAAATATACGAGAAAAAAGGTAATATGAATCTTTTTAAAATAAAATAAGTGAAATATAAATAAAAAGTTCAGTTCACGAAGAACAAATAATATAACGATCTTTACGCCAAATAAATTCCCAAACATATATATTGGAAAGGTAAGAAGGCATTTCCTTCGGACTTTGGGCCCCGAATACCCCCGGTAATCGGTATTTGTCACACTCCCCGACCTGATAAGGCCTAAGCTCATGTTGGACTATATATGTAGAGCTCTGAATAATATGTTAATTTCTGCACTTGATAACACAGCACACACATGCTGAAAGTAACAAATGCAGCGATCGACTACGTGACGATCGGTTCAAGTGGTGTTGTTGTGCCCGCTCCCTGCGATTAGGTGCAATTTGTCAAGCGTCTCGCGGTTGACAAGGACAATGCAAATGAAAAGTGGGAACTACTGCAAATACTAAATGGCTCGTATGTCTCATTTATTCATTTTACAGCCTCTAGGAAATGGTTCTTTGTCCGAATACAAGAATTAGATGTCTTTGATTAAGTGGAGGTCTTCAAATTAATCATCATTAAGAATTTGTGTGCCCCAGGAAGCGGCAAGTCGCAGTTTTCCGCGGAGATTATGTAACAGCGTGCTCCAATGTCGCCGTGAATCCCCATCTCAGAATCGCTCAATTCAAGAGCACTCTTGGAGTGCCATTCCAAATACGATTTTTGATTTTGGTCAAGGGCCCGAGCTCGAGTTGATTTCAATTGGATCGCCTGGGTTCTCGGCTTATCGTGTGGGTTCATTGTTCATGTTTTAATGCCCATGGCGATGATGATCGTGCCGCATGTATGCACTGTACGCAATTTCCAAATCGCCAAATCAGTCGGCCTTTTGAGCTGGGGTTAGTGTGCGATTGAGTGAATGAGTTGAGAAATTGTTCGGGGGCTGGGGTTTTGGTTGAGGCCGGGGCCGGGGCCTAAGGTTGATCCGAAAATAGCCACAGAGCAATAGTGGGAATTAGCAGGGCATTTAATTTGAGGCCCAGTTCCTAAGATCTCGGCCCTGCGTATTATTCTGTAATGTGTGTAATTGGGGACCCGGCGGCGGCATTACATGAGTCAGACTTAGACGATGTCGTGCCAATTAAAGTGGCCGAGGGCCAGTGATTATGGGCTGGCGTTTGGGTTTCTAATGGTCCCGACATGGCGTCAACCCAGCAACCCAGCCGACAAGGCCTGGGCAATTAAGAGAGCTCGGGGTTGCGCTGCACTTCAACTGCAGAAAATTGGTTAGGGTTCTGGGTTCTGGGTTCTGGGTTCTTGGCTCTGGTTTCTTGGCTCCCGAAAGGGTTACGCACGGCACGCAGACGGCGTCTAGACGGGGCCTCTAATGATCGGCGGTAGGTATGTATGGTATACTACATAGTATAGTGTATAGTATAGTATCCACCGCATACGCATAGGCAGGCCGTCCTCCAGTCCCGTCCTTATCACACTCTCGCCATCGCGAATTCCACTTAAAAGCCCGGACGGCCTGCCTCCTGCCAATTACCTTCGGAGTGGACCATGTCGCTGGCTTAATTCAATTAACAGTGGAATGCCTACGACTTACATACGTACATACAACATACAACATACAACAGACAACCTACAGCCACATGGCCATTAAGCCCCGATATCAGTCGTAATCCCCCGCAAGCGGCGCCAAAAAACCCCAGAGACTTTGGCAAATCATGCAAATTCCACAGGCCAACTACAAGACACGACTCCAGCCCAGCCTCTGTTCCAAACTCCCCGCTGATTCCGATCGCCGCCTGGCAACTAATTTCAATGTATTTGCATATTGAAGTCTGTTTGCCACAACAATGAGATGGCTAAAAACGCACATTTGTCAAATGGCAGGCGCTTCGGGGCAAGACGGGGCTCGGGATCTTGGCTTTATTTGGTACAATTCCATCTGACAGAAACCTAAACCGAAACCGAAACCCAAACCAAAACCGATTACAGCTGCAGCCCAGATGAAGACAAGGCCCAGACCGAGAGCCACATCCATGACGTTGACGATTGCCCAAGACAATGGGCCAACAACGAGAGTTAACCAATTTCGTATGCCGCGGGGATGGGGACGGGGACGGGGAAGGGAAAGAAACGAATGCATCGAACGACATAATAAAGTCACAAGCCAGACAAACGTATAAAAGCTAACAAAGCTATTAGCCATCATCATCATCATCGGCTTCATCGATGGGGCCCAGCCCAACTGCGGAGTGCCAGGACCACAGTGAATGCCGACCTCAAACTGGTCCTGTCCTCCATCTTCCGCCGACTTCTGCTGCCCTCCCGTTGTGGTAATGCGATTTTAATAGTGTTCGAATCATTGCCAAACCGAACAAAAAGAACAGAACAGTCAAACAGCACAGCACAGAAATCGAGCCGAACCCAAATATGCCGGAATAAGTGCTCTATAAAAGTCACACATCATATAGTTTAATTAAATGGTGTTTCTTTTGAAAGTTTATACATAATCTGCGTTTTTTTTCTATGTCTGTCACTTGCTTAAATAAAACTAGTTTTTATTATATTTAAATATATTTTCAATCAAGTAAACTTAGAGTTTTACAACATGGTTAATGAAATTGGTTTCTTTTTAATGTTTTCACATACAAGTTGGAATTTTCCGTCTCTAAAACATTGAGAAATCTGATACGTATAAAAATATAAGAAACATGTCCCTTTCATCTGATTTATGTTAAAAGAAGCTATTCGGTTTATTAAAAGTTAAATGTAATAACCAAAAAATATGTCCCTCAGTTGTAAGAAAAGATAAACAAAATATTCTTTTCTTCATTTATAAATAATTTAAAATTGAAACTCTTATCAAAAACAGTTAATTCTTCAATGCTTTTTGGGATTTCTTAAAGACGAATTAAATAGGATAATTTTCATATAATTGTCTGCAAATGTGATTGGTTTTTTGAAACAAGATTTCTTTTCTGAAAATGCTATCTTCAATCAAATAGAAAGAAAGAATTTTTTCATGAGATATGTACAAAAAGAGACATAAGAATTAAGAGAGTTATGTTACTAAAATGTATTTAATGAACAGTGGCTTAACTTTGAATTGCCTAATTTAGTCAGTTTTAAGACCATATAAAAAACACATTTCTACGATTTAAATTCATATTTTTAAATCTGAAAAATCTCTTTTTATGGCTTTGTGGGCACATTTTGATCATCTGTTGATTGCTGAGCCAATCAACATAAGCCATAGAACTCAATGCCGTTTTAGGAGCCGCCACCAGATTACTCCGTTTCGATGATATTTCCTTCGCCGCTTAGTCAGTCGAAAATCTCGGCCGATTCTTGGCCATATATGCCCAGCCGAAGTCTCTGCACAGACTTGTCATGGCCATGAATCATGGATCATATAAAATGATTTTTATTATTCTTAACTGCTCATTGGGTTCGGCTTGCAAATTATTAATAAACTCGGGGCAAATATGGTGGGGGAAGTGCTGGGCGAGGGGGTATGGGCGTTAGAGTGCGGGTGCTGGCTTGTTGAAATTTGAGTATTATTAGCGAATTTACCGCAAAATCTATAAATAGCGAAAACAGAACAATTAATTGATACACAGACACTGTGTGCTTGTGGAAGTGAGTATCTGTGTTTGGGGCCAATCCAAAGTCGAACTTTTCTCCAGAGCTAATAAATGCGATCACAACAACAGATAAAATTCCATACAATTTTTATTGTGCAATTATTTAGGCGAAAGTTAATCAAAAAAACTAGGTATACAAAATAGTCGATGCCTTCGTTTTGTTATGTTCGAAAAACCGGATTTATTGATCGAAGATGAGGCTGTATAGCTGTAAACAATTTTTTAGAAACAACCAACCAACGGACCAAACAAAAAAAATCAGCTGAAAAAGAAACAACAAAACAACAAATTTGAGCAGACGATTTACGGGAATTCCAGCGAGTGACGTGCGAAACCCGATTTTATGATATTTTTGTTGTCGTTGTGAATTGGTAGCCGCTTCTGGCACATTTGTTTAATGACAATCTCAGAAATGCCAGAGAAAAAATACACAAATTCTCGGAAACTGCTATCAATTATAAATGGTTTTTATCTGAACCTAAAAAAATAAAAGGCGTTTAAAAACATTTTCTTAAATGCTGATTTTGTTTTTACTTTTAGTGCTTTTATTTTATTTAGCTTAAAAACATGATATTGTGAGGCATGATATTTATAAATATTTAACATTAAGTGTTCGATTTTAATATTTTTTACTTTATATATAAAATGCTTTACTTGTGGATACATAAAATTCATATGCAGTTCAAGAACTAGAGCCCCAATGTTTGATGAAGACTATTATTAAATTTTTTTGTATTATTTGGGAGAACATAAAATACGTAAATTAATTCGTGAAGGGTATTCAAATTTCAGCCAACGATCTGTGCTGATCGCTTACAAGTTTCGTTTGATACCAGCAATCAAAATGGTTTTCACAGGCAAATTTATTGATTAGCACGCAAATGCGAATTGTTTGAATATTTTCAGTTCTGCTTTGTGGCCGGCCAAGACAAAATGCCCGGGGTGTTGGCCGAAAGGGAGTTGAATGGGACAGGTGCTGGGGGTAACACTTGGGCGCCACAGCCAGCTAGCCAGCCAGTTCTGCTCTGTTCTGTTTCGTTTTGCTCGGCTCGAAATGATTCTGCTGATGATATTTCTGTCGCTTGGCTCTGCTGCTGTTGCTGCTGCTGGAAATTCGATATGGTCATAAAAAATATTACCTCTATATGCGATGCATATGGCACAGTACATTCCGCAGCTGTGATTCAGTTTGCCCCTGGAGTCTAGACTTCCGTTTCTTCCTCTTCTTTGGCAGTTCGTTTCTAGAGTCTTTCGTTCTGGGTTCGTTGCCAGAGTCTTTCGTTCTGGGTCCGTGTTTCGTGTTTGGAGATCGGTTATCGGTTAATGTGCCTGTTAATTCACGTTGATGTGCTCATATATCTTGGCTCTACGATTCCAGTGTTCGACTCTGACATGCAATCGCCGGGGAAAAGGGAGAAGGGTTCCCGTGTGACAACTCGCAGTGCAGTGCAGTGCAGTGCAGAGCAGTTGCACTTGATCAGCTTCGTTCGCTTTTGATTGCCTCTTGGCTGGTTGTTTGTTTATTTGTCGATTAGCTGGTTGTCGTGACGTTGAACCTGCCACAAAGGCGGGAAGACGTTGCTCCGAAAGTGTTAATTCAATTACAGCAACACTGTCAGACCAAATCCTAGCTGCTCCCAATTCTAGTGACAAGTCGGAGCTAATGAACAGATCGATGTTTGACGGCGGGAAAGAGCGTATTTTGCCTTTTGTGGAAGTTACACAATCGGAAATGGTTGTGTTGTGGCTTTTAGCTCTCAAAAGTTAACAGTAGAAGCCCGATACTTTAGTTATTTAGTTATTTAAAGAAAAGATTCTAAATAATAAAATAAATAAATAATAATAAAAGATTCTAAACTTAAAATCATTTTTAATAATTACTTATACAAATTGCTTAATTGCAAAACCATTTCTGTTTGTTTGTGAAAGATTTAAAATGAAAACAAAATGTTTGCTTAGGCCCTAGTCTAGTTTTCTAGTATACATATCTTGTCCAATATAGATTTCAATGCAACTTTCATAGTCTTGTTTAGTAAGTGTTTTGAAAACTTTAGTTTTGAAATTTGTCATTTCAATAGCATGGTTTTCCCGAACTCATTTTCTCCAGAAAGTCAGCGTGTGCTATCTCATAAACATTTACTATGTTTTTTTGTTATCCATTGTTATTGACGTTTAGAAATGAAGGCCCGCTAAACTCATATAAATTAGTCTGTTTATGATTGGAGTGCCGGAGCAACAACATGAACGTCAGCGTTGATTTGAAATTAACATATGATTATCACAAATTTTGCTTCCATTTTTATGGGCATCGCAGTGTTTTGTTTTTTTTTTTACAAGTTTTCATGGACTTTGCATAGGAAATACATAAATGCACATTAATACATTTACATACAAATGAGCAGAGCAGCGAAAAACTAAAAGCTTGGGGATTCTCTCCGCAATCTGCATAATTTGTGTGAAATTGCGACTACAAATTGCTCATCTTAACCCCTCACGCATTTGAACAAAAAATGTGTATAACTGCTCGGACTTTGGCTTGCGGCAAGCGATTGGCGGGATTTATGGGTGGCGGACCCCGAGCGCCACACGAGCGCTGTTATCAAGGTGCTTACTACTCCCATTACCAGATACAGAACATAAATGTAGCTTGTGTGAGCCCGCATGTGTATCACCGACAATTGAATTTGTTTGTTCCCAGCGAATAGCTAAATTCGATGCCAAAACGCGGCTGACATTGTCGGACTGCCTGCCAAGGCAATAAGAATGAATGTTAGTAAATAAATAAATAAATATTGTAAACAAATGTTCATTTTTTGCTGGCTTTGCATATGTACAGCTGGCTGTTGCTGTATTTGCTGTGTTTGCTGTTGCAACAAATGAGCTTGTCAAGTTAAATGGCACGCACCAAATGCTGTCAGCGAGGTTGCAAACACACAGACACCGATGCGGATACCCATACAGATGCCCTGGCGTTGCCGCCATTTTGTCTGGCTGCACTGAGTAAATTGTTGCAATTGCTGACTGTAAACAACCCGAGCACAATGTGGCACAACACGGCGTATTAGTAATCTAGTTTATTTGCTGTACATGGCAGCGCAGCAGTGGTAGTTAGGGGCTTTCTGGAGGGTTGACGATGGAACAAAGTCTGAAAACTTTGATTTTCCCTCCGTTTGCAACATTTCTTTGACCAACTTATAAGTTTGGATTTTAGTTTAAAACTGGAAACTATATTTAGAAGAAAAATAACTTTATCAAATACTTCTTCGCAACTTGTTTGAAATGTCGGGGATCTTAAATCACTTAATAATCAGTAAACTAAAGAAATTAACAATGAATGTAAGTTTCATCAGAATAATAACGTTTTTAGCATTAAATTAAGTAAAATAATGTATTAAATAACAAACAATTTCGTAGAGTATTTCGTTTTATTAAGTGTTATTAGAATACTCTTAATATGATTATTTACCAGTTACAAATCCTATGATAAAAGTGTCACAGCAAACTGATAAGAGATAATTTATAATGTGGTAAAACTAGCAGCTTGTTCAACCCCTTATACAAATCACTGCTCTTACTAAAGTTGAGCCCTTAAAAATAAACACGTTTTATTGTAAGCATTTGGTTTATGGTTTTAATTTAGACACATAGCTTAAATGTGCTTTTCAAACCAAAGAAAAGATATTTTATCATTAATGTAAGTGCGGATACCTTCATTTTAAGGACTTTGGTCTCAACAGTGAAACCCTCATGTTTTCATTGACATTTACCCCTCTGTTGTTCAATGGCAATTCTGTATTTCATTGCTCCCCGAAATACTTAACTAATCGCCAAAGTACACGCCGTTTAGTCTGCCACAACCAGAGCGGGCAGATCGGCGAGGGGAACAACGGCAGAGTTGTCTATTTTTAATATCTTATCAGAGGAATTTTTATTAGCTGTGTATTGTTCTGCAAATATTAATTAGTTTCTGTGATTGTACAACAAAAAGGGAAATTGCTGTGGTACTTTTTATTGTGTGCAAGTGCTTGCGTTGCGTGTCATGGCGAAATTATCATTGGTTTTGTGACGCAGAAGACCCCTTCCAACCGCTGGATTTCCTTTGAATCGTCTGGGGGGGCTGTTGAAATTGCAATCGACAGACGCTGCGATGACGCATACTTTTTCTATGTGTGTGTGTGTGGTGTGTGGAGTGTGCGTGTGCGTGTGAGCCTAGACATATGGCGACAAAGAGACTGACGTCATCAGCCATCCATCTAACGGGGAAATGGAAATGAAAATGGAAATGGAAAATAGAGGCAGAAGCAGAGGCTGGCAAACGGAGAAACTACCCCCGAATGCGTGTCAAGAGTTTGGACTTGGACCCACCGAAGTGGGCACTTGGCCCACATTGTACAGCTGCAACACAGCACACCACAGTACAGTACAACAGCAACATCTCAGTACGGCAGCAACACCACAGCGACAGCAGCAGCAACCTCTCTGTACGGCAGCAACATGTCCCATAGCCCCACAGCCCCATAGCCCCATAGCCCCACATCCCACGCAGGCAATTAAGAACGCGACTTGGCTATTGGGTTACACTTAAACTTCACTTCATTCGTTCGTTCGGTTTCGTTTTGTAGTCAGCATTTAAAATTATTTATTAGAAGCAACAGTCCGACAGGCCATGTCACAAGGGGAGGGGGTTGACTTTTGTCGCAAGAGGGGAGGAGGCGTATCAAATGTTTTGCTTTTTGCTTCTCACTCTTTTTTTCGCTCGCTCTTCGGTCTTCTGTTTTTGGGTTTTGCCAAAACGAAACGAGCCAAGCCGGCTTGTTTAAAAAGGGGGGCTTAAAAGGGGACTTTAGAGGGGGGGACTTTAGAGGCATACATAGTTGGCTAGGGGTATCTCCTATATCGTCTGGCGCTTGGCGACAGCAATTTACCTTTAAGCGAATGCAAAAGTATGCGGAGAGCCGCAGAACAAGCGGCGGAAAAAGTGGTCGCAGCCACACAATTACCCCACCAGAAGAATTCTTCGGAGAACGGGAATCGGTAGCTGGGAATTGGGAATTGGGAATCGGGCTCTATAGCTGGACCATCTCTATAAATAAGCCAAAAGTCGCTGGCCGAACCAGCTGAGCCATAAATCATAGGCAGAAGCGCGAGTGTCGAGTTATTATGCGATCATATTTTAATTGCCGGATTATTATTATGCAGGCAGTGCCGCAGCCCCCCGATCCTCCCGCCAGCCCCCTTCCCTCTGCAGCATAATCAAGTCCGGCAAACAAACAAAGCACCTGCAAAGCCACCAAAGCCAGTTGCAGTTGTGGTTCGCCTCTCCAGGTGAGTGTGCGGATAGCAGATCGCTCGGCCGAAGCTGGGGTGTGTGTGGAGCAGACCTGCAGACCCGCCGAAGATTGCAGACCGCAGATCGCAGATCGCAGACCGCCTGGCTCTGTGCTTGGACAGGTGCGTGAATGTGGCCAGCGGGAACGAGAGAGAGTTGCAACACGAATCGTAGCCAGTGGCTAGCCCGTACCGAACTAGAAATGCTCTGGAAAGGTTGAAGGACCATGATGTGGCTCCAAAAAGTACCATTTTAACTACGATGAGCAAGTAAAAGACTTGGACAGTCCTTTGGGTTGCGTTTATATAGGAACACCTCTTCAATCTGACTCGAATCTATTATTAAAAGTACTCCATAATTTTTAGAAAGTATGTGAAATAATAAATAAATAAAAATGATGGTGGTATTATACAAGAAACCGGTAAAATTCTTGTTTTTATCCTATTTAAAAATAAATGTAATCGTTAATAATTAAATACAAAAAAAAAATTTACTTAATGGGAATTATTAAAAGACTACTTAAACTATTTTTCTATGAAAAATCATTTAAAAATATATTGCTAAATACTTGAAACGCTTTTTAGAAGCTGAATAAATGAAAATACATATATTTTAAAAAGCATTATTTGAAACTCTTTTAAAAAACAGAATAAATAAAAAGCATAGTTGTTGTACTATTTTAGACATATATTTCTCCACCTAAGTAACAGTTCCAAAAGCACTAATGGCTTTCAACAAAAACTTTACTTGTACCCATTTTCATTCAAGAGTTGCTCAACTAATTTACCCCGCACAACTTGCCCATCCTCAGTGCTAAGCAAACAACATCATCCACTTCAATTACCCTTGATCCAAGGGTATAAACACATAGTTTTTTGAAACCAAATTCACATGCAGTTCGTAGTTGTAGTTGCAGTTGTTATTGTTGTTCATGTTGCTCGGTGGGCAGAAGGGGCAAACGAGTTGGCCCCGCCGCCTGTGTATGCGAGTTGTCAGTTGGTAAAACTGGTATGGTTGCATTTTTATTATAAAGCGAACAGAAACAGAAACAACAACAAAAAGCGACACCTAGGCAGTACGGGAAAGTCCGTCCGTTTGTCTTTGCCACTGCAACTGGGGATCGGGGATTGGGGATTGGGGGCAGGAGGATCGGAGGATCGGGGACCTGGAATGGGGACTATCATCCATGGCCTGGTGTGTCGCCTGTTTAGCCGAGTACTCGAACTGCTAGTCAGACGTCTGTTCTATGGACATTTCATGGACATGCCGGCGCACATTCATAGTAACCCATGTAGCTTCGGCTTATTCCCTCCCCCGCTCCCAACGGATCCCCCCTGCAATGCGCAGTTATTACCAGCATTGTTTACACAGAACAAAATGCAATACTTAAATTAATTGTTATTTAAAGCAATCATTATATTAAAATGGAAACAAACATATGATTATTTATTTTATAAGGCAAAAAGATAGAAAAAATATAACAAAGATCACCGGGTAAGAATTAATTGAAAGAAATTATTTAGAGCATTAAGTAGTAACTCTGTAAGAAAGTGTTTTTATGCTAAGAAAGGCCATTTTAAACTTATTAAACGATAAATCTGTATAGTCGATGATATATTAACACATCGAAAAGAATTTAATTTCCTATATTTCTTACTGTGCATGCTTTATGGGCTCTTCTGTTTGCGTTTCGGCTTGTGTCTTTGGCGTCTTCATTGCCCCAGGAGTCGTAATTTGTATTTGTGTCCTTCTGGCCGTCTGTCCACCTAATGAGCCAGTTTATTGTATTCCCTATTGTTGCCTCTCTTCTCTGGGATAATACTTTTTATGGCTTTGGCGAATGTAATACAGGAAATTGCCTGCGATTAGCTTAGTGACAATTTAAGCTGCAATTGAAGTTGCAATTGCATTTGCAGTTGCAGCTGCTGCAGTGATTTATCAGTCGCCTGTGACAGTTGGCCGGTTTATCTATACATCACCGGCGGATATTTGACACATCGTTACTAATTGGTTAAACAATATGTCTCAGCGGTGATTCATGCCCGGCAACAGATAAAGTGCTGTGTGCATATATCCAATCTAGAATACTTTGTTTAATCACTCACTTAGTTGGGAGCTGTTAAGCGGCTTAAAGTCAGTCCATGTCCGAAATACTTAAAACGCCTCAATAGTTTTCGAATTTATTCGCCAGCAAATTGTTGCCAGGCAATTAAATTCAACTGTGAATTTGCGCCTTACAAAACGATATGCAAATGTTCTTTATTAATTGCTTGCCAGGCAATCAAACATATGTTTGCTTATTCGTAATTTGATCAGTTTTTGATTTTGAAATTCTTATTGCTCGGCTGTAACACATTTGAAAAGAGCAAGGAATGAGCGAGTGCCAAATGTGATAATAGAATTCAAACAATTAAACAATTTTCGCAAAATGTTGAAACAACAAAGGCAGATAGCACACACGTTCGCAGATACACACAGATAAGTGAAATGTTTATATGTTTCGCATTATAATAAAACAAAATCGCACTTGGCAATATAGCAACAAAGAGCGGGAAAAACAAAAACAAATCGGGTATTCAGGGAATCAGGGAATCGGGAATCAGGGAGAGGCAGAGATTAATTACAAAGGAAAAGTAAAGACGCAAAGTTTACCCGTAATTACACTTCCAGATTTCCAGATGAGGTGCTGGTGGCGAGAAATCGGCGGCGGTAGAAACAGAATCGAAAATTAATTATGCTTGACATGTTGCCAGCGATCATCAGTGTTGTTGTTGTTGTTGTTCATGTCTTGTTGTTGTTGCTCCTACTTGGGCCGATATGAATCGCATTTTCAATTGCCTGGGCTTGGGTCTATTTTATTTTTTGCGCGAAAAAGAGCGAACTACGCGATTGGAAAGAGACGGGTGGGGGGAGAGGGCACTTAGAACTCACTGGCGCATAATTTATTTGAGCCGGCGCGCGCCTTTCATTTCAATTTCCATTTTCATTTCAATTTCAATTTGATTGCGGGTACTTCGATTCGTTTGCCACAGATTACGCATACGCCACGTTGTGCGCGCCCGCCGACGCTGTCAAAGGTTCAATTCCGCGCTGTGCCGCAATTGCAATTTGCATTCAATTCAATACAATTCAATGAAATTGCGCGCCAATTCACCGGGCCAACTGGAAAATACTCCCAGCAAGTGGAAAACGACGCATTAGCGCACGCAGAAATTCAAAAAAATCAAGCTAAGCCCCGTATTTAGCTCTCGTCGCGATGATAACAAATTTCATATATGTTGCTCTGTAGTTGATTTGCATTCAAACGTATTTTACGAGCGTTACGATTGTTATTACGCTTAAAAAACGATCGTCGGCTGTGACTTGGCGAACGTGGAAATCGCGCGCGAGATTTCCCTGCACCAGAGGGATTTTCCTGGCCAGCACTTCGAAATTTCGAGCCACTCTCGAGCGTTTTTCAAAATCGCACCGCTCGCCGGCGCAGCTAAACGAGAACTGAGAAATCGCTGCGACCTGCTCGACTTGCTCGGCACTTGCTGTTCGTTCGGGCTGGCCCTCGTGCCGCCGAGCCGAAGTGTAAGCAGCGCTGCAGCAGCGCCGCGGCAGAGGATTGGGGCCTTCTTGGCTTGGTTTTTTGGGGGCTCGCACTTTGCTCCGATTTTTTTGGCTGGAATCGAACCGGGGGGGTTGATTGGGGAAGGGGTTGAGGGCTGCAGACAAACGTTCGTTGCTTGGCGCTAATTATCTGCACCGGGGAATATACAAACAACATTATTTATCGACTTGCTTGTATCATTTTGTATTTATTTATTTTGAATAAAAAATCGCATTTACATTTAACACATGCTTAAAGTAATGTTTTGAATGTCTAAAATATATCACTTTTATATGTCAAACATACAAAAGACTTTCTTATACGAGCATATTTTGTTGACTAAAATAGATTATACGATATTTTTAATTTCTGCAAAACGCTTACCGCATTAATAAACTTTAAAGTATTTCAAAAAATGTTATCTTGGATATTAAATTAAAAATTATAGAATTTTAAAGTCTCTAAATAATTTTAGGTATTCATATATGTTATAATGTTATTTATATATCGTTGCAAAATAGCATCTACTTAAAAAAGGTATGTCAATCTAGGGCTTAAAAAATAAACCAGGTTCCTAGGATATTCGATGATTTTAATAGTCAAACAGTTATTTTTAGCTTTGACATGAATGAAATGATTTCAGTTCTAGAGCATTGTTGTTCTTATATGGGCAATTTTTATCTACTAAGGAACAGAATAAATTGGATTTCGGAAATATAAAGACTATGCTATGTTTTGCTTCGTCTGTAAATTTCGTGCTGCGGTTACAATCATATTCAATAAACTTCAAAGGCGCAACCCTCGAAAATTGCAATTGAAATCGAGTTTCAATCTACATTCACACATTCCTCAGCGAAATGAACACCTTGGCGGTGGTAAAGTGTTAACAAGGCGAACATGAGAAGAGCCCCCACCGCCCAGGGCATCAACACACCTTAGTAGTGAGCAGCTCAATTCAATACGATTCGATTCCGGGAACCTTTGCCAATTAGAATTTGTCAACTGGCATTCCGCGCTGTCTGCCTCGACTTCTTTGTTTTGACAGCTCCGCATGCCTTGGGAATCACGGAGGGTCTTTTCTTCGTTTGATAACAACATTCCCCGGTCGTAGTATCGATTAGATTACTTGTCACCCGAACCATGAATGAATTGAAGTTCAAATGTAGGCGAACAGGGCTGATTAGATCAGTAACTGTCATGTGAAATTGGCAGACTTTGGAATCAACGAAAGTCAGGTGAAAATAATACCTTAATAGAGTACTTATACTAAGATTACTTAAAAAAAATTGTATGTATATCAGTAATAAGTAGTGTTTATAGTAATTTCACAAACTTAAGCAATATCAATGAATATTTCTTTTAGTTAGAAAAGTGACTGCATAGTTTGTTGTATTTTTAAATTTTCATGACACTTTTTTCCAAATCCAATACGACACTTTGAGAATAGTTAATTAAATAGTAATACAAATTAATATATTATTTTAACATTTTAAATTGTGCATTTTAAAAAAAGTTAATTACATCGCTATAAACCCGGTAATCAAAGACATTTTTTAAAATTTGTTGTTCATTTCCCAAAATTGGAATTGCCAGGCAATAAATTAACGTATTTTTTAAAGAACTTTCTTACTCGTAAAGAAGAAAATTTATAGATTTTAAAAATAGCTTTAAAATTTTCTATTAATTATTTATAGAAACTCAACAAAAAGGAATTGATTTACCATCAGACAATTGATCAATCATCTGAATCGAAATGATCGATAAATGCCTGAAGAGCTTTAGAAATTGTATCATGGTTAAAATCTTTCCTTCTGTATTTTTAGCATAAATCGGAAGCAATTTCTTTCCCACCATGAATGAATCCATTCATTATAATCCCAAAGCTGCCGTGACTGCAACTTGCATTCGCAATCCGAAATGTGTCTTATGGCATTTGTCTCGAATGCGATAATAGCACTTAAAGCTCTTAAATGCATTCTGCAGATGAGACAGCATACAAATGGTGCTGAGAGATCGGAGGCCCTGGGATAATTCACACTTAACCCGCGGCCAAATCAAACTGCCAGGCATTTGACATTTATGCGGTGGTTTTTTTTTTTTGGAAAAGCTGCCGCGGCACGCTAGGAAAATGCCACGGAGTTGCAGCTGAGCTGGAGATGATTTATGCACTCATTGTATCTGTAGTTGTGGCTGGAAAATTGCAGTTATCACGAACGAAACGCGGCTTGGATTATGGTTTGGTTTCGGATCTCGGCTTTGGGCTTTGGGCTTAGCTCTGGCTGACTGCGGTTTCCCAGGCCGTGGATTTTGTCACTGGAGGTTGCCCAGTCATTATTTATGAGGCGAGCGGTGCAATATGCAGCCAGGTGGGAACCGTGACGCAGTCTGTAAAATTAAATAATTGCGTTTCATTAAATGCCGTTTGCTATTTGCATAGGCTCTCCACTCTTGTAAACAAAGTGCAAAGCAATTTGGCATAAACGTCATCGGGTCGGGTCGAGTGGGCGGTGGTGGAAATCTGAAAATCCCGCCCAACAATTTTCCACGCCACTTGAGCGTAATTAAGCGTTGAGCTTCTAAGCTCTGAGCAAATAAAAAAAACCGTCGAGCGTCTCCACTCCAGCCCCACCCCCTTTTGGACGATTATCCACAGTCTATATGCTATATATACTTTACGAAGCGATACGGAGCAGTTTGCCTATAGAATCGATGCTATTTTGATACTGGCAAATATTTGCTATTTGCCATTAAGTCGCTATTTTGGTGGCTATTTCTGGAGGCGAATCAGGTGGAGATAATCCCAATCTAAATAACCCCGGCTCGGCCGGAGTTGTGAAATAGTTTGCGGCCAGTCAGAGAGTCAACAATCTCTGGGGGATCTGGGGGATCTGGGGGATCTGGGGGATCTGGGCGATCTGGGCATTTTCCATAAGGTTATCACGCGCACAACAAAAACAAACAGGCGGCTTACAAACAAGCTGCTCAAATTTCCCTAATGGCACAGAGTTCATTTGCCCCAAGAAAGCGAAACAGTAAGCAATATGTACAGATATCGGGTCCAAAACACTCGAAGAATGGCATCAAGGAGCCAAAAGCAGAGGGGATGTCTGTGAACAAAGATCAAGTGCTGCACAGAAAAAGCACGATACACGTTAACTTATTTTACTCTTAGTTTAAGAACATAGCCTCCGAAAAATAAAAATGTGTTAAAATAAATTTTTTGAAACATAAAATATTAAACACTCTGTTGTTCGGAATAACTAAAACTTAAAATTATATTAATCATCATTAATACAAAGTATAAAGTTATAGTTCCTGTAATCCTTATAAAAACTTTGAGCTCCAACCTTATATCCTGTTAAATTGGCTGAAAACATAACAATATTGCGATGACTTCTGGGTCAAATGATTTCCACAATCGAAAAATTAATTTTATTTTAATGTAAATATTTTTTAAAATTTGTCATAGAGAAATAAAATAAAAAAAGTGTTATTAAATATACAAATATGCTATATAACAGGGTTCAAGGTGATCTTATTTTTTGTCTGTGTGCCGCCCCTTCCAGCCGCCTGTTCGACCCTCTCCCCCTCGCCCTGGATGTTTACACAGGCGGCACGACTCTCACTCTGTAATTAGGTGTATCCAGTGGACGGATTCCACTGCGACATATCAACAACACATTGTTAACTTCTGGCCGGGCTAATTGAAAAGCTCTTCTCGACATGTCCACCAGTCTACATAACAATAAAGTGGGCGGTGGGCGTGGCCGGGGTCAGTGCTTTGCCAATTTAAAAGGGGTTGGGATGTGGGCGTGGCAATTGTGTAGTATTACTTACTGTTGCCTGGGCCAACGCTCAACAATGCCACATTTCTATACAGTTTTACGAGCATTGAGTGGCTTTCAAACTGTTTGGTAAGCAGTTGAAGCAGCACTGGCTTATCAAATACTAAAAACTTCCTTTGAAACTCCCACTAAGTAACTGAATGATTTTATTGATTTAATTAAATAATTCAAAAATTGCAAACATTCAAATTCAAAAATTGCAAATAACTTTGAAATAAAAATATCTTCTTCATTTGAAATTTTTAGGATGCTTTAAAATAATATTTTTCATGATTTGTATTAGATATTGGCTTAAACAGTTTATTTTATCATATAAAATAATTTGTAAACTTTTAAATTGCCGAGATCTAAAAATACTTTTGCAAGACCAAATTTAAAAAGCTTTCTGAAAATAGCTACTCGAAAACTATAAAAAAATATTAATTTCTTTCCAAATATCTAGAAATATATTACTTACTACCTTATTTATATATGAATTTTAAGAATGTTTAAAAAAAAAACAGTAAACATTTCCCATTTCTCGAAAGCCTTCACGTAAGGATAAAAGAACTTTGAAAATATAAATACCCCATTAATTTAGGAAAAACGAGACCAAATCTTAAATAAAAAGGCATAGCATGACATAAAACCTTAGCAGCCAATCATCCTATTTGCATGCTACTCGCAACACTCACCCATTTCAAGATAAAACTCAACTTGATCTTAATTGAGAGCCTAATTAAAACGCATCGAATTACAGGCGACCCCGGCCATGCAATTAAAATCGAACAACTCGCCGGCTGATGCGTCGCCGCTGATAATTTCGGAAATGCCAATCGGATGAAAGGGCCAGCAGAGCAAATGTTTTCCGAACAGATCCTCCTTCCGTCTCGCCATCGGACTGCCCGGTCTGTGCGTTCTCCGTCGATTTGCTCTGGCGTCTGGGCGTTTCGCCGGTGAGTCAACAACGTCAACAACGCGGGATGTCGCCGGCGTTGTCGTTATTTCTGTTCTTTTGTTCCCCAATCTCTGTCACGCCGAAAATGTTAGCGAGATCAAAGTACAAGTGGGCCAATTATATTGCCAAGAAGAGCGACTGGCAGAGGCAATCCCGCTGCCCGCTGTGGATATGAACGGAGACCACGGCATTCTGATTAAAATCGTTAGTTATATTGGCAAACAATTTGTCTATGCGGCCTATACAATTACACAGTTGTAGAGTTGTATGAGGGTCCATGTACAGTGGTAACTAAGACTAAACAATGCAACTTAGGCTACGCAAAGGAGGGTGGCAACAATCTTTACACTTATCAACTAGGGTACGTAATGCACTAATCAGAGTCTCGATCCGAATCGGAGTTCCGCAGTCGTTGCTTATCGTTAGTGTCATAAGCCGTACTTAAGGTATAACAAGGACTTAACGTGATCTACTGTACACCAGGCGCTGTGCCGCCTTAACCATCACCAGTCGTCCCTGGGCAGCCGGTAGGTCATATTATCGCTGCGCACGATATGGATGCCGGCCCCGTAGTAGGGTATCACGTAGGCGGATCCATCCGCCGGACCCACAACCTGCAGGGCAATTAGCACTATGTCGATCAGCTGGCCCAGGAACATGCCGCCGAGGGTGCAGAACTTGAGGAGTCCGATGCCCGGGTAGCCCAGGTAAAACCTATCCACGCCGAACATGCCCAGGAAGACGGAAAGCAGCAGCGTGGTGTCCAGGTGATAGCCATTTCTGTATGAAACAAGATTCTTTAGGAGATAAGGTAAACAAGATAGTCCAGTTATACCCACGTCCACTTGCAGGGTATCTCCCGACTGAAGGTGGCGTTGCCCGTCTCCGTGCAATTGATTTCGTTGGCAGCAATGCACCAGACGCGGGCGCGGCCCTCCTTGGTGCATCCGGCCAGCTGCTGCGTCTTTGGATCGATCTGACCTCTCGCCGGATCCGGGCACATGAACTGGCCCATCATCTGCAGCTCGTTGCAATCGACATTGATTTGGTGGGTTCCCTTGGCAAAGAAGAGAAGGAGGAGGAGCGGCAGCAGCTGCGGCAGCACTGGGAACATTGGTGGTTTTTGGCCTCTTCGGTTGGCTGGAGTGGAGGTGCGGGATTTGGCGGTGGCTCTTCGACACGGGGACTATTCGTTTTCGTTTCCGATTCGATGTTTTTGTTTGCTGCAACAAAATTGTTGTTTGGACTCATTGGCAATAGAGGTGGAGAAACATCGATGGCATCGATGCCATCAATATCTAAAAAAAATAATCCGTAATATCGATGTTTGGTCAGGAATCATCGATGTTGTTTCATCTCTAACGCCATTCAAACTTAGACAAATGTTCACCCTAAAAAATAACATTCCATTTCTTCCGCACTGTTAACTTTAACACTCTGCGTTTTTGTAAGCAAATTTAAAGTACCACTCCAGTTATTGAAACAGACCCGCCTGTTTATTGAATACATACTTCTTACAGTTAAGTAAAACCTGTACATTTTTGACGTTGGTTATTGTTTCGGGCGACAGGGCATTCTGTAAAGTAATTGCCACTTTTGAGGTCTGTCCAAATTTACGATCAATGCGACCTTTTTGCCCGGTCGACAGTTTCCACCAACTTGCCCACGTACAGCTCACGTTTGGCCTCTTTCTTGAAAAGATTTTGAACAATCACTTCGTTGGCATTCACCACTCGCTGAATACTTCCGACTTTCTGTTTCCGCTTGAAGATGTTTAGTTTTGGCAGCTCCTCTTGGATGAAGTTGGAGTTCTGCGTCAGCCACGCGATGCGCCCCCAAAAGGCCAACCGGCAGCTACTACTATGGACATCCATGTCCAGTTTGGAGGCAATCAGTGTTGAATTTGGAGGCATTAGTACAGGGGTTTCAAACTGTAGCAGGACGAAGATCACTTCAGTGGATTGCATCTCAGCAGGCTGAACTTCCTTTACATACTCGTACTCTTTGTCTAGTTGAAACTTGGGTGATAGGTTGTTCTCATCCCTAAACAAAGTCACCATTGCCATTACAGTGTCATGTCCCACTGAGATGTGTAGTTTGCTCTTGGATTTGATGGCCTGTTTGTAGTAGCGTATCGGTTTCAGCTGCAGGCACACGACGTATATGGGTTTCAGGTATCCTGGCTGGGCAATTACACCGCGTTCCATCAGCTTGGCATTGAACTGGGTCATACAGAGCCCAATTCGATCTCCCATTGAGGCGCTGCTCACGTTCTGGCGGAACATTTGCATTGACTTCACTTTTCTTTGCTCGCCAAGGGCTGGCAGCTCTATCACATCGTTCACCTGAACTTTTCCCTGGAGGATGGTGCCCGTGCAGACGGTACCCTGACCTTTTATTCCAAAACAGTGATCGACGTACATCAGCAATGGATCAGTAACGTTTCTTTCCGGCTGGAAAAAGGCCTCTTTCAGTCCGTTTCGTAACTCCGAGATGCCGGTTCCTTCTAGAGCAGACACTGCATAGATAGGCACCTTGCCACCAAACCTGGTGTCTGCCAAAGTCTTGGAAAGACGGAAGCGGAGCTTCTCCAGCTTTGACTCCCTTTGATCCGCTGGATAAGCATCTACTTTATTGATTACCACAATCAACTTTTTCTGCAACAACTCGCCGATAATCAGGCACTCTGCCGTCTGTGTTTGGATTCCTTTTTGGACGTCTACCACGAGCAGCATGAGATCAATGATCTGGGCTCCTACAATTGGAGATGATTAATGATTAATAAACAGATTGAAACAGATTAATGTAAGCACCTCCTATGATAGTGCGTATGAGACTTGCATGGCCGGGACAGTCCACAAAGGTGAACTGAAGTTGCTCGCCATCAGGAAAACTCGTAGAATCATATACCAAAAGTCCACTGAAGCCTAAGTCCAATGTGATTCCGCGCTCTTGTGACTGGGGATTTTTGTCGAAGGCTGCCGTGCTGGAAATCGAACTCAAAGCCTTGGCCAAAGTGGTCTTTCCGCTATCCACATGTCCAAGCAGGCCAATATTAAAGTTTATGGGCATTTTTGGGCAGCAAAAATCATTCAAATAAACTGTAAAGTCCTACCAAAACAAAACAAACCAATTGAGGTGGTACACTTTCGATAGTTAGGAAACCGATAGCAATATGTTAATTAACAGATACGTTACTTAAAATCTAACAGTGCGATAGTTAACAGTAAAATACTTTTAAAGATTTTTAGAGATTCAAAACTAAAAAAAAAATAGAAGAAATTGAGTCATTATTAAATTAAAATTAGAGATTCCAAATTAAATAATATTAAAACGAAGAAAACAGTTATATTATTAAATTGAAAAGTAGAAAATATACGTTTTTCGAAGCTTTAAAGTTTAACAACTCTTTTTATCGATATTCTATGTTAGGGACGATCAAAAGTGATCTAAAACATGTTATCAGTTTACCAATCTGGTTCTAGTTCTAAAATCTGTGGTATTATAAAAAATTATTAATCTTTTTTAACAAGTTACTAATCGCGCTAAGCAAACAAACCATGAAGATTTGAACTATGATCCAGCGACTACCAAGATAACGGTGGCACCAATGCCATAAAAACCCACTTACCACTCAAGCTAAAGCTCTCGTCGAAACGGAAGAGCGAAGTTTACAAAGTTTGATGACCGTTTTTACTTTTACTTATTGAGTGGTATTGGCGGTTGGGAGCTCATTTCGCGATCGGTTCTCTTGGCGCGCAGTCCGCAGTTTGGTTTCTACATATCACATAATAATGGCCACTTCCGTTATTCCCACATCCGTTAATCCCGACCTCCAAAAGGAACGCGATGGAGCCAGTTTTAGCAGCGAAGAATTCGCAGCCTTTTGGGCCGGAAGCGAGGAGACTCTAAAGTTCATTCGCGGCGTTCGTAAGTCCATAAATCTCATAATCGCTCTAATCAGGGAAAAACAACTCAAGTGGGTCATGCTGACTTTGCCGTTTTTCTTCTCGAATAGGTGCCTATATGCAACAGGATGTGGATGTGCTGGAGATGCTGCAACTGCAGAACAAATCGCACGAGGAGATCGTCGAGTTCTCCGTGAAGGGAGGCATTGAGGTGGCCAAAAAGCTGCGACGTCTGCAGGAAGAGCGTAACCCTGGCGGCGATGATTACTGGCCGTTAGTGTTCCTTCTTCATATTCATTATAAACCATTCTTATAGCTAAATACGATAATTATCCAGGAAACTGTACGATCACCAAGTGATGTGGGGTCTTGTGCCCGGCGGCAATCCTTTTGGCGTAATGTATGTGATGCTGGTCAAAGCTCTGCAGGCTCAATGCACTCCGGAGCAGTATGAGGACTTTGGCAAGCGGCTGGAACGCTTCGAGATTTGCGGCACCTACGCTCAAACGGAACTGGGTCATGGAACCTACCTGCGCGGACTGGAAACCCGGGCTGATTTCGATCCCAAGACAGATGAATTTGTGCTCAACACACCGTCGATTTCCTCCTACAAGTGGTGGCCTGGCGGCTGTAAGCTTTTTGGCCTAACTTTATCTAACATATAACGTATCTTATCTCACCACTTTCAGTGGGTCACAGTTCCAACTATTGTTTGGTAATGGCTCAGCTGTATATCGACAATAAGTCCAAGGGCCCGCATATGTTCTTCATACAGGTGCGAGATGAGGAGACCCACGAACCACTGCCTGGCGTTCACATCGGTGACATTGGCAAGAAGTTGGGCTTTTGGGGGGTTAACAATGGCTTTCTGGGCCTGAAGAATGTGCGGATTCCAAGGACTCGCATGCTAATGCGACATGCCCAGGTCAATGCCGATGGATCCTATGTTAGCAGTCCCACGAATGTGCTTACCTATTTTGCAATGGTGCGCACGCGCTGTCTAGTTGCCAAAAATAATTCGTTGATGTTGGCGGCGGCTTCCACCATTGCCACTAGATACTCGGCTGTCAGACGCCAAAGTCCCATAAATCCCAAGTGAGTTTTTGCTGAAGTATATATAATGAAAATGAACGAGCCCTTAAGTCATTTCCAGGGAACGTGAGCCCCAGATCATGGATCACGTTACTCAGCAAATGAAGCTTTTCCCGGAGATTGCCACCAGTTTGGCCCATTGGCTGGCCAGTGACTACTTATGGAACCTCTACGATGTGACCATTGAGGATATAGAACACGGAAAGTATGAGCGCCTGCCGGAGCTGCATTCCCTGTCCTGCGCACTAAAAGTAACCTGCTCAATGGACTCTGCCGCTGGCGTGGAAAGATTGCGTTTGGCATGTGGCGGCCACGGGTACCTTATCTCGTCCAACATGAGCAATATTTACGTGAATGCCACCGCAGCATGCACCGTACGAGGGCGAGAACACAGTACTTCTGCTGCAGATCGGTCGCTTTTTGATGAAGACCTGGCGGTCAGCGTTGAGTGGAGCTCCGTTGGCGCCCACAGTTCGCTATCTGGCCGAAGTGCAAAAGAATCCGGAGTTTGGCAAATGGACAGGCAGCTGGGAAAACATGGTGAAGGCCATGCAGTATGCAGCTGCTAAGTAAGTGGAAAATTTTTGAATAATTTCAACCTTAGTTAACTTGTTTTCAATTGCAGTAAGACACGCGTGGCCTTTGAGAGCCTTTCCAACCGGCTGTCTAGAGGCGAGAACCGAAGGGAATGCGGCTAATCATACGGGCATTGAGTTCACCCAAGCAGCCGAGGTTGGTTGGCTAACATATCTTGGACTTTGAACTCTGTTTTTCAAAAATCTCTACATTTTGTTGCCCTTTAGCTCCATGGACGCGCCTTTGTTTTCGGCTCTTTCACCGCTGAAGTGACCGGACCCAAATCCAAAACCCGCTCAGCAGCGCTCAATCGAGTTTTGGAAAACCTTTTGGAGCTGTACCTGGTCAAGGAGACACTTAATCAAATGGGCCACCTACTCAGGGTATGCTAGAGATTAAAAAAGTATAGAATTGCCTAAATGTTCAAGTACAAAATTTTCCCCTTTCTAGTTTATTGAATTGACCGATTACAGATCTGACGCGGCTGCAGGATCGTTTGGAAACGGTGCTCACCAAACTGCGACCCGATGCTGTGGCTATTGTGGATGGCTTCGACTTTAGTGATCTTCAACTAAACTCCACTTTGGGCTCCTACGATGGCAATGCCTATGAGCGTATCTTCGATGCGGCTCTCAAAAACCCGATGAACCAGAAGTCAGTTCCAAAGTCCTTCAATGAACTCCTGAAACCTTTCATGAAGTCCAATATGTAGTGCCTAGCACAGAATTAAGTCATTTGTAAATTCATTATCTAGTGTTGAACTAGATTTCGGTTTATGTTTATGTTTATACCCCGTATGTATTGATTTTGTACATGCCCAGTCTTTTTTGGTTATGATATTGTAAATAACGCTGTTTATAATATATTCTCCTCTTTTACTAAACACAGCTTGTTTTGTTATTATTTCTTAAATTGTGCTCTCGAGTAATATAATCTTCATAATCTAAATTCATTCGCTAAACATGAAAGTTTACTCTTGATTAGGTAGTGACGATCTCTCTTAAAAAAGCTGTTATGTGCACTTTGCCCCTCAAAAGCTTTCTTTCTCGCCGTTTTATTCATTTTCGCTCAGAGGTGCTGTTGAGCTCACAGCTGTTGGTTGGATCTGGTCTTGGAAAGCTATTAAAGTTTACAAAATTATTTGTTATTACAATGTCGCACATCAAGAACTTAATACCGAACACAGTGAATCCAGATCTTCAGAAGGAACGCACGGGAGCCGAGTTCGATGTGGAGGAGTTTTCAGCCTGGTGGCAGGGTGGTCGGGACAAACTAAAGACCAAACGCGAAATTGGTAAATATCAACGTCACTCATCATAAGAGACCCACAACGGCATACGTGATATGGCAACGGTTTTGGCCCTTATTGGCCAATAAGTGACTATCTGTATTGGGTCCAAAGAGTTTAGCTAATGGCCGCAAAGTCCAAGAATAATTAGACATTATTGAACGGCTGAATTAATATTTGAAGTTGCAATGATTAGGTTTCTTATCAGCTCAAAGGGGCTCATCCAAGCGCCCAGGTGACAACAGCAGTTCCAATCGATATAGAAACACTTTTTATCAGTGTTTAATAATTATGCAAACTAGTTAAATAGTTCTCTTTTTGAATTCTTTTAAATTAACAAATAGTATTGTTATTATTTTATTGAACCACTATAATACTTCTATATTTTATAAAAAGAGAAGGCCATCTTCAGTGATCTGGAGGAGGGCTATGGCCTGAACCATGAGTACATGTCCCACGAGGAAGTCTACAATTCGAGTGTCAAGCAGGTGGCTGAGGCTGCTACCAAACTGAAGGCACTGCAGAACAAGCTAAATCCCGGAGGCAATGATATCTGGCCGTGAGTATAAACAGCCAAAGTATAAAATTGGATTCCCCCCAACTTCTTATCTCTATGTGCTTGCAGCGGAGTGCTGTTCAACGTACAGAGCCATGGACTCTTTCCGGCCAATCATCCGGTGGCCACCCACATCACCATGTTCGTGGATGTGATCAAGGGACAGGGAACCCCCGAACAGGTGGAGAAGTGGGGCAAGGCGGCGGAGAACTGCAACATTATTGGCACCTATGCCCAGACAGAGCTGGCCCATGGAACCAATGTCCGTGGGATTGCCACACGGGCGGACTTTGATCCCCAAACGGATGAGTTTGTGCTGAATACGCCTAACTTGGAGGCTTACAAGTGGTGGCCAGGCGGCTGTAAGTGATTAAAATTTGTGGACTCCCATATTCCTTTCTTATTTCTCATAATTTTCCCAATTAGTGGGACATACTGCCAATCATGCCATGGTGGTGGCTCAGTTGTATATTGCTGATGTTCATCATGGTGTGCAAATGTTCATTGTGCCGGTGCGAGATGCCGAGACGCATATGCCTCTGCCGGGAATCGATATTGGTGAGGTTGGCAAGAAACTCGGCATGGTGTCCGTGAACCAGGGCTTCCTGGGACTGAACCAAGTCCGCATTCCGCGCACCAACATGCTGATGAAGTTCGCCAAGGTGGAGCGGGATGGCACCTTCAAGGCCAGTCCGGCATCAAGGCTTAACTACCTAACCATGGTTTACACCCGCTGCCTGATTGTCAATCTGAACTCCACGCTGCTCCTGGAGGCGGCCACCATTGCCACCCGGTACTCGGCTGTTCGGCGGCAGAGTCCCATCGAACCCAAGTGAGTATCTCAGTAGTTTATTATGTTATTACAGAAATTCCCTAACACCATGCAATCTACAGCCAACCCGAACCCCAGATCATGGATCATGTCACCCAGCGTCTGAAGCTCTTCCCCGAGATCGCTAGCGGAATGGCCTATCACCTGGCCGCCGAGTATATGTGGGAGATATATGCGCAGACGGTGCAGGAGGCCAACAATGGCAAGTTCGATCGCCTGCCCGACATGCACATCCTGTCCTGTGCCCTGAAGGTACTCTGCACCACAGACGGCTGTGCCGGCATTGAGCGACTGCGGCTCTCCACTGGAGGACATGGTTACCTCACGGCAGCAAACTTGAGCAATATCTATGGAAACGCTGTGGCTGCATACACATACGAGGGCGAGAACACAGTGCTACTTCTCCAGATTGGACGTGCTTTGGTCAAGGCCTGGGCCTCTTTCGTGGAAAAGAAACCGGTGTCCGCATCGTACAGCTACTTTGCCACCTCCATGCAGTTAAAAGAGTTTCCCAAATGGGACAACTCCTGGCAGTGCATTATCAAGGCGTTGCAGTACACGGCAGCACAGTAAGTTTGGCTTTAAGAGGCTTAAATATTAAATTAAATACATTTAAATATATTTTCCTATAGGAAAACCCGCATTGCGTTCGAGAACTTGGCGGATCGCATGGCCAGCGGTCAATCTCAGGGTGTGGCGGCTAATAACACGGGCATTGAGCTTGTTCGAGCTGCTGAGGTAAGTTAAATCAAATAAAACAAAAAAATTTAAATAGTACTTCAAATTAGAGTCAATTTAAAAGACATTTTAGTAAAAGTGTGTACAGATATTTATTAATCAGACTTTATCAACCAATTTTGGAATATGTTAACCCATTTTTAGCTGCATGGTCGACAGTTTGTGTGTCAGACATTCCTAGAGCAAATCACAGGTGCCAAGGCCCAAAAGCGTTCCCCGGCTCTCAACAAAGTTTTGGAGAATGTCCTCGAACTGTTCCTGGTCCAGACTGTGCTCAATAACCTCAACGATATTTTGAGAGTAAGTCTTCTGCTCTATACCTATAAAGGTATTTTTTATTAATTTATTATTTGCAATCAGTTCATTAACCTCAGCGATGCGGATTTGAGGTCGCTGCAAAAACGCCTGGAGATTTCGTTGGAGAAGTTCCGACCCAACGCGGTGGCCATATGCGATGGCTTTGGGTTCCACGACCGTGTTCTCAACTCTGTTTTGGGCAGCTACGACGGCAATGTTTATCCAAGACTCTTCGATTCGGCCAAGCGCAGCACCATGAACCAAAAGCCCGTTCAAAAATCCTTCGAGACCTACCTGAAGCCCCTGATGAAAGCTAATCTGTAAAGCAAACACGACCAAGTCATGTGGATATAAAACTAATACAGTAAAGAAATCGAGATGTTTTGTTTAAATTAGTTTTATACCAGTTTTATTTAGCAAATCAAAACCAATTTCTCAGTACATTCAGCGCATTTTAAAAAACTAACAAACTAAACGCTTACAAAGTAGCAAAAAAGTTTATGTAAAATTTGACAAAACGTACTATGGGTCGAGAGTAGAACAAACATAGTACTTGTACATATCAAAAAAGTTGCGGTTGCGTTTTTTACAGTGTAGAAAAAGTTGTGTTCAGAAAAATGTTTTAGTTCCTGTTGCTGTTGCTGCTGCTGCTGCTACTGCGGCTGTTGTTCATGTTCTCGTGTTTGTTTGCATCGTGTGTGTGTTTTTGTGTGTGAGTTTCAGTTTGGATTTCGGAAGGGGGAAAATAGTTTTCTGTTCTGATGATGTTCGAAATTTTCCATTGTTATATGCTCTGCTGTCAAAGTAGTAGTATGTTTAATTCATTATTTATGCATTATACACAGTTACACACACAATTGATTTATGTTGCTAATTATATACTTATATGTTATATATTAGTTTTCGTTTTTTCATAACTTTCTTTTCGCAATGAAAATATGGCATGAGAGTTGGAGAGAGAACATTGGTTGACTAACAATTAAACAAGTATTGCAGCTAATTGATTGATTGTGTGAGGGCGTGGGTGTGGGTGTGGGCGTGAGTATAACATTTTGTTGCTGGACTGCTTTCGTTTCAAATGATTTTGCCATGTAAACTTAACAATTAATTTTCACTATTGCATGTGGTTATTATCTGTGGCTGTTGTTCTTCTTGTTGTTGTCGTTCTAATTCGCGTTTGTATTTTGCTTGCAAAACTAAACAATTGTCATTGACAGCGAACGTAAAAACTAAATAAATGCACAATAATTAATGCGTTAATCCGATTTTGATTCTTAGCCATGGAAGAAGCAGTTAATTCAAGCGAAGGAAATCTCGAATAACTCTAAAACCCAAGTGGAAATCTAAATTAATGTACAATTGCTTTCTTATTGACGATTTTCCATTACTTTTCGATTTCAATTTCGTTTTCCAATTTCAATTTCAAATTCATTTCAATAAATATTTTATGGTTTTGTGTTTTCTAGAAAAAAGTAGAAATAGTTCTTTCAATTTCAATTCTGTTTGTTTTTTAGTTCCAGGAAGGTGATTTAGTATTTTTCATTTTTTGTTTTCTTTTTGTTTTGTTTGTTTTAGGAATTACACTAATAATTACATAGTTTTGCTTATGTATAACTTAAAAACATTTATGCATCGATTTCCGTTTGTTATGTGCCGCACAATTCATAATTATAATTATTTTCATTGGACTTCGTTTGACAATTGGTTGTTAAAATAAAGAGTTAAGAGTGTGTGGTTCGACGAGGGATCTACCGAGAGTTGAGAGATAATCGTGATGTATCCAATTCGCATTCGTTATTCAGCTAACAATTATAATGCATACAACTATAATCAATATGCACGAAAGTTGCCTTTTACATCTATGTAGTTGGATGCGCGTGTGTGTGTGTATTATTATAGTTATTATTATTCAATTTTCTCCTGCTCTTTCTGCTTTTGCTCTACATACTCGTAATTCATAATTAATTCGCTTAATTTTGCCCGCCCTTATATTGGTTTCACTATTTATATATAATATATTATTTATATATTAAATTTTGCATGATTTATTTGCAATTATATTTGATATTTTTGTTTGTTTTTGTCTCTTAAAACTTACTTAATTAGAAAAGTCGCATACACACACTCACACACGCAGAGAGTCGGTTGTTTGTCCGTGTGTGTGTGTATATTGCATTAACTTACAGGTAAGTTTTCAATTCTTTTTTTGTTTTTATTTCGTTATTATTTTGTCGATTTGTTTTTTGTTTATTTTAGTTTTATTTACCCCTCACGAAAAATTGTGTGTATTTTTGAAAACGGTAGAAATTTTCAATTGTTTTTTTTTTGTGTTAGTTTAGTGTTATCATTGTTTTAGTGGATCGCTGATGATGGTGCACTTCCACTTCGCACAGTGTATTCAGTTGAGCCTAACCATTCCCAGTCGCTCCGCCTGCGTCCAGTTTTCCGCACCCTCGTCCTCACAGTTTTTTTTCCTGCACTTGGGGTCAACTTAATACCTGCGCGCCGTACCATTATCTCAGGCGTAGAACTCGCGATTATTCGCGTTTTTCGCATACGAATTGTTGGCCGGCGATCGCTTGGGTTCGTCCAGCGCATAGGATCCCTCGTCCTTTTTCCTCATGCGGTACACAATGAACATCACCACGAGTATGGCGCAGAGCAGGCCAACAACGGCGCCGCCAATAACAGCTGTGGAAATGGGAAATAGTTAAGTTGTCTGATTTTATCATACACAATGGTTTGTCAGGGAAATCTTAACTTATAAGTTGATCCTTAAAGCTTTTTACGTGTTCTTCTCATTCACTTAACATTATTATTTGAATTGCATTATATGTTAAAGTTCTAAGATATATCACTCATACGCAGTGATGAATCTACAAAATCTACGAAAAATACGGCTCAAATATTTGCAATTTGTGAATTTTATATATTTAGGTTCTTGACAAATAAGTAAAGCTTATAACTAGTAATATTTACTTGCAATTATTTTAATAATAATGATGTATAACATGGTGATATTAACAAAAGTATTCCTGTAGCAAGTGATTTGGTTTATACTAAAAAAAAAATATCACCTGACAAACAATTTTGACTATTTAAAGCCTTAGTAATAAAGTTTTGGAATTTCTCAAGGTTTATAGATCCACCCTATAGATATACTCACCAGCCAGAATGCCGGGCTGCGAGAAGAAGCTCGACGTGCGATCGTCCTCGCTCATGATGACCACTTCGTTGCCGTTGGGCCTGTGATCGATGCCCTTCGTGTCGGAGGGTTGGCTATTCACGTTCGTATTGGGGTCCAATTCGTGCACGTTGCTGCCACCTGAGCCCGCTGTTCCGGAGAAAGAGAAGGCATTGTAGCGATGAGAAAGAGATGCAGTGTGCGAAAAAGTCAATTTATGCCCATGACGTGCAAGCAAAATCAAACAAAACAGAGAGTGAGACATAGAGTTGTTGTTTTGTTTTGTTTCGTGTTGTGTGGGTGGTATTTCAATTCAATTCAATTGATTTGAGTGTCAATATTGGTTTTAGTGAGCGTATACGATTGTGTAAACATGTGTGTATGTGTGTGTGTGTGTGTTGTGCGTGTTTTAATGAGCTGTTATGCAGTATTTACAAGGCTTAATGTTAGTCGAGCTGCGTTTACTACATAGGGAAACTTACTCCAAAAGCTAGGTCTTAAGTGGTATGTCCCCAAAATCTTTATAAATATATGAGTATGTAAAAAAATAAAGTTCTCTAAAAAGAAATCCTAAAACATTTACTATACTTTCTGATATAAAATATATGACATTATTATTTAAGTCTCTAAAACAAATCACTAGAGGTTTTTAAAGCATCACTGTTAGGATCTACGGTAAGGGGTCTGACTTTTAATTTAAATAATTGTTTGAAGGTTTATCAGGTACAAAGCCAAAGATTGTGCAAAGATGGCTAGATTACCTTTAAGAACCTTGCCAAAGTAAATATACCAAGAGCTGACAGCTCATTTCACGGTAATGAGCAGGGAATTTTCAGCAAAGTTTTGTGCGAAATGAAAAAAGTTTACCGGCTAGGCGAATGCAAATTGTGACACAATTTGCTGGAAAATTTCATCTGTTGACTTAGGCTTACGGATTGACTCGCCCTCAGAAGTATGCAATTATGCTGCTTCCTTAAAATTGACAAACGAGGGAAATTGTGAAAATTCAAAGCCAAAACTGGCGCTGTCGAATAACGTGAGTTTACATTTTATTTAATTGGCATGGCCTGTGTTCATTGTTTCCCCCTCATTCCGGCATTTGTGTTTGCTCCTTATTCTTTACGCAGCTATTGTTTGATCCCCACGCTCCCCATTAAGCTCCCCAAACGGCTTAAGACAAACAAATTGCTTGTTTTGCCCTTGTACCCTCACTTCTGTGCCGCTAATGCACACACATGGATGGATGCTCCCTTGAGGGGCGGCATATTAATTAGGTAATGCCCACGAGGACTCCTTGAATTGGCCCTCGCGAACAAACTCCTCGAATTGATTTTATATGCGCTTTGCAAACTAGGGGCAATCACCGAGAAAGAGTGTTCTTTGAGTCGCTCTGGAGATATAAATATTTGCCTTTCAGTGCGATTTCCAAGAGCAAATGGATTTCTCAGCTCCTAGCTTTGAGATAGCTTCGCTGCCTTGCCATCACATTGATTCCCTGCTCGTCTGTCTGCCTTTAAGTCTTTCTGTTTGTGCAGAACCAATAAAGGTGCCATCATGTGTGTGTGTCTGGATTTGATGGGAAAATGCACTTTGTTGCCCAGATTGGAGATTTGGAGAGGGAACACACTTTGTGCTCCAATGTTTCGTGTGGTCAGCTGTGCGCAATTATGGCAAAATTATTGCCAGTGCTGTGTGTCACCCGCGTCAGCCGACCGTATTGATTGTGTTTGTGTTTTCGATCGAGGCGTGGCGTGGAGTGGCGTGGCGATTGCAAAGCAAACATCGAAGCCATAAACCCACAAAGCCCACACAGTCGATTGCCATTAGGCCATGTTTCAGATCCTGACGGTGCTCTGCGCGCTTTCCTAGGACCATACACTGTGATTGTTAGGGATTGTAATCCCTAAAAAAAATCACTGTCATACCCAAGAGTATCTTTAAGAAAGAATTACTGAGCTGCCACAGAAATCTATAAACAGTAGAGCTAAAATATGTTTTCAATTTCAAAAGTCCTGGGGGAAAAAGTTAAATAATGTTCTGACTTTTCCAAAATAATTGAGCAATATATATATAAACTTGTAAAGTAAAACTGCAACTTTGAGAGACTTACATTATTTTAACTATGTTTTAAATTGTAGAAACATTTTCTCCCAGTGCAACCACCCACAAAGCCTTAGTAAGAGCATCAATGCCTCAAGTAAGCGGCTACAGTTACGCGCAGAATGCAAAAGGGAGTGGGTAACAGAAACAGGAGCCTCTTGCCATTGCCAGGAATCAGTGATTTTTCATTTGAAGTGCCTGCGAAGCACGCCAAGTGTTTTTCCCCACCAACAAAGCACAAAATCACTGCGCGGCTTAGTGCGATTTTCCGGGCGATTTTCATTCACCAAACTGCAGGAGGCGGAGCACTCGGGACAGTGTTAATGGAACTTTATGCCTAGGGCAAGAATTGCAGAACGTATTTCCCCCAGCCTTGACTCCATGATGGAGTGCTTTCACTGTTGCAGCTTAATCGATTGTTTGGCTTTGGCATTGTCTTTGCCCTTTGTTTGTTCACCGTTTTACCGTCACGATAAAAGCATTTAAACTATTCTTAAAATATTCGCCTTAATCTAGCGCTAGCTTAAGGTTAAAACTAAACACTTAAACGATGAGGGTCGAATGAAAGTGTGTTTGGCTCTGCGGGAGTCTTTCCAATCGAATGAACGACACGAACAGAATGTAAACGGAAATGATTCAATGAATTGGTTTATGAACGAATGAATGTGTAGGAATTATTATGTGATAAATTGGTCAATCCTTGGACAGAGACAGAGACAGAGACAGAGACAGGGACATAGGACAGACTGAGACTGAGAACGAGAGGATTTGCAGGACACCCGCAGCGTTGACCGTAGACTTTTCAGAGCGCGATAAATAAACTAAATCATATATGAACACACACCAAATGTGAAACTTAAATTGACTCAAATATACTTGTAATTTAAAGTACATAAAGTGCACACACGCAAACTACTTAAATGAAAGCAAACCAAGTCTCCATAAAAGCCAAAAAGCAACAACTTAAAATAAGATAAGCACGTATTATATATACACAGAAATTGATTGATTCTGTATTTGTGTAGTTTAAAACTTTAAAATGTGGCCAGTTTTCTGTGTATATATGAAAACCAAAATTTCTGTTCAGGTATTTTTTGTAGTAAATCTTAAAACCAAAGCATAGCTACAAAATCCAAATAAGTAAATATATATATCAGTGCCAGGACTCAAAGGACAACATAAATGATGTGCAATAAAGACAGTAAAACAAATATGGTGGTAAGCAAAAGGTACAACAAAACACAAAACTACATAAATAAATATATAAATATATAAACAAAACCAAATAAAAAAATGAGAAGTAAGAAAGAAAATGGTAAAAATAAAAACCACTGACGTCCGCGCTCTGTAATATCTCCATCGTTGCCACCGACTCTTGAACCATCGACATCGCCGTCCACATTCTCATCCTCATCGCCGCCATCCACATCGAATTCGTCCTTAAAGATTGGATTTTCGTTCACCGTTTTGGGATCATGGATGATTTCGTCGTCTGAGATTTTGGGAACAACTGGCGTCTGAGTTGCCGATTCGGGATCATCGATGTCGATTTCTTTGTCCAAAGATTCACTATTTTCAGTGTCGTCCTCATCGTCTTCATCATCAGAGTCGATGCTATCGCCACTGCCCTCCAGGTCCAGATCCTTATCGAAGGGCGGGAATATGGGCTGATTGGGGGGCAAGGGAATCGTGGGCGCGGTCGTGGTCGTTTTGGTACTATAATTGGCAGTCCGCTGGGTTGTCGAGGATGTCGATGTGGTACTTGTTGCTGCCGTTGTGGTGGTTGCGGCAGTTGTCGTTGTTGGGGTGGTTGCTGGCGTTGGTGTCGAACTCGAAGTTGTTGAGGTTGTGGATGAGGTTTGTGTTGGTGTATGAGCTGCTGGATATAGAGATGCGATTGTTGGTGTTGTTGTTGTGTATGATTTGGGGAAAAGGGTGTTGAATTGTCGTTAATGCTAATGTAACTAATAACTAAATTCGATCGATCTTTAGCTGGTACTCTATCTGTATCTATAACTGATGCTGTAACTGTTACTGTATCTGTAGCTGTATCTGTTGTTGGAAGTGGTGTGTTTGTTGAAATTGATGTAGAAGTAGAAGTAGAAGAAGTGGTTGCAAGTGTGGAAGGTACACCAACGAGTGTTGCATTTACATGACTAGCTTGATCTTTACCGATTGCGTTAATGCCAGTGCTATGGCCACCGATCTCACTACCACTGCCACTGATGATGCCGTTCTGGCTGTTGATGTTGATATTGTGGTTATTATTGTTCGCTGTGGTGCTACTACCAATGATTGTGCCACTATTCGTTTGATGATTATTATTGGGATTGAGATTGATATTCTGGCTGTTGTCGATCTGATTGTGATTATTATTGTTGTTGAATCTACTCGAGATGAGGTCGCTGTTGCTGTTCTTGCTGTTCTTGCCGAAGTTCTCGTTCGAGTTATGCTTACTGTTTATGCCGGCGCCGCCGTTCTGCGAAATGCGCGTGTTGTGCGAACTGTGCGAGTGTTGGTCGGGTTCGGCGTCCTCGTCATCGGGTCCGAAGCCGGAGCCAGAATAGTCCGGTTCTTTCTCTAGATCTTCGTGTATCTGCAATGGAATTGAGCAGGAAAGTAGAGGTCAGTTTGGATTTCATAAAGTTGGGTGTTGGGTGCTTGGTAATATTAAAATGGTAAAAAACATACTCAAAATATTGAATTAAATTTCGCATTTTATATTTTTTATCAAGGTTCAAATTAGGGATATGTTTATAGAAAGTTAAAAAAAAATATCACAAAAATTTTTCCAAAACATTTAAATTTTGTTATTTTTGTGAAGATTTGAAACATATATGTATATATACAATTTTATATGTTATTGTTTTTAGGACTTTAAGGAACAATTGACAACTTCAAAATTTTAAACGCATCGATAAGTCAACAAATTGGTTACTATTTTCTAAATCGTTCTCAACAAAATAAAGGAACCAAAAAACTTGTTTCACATTCAGTAATGGAGTAATCAGGTACTTCAGAGAAAATAACAATTTTAAATCTAAGGTTTTTGCTAAATATTTTCCCAAGTGGCACATGATTCGAATAAAGGAAATTTGTTCTCAACAAAGACCACTTTTGTGCGCAACAAATAGCAGCTGTATTCCATTGAAAATTATGCACGGTACGTGTCCTTGAGTCGTTCCACATTCGCGTTTGAGATGCTAAGAGGGATCGAGACCCTTGGGTCATGTCCTCCGGCCTTCGGGGAACACATTTCATGCGGCCCATTGTCTGACTGAGCTTCGACTCTGACGGCTTTTTGCGGTTTATTCGCACCAAAACAAGTACAAAAACCTCAACCAAGGGGGAGGATGCGGGGGGAAAAGGACCCGACCAGAGGGCCATAACAACTGTGACCAGAACCAATTGGCCAGAGACAGCCGTGGGCCAACTGAATGACAGAGACAATTCCCGGCCGCAGACGCCAGCTCTTGTTTATTGACTTTAATTTCGTTTGCCGCTTGTTCGGGCCATAAAAACAGTGGCCAAAATAGAAACAGAGGCGCAGAGGGAGACGGCCAACTTAATTGAATTTCTTCACGCGTTATGAAATGCCCTATAAAAGCCGTGTTCCAAGACTTGGCAGTTGGCCAGCCAGCCACCCAACCACCCAACCAGCCAGCCAGCGACACTTGTTGACCCCCGACCCTATCATTTAGCCCACATACCATATATATTATATAGACAAGGCCGACAACTAGCGTGAGTAATGGGAATGAGCTAAAATTGAGTGATTGTGGCCGAGAGGAAGCAATTAATTTTCCAATGACAGAGAATTGAAATTTGTTTTTATTCGAGCTTAAATTAAATTTTCCAATAGAGCTTGGAGCATTCTTTTCATTCATTCGAGGATTTACAAACAGTACTGTGGCTGCTCCACGGCATTCATAACCGAAAATTGAAAGCACACAAGCCGGAGGCCGGATTTTCAACAAATAAGAGAATTTAAAAACAAACGTAAAAGCTGGTTAAAATGAGAGTTGGGACTGCGAGAATTCCTCTTATTCCTCAAATATACCTAAAGAATGGTTTATATAACTCTCCAATAACTTATTCCAAATCCTCTTTAAATGGGTAAAAATTTAAATTCGCATCTTGGTGAAAACTTTATTAAAAATTAAAACTTTAAAAGATATTTGGAAATTAGTAACTCTCAAGCTTTATTAATATTTTTAAGCCGTGAAAAATCTATAAACCACCTATCTGGCTTATGTTGCGAGCCCAGAATACAGTTTCCATATAAATCGGTCTTACATCTTATCCACAAATATCCCCAAGCCAGGAAGCAAAAAAAAAAAACAACCAAATATTATCCTTGCAAAAACTTTTTCAATTTCGCTGATGTTTTTGTTGTTTGCTTTCGTTTCATATCTTCACGTATCGTTTGAAATTTAATTAAAATATTTGTGCATTGCGTATACGCAACGTTGCAAACGTAGACCCACACCGCAGCATACATCATCCTGTGCAGGACAGTTGGCAAGCAAACGCTTGACCAAAAGCACTCATAAATATACCTCCAGCGAACGAACGTGGGTCGCGGTTGGAGGATTGGGAGGATAGGAGCACCCCAAGTGGCCATAAAGCATGCCGCAAAAACAAAACAACACCAAAAAAAAAATAGAAGAGTGTTTGTCCCAGTACTCGCAACACTTTCGTTCCGACCGAGTTTATTTAAAGCGTTTTATGCGCTCTCCTCTCTTTTCAGCCGCTGCACGCTGTTTTGCCGCTTGATTTATGCAGCAATTAGCAGTCAGCAAAATGGGGCAAGGCAGTAAGCAGAAAGTGGCGAATGGCAGCCAGCATTTCACATGACTTAGCACGGGGTGCCCCCATGTTGCATACTTTCGGGTCTTAAATGAAGTCCTGCAAAACTTGCAGTTTCATGAGTTTTCCCCTCCTCCATTTAAACGGTTTATGGGCGCAAACTTTTTCCTTGCAAGGGGACAGGATCGATAGGTCCTGCGGCAACTGTGGCCAACCAAACGAGCGAGTGCAATGTGAATTTATGCTATAAATTGCTTTGTTAATAAAACACGAAGCGAATGCCAAGAAGCGGGTGGTGTTGGTGCAAAAGCCAGAAAGCAGATGCTGCACCATCGCCATCCTGAGGTGCAATGTGGGTCATGCATGAATTTAAATGATGTCATTTCATCGGGACCACCTGCTGCCAGGCACCGAAAATGGAATGGGATATGCTTCTCCACTGCATGCCGCATTAAATTTGCATTTGCAGGCAGCTGATGCTGCTGCTGCTGCTGCTGCAGCTTCTTTGGCTGGCCAACATGGCGTATGCTTGACACCATTTTGATATATGACAGCGAAAATGAAATATTCCAGCCAGCTGGGCGAGCATTTCCATAAAACGGAAATTGTTTCAATAAAGCGTTTAAAAACTTCTCGGGTCGAGCCAAAAAAAAATTTTGCAAGCAAAATGAGAAAATAAGACATCCGTAATGAGCGAAAATTGTGTCAGTCAATTATAAGAATAGTAAGGAATAACTACATTTAAAGGAGCGAAAAAATTGAGAACCGACAAGTAGAGTTAAGAATGGCTGCAAGGCACGTTTTATGCATAAACAACAAGCTGAGTGCAATGCAATTTTTTTTTTCTTTTCGACTTTTCACAAACATCACACATGTTGGCCCGGAGGCAAAAAGTTTTTTTTACCCCCATCTCTTCCCCCATTCAGCATAATTAATGCCTTAAATTTCGATTCGACTGTAATGCCAACATAAAACAGGCTCAAGAACAATCCACCCACATCATCCTTTATCTTGAACAAATCCCGGCCAAATCCAGTACGACTTTATTTTGCAAATAAATAACTTGAAACTAAATACAAGAAGCTTTCAAATTACCGAGCAACATAAGAAGCTGTTTGGGCCAAGTTTGAGTTCCAGAGAAAAAGTTTTGCTAACGAGTAAATTGTCGATTTGACAATGTTCGCAAAGTGCGTGACTTGAGTTGACCGAGTTGCTGGAAACATTTGGAAAAATCCTTGGCCAGGGCAAGTTTTGGTTTTTAGTGCTGGTTTGAGTTTTCCCCTTTGCCCCACTTTATCCCCTAAATTTTTACGTAACCACTTTGACCCTGTGTGTTCCCTTTACCCCTTAACACAAAATTTCGCATTGTGAATGCTACTTTGGGTATCCAAGTGGCCTGCTAAACATTTGCATGGATATTTCTGCAGGAAATGGCCAAAGTTTGTCTGGCCAAAAGGAAAGGCCAGGGGGACGTAAAAGGGTATGGAAAGCAAACCACAATCCCAGGAAAATTGATAGCCCCAGCCAATCCCCGAGTTCTCGGCTTTGTTTTTCCCAGCATTGGCATTGCTCAATAATTGCTTGGAGGAATCTCTGGGGGGTCCTAATTTATTTACATGCACTTGCAACTTTGGCCTACGGGGAAGGGTCGAGACAGAAAAAGAAAAGCCGACTCAGCTCAACTCGGGAAACTCAATTTTCCAGCTGGGAGATAACTTACGGCTTTATTTAGACAACGAAATTGAAATTTCGTTTCGCTTCGCTTTTCCTCTCCACTTTTATGTCATTCCTTTCTCGCTCGACAAGAACTTTTTCGAAATATATATAGATAGACAAGTTTTAAGATACTTGTATTTTATATTGTATTTTCTTCTCTATTCGCTTATTATTTAGCAATTGCCCATTTACATTTAGATGGGAGCAAAGGCATATAAACCAATGAACTGCCTAAAAGGGTTTCGTAAACTACACCAAAACTCGTTAGCACCCATACTTATGCATTATGCATATTCATTGTGCACATGAAAAAGGAAAATGTTGGGTCTGTTGTAACAAAATTACTCTGTTAAGCCCAGAAAATATATAGAGTTATTCGTAGTCTAATAATATTTGGTAAAAAATAAAATATATTTTTTTTTTATTTAATTTATACAATTTTATACATACAAGATCAACAAGGTTTAAAGAAGTACATTTTTAAAGACAATAAGGTCCTAAAAATTTAAAATTTAATTACGCTGTTATTTTGAAACTTTTTTTTTTGTTAATGAAGAAGGTTCAAACTCTTTAATTTAAGTGATTAATACCTTTGAATCGAACATAAAATATTAAAAATGTTTTTCTATTTATATTTATTTCCCCATTCTGAGCTCTACATAGCAATAATTGCTTTTTAAATGCAACAAATGAGCAACACAGGGCTTTCCTCAATTCTCTGCAACAAATTGAAAAAGTTTTTGGCTGAATAGCGCGATGTTTTTGCTTTTGAATGCCTCTCAAGGGTTTCACAACTTTCACTAACAAACAAACAAACGCACACGAACACACATAAATAACAAAGAAAATTGTGTCGTGGCCTTGCTGAGGCTAACAATTGTTGTTATAGTTGTTCAGTTTTTCCTTCTCTATTTAGTTTGTTTCTATCTGCACAACTCTTCAACGAAGAAAAGCCTTTTGTTGCATCCAATTGTGCAAGGCCACACCCACCCCAAAGCCTTTGCCATAATTTGACACTTAATTGGCAGCTGCATTGCAGAGGGAAAAGCGGGAAAATCCGGGAAAAACTGCACATTTATCAAGCTCAAGTCTGTCAGCGGTGTGACCGCGACTTTTGCTTAATTCCTGACTTTTTACAGCTCTTTATCATTTTACCTTTAAAGGATGCGAACGCGGATCCGGACACATGCCAATTTGTATTTCCCTGTGGTGTTTTTTGCCATTTTATCAGCTGGCAGAGATTTATGTACGAACATTTTTTTTCGGGCAGGGCAGGACTTTAATGATTTTTCCGTGTTCAAGTGACACAAATTTTCGACTCGCGAACAAGTAACAAAATTTTGCCAACGCGACAAAGCGCAGCGAGGCGTTCGCCTTGGACTCCGCAACCGCTGCCATCGTCATTATCATGGCAAAAGTCCCAGCTCATCAGCAGACGGAAAAATCAATAACCGCACCCAGGCTTTCCTTTCCATTCCATTCCTCTGTTTTTTTCGGCTCGCTCTTTTTCTCTCCTATCTCCACATTTTTTATGATTTTTTTTCTGCGCAGTTCTCGCACAAATAAATTAAAAGCCGCATCATCAGCATTAGCCGACAGGAAAGTAAATCTGTGTTAGCTGTAGTACAACCCAGCCATTTGCCTCCATAAATAATAATTTTCATTTTTTTTTTGTTAAGCCTACTTTTGCGGGCGGCAATTAATAAATGAGCTTAGGGCCCAAGCTCAAAATACGAAACCTGCAATTCATTTGGGAGGTGGAGAAGAAAAGCGATTGCAACATTTACTCCAGTTTCCGCATTACTTGTTACTTATGCTAATTGCGAAAGCTGCTCCGCCTGCAGGTTACGACATAATTAATCCTTTTTCCAGGTCCTTTTTGGCATAATCGAAATTGATCAGCAAGGCCAAAGGGGAAATATGAGTTAAATTAGGAAGATATGCAGGCATTGGAAGGGGCTGTTTTCTAATTCAGTACCCGAAGTAATTTGCATATGAAGTCGCTGTTTCTGAGAGACATTTGGCGGCTAATAAGGCAACATTTTCATTACAGCCACTTGGCAGGACCCCGAAGAACTGAGCCGTATCCAAGCCATAAACTGCTACTAAAAGGTGCTCCGGCACTGGAAGAAAATAAGGATCAAGTTTCAAAAAGAAAATTGTTGATTTAATATTGACTTAATTTTATAATATATGAGTGAAGCCTCTCAATTCTTAAATATTTAGGAAATAAAAAATATTTAGGAAAAAATTTAAGGTAAAAACATTTTTAATATTTAATATTATTTAAGCTTCTTGTTTACATAATATTATTTTTGTGGTTACACTAATATGGAGTTTTTATTAAAATATCTGAAATAGTTACAATTTTGAAAACCAATTTTCTTACTGCAGGACATACTAGAGATCTTGTGAAAAGTTTCTGCATTTTAATTGCACGAACAGAAGAGTTTGGGAAGAATGTTCTGCTAGAGAAGCCGCTGCATCCGCATCGGGCTTAATGTGTGCTGATGCCAGAAGAGGTTTAAGAGCCACCGGGGGAAGTAAAGGATGTGATGCTCAAGCACACACATATATAGTCCTGGGGAGGATGGGCTACGACCACATGGGCTGGGTTACAAGGAACTTTGGAAACTTGACTGACTGCATCTGCTCGGCTGTGACTTATTCAGCTGCCACTCCTCCTTCCAATGGCCCTGCCCGCCCCTGTTACCGTTGCACATCATTAAAATTTTAATGCAACTCATGGGTTTTAGCCCTTTTAGCCGGCGACAATGCTTGTGGGCGTGGTCCAAACAGTTCTTGCTCAGTCAATTGCGAAAGCTTAGAAAACGGCAAGAAATGCGAGGCAAAGCGTCGCAAAATGTGGAACGGAAACCAAAGGAGGTTGCTGAAAATGGGCTAAAAGTGGATGGAGCGCAGTACCAAAGTGTGATCGACTGTGCGATGAGCTGCACAAATTTGTTGCCTAAGCTGATTGCTATGGAATCTGTTCAGTGAACGCTGAAGCAAACTTTCTAAAGATGAAACAAAAAAAAAAAACAAAAAAAAAAGGAGGAAAACAATTTTAATGCTCTTTTATTTGCTTAAATATTATATCATTTTAAAAAGAGAATTTGTGCATCCATAAGTTCGCGTATATATACATCTTGAACAACGTGAAACGATTTATTTTTCCATGCGTAGACAATGATATAAGTTTTTTGTATTGGTTTTATTTATACTGCACAGAAATATTCTATTTTATTCTATATTAATTTTTGAAGCTCCTTTATTCAGGTTCAAACTCAACGCACTAAGGCCAAGGCTATACTTTATTTGAAGTAAGTGCTGCTCATTACTGGTAGAAATGCAGAATCAATATGCGTGGCCATGCATTGAAAAAACCTTGCTTGCTTGCTGGAAAACGCAATTAAAAACAAAATTGAAAGGTTGGTCATTCGGTTGGCTCGCTCATTGGTACTTACGGTTGACATAAAATTTTCCATTTAATCAAGCTCATATTGTGGCACTGATTGATTGAGAAACCGCAAGCCCATGCCAAGACCTCTTAACCTTGCCACATGCATTGTAAACATTGCAATCAAAATAAATATTCATGTAGTCGTTGGCTCCACACCACATGACACCGCACAGCACCACCCCCTTTGTGACCACATTTGTATTGAGGCAACAAAAGCGGATGCAGCTGCTTGGGAATGCAATCATCGCCAGCAGCACGTAGCTGCAAATGTAATTAACTTGGCAGCTGTGCCACGCCCTAAAAAATGTAAGTAAGCAAGAAAGGAGCAGGGAAGAAATTCCAGTGCTGAATTATTCATGGCAGTGGCAGTTGCTTGACCCAGGCCAAGAAGGGCAAAAGGAAAAGAACATGAAGAACTCCTGTCAGGTTCAACAAACTCGCCTCACGTTGCGCCTAAAAGCATGCAACACTCAAGAGTGCGGTTACAAGTCAAATTGCTGGCAGGAAGAGCCGCATCTCCATCCTCATCCCTTTTTTCCCCCGCCTCAAGAGTCCTGACAAACGACAAATGGCAGTTAAAAGAGACTCCACCAAGGGAGGCTTTTTCTAGTATATGGCAAGAAAATTTTCAAGAAATCTTTTGAAAATTTAAGATAATAATTTATGTAACCCAAGTAAGCCACAGTAAATCCTACAAAAAAAAAAAAAACACTGATAACAGATGTTTTTGGCGCTTGCGAAGGCAGTTCCCATGGTTATTTTTAGGAGATTAAAATGTTTACAGGGCAAGACTCGTTAACTTCTTAGTTTTCTAACCTTTCCTTTTTATTTTTAAATCAATGTAAAGTGCCTGTAAAGTTCCAGCAATTTTGTTTACCACTAAAGGAATTCAAATTTATTAGTTGTTTAAATAGTTTATAAAAAAAACCAATTCTATACAAATTGTAAATTAGGTTGTTGTTCTATTTACGAATAATAAAAATATTTTTTAGAAAAACTATTTCATGTTAAATGGTAAAATAATCAAAAGTAAATTAGTAATATTTTTCTGTGTACAAAATACTTGATACTTTTAATTTATTTTCTGAGCAGAAAAAGACGCTGTTCGTCCGTAGACGTAGACATTTCAACGTTTTCTTTCAACCAGGCAACAGTTTCTTAAACAGGACCTGCCCTAGTCGCTTCCATCCGTCTCATTCCACTGTCAGTTGTATCCATCTTTTTATTCGACAGTTGTCTGTCTGTCTGTCTGTCAGTCATTCAGTCAGTCATTCAGTCAGTTTCGGGGTCCAGCGAAAGCAACATAATTGAGGAGACCCCTCCACCTGGCCTGTGTACTCAGCAGAAAGTAGAGACGACTCCCATTCTACATTCCTTTGGCCAGGATTTGAAATTCAAAATGCTGGCGGCCTTTTGAAGAGGGAGTCCACCCAACCTCATCATTCCTGGCTCCACTGCTGGTTTGCGATTTGAGTTTTGAGATGCTTCGAGTGCAGTTGTGGTGCACAAAACTGCGTTCTAATTGAAGAGCATCCGGTAACAATAACATTTGAAGAGGTAGAGGTAGAGAGTTAGTGCGCTGGAGGTCTAATCAAATTCCGGGATAATCGCCGAAATGTATGCAGCCCAGCCACATCAAAGATACTTAGGAGCAAAACCAATTTGGGCCAGGACTTAAATCAAATTATGGTTCGAATGGGAGGGCCCTTCCCCACGCACACATTCTCCCCATTTTCGAGCCTGCTCCTAATCTGAGTTTAAAGCGAGTGAATTTTATGGCTGGGTTTGCAGCTACAAATTGTCGTAAAGTTAAGCGAATTTATTGGCATACATAATGCATGAGGGGAGACCTACGTTCTCACTTCAGGCACAATACAATACAATGCGCATAGCGTTAGAGACAAACAGAGAAAACAAAATGGCGACAACGCCCCCATCATCATCGTCGCCATTTTCCCCTCGCTCACAATTCGCGCCGTCGTCGTCGTCAACTTTGACAATGACTTTTCGCCAGGCTTCCAAATGTTATGCCAGCAGTCTCAGTTTTCCACCCATTTTCCCTTCATTTTCCCCCATGTCCCATGTCCGTGTTAACGCATTTGTATGCGGCGGGAAACCTTCTATTCTGATGTTCTCGATTCTGTTATTGTTGCTGCAAATAGCTGGATTCCTTTGTTGTGTTTGGTGATATGGCAACTTTAGCTTGAAGTTTGCATTGCTAAGTAAATAGAAGTAAAATAAAATCTCTTGATTGCACAACTAAGTGATGTGGGGATTAAAAATATGGCAGAAAACAAAATTGTTAGTATCTAATCTATCATAAATGGAATAAGAGTTTAGGTGCAAAAATAAAACTAAGGATAAAGGATTTCAGGGAGAGCAAATGCAATGCATTTTGAATGAATATCTTATAAATAATTATTAGAATATTTTACATTTAACATAGCACATGTGAAAAAACAAGTAGCTTAAAAGCTGAAACAAAAGAATTTGAGCAGAATGTAGCAAGTAAACTTAATAACTCAACAGAAATTTATTTTAAAAACATTTAGCGACTAAATTATTAAGGCTTACCCTTCTAGCTAGATCACAAACTCCAGTCAAGGTAGTATTTATTTAAAATGGTTTTAATTCAAGTTATCATTCCGCAATTATGATTTTCAGGAAACGAGCTTTTTTATTAAAACGACTCCTTTGCCATTTCACACAGTCCTTTACAGAGTATCCCATTACTAACTGAGAGAGAGCTAAAAGAGCCACCTCCAATGGCTCGTGCTTTGGGCGTTTAATTCAATAGACATTCAGGCTTGCCTGCGTCAACGTGGCGTATGCGCAATAACCCACAAAACAGACAGCGGCAGATGTCTCATAAAAAGGAGCTATTCTGCCCCTCCACAAAACAGTTTGGCCCTTGTGGCCTCGGATTACTAATGTTGTTTTGGGTGGTGTTTTGGTTTCAGAAATTTCATCCCCCCTCCCCCAGAGATCTCTGGGACTCATTTGACTTACTCTGGGAATTATGTTATGTGAAATAATGCAGCATCATTTGTATGCTCGTATGCTGGCCAAAAGCAGAACGACATTGAGTAATGAATGCACGGCACAAGTGGATGTCGTTCCTTCTGTCTCTTTACCCCTTCTTTGACATTTAAAAGTCGGATTTTTCTGCAGTTGCTAGCTGGAAATGAAACCCATACCATAAACTCATTTGCGAGTGTTGGCTAGCACACACAGTCTCAATAAATTTCAATGTCTATCGGTTAAGAACCCCCATTTTCTAACAGTTGACAGCTGTGTGGGTGGCATGCATTATGTATTATGTGAGCTGTCACCAATAAATTCCCATGTAAGCAACTGATATTGACAGCTTGAGTACGACAGCGTAGCGCTGGAAATTATATGCACGTACTTAGGCACAGGCATCTGTATGGAAAAGAACCGAGTCCTGAGTGCAGGATTCGGAATACAGGATAATGGGTAGCATATTTCGCAACACCTAACCACATCATCAAAATGACAAAGAGGGGAAGGCGAAGTGGGAGTGTCAAGTGCTGTTTACACAACACAACATTCAGTGGCACACTTTTTCGGGTGGGGGTGGGACCCCCTTCCCATTATTCCATTCTAGCCTTGTCAATCGATGTTAATTTATTGTCAATGCGCATTTCTCTCTTTCGGTCTCCCTCAATCCGACACGAATTCCGATGCAGGGGCTTACCAGTTTGCGTGTGTATGCTATGCAAAAAGGCTTTTCCTCTTGGCCATCCACAAAAACACGTGCGCCATGTGCACGTTATTAATCAACAAGGACCTACGACAAGCTCGTTTTCCCCCCTCTCACTCGGGGTTTGTCCATTTCGGAAAATGCAACGAGATAGTTCAGTGTTTGAGTGTGTGTGTGCGTTAGTACACAGCGAATAAAATTGGGCTTATATTTAAGAAAAACATTCTGAAATTAAACTCTTTCCAAAACGTGTCTACCTTATAGAACACCTTCCTTCCTCTTTCAGGATAAATCATAGGGCATACATCATATCACAATGAGTTTAAGAAATATGTTTTCTACCGTTAACGTTAGTCTTCTTTTTGAGATACTCTTAATCCTTTGCGTAAAATAATTTAGTTTACAGGTCGGCCATCTTAATTTCTGTAAACCAGAGGAGTAATAGGATGTAAAAATTTTTTAGGATTAAGCTCCCCTAGGCTAAAATGTGTATACATAAAAGTTATAAGCTATTATTTAAAGGTTCAGTTAAGCTATTATCAATTATTTAACAGTTTTTTATAAAGTAAAAGCCGGTATAAAAGTTTGTTAGGTAAAAAAAACCTTCTTAAAAACATTAAGTTCACGGCACCAATGACTGTTGTCGTAACTTTTTAAAGAAGGACAACTTATTTTTCAGCGTTGAACTTAAGAACATTTTTTTCACTTTGTCGAAAAAATACCTTGAAAACCTTTCCAAGATCAATGCCCTGAATCTAGAATGTTTTTCTGCGTGTAGTTATGTGTGCTTAGTGGCGCTGAGCTGTTGGCTGCGTACATTGCATGCAGCTTATTACATACAAACAAACGCAAACGCATGGGCACCCAAAAGCATCACATATGCATGCATATGTTTGCATATGTATGCCTCCTAAAAGTGCACAACAAAAGTTCATTATCTTGTTGACACGTCCCACAAAAATTGGCTTAAACAGGCGCTTAGCCTGAACAACTTTAAATATTAAAGATTCGCCCCAATTCGTTGTCGAGTGATGGGAATCATTAATCACATGCAGCGTTGATTAACTTGAGCCAAGTAGAATGACATATTAGAACTCAGTCTGAATAATCTGAGAATCTATCATAATTCAGGAAGAGCAGAAACAAACCATTAATAACACAATAATGAATCCCCCAGTAGGGATGACTCAACAGCGGAAAGAGGAAACCATGCGAATCCATCAAGCCACTGGCCTAATCACTTTAAAGATCCAACTGTGGTTGTTGGCCCAATAGATCAACAGAGCGCATAATAAATAGCATTTAGGTTTCTTTTTCTTTTTTTTTCTGTATGTTACCAAAGAGAAGAGAGATAGAATTAGGAGCGTTGAAAAAAGAACAGGCAGCACATGAGGGACGTTTTTACGTTTGTCAGTTGCATAAAACATAAAAATGCCAACACATTCGGACGGACAAGAGTCACGATGGCAGCAGCAGGCAGGAGGCAGCAGGCTACAGGACCACCGCAGCGGAAATGGTGCAAAAAGCGGAACGAGAACGAGAAACCATAGTGCGAAGGAGATACGGAGCCTCGGAAAAAAGCACAAAGAATGTATAGCTTAGGGCTCCGAACCTTAAAATACCCTTGCAGTCAAATTAATCATGTTTAAGCCGTCTAAATTCATTTTATTCCTACCTGAAAGGCTCTATTTTAAATAAAAATATTATTATGCTAAAAACTTTTGTGGGTCTGCCCAGGACACTTATGTACTGCAGGCGAGTTTTTTCTTTTTGTACCCACTGAGCTGTCGTTCGATATTATTTGATATTTAATCTATTTTTGTTTTTGTGAATTCATGTTGGCGTACTTCCTGTATCCTGCAATTAATCATTTGATCAAAAGCAAAGACGTTTGCTTTTAGCTAAATTTCTATATAAGTTTTCAAACCTGTAATGAATTACCTACAATTTTAATGGAATATATATCTGGGACTTATAAACCAGTTTGTGCCGAAACAAAACAAGAAGGGTAGAACAATGAAATCCGCTTTGAGAGATTTTATATACATATTTTAAGACAAAGTCGCCGAAAATACCAGCTAAATGTCCAACACGCTTCTGGGATGCCTTCGTTACCATGCGACATTAATAGCCAAGTCAATAGCTTTTGAGCGTTTGTTGATCTAGCAAGAGTTACTCGTTAAAGTATGCAACGTGGCCCTGCTCACTGATTGAATTCCGCAAAAAAGTTTCTCTCAATTTTCTATTTATGTTGGTCCTTCGCCCCTTTTTTCGCCGTCAAAAGAGCACAAAATGTTTAATTAAATTCACGCGGCAATAGGAAAGAAATCGGAAACCAAAACGAGTGAAGGAAAATAAACGAAAAAGCCAAAGAATTTAATTAAACTTTTTCTATTTTTATTCGCTGGAGTTCTCGTTTTTTTTTTTTGCCGCAATGTCAGCCACGCATTTTAATTAGTTTTTTTTTTTTTTACTCCCAAGTATGAGTGAGCGGAAGTGCGCGTATGTGTTTGAGTGTATGTGCTGAAAGGGAATCAAAAGTGTGAGCCAACAATTGACGCGTCCTGGGCGAAACAAGCGCAATGCTGTCAAAAAACTTTCAAACAAACGTCGCTCATATGCCAAACGCACACACACAAAGAAATATTCACACTAATAGCACAAAAAAGGTGTTAAGCATTAACATTTCATTCGCATAAACAAATAAGTTTTTCCCGCGTCGAGTTTTGATTGCGTTACAAGCATCTGGACCCCAACTTTTGCATACATGGTTTGCAATTATTTTTTTTCCATACTGAATAGTATGTTTTTTTTGTTGCATATTTGAATTACTTTAAAACAAATAAGGGCTATTTAAATGCAACGTTAATTCATGCTATTGCTTTAATGTGAATGTGTGGCTAAGGTAGGGTTGTGTAATATAAAAAAATTGCATTAATGGCTTATATTAATACCCTAAAACGCCATTAAGATTTTCAGTCTTATAAATAATAAATTAATAGGGCTGGTTTATTAGGCTCCTTTTTTGAAGCAAGGAGATATTTTAAATAAAAAATAAATAATGGGTATAGAATAAAAAAGGTATTACATATTCCACTTGTAACTGTGTAGTAAATATATATACATATTGGAAATAATTTTAATTTTTTTTTTTAAACCAAATGTATGTTTATTTAAGCAAATGCTTTTAAAAGTGATTAATAAAAAAAAGCATTTAGTCCAAATGGTCGTAAAAATATCTGGATTCACACAAAAAACATAATTGAATTTTTTTTCTGTTTTCTGGAAAAACCAATGAAAATTTCTGTATGTACTCGTTGAAGCTGGAAAAATTTGCACAAAAATTACAAAAAAGGGTTATCTGCGTTGACTTTAGTAAGAGTGCACTCTCTTCTGCTGTGCAAATGGTAAAAAAAAAATAACAGCAACACTTCCCCGATCAGCTTACTGAATTAACATGGCAAACTTTTGGGGCATGACGAAAATTTAATTAATTAATTTATATGTGATAGAGAAACTTACCCCGCCACGTCCGCCTGAGCCCTCAATGCTATCATCATCGATATAGATTTCATCCCGGGAGCGAGATGCTGCTGGTGATGGCTCTGCCGCCAATGGTTTCACGGATTTCTGAAAAGAAAAAAGATATTCAAATAAAATCAGAATAGTGCAAACCATATTATAAAACAAGTGCGTTTGGGGAGAGCGAAAACTTTTTTAATTTTAGCCAGGACATCATCAAGTCTTTTTTTTTTTCTTTGACTTGCGTTGAAATGAAAATATTTTCATTTCATTAATTAGAGAGGGGACACAGACAAAAGTTTTGAAAAGTTGGAGTCAGAGTCACCAAAGTTATGAGTGGAGGAATTCGCAATCAAAAAGTAGAGGCTGAAAATACACTTATATTGCCATCAGTGATTCGCATAACCGCAAAAATTTGCAGGCCTTCCGCGGCTCTTGCCGCATGAAGCAATTAATTAAGAACAATGCTTAAAGTGTATTTCGGTCCGCGTTAAATGCATTTTTAATGATGCACTGGAAAATCAATGAGAGTTGCAAATTATGTGTGGCTAGCAGCCCCATGTTTCCCTTACTTTTAGCAGGAAATTCGCCGACTTTCTGAGGCTTTTTCGGCCCAGTCGGACATTGCATAATTAATGTATTCCCCTTCCGTCCACATCACATCCACTTGCCCGTTCAGCTCTACGAGCTGTCCGCATTTTATGGGCAAGCATAAAAAGTAGAAGGCCTGGGAATCGGGAACTGAGTGGGAGCTCGCCTGAACATGTCCCGTGTTGCCTCATTAAGCCAGGGGAAATCGGTCGACTTTCCTCGTTTTTATACTTCCCTTAAATGCGAATTGATGAAGACTTTACGAGGAACTGAAAAACTCCATTGGAGGTTTTCCTGTTTCATGGAGTGGACATGAAGTGTACACATACCCAAATAAAATTAATACTTTATATAAATTTGCATATATTTATTAAGTTTTTTGATTGTAATTCACCCCTAATTGTAATTTTTTTAACTTTAAAAATTTAATAAAAATAGGAATATCAGAAAAGTTTTTTTGCTATATTAATACTTTATTAAAATTCTGTATACTTATTTTTTAAGAATATGTTTTGTCTGGTTCCTAGCAAGTTTTGTCATAGCTCCAAAAAAAGGTTTACTACTCCATTTTTTTAAACATTTTACTGAAAAATATGAACAAGTCCGTGCCAACTCTCTGATATATATAGTTCTTAAGCTTTTTATTCATTTATTTCTCCGTTCATCACGAAAAAATCTTTCCCGTCCATAAGCTAAGCAAGTCAAAAAGTTTGGCATAACATTTTCATTTTGCTGCACTTTTCGCAAGCCAAACAGCAAAACGAATTAAGTTATCTTTGTTCAGGCGTTGCTGTTTTTTTGCAGATTAGTAGAAAACCGTGAATGCGCCAACTTGCGAGTCAAAGCTGTCAAGGGGAGTTCAGTTCACAGCCTGTTTCGGGAGATGCTGGCATTAACTTAAGTTTTTGGCGAGCTGTCAAGCCAGCCTGAGGCTGTCGTTCATTCAGGTCGAAGTTGAGCTGTGGCTGCGAGTGCTACTGCTCTTCTCTAAACAATTTAGCTGACAAGTTTCTCCAGCCATAGGTGTGAATAACCGCTGGAGATAAACTCGAAAGTTTTCGTGAAGGCAGCAGGGAAATAAGAAATATGAGGCAACAGTTTCTCGTTCAGGCTTTCCGCCTTATGGCTTATTTATATGAAAAGTCTGAGGCTTATGGCTTTGAGTTTTCAATGGAAAGAATAACCTCCTTCACTTTTCGACGGAACTCTGCCTCCACTATTGATAGGTTTTGTTGTTTTTTACTCAGCTTTTAGCTTGGTCTCCTTGTTTTCCTTTCCCACTGTTTTCATAATTGAAAAATTCCTCTTTGGCAGAAAGCAAAAGTTTTCCTGATTTTCGGACATGAAACGACTTTCCGGCTGGAAAGCGTGCAAAATATTCCATAGGGAAATGTTTTGCCAGCTTTGATTCTTCCATAATTTTATCTCTGTGCTATTTTTTGGACCAACTGATTTTATTTTACCAGCCATGCTCGGCTTGTTTCATATTTTAAAATTGCAACAATTTACCAAAAACGTAAAATTGAATTGAAGTGGACAAAAATACTGTCACCTCTTTTTTCTGTGACAAATTGTGGCATTCAAAACAGTTGTGCGCCTTTTCGGGACGATGACAAAAACAGGCCAAACGCTTGCCATAAATCAATATATATATATATATATATACATATGCATGACTGAACTCGCGTTGTTATCGGGACAACAAAAAATAAACCATTTTGTTTTTATGACAAAGAAAATATATTCCTTTGGGCTTTCATATGTCAATATGTATGGTTTGCAAATATTTTCACTGCTGGGAAATCTATAAAATGCGCACATTCATATTTTAATGTTATTGAATTGTAGAATTTGCCGGGCACTTAATACCCTTTTTGCCTGCTTCGACAGATTCAAATAACTATTTACAGTTGGTTGATCTGCAGAAAAAAAAAACTACATTTCAAATCGGTCAAACGAAGGGAATATTTAATGCGGAAGAGCGGACAGATAAAAAGCGACTGAGAGAGGATCAACTACTGATTCAATTGTGGCAGGCTCATTTAATGTGTCAATTGCATTACGCAAACACTCTTTGCTTGAACAGTTGCAATCGCAAAAAGCCGGAATGGATGGCAGTTAATGCGAGGAATGAAAAGGAGTTGAGCTGACGGCCAATGACAGACGCTAAAGTGCGCAACGAAGCGGCAAAAGAAGCGAAGCTGACAGCACCAGAGCTTTACAGAGTTTTTATCTGGGAGGTCGGCCCCAAAAAGTAGGCAATACAATTCGATCAATGCCAGAACAAGTATACGCGGCGTGGTACCCGCACAGCAAATCAGCCAAGGGCAGGTCAGCAACAAAAACGGGAGCCCACACGAAACATATTCAAGTTGTCTGCACTGTCATTATGTTGATGACAACGCAGCTTTTTCTTGCCTCCGCTCCGTTCGGTTTCTTGCTGAGTACACCATGCTTTTCAGTTCCATCTGCTCCTGACAGCATGCGTATTTTCGGTTGGCACCCAAAAAATTAAAGCTAAAACCCAGCCAATGCCAAACCAATGTCAACCAATGGCATTTACCCATTTCCTTTTGATACTCTTGCAGAAAAATGCCTTACAAAGATTTGCCAAGAGGTTCGCAACATTTAACAAACATCATATTGTATAGAGTTAAAGTTGGTAAAAAAAAAAAACTTTCTTTATGCAAAAAAAAATTTTTTTTTTCAGAAACTAAGTTTAGTTGGGTTACCAAAATTGTTTTAAAACTATACAAAACATTTTAAATTATGTGTTTTTTGTCAAGCAACGCCTATTTATAACATCAATAAAAGGGTATTTAATATGTTGATAGCCCGGACCAATTTGTTGTTGTTTTCGTGTCTTCTGGTCCAGAAACTGAATGATAAATAAACCAAATGCGTTGAGGCTTAGGTGAATTGAACGTTTTCATTTCGTTTTCCGGCATTTCCACTCGTCCTCTCTGTGCCTGCCCTTTGTCCATTGAGGTGTCAAGAAGGTAAATATGAAAGCCCTCGCCCAAAAGAGCGAATAACAGCAAATCCAAACTTATTATGCCAAACACACACACATATGCACATGGTGAGGCTGTGGAGATTGTATTTTATTGCCAGGCATGTGTTGTGTATCTTTGGGGAGAACTTTTATGTTTATAGAAGTCATAAAAAAAAAAAAAAGGAAACTTGACTTTTCGCATTTGTTGCTGCCTAAAACCTAATTGAACAGCAAAATTATTGCCCTTCCTTGGGGGCAAATAACAAACATTCAACTGGGCCTAAAATAGCCAAAACAACAATAGCATTTCACTGGCCCGACAGCTTCTGGCATTAAATTTTCATTTGGCCTGGCCAAATATTTAAATTATGCACCACACGAATTTGTTTCACATGCAAAGTAACAAAAAGTCCTAAAAATGCAATTAGTCTGACAGCCTGACAGTCTGAGTATTTGTGAATTTTGTGTAGCCAGCAAAAGTCCTAGAAACATCAAGAACGCACTCAAATGTAAATAGGGCTAAAAGGTATACAGAGAAAAAAGTATTTTTGAAGAATCATGAACAAAAAAAAAGCTTTTTTTATTTCGGTGAAGAAGTGATTATTGTAAACGACATTCTCTTGATTTTTTATTCTCGTAACATTGTTTTTAATGCTTTTACTTTAATATATAAACAAGATGTACAATGTTAGATTAAAAGCCTTTACTCAAGTACAAATACATTTACATGGTTTAAAATCACTAATATTTTAATAAAATTAAACTAATTTAAAAAACTATTGTTTCATTAATAAGCCTTCTTAATTCTATAAATTAAATTTATGACCACTATTTTTCTCTCTGATTGCGTGAGTGTGGTTGAATTTGCCGAGTGACTTGACATAAAGCCAATGGCGGAAATTGCAAACCCCCACTCACACACTGACACGATTCTACTTCTGGTTGTGAGCCTGAGTCCTGAATGCCGTCAGACATTCATGCAAAATCGTGGCGCTAAAAAGTATGCCACAAGCACAGAAAAGCATTCAGACTGCGAATTTTTATAACACTGACCTACAGAGGCCACCCAGGTGAATCCCCCCCGATTTTCTTGCCATTCGAATCGATGGTGTCAGTGCTGCGAGGAAATGAAAGGTTCGCGCGACTGGGGATTTTCTTATTGTTCTCCAAAACAACAACAAGTATACGCACCCTTGCCTCCCAGGGGATGTCCTTAAAACAAGCCAAAAGCAACAGTAACAGTGGCAAGAGGTTTAGCACAGCACAATTGTCACTGTGAGAGGGAGACGGCCAGAGACGTAGATTACGAAGGAGCGAGCCAAAGTGCCCGCTCGTGCCAAATAAAACAACCGAACACTTCACCAGAAAGTTTCAAACTGACACCAAAACAAGCTGAAAACCTCAAATTAAATGTTGTGATGAAACTCTCACTCACACATGTGCAGAAAGGACCTCTGGTCCAGCGTTTTCAGATTGAGTTTGGGAGGCTGTCTGTTCTTACTGCGCATGTGGAGCTTTCTAGAGAGCTATAAAGCTGTGTTAAAGCTTTGAGCGGAAACGAAAACGCAAAGCTTTTCACTTAGTTTTATGGAAAATAAACTGACAAGCATTTACAAAAACATATTTGTAAAACATTCTTAGTTTAAACTCAGAAATAATCTTTCATGACAAAAACATTTTTTCAATTAAAACTCTTTAAATAAAATGTTGTCAAAGTCATCAAACACTCTTAATACAAAACAGTTTTTGAATAATATTTTGAAAATAAGATTTCGTTTGTTATTAAAAAAAGGTTTTACAGAACAGCCATAGAAATTTCTAGAGCACGAGCTATAAGAAAAGCTCAAATTCGTATTAAAGCTATAAGATGTAAATAAGTAAATTTGCAAAACTCATAACAACGACACATTCGGTAATGTTGGTTTGAACAAAAATAAGTCGATTAGCGGTATTTAATATTTTGCAGGATATAAAGTTCACAATAGCTTAAAATGTTTCAGAAGATTCTTTCCAGAAAAAGCTTGTAAGTTTATACAAAAAGCTTTTACCACAACTGAGCATTTTACAAATTTTAATTCTGGTAGCAATTTTTCTCCCCACAAGTGTAGAATATCCTTAAAAAGCTACTCCCAAAATCTCCGATAGATGTCGCTGATTCTGAATGTTCGAATTGGTGAACAGAAATGATGGCAAGCAATTACCGAGGCATTCTACCAAAACTAACTAACGAGTCTGCAACTTGACAAGTAACAAGGGCCAAAAGAGAGGCGAGACTTTAAAAATGAAGAACAATTAACATGGCAAAAACGGCGGTAGCAGCAGCAGCAGCAGCAGCGCTCAGGGAAACCAAAACAGCAACAGAAAAGTTGTCCTGGACTCATTTCCGTTGATTTAGGAGCTGTGGCACCGAGCGCATAATGAATTACAAGTGTCCATCTTCATAAAACCAGCCAGCAGCGGAAGGTGCTGTCAAAAAGGACATGCCCAGGACGATCTAGAACCACTTTTTCCTATTAGTTTCGTTTAATTTGGCCATAAATTACGCTTTTTGTTGACTGCTCTTTTCGGTCTTGTTTTCCTTGGTCACCTCCTTAATACTTTTTAATGATTCCGTGAACGAATTTTATATCTTGTGACTTTGTGCGCCTTGAATTTCATAAACTTTTCCAACTACCCGCCTGGCAATGCATCATTTATGAGTGTCGTAGGCGTCAGAGCGTGAATTTCTTGCGTAGTACATTAATGAAAGTAAGTAGGGGAAAATAAATGAGGTTGGACTACCAACAAAGCTTAAATTCAAGCCAATTAAATGGACCAAGCAAATCAGGCAAACCACAAAAGGTTCACCAAAGAAATACGGCTAGGACCACCATCCCTTCTCAGGTGCTTCACAAACTTATTTGGCCAAGTCTAAAGCATTTATAATTAAAAACCCTCTACGCAGCTTTCCTTAGAAAACAAGGGACCAACATAATTTGCAGCCTGACAAATTTGTAGCCTCTTATTCCGAGTGGTCAGCGAAGAAGAGCCAACTGAAAATGAAGAGTAATAAAAATAAATTACTCTGCCTAATTACACAAAGAAAAAATAAGAGACACAACCGGCACGCGTGTGCCAAAAACTTGTCCGGCAAAAAGAATGTCGAAAAGAAACAGAGGCATTTTCTCCAGCTACAACGCCAAAACCAGGATATATATGGCCCACAGTGCATTTGACTGGAGCTGCGAGCTGCGAGCTGTCTCGACACCATAAATCAATTTTAATTGCTCTGAAAATGTGCAAAGTGGGAAAAATTTAACAAACAAAAAACGCGGTGGGCTGTAGGATTTCGCTGGAAACCGCAGACGGACAGTTTATCAATAGCCAACCGAAGGCCACAGACACACAGGAGCCACTCAACCAGTTAACTCATATTCACAGCCGATGATGAGTCAATGACAAACAAGGCAAAATTAATGAGCCCCCAAAATTCAATTGCCGAATTCCAACTGGCAACCCAACTTCAATATCATCCTTCATCCCCCTTGTTCTACCACCGTCAGCTTAAATTCAATCAACGCGAGTTTTCATAAATTATGCAATTGACAATGATTTAGATAGAGCGAGCGCAGCGTCACAAAACTAATTTGTAAATGGCAGTGGGAATGTGGTTTAGACAGAAACTCATACATTTTTCAACAACCTGGTAAATGGACCATAGACGTATATATTTTAAGCCACAAAAAGAATCCTTAAATATGAATGAACTAAGTGCACACACGCTTCCTTCAAATGCTAAGGTAATTATTGTCCAGTTTCAAAGTAAAATGTAGCAATATCTCAAATATTATTCTTTGGTACCAGTGTTTAATTACTGTTATTATTTATTATTATTTTTTTTCCTTTACACTCCGTTATTTTTCCTGCATTCTGTCTGACTTTTTTCAATTATTATATTTCAATACATGAACGTTAATTTGGCGCGAATAAAAATCAATTAAAGTGTCGCATTACAGCAAATTACTGCTTCAGTTCACAGGTCAAAGGTCATGTAACTGTTATTATGCGTTTTTTTATGGGCTGGACTCTTAATTGGACCTGCGTTATCATAACAAAACACAACAATATTAAACAAAAATAGAAAACAGTGAATAAACGTAATATGAAAAGTGAGCAATTTACGTAACAAATATCCAATTAAATTATAATAACTTATTTAATTAAATATATGCGGTGGTATATCAAAGTTGGTTGTCGAAAGAGACCCAATGGTTTCAAATTAAAATGAAATTTTAATTGATTTTACTATACCTTACCCATTTGCAGTCAGCTCCGGGAGTCGTCATAAATTAGATGGAGATAGAGCGCGTGGTGGAACGAGAATTTTAGAAGAATTTCGACCGCATTGCGTTGGAAAATGTATTTTCACGGCAAAATATGCGAAAAACCTAACCCACGCAACCACTCCATCTGCCCACTTTGCTTGTTCTTGGTTACATTTCGTGCCTGTTTTGGCCGTTTAACGTTTTCGAAAATAAAGCGAACCAACGCGTCCGTTGGTATAGAATGCACTTTTTAATTAAGTTAAGCGCTTGCGTTGAGCTCAGCTCGAGTTCATTATGCGTGAGGGTGTGCGAGTCCGCCTTTTTGCGCCAGCCACGCCCACAGTGGATAACATGAGTCCTGCTTATTAGTGGATGCGATGCAATAGCGTCCAATTCACGTCCGCGTGCTGCTTCTAATGCGAATTTATGACCCACAAGGCCCTGCGGATTCTGTTGTGGTAAGAGAGCGTGTGGGGGGACACCCCATCTGCGGGCAGGCAGATCCTCCCGTTTCACACGTAGACACTAATCAGCGATTATGCACGCCCCGCTCCTGCCCACAAAGCCGCCGTTGGCCGAAAGCCAAACAAGCCAAAATTATATGGCTAAATTTTATTTTTTCCTTCTCTTATAGCAAGAGAACAAACGTTTTAAACATTGAAAAACTTTTAAATCTTTCTGCAGTACGTATTTGGTTTACAATAGGCTGTAATTAGGTACATTGTCAAGCACTGAAAAGTTTTTTTAATACAGAAATAATAGATTTTGTTTTAGCTTTTGTTTTGGCTTGAAAAAAAAAGAACATTAAAATAAAATTATAATTTATTAAAGAGTTATAAAACATTAAAGTATAGTAAAATTGGCATTAGCTTGACATAAACATTTTGTTTATATGTACAATTTTAGAAGCCTTAAAATGTTTGCTTTGTATTAAATCAGGAATCGATGAGACAAGTTCAAAGGGCCGGCTTAGATAATCATAATTTACTTTTTTATTGGGGTCCCAACACACACATATGCACAGAGACATAGCCTAATGCTTTTCAAGGATTCTTGAACTTGAAGCCACACAAAGAAAAGAAAAAGTAGGTAGGTATATAAAGAGCAATACAAAAACATGTGCTCAACCCATTTTGCTGTGGCCCTTGACGCATAAATTTCCAAAACGATTATGGAAGACTAGGCGAAGAGAAGTGGCAACCAGTGCGTATACGTATTTCGGTTGAGGCTCTGGAATACATAATGTGACTGCTAAGTCCTTTGGGTATTTACGCTTTTGTTGTTGGCAAACGTTCAAGGATTACCTGAATATTGTGCAAGGGGGGAGGGGGCAAGAAAGAAAGAGGTTATTCAGGATTAGTTAGCCAGTTTGTCGAGTCTTTAGTAAAAATAATATTTGTTCCACAACAAAGTGCATTTAATTAAGAATGAATTGCAGTCTGAGGAAAATTCTACCAAATGCAGAGCGACGAGAGATCCTTGTCTCATTATTTAGAAAACTGATTAAATTAGAATGCAGGGAGTGAGCCAGGGGAGTGAGTCAAGAAGAGAGGCACTTGAAGTATTTTCATGGGAATTCTCCAGTACAACGCAAGGACATAGAAAACATTTGTTGGTTTCCAGCATAAAGACGAAACTGTTTTAATGAGTTTGGCAATTAGCATATCACTCACACTCTGACACTTACGGCAGTGTGTGTTGGAAATACTTCGAGCCCAAATATTTTGAAACGATTGTTTGTTCCTTTCATGCATTTTTAAAGTTTTTTACTCCTTTTTTTTTTGAAGTAAAAGCAAAACCCTAAAACTAGTAAAAATTTTACTCGTTTCCTAGGCTCTCCACACAGAGAATAAAACTAATAAACAATAGTAAAAACTGATAATAACATTAAATTGTACATATCAACTTATTATTCTGGTATATTCTGAGTGAGACGACAAAATGTTAATAAATTTTTTTCAAATATGAATTAATTTTGTGACGTTTTTAATAGCCAAGTAAAATCTTAAATAATGAATTCAAGGAACATCTTTTTTCTGTGTAGCAAAAGTTACCCAAAAACCCAAGCGACAAATGCAGCCAAGCAGCAACTTTTGCTGTTCTCAAGTGTGCGTGCGTGTGGGTCTGTGAAAGTTGTGTGAAAGTGTGAGTGTGTGCAGTTTTATTTTCAAGCGTCTTAACCTCAAAACTTTTGCACTTGTAAGCAGCACCAGTACCATCCCCTAAACCCCCTAACAAAACCCAAACTTAACTGAAAAACCAAACCCACCGAGCAACCACGTCGACATAAACGTTTTATGCAAAAATTTGTTATTGTTTACACACTCGGTTGGGAAGCAAAAGAAGAAGGTACTCGACATGCTTAAAAACTATAGCTGAAATATAGTAAACAAATGCAAAATTACAACTAGACTCTGTCCAAAGTCGGATTTTTATTACGAAAGTTTACACCTCCCAGCTTGTTGTCTTCTGTCTCTTGGTCTAGTTTACTAGAATATTTGGTAGCTAAGGCGAAAAATAAACGAAACGAAAAAGGTCAGCAAGTGTTTGTCTTGTCCCCAGAATTAAGCAGCTCACAAGTCAAGGTTTCGGCTGCCTAGAATTACCGCAAAATGTGAGCAAACAGAAAGAAAGCGACTGATTAATATGGCTTGACTTTCATTATCCTATACGTTGTGCACATATATATACTCTCGTATATTTGGTTGGCTCGTCTAACCCAATGTTTCTATTTTGATTATCTCGAGTGTCAATTTGAGTTTAACTAATTAATAGCCTGGCAATGTTAAAGTCAGGTGCTGTCTGTGTGTGTGTGTGCAGCCACAAGGAGGTTGATTTGCCTGTGTGAGTGTGTCTCCACATATCACTTGCCCCGCCACGCGTATGTGTGTGTATCTGTGTGGTGCGGGAATGGATAACATTTTAATTAGAGAGCGGCAAGTCGACAATGAACACCTAGAGCGACGGCGGACGCAACTTTCCGAATGACGGGGAGCAAACGAAGGGACCGAGTGTTCATGCGTGACATTTGCTTGATTCAAGGAAAGTCATTTATTTTGGCTACGTTGGCTTAGAGTAAGAAAAAAAATTATAATTTGTCTAAGCAATTTTATAATAAAATATATATAAACAGGAAAAATTATGGTTATATGTCCAAAGTAAACAAATCACTACTCTAGTGATTTGAAATCCATTAAAATATAAATCATTATACAATAGAAAGATATATTTTACTACGGATTTCTAAAAATCATTTTGTTGAAACATGCGATTAAAAATGTAAAACCAACCTTTTTTGACATTTGAAATATAAATTCGAAATTTTAATATCAAAGATTATTGTTTTTCGTAATAATAGTTTTTTAAATATATTTATAACACATTTTCGGTGAAAAAAATAGGTTGAAAACTAATGAAGTTATTTGTTAATTTGGCTATTAATTTTAGAGTAACAAAAAGAACCAAAAAACCACTTAAATTTAAAAACTAAACTCCAAAGAAACTTTTTTTCACGTGTACGGGCAAATTAAACAAAGTGGAATTTAATTAAAACTTTAAACTGAAAAGTAAACAATTCTTGGATTCGTCAGGAGCTATAAATTGCTTTTAAATTATGACACTGCAACTAAATGAACTTAAACTTGAAGAAGGAAGCGAAGAAAGAGCTATAAGCGAAGCTTAATATTTGGCAAATCCATTGCGGGGACTCCTTCAGGGGATTTCTCGATGATTTCTTTTGCGTATTTACCTTATCCCTGACCAATTCAGCAGTTTCCCTTTCTCTTCTCGACAATTTCACTTGCGATTCTTCACGGCTCTTCTGTTATTCTCTTTTCGCGCTATTTATCGCATCATCAAACATTTTGATGTTGATTTATGGAAAATATATTTTCCAGCGCTCTGCCAACAATAACAGCCAAAACACAGTGAAGAGGAGCTGAAAGCGATAACAACCAAGTGTCTTTGGGGTTCTGGAGGCAAATGGGTGGCTGGGCGGAAAATGAGGTAACGCTGAACACAAACAGACCCGAATAAACAGAGTAGGGCAGCAGGATAAGTGGGAACAATGCCTGGGCGACTACGATTGTTGGTCTGCGTCTGTCATCTTCCTTGAAGTTTTGGGAATTGTGCAGGAGATTTTGCCTCAAAAGAGAAATCATCATCATCATGCGGTTCAATACTCTAGTTTATATTACAAAAGTTCTTTCTCTCTGCCTTGGTTTCCATTCTTTTTTTGATAATTTATTTTCATTGCGTTCGCTTGAGTTTCCTTTGGGGATCTCAGTGCCAGCAGATAGATATATATCCATTTGAAATTTGATTTTTATTTGACATGTTGACAGCTGCGTTTGCTTTTGAGTTTGGGCCTTTTGGCCTCGACTCTCGGCCAATTGGGAAAATCGGACAACATTCCCATTTGACAGTTCGGCCATTTTGTTCTGTCACTTTTTTTTTTTGAGGCCAAACTTTCCTCATTAAGCGCCAAAACTTTGTGGACTTTCTCTGGCAGGCGAGTTCATCATATGAAAACTAATTAATATGTCGAGCATTAAGTCGAACCGAAGGGAACGGGAACACGAAACGGATGTGAGTTTACGGAAGGCAGGTGTTTGAGGGCGGGAATTGGGGCTTAACGCTTGCTTGCATTACAAAATATTTGTGCATTAATTATGCGAAAAGTTTATGCTTCTCATTTTTATGCTTTATTTGTGTGGGTGCGTGTGTGTCCTTTTACCCATCAGCTAGCTTAGCGCCTATAATCCCTGTGTGTTTGTGAGAGAGCCTTGTTGGATTTCATTAATTAAAATGTGTTTTTGTTGTTTATCGACGCGTCGATGCGTTCATCTGTACTTGTGTAGACGTACATAAGCCATAAACACTCAAATACATAGCATATGACAATAAACAGCCAACCAAGTACGTATATAACAATTAATTAAATATCAAGTGTAAATTTACGCCCCAACGATAAACAACAAACTTAATACTTAATGAGTTGCCCTCTTCAGTTGAGGCCCCCAGACAAAATGTCCATTTATCACAATCAATGCGGCTTCTGTGGCCCTCTGGTGGCTTTCTACAAGGCCCTTCTATAACTGCACATACATCACTCGCTCCTTCTCTCGATTTCCCGTTTGAGTTTTCCGTGCTTACACGGATCATTGAGCAACGCGGATGCGGAAAACGCGCACAAGAGTTCCAGTTCTGCTTCATACCATTTCGAACACCCCTCAAAGCTATGGAGAACCGGTGGCGAAGCTAGTTTCTCTGGTGGTCATAATCAAGTTACCACTGGTATATGCCAGAAACTATCGAGGCACTAAGTGCAACCATCGAACTGCGAGAATATAGTGTATAGAAAACATGGCAATCATTGGCTTTGTTTTTAACCCGGAACTAGAAAGGATGTAGGAGAATAAAAAATGCACTTGGAGATATAATATTATCATATATAAATCTTTGAGATCTAATATTTAATATCAATACAACGCATATATATACAGGATTTATCATATTAAATTAAATTATGTTAGCCTTAAGTGAAGGTATCTCAAAAACGAAATTAAAAATGGTCTTAAAAGTTTTCTGAACTACAAATGTTAATTTTCTTTTTAATAACAAGTTGCATTTATTAAGTTTTCATTTATCATTAAATCAGAGCTTATCACTAATACTATTTCTAAATAACAATGATTTTAATACAAAAAAAAAGGTAAAATATTTAAAAGCTAAATAAAAACTTTGTTTAGTTATTTTGTGGTGCTTGCTACAAGAGCTCAAATTAAAGACAGCTTTGCTAATCGAACTGTCGGTAGCATTAACTATTTAGATATGTTGCCAGCCGCAGAAATCTCCACTCGCAAGTAGCTTCCTGTTTAATTTCTCAATTTAATTCCCCCTTGTCAGAGGTCAATCTTCCAGTCTTCTCCCTCCTTAGACAAACTTTAAAATATTCCATCTCCTAGGTACTTCCAATTTCCCTCTCACAACCCGACTCCGTCTCCCTGGCTACTTATGCAAAAGTTTTCGCTGTCGGTTCTCATAAGCCTTCTCGCCTGTCTGAGCAGGTCAACAAAGCTGAAAATTTCATTAAAAATGGCTTTATCCCCAAAATGGCAAAAACAAAGGGCCTTTGGCCTTTGAGGGGATGCTAAAATTGCCCAACGATTCGGCCGCAAAACATGACAGAGTCATAAATTACAAACTAACCATTTGGCAAACCCAGTGTCAGTCAGTTGAAATTCAATTAAAACTGCTAACAATACGGCTTAGAAGGAAAGAAAAAAAAAATCAATGAATGTTGTGGGGGCAAGTGCATTGAATTACACGTGTAATCAAACAGCAATGGCCCAATGTCACAGTCAGAGCAGGGCCAGCATAAATAAACAGCTTTGCTTTGGCTTTGGCAGCTGCTGATGCTGCTAACTACTGACCCCCCGGCCACATTACGCATACGCCATGTTGCGCCTGGAAGCCATTTGCAATTTCATTTGTCTATGTGGATGCGTTGGTTCTGTTTGCTAAGCGAGGATATTCATCAAAGCAAGGACTAGAGCTGATGTTCCTCAAGATCAGATCAACTTGCAAGGGCAAGGATAAACTTTCACCTGCTCTTATGCAAAAATGTAAAGATAAAAAAAAGAATTCTCATGTGAATTTTCTTCAAGAGCTGGCTGGCAAATATTTTTCATACTTGCGTAACAAAAGACGTCGCAGCAAGAGTGTTTTCAGCTTTTGGCCTGCAGGCGGATGGCATACGTTGCGTATGAGCGATGCAATGAATAAAATTGATTGCGAGCAGGCAGGGCGGCCACCCGAGTGCCAAAGCTGGTTATGACAAGCTGCTGGCTGCCAGGCGGGCATGCTGGCATGTTGGCTACCTGAAATATTTCCCAGCACACAAGGCAATTGGACACGCCTGCGGACCCGAGCGATGTGTGCTTAAAACTCGCGCTGCAGTCCCGTCTCCCATGAAAAGTACACCAAGCTATTTGTTTGCCAACAGCGAGATGAGTGGTGCTGTGCTGTGCTGTGCTGTGCTGTGCTGGTGGTGAAAAGAGCCCTACTGTCAGCTGACACCTGCCACCTGCCTCAAGTTGTTTCGCAACTTGTCAATAAAGTTCTTATCAGCCAACAGTCAGTTGGAAATTGCAACTAATTGACATGGAAATGCAGGCTAGATAATATTCTACTCTGCTGTCTCTCAACAAATGGTGCAGCTTAAATTGAGTCTGGGTAAAAAATGATACGCCAAGAGTGCATGTTGTCAACGGATACTTGGGGTACTCTTTTCACATATTTAGATATACATATACATATATTTATTTTGCATTTCCTGCAGCATCCATCGCAACGCTTGGCATCGCACTAATGTAAGCGCTCATCTGTGCACCAGAATCGTTCTGTACCGTATACACATACATATACGGCGTATATCGGAGTGGAGTGAAAAACTGTTACAATATATGCAAATAAAATACAAACTGTCATTCCCTCTTTCGCAATAGAAGGAGCAAAGCAACAGGATCGTGAAGGGAAATGTCTGCCTGCCATTAGAAGCCTTTGTTGCCTCGCCATGTTTGTCGTTGCTCCTTGTGTCTGTTTACATTTGATTTGCTCGATTTATACATCTGCTGAAGCAGAGCACAGCTCCTATATAGTTTCTATGTATGTGGGCACATGTGAGCTGCTTATTTGCCTGCGATTTTGCCAATGTTTGCATATTGAAATAAGGCAAAGGGGCACAAGTTTTCATTTTCGTGCCGCCCTTTGTGTTTTGCCATCGGATAATTTAAAAGTTAGTTGTCTGCGGGCTTGCAAATGTGATCTAGGCTTCGTTTCTATTGTCTCACAAAGAGTCGGTGGAAAAGGGAGCCAGGCCTAATAAAATTGTCCCAAAACTCATCAGAGTTGATAAAATGTTTTGAAGAAGAATTCCTACGTACATATGTAGCAACAACGATTATTTTTAATGCATACACTATAAAGAAACCTTAAAAAAAACATAAAATTTAGATTAATAGCTTAAGTCCAATTGCCTTAATTGGCAACAAATATTAGCTAAAACTAGCTGGAGTACACAAAATTCGTATTAAATTTCCATTAATTTTGAGCATAAGCTTGTTGGAGGTTACCAGGTAACTCCACCTGCCACTTATATAAATTGGCTTGTTGCTGTTTACCTGCCCAGTCTGCCAGTACAAATTTCCATTTAGAGCTTGAGGGGATTTTGTTGCTTTACTTTCCGAAATCCCTCTCCACTTACACTTGCATGAATTTTATAATTTTCCATTAATTTGCGCCGACTTTTGCACTTTTCGTGTGCACATATTTAAATGTGCAAGAAAATACAGCACTCCTTTGCATGCAAGCAAAGCCAGGTCAGCAATTTTCCCCTCCTAATATTTAACACAAATTTTGGTACGTGAGAAGGCAATTTTTATGAAGGAATAAAACGTATTATTACATTTAGTTTGTCATCTCTTTAAATATTTTTTCGGGCGAGTCTAAAAAGTATGCAGCATTTAATGGCAAGCAATTTGCGTGTGTTTGTGCTCTCACTTGCAACTAAAACGATTTTCTTTTAACGCTTTGCTGCTCACCTTTTGACTTGGTTTAGTTGTACGTAATACGTATGCGTGTTTTTTCACTTTCCGCGTATGTGTGCTAGAGAAACAAGGCAATTTTTCGTTGCACTGAACACTGAGCGACAAAAAAAAAAGTATATATGTATAATTCCACTGCCGGTGGGTGACCCAAATTTCGTGGCTGGCTACTTGACTTCAGCTGAACTACCTGTTTTTCTCTACAGAGAAAAAAAAATTATAAGTAATAGTTTGAGTTTTTGGCTTCAACTAAAACTATTAAAGTAGGACAACAGAATTTGATCATTGGAAATATACCGGGACTTCCTGAATTTATTACAACCTTATTTTTGGACACATATGTACTTACATACAAAATGGGAATAGGTTTAACAAAAATGGTTCGCAAGGCTCCTATTCTGTCAGCATAGGCGAAGGTCTTGCCGGCAGAGCAGCAGCAGCGTGGGGGAAGAGGCCGAAGCGAACAGTATATAACCGCACACACACTAACAAGACTCGCTGTGCAATTACTCGCACAAAGAAGTTTAAAAGTTAATTGTTTCATAATTAAATGCCAACAATAGGGCTTTAAACTGACCAGAATTTCGCAATTTACGCTTATTATGGAGACGAAGTGTTAATAATATGCAAAATGTTTCGAGTTTAGGCCTTTAAGTAAATATTTAGTTTTGTTTACCTAATAAACACTATATAATTATTTCCATTTATTCTTACCTATACATTTAAAAGTCTTTATTTGAATAATACCTTAAATGAACAGATTGGCAGCAGAACTAAGAATGACTAAATACAATATACAAACATCATCGATAAGCAAAAAAAAAAAATTTTCAACCAAAAAAAAAATGTGTTTTAAAAGGTACGAAAAACAGGAAGACTGATTTCCCAGTGCAGTCACTTTTCCACCAACTCCCTCATCGCTCAGAGCTCAGTCATGATGAAAAATTCATAAAGTACCTGGCCTGGTCTGACCTGATGTGCATAACTAACCTGACGGCGGCGACTAATGAGTTTAAGTTCTCGACTGACACAGAACCGTGCAGCCGGAGCTGCAGCAACAAGCTGCGTCCGCACAATTGACAGTTTTACCCTCCGGGCCAGCACACACATGTACATATGACAAGTGTCTTGTATTTTACACCTGCAAGCAGAGTCTAACACAATTGTACCTGCGGGATTTGGTCGGTACTTGGCTGAGACATGCATTATGCAATGGCGCTGGGCAACAGGTGGATGACGGGCAATTGTTTCACTATACTAGACTAGACGGCCAAAAATGTCTTAATTAAGTTGACAGGACGACGGAGAACTTTTCTTATGTCTGTTCCGAGGTTTTCTTTCCTGCTTAATGAAATTACATTAGCAAATAAGAGAAATAAGAAAGCTGACACAAACAGAATGAGGGTGGTGGTGAAAGCACTCCACAGGATGTTAATAGAGTCGCCCATTTCCGTTTGCCCACTTCGCGCACATTCAAATTGAATTAAAATTCCATTTGCAGTTGTCGTTTGCTTAACGCTTTATTTGTATCTGCTTTCTTTTTTGCATTGAAAATGAAGATGGAAAGAAGAATCGGGTATCGAATCGTTTATCATTTCGCCTGCCGCCAGCTATAAACCTGGAAAATGTCCACTAATTAAAGTCGCCCAGCATGGCGCCCTGAAGCACTACAAAAAAAAGTTGATTCCATTATTCAGTAAAACTTTAAGTATATTTAACGTGCGCCAACTGCAGGCAAACAACAATAATTTGCAGAAAAAGCATAAATTTATGACAAAAGTTGGCCACTCTGCCTGTTGGCATATTTGTTTATTGTTAAACTTACTAAAAACAGCAACAAAATGTTACAAAAACGAGTTGGTCAAGGCAAGGGCTGATGGAAAATTTGGCAAACTTCTTGCACAGTTCTATCAGTTAAACAAAAGGGTCGCAGAACTCATTAGAAGTCGAGCGGAAAGCAGAAAAGAAAACATTAGGCCAGCAATTTATAATTAAAAGGAGCAACAGCAGCAGCCGTGGCGAAAACAATTAAAAAGACAAACAGAAAGTGCCGAGAAAACGCGTCAAAATAGACAGCTTCAGTTTGCCTGCCCCGTCCACTTTTTTGTCCTGCCTTTTTTAACACACCCTAACAATTTATCATTCGACATCACTCGATGAGTTATTTACATTCATTTACATTTGCTTTGGTCTTTTTACTTCAATTAGTGTAAAGTGGTTGCCTATTTTTTGGGGTACTCGTTTAATTTTTATAATCTCTATTTCATTATAAACTTAAATGGTTTTTCGTAGAATATGGTAAGCAAAGCTGATTATAATCTCAAAAACATTTTTAGCTGTTTTTTTTAAATGTTATTTTTAAACTATCTAATACACCCTTAAAGAATTTAATTTTAAGATTTTCAAAGGCCCCATTTGTTAATCGAATTTTATTTAGTCAAACGCTTTTGAATTGGGTAACTACATAAGGCGATTACTTTACACCAGCGTTGATGCACACGAAACCGAGTGAAAATCCCATTAAATGCTTTTCAATTTCAGCAAAAATGGCTCAACCGAGCTTCGTTGTATTCGCTCCCGACTGGATAATGAAAGTAATGAGCGCCTTTTGCTCGATGTGAGCATTTAGATAAAGTTTTATGGCACACCCGAAGAATGGCAAACAGCGGGAAAGATTCCCGGTGATGGGGGAGTTATTTTCTTATTTTCTTATTTTATTTTTTACTTCGATTGACAAACTTTTCAGAACCGATCCCAGGGAAAGTGGGCGCAGCATATTGAAAAGCACGGCTCTCACCTGGTGATGGGTAATCGATAACAAGTGCGACACACAGCGCGCATCCATATAATGTTATATTATAAAGTTGCCAAAGCAACCCCAGCAGCATCCGGCGGCGATGAGAGTGAAAACTTTCCACTGAAAAATAATAAAGGATAATTTTCCACCCCCCGAGCTCCAGGCTCCATTCGGGTTTTAGATAACTGACACTAAGCCTGGGGGCGAGGCGAATGTTAAGTGGGCGTGACGGGAAAATGTCGTTCGCCCCCTCTGCGGCTGCATTTTACCTCAATATTGTCTGTCGCCCCTTTAGAGTCGAGTGGGGCTGGGGCAGGGGGTAAATCGGTTTTTGGGAGAGGGTGGATGGCTGGAGACACGAGTTTTCATTAAGTTTCTTTTTGGGGGGATGGGGAAACTTTAAGCTTACCAAGTATAGTTAAATTTCCGCTGCTAATTCAAACCAAATACGAAAATCCCCAAGTCAATACACGACCGACTTAACAGTGTTATCGCTACTCTAAAGTTTCGGATTTCACTAAAACGATCATAAATATTTTGCCTAAAAGTTAGACAACCCCACTGCACATGTATATAGTTTCTGGGGTAAAAGTTTGCAACATTTTTTGTGCTTTCTGCTGGTTGGGCAGATTTACACATTTGTTGATAACAAAGTTTTAAGCCCCACAAATAGCTGGCCAACACAGCCGCATACCTGTAACGAATATACAGCCAAAACTACTGCAAAAAGGGAGAGTGAGTATAGAGTTCTACTGGTCGAGGAGGGCTTGAGGCAAAAACAAGTTGCAAAACGCTGTCCAAAAACTTTTAACGCGGCTCAACCAACTAATCATGAAGTTTCTAATTGCGAACGCCAAAAGCAATCAGCCAGCAAAATTGCAACATTCGAGTGGAAAACCCCAAAGAAATTTCCGATTTGAGAGAGCTTTATGTTGCCATATTATTTAACATTTAACAGTGCAGTATTTTTTCTGTCTGCTGTTTATAGGTCCTTTCGAGTGGCGCCAGTGAATTCGTTATTTATGTCCACACAACAACACGTTAAATTGACTCCACGTGCCAAGGGGATACTTTTATCTTGTCACCAGCAAAGCAACCCGAAAAAACATACGGAAACGGAAGCGGAAAATTTATAACAAACGATTTGCGTGGACAGGTCAGGTTGGATCGGAAAATGCTGGGATATTCAGGTTTGCAAAAATCAGGTAAGGGGGTTGGCCCTCATTTAAGGTCATTTGAATTTTAATTTCCCTACCTACACAGAAAGAAAATATAAATATATGAACAGGCCTATTGATTTTACTTTATTGTGGCTAATTCAGTTAGCATAAGCTTTAACTTAAAAGAAGCTAAGAGCTTTAGTATTTAATTAGTTGTAACCACACACACTTATGTGATTAAGCCTTAATTTGGGGGTACATTAATCCTGCAAATTTAATGAGAAGGGACACTTCCCCGGAGTTAAATAAAAATCTAATGAGATTTACGGGTTGTCTTCTACGAATTCTCCTCATTTCCTTCCTGCCAAACGCAGAAGCCACAAAGCATTCAATATCTTCCGCAGTTATTTCTTTAGTTATTTGCATTTTTCAATCTTCCGCCATTCATCAAACTGTCAGCTAAACCATGGCGAGAGCAAAGGAACTTTGCCTTCAGCTGGGGGAATGACAAAATATTTGACGTCTAGGAGCATCACGTAAATTTCATGTGTTCCGCGGCGCAACAAGACTTGCCATTGGCATTGCCATTGCGGCATTATTGTATAGAAGTTGTGTGAATCCCGGCCCGGATCCTTCGGTTTCCAAATAAACGAGCTAAAAATCACCGCAAAATAGTTGGCAACGTGAGCCACACACACACAAGTGTTGTTGTCATCGCAGATGCCTGGGTATTTCCTGTTCTCGTTGAGCAGGAAACTGCCGAAGGACGACTGGCAGTAGATTTAGTTTGACTTTTAGCGTTACACTTTCTCCGTGACTGGCATCAATCACATGTGCGCCACTGGCAGCACTCTTTATATTTTACAGCAGCATCGCAGTCGAAAACCAGACCGACGAAACCACATTAGTCAGATTATTGATCATTGCAGTTGGGCACGGACTCTGGCAGACCATTATCCGCAATTCGGCCGCCTTTCCGTCTGAAGGGCCAATTATAAAATGCACAGCGATGCTTGCATTTACCGGAATTGATGTAATTATTGATTCGAATCTGTTAGTTTTTTCCTGCAAATTAACATGCAAAAAGTCTCGCTCTCATCAATGACAGTTGGCCATGGCCCGTTCGTTTCTGTTGTTGCCTTCCTCTGTTTCCAACTGGCCACAGACCGCAATGCCAAAAACTGTAACATGCAATGTCGATTCGGGTTCGTTAATGAGCAGTCAGTGATAAGTAAAGCGTAAAAAATCCACAGTCGAAAAAAGAATTCTCTCATTTCTAAAAAACAAAATAACATAGAAAAACAAATAAAAACATAGAAAAAATACAAAACAAAAAACATTTTATAGATACAATTATAAATTGTAACCAGCAAAAAATTTTGTTTCATTTTTTATATAACCAGACAAAATTATTTACAAAAATAATTTTAATGAAATTTCTGACAATGTAATATATAGTTTTTTTAAGAAATTTTATAAAAGTTTTTAGGCCCAGAAAATCATTTTCGATGTGAATGCAATTATGAAAATAACATTCGACAACATGGCAAATGTTGAAGTGTATCTTTTTTCTGGATGGGTTCGGCACAATGTAAAGACACTGCCTTATGGCCTGTCATTTATTTGACCCGACCCAACACCCACACGTATACACATACACGCAGAGGCATTTGCGTAAGTCAAATAAATGGCCGTCGTTCTTTTATCCTGTTCAGCATTTTATGTGTTTTCCTGCCGCGTGCGAATGGTGTCAGAAATCGCATATTAAATATTGTATGTGTTGCCTGCCTGGGCCTGGCTAATATTATTTGCCCATGTATGCTGTACGAGTGTGTGTCTGTGTTTACTGCTTGTAAGTTGCTTAATTACATTGGGCAGAGGACTTAAACCCAGTCCACCCCAACCCAACCCAACAATATCCTATTCGAGCATTGTTGTAATGCATTACTCGTGGTCAGCTTAAGCCGCGACAGCATGGCCAAAAGAAGAACAAGAGGAAGTGGGTGAGAAAGTGGGGAAAAGAGCGCGGCAAGAGTTGGTAACTTTTTCGCTTTAACTCAATTTGAGTTGGTATAGTTTTTCAATTTTTTGTACCCCGAGTTTGGCCGAGCTCTAATGCATTTTGCTTGTCCGTACGTGGTTTCATCAGCTGAGTCGAGTTGCAGTCGCAGCTTGTTTAGTTCTTAGCTGGGAAAGTTATTGTGAAAAATGTCCACAGTTATGTAGCTTTTGGCCAAGTGCTGCCAAACAATTGCGGCAAAGAAGCTGAAACTTAATTAAATTTTAACGCAATATATTTGTAGGAAATTTTCGATATTTCGATTTTATCAACGAAATTACTGTGACTAGAACTATGAATAAAAGAGGAAAATAAATAAATTAGTTAATTTATGTTATGGTCACTGAATTTTAAGAAATCTAAATCGAATCAATTTAAATCTTTATCAATAAGTTTTGCCAAACGATTGTGACAAGGAAGTCGAAACTTGATAGAATATTCGGTTAAATTAAAGACTATAAATTGATGTTTGACATTCGGAAGGCAAGTTAATCACCTTCTAAGTGTTTCCATCCTTTAATAGCTCGGCAGGGGTTTTTACATTTCGGGGAAAATCCTCTACTAAAAAGCTTATAAAATGACAAAAGCAGCGAGCCACAAAATAAACAACAGCAGCAGCAGCAACAACAACAGGTCCAGCATTAGCAACAGAGTCGTGTAAACTTTTGTAATAAAATGCCAGAACACACTCACAAAAGCTATTGGACCTTGCCTGGCCTGGCCTTAACTCTCTCCATTTTCCGACCTCTACCCTTGCATCAAAAGTTTAGTTTTTCAGCTGTCTGCAGCACACAAATTTTCCTCGCTCGCTTTTGCTGTTTTTGTCTGAGTCGGCCAACAGCACAAATTATGCAAGTTTTTGTTATTTTATTTCTCCTGCCGGGCAAAATGTCATTCAGTATATATAAGGATACATGATTGCATGTGTGTGTGTGTTTTCCTTTCCCTGAAAAACATTTAACAATTTGTTTCACCTTGCTGTTTGACAAAGACTTTCAATCAGTTTTAAAAAGATTTTAACATATTCAAAATTAATAGTTTTAGTCCTTTTCAAACACCAAGAAATGATGGGTGTGTTACAAACTGAGTTTACCGGGTTCCACAAAGAACGAAAAATAATTGGAAGATTGTCTTTTGGGGAACAGGGTTTTCAGATTACTAGGCAATTTGCGAAGCTTCATCTATGCAAACTCTCCTTTAATTAAGAAAAACATACGCCTGCATGTATGTCCCAAGCGAAGAAGTCCCATTTAATAGATTAATAAATTATGCACATCTTAAAAAACATTTCCCATCCGATATTTATTGGCCAATTTATTCGCATTAATTTAACGCGTTCCCTTTCGCTTCGCAACACGCAACACAGCATACTCGGCATTAATTCCACTTACATACATAATTGTAAGGCCGAATGCCTCGACATGACCATTAAAAAGGGCCATGGAAAACGGCGCTCATTGAGCAATAAGCAGTCGATACACTTTCCATCGGATACACGGATATTGATTGCATCGAATTCGCCATATTTGTATGCGAAATGACGAAATTCGTTGTGGAAATCACTTAAACGATGCAACCTTTGTTATTGTTGTGGCCAGCGAAGGGTATGAATGCAGCTTTACAACACCAAAAGTTAAGTGCAATTGCTCTTAATAAAAATTAAATTTAGTGCAGGTAATTAATTGGGAACTTACAGGCAAGCTATTAATACATTCATAGTAAGGTATTTTTTAAAGCTCACAGAAATAGGTTAACTATTAAAGGGTTTATTTTTAAAATAAAATCAACTTAAGCTATTTTACCACAAGTAAAATAATGTTAAAAGCTAACAGTTAAATAATGCAAGACTTTAATTGCCTTTGTGTCGCAATTTTCAATTCTTTTATTTTCGTACTTTCGCTGATTGAAATGCCCAAAGTAAACATCGAATGACAATACGAAAATAATCAAAATACACTACCCTACCCGTCGCGTGTGCATCCCTGCGTGTGTTTGTGTTCTTAATTAAAAAACAACTCCATAGACAGGCGCCAATGTACAAAACACACACAAAAAATAAATATTTTCCTTATGGTTTAAGTGGATAGCCGACCAAGTAAACTGGTGAGGGTTCACGTTAAATTTATAGCGCACATTTGAGCGTTGGGGCAAATTTGGGCAATTAAAACTTTCGACTTGGACATGCATCCAGTGAAATGTTGATTTATGAGAAATCTATTTATGGAAAAATCTTTTCACTTGGCAAAAATTGTATGAAATGTGGGCCGAATGCCAGGAAAACTGCACTCTAAAAAGTTTGCATGGCTACTTCTTCTGGATCCACCCTTTCATTGCTCAAGCACAACAATGCGAAGCCAAAATATGTTTGGAATGTTGCCCAGTACTTTTGATTCGTTTGCAAAGAGGTGGTCGTAAAGATTCGCTGAAGTGCGAACATCAAACACAACTGAAGATGGCAACAGTTTATTTATTTATTTATTGTGAAATTCAGTATGCTTCAAACAATCATGTTTGCCGCTTATTAAGAAGGCAGCTCAATTTCACCGGATTTCTTCATTTGGAAGAGTTTAATTCGTTGCACGTAATGTGATTAGAAAACCAAACCAATCCTTGCCACATCTAAAATCAAATTAATTGTGGTCTGGGGGATGCACTTTCAAATTGTTTCGGTCTTGGCCTGGCTCTCTCTTTCTGCTTTTTCGCTCGAGCTTAACCCCCGAGATACTTGTCATTTGTGTGGCGTGCAATTAATTATGCCCGAGTGTTAATTATTTTCCCATTTTGCTTTTCCCCTAATTACATCTTCCGTTCTCCATGCGGCTCTCCCATTTTGCCCTCCTTTGCTGCAGTAGAGCAAACTTCCTTTTCAGTTGGTTGGCGTTGGTTCCCATGATAATTTCGCCTGCCAAGTAAAAATTTCCATTTCCGTTTCCTTTAGGGCTTTCCCTCCAGCCGGAGATGGAGTTGGAGAGTGAGCCAGTTGAAGAGAACATGCTAATTTGATGCAGAAATTCCTCTTTACGAGCCGAATTTACGGTCAAATGCAGTTGCCTAAAGCAACTGACCCATAATCCCACACAAAAAAATAAATGGGGCTACATAACTAAATGGCAATTAATAAATTGTTATTAAACGATTAAAATCATGTGTCCTTCGCAATTGATTCAGATACCAACAAATAAAAAATTAATAAGTTGGTGGTCGCTGCAATTTTATCTACCACAGTTAAGTTTATTTTACCATTGTTGTATGCCGTTGTGTACGTAAATTTTAAGGCCCTACTTCCCAGATTAGTTATAATCTTTAAATCGAGTTCATATTTCTAATAAATAGCTATACATTTGTATAACTTCAATTCAAAATTAATCCTTGTTTCTGTAGGTGCATGCATTTTATATTCCCATCCTTTGAGCGCATTGCAAATTTCGCTTCTATGATTGCCCAAGTTTTGATTATTGCTGCCAAGAGCAACTGCCACTGCCACTGCCATTGCAACTGGCAACAGTCAGTCACCCATTCATCCTACCAGTCAGTGTGTCCAAAGATTTGTGGCTCTGCCATAACCTGCAGCCCATGGCAAATTGCATTGTGCTTGCTATTTGTTAGCTGCAGTTCGTTCGCTTGCAATCCTCAATCCTCGAACCTGAAAACCCAGACAGGACACACTTGACACTTGACAGCCAACTGAATGATGAAAAACTTTTGAAGACGGCGACCGTGATGGGGATGATGACAAGTTTTTGCCAGTAATTAAAAATTTACGTCATTTACCTGCAAGAAGAGTTGAAAAGAGAAAGTTTTTTAATACAAAACTTGAAGGGGGAATTTTTGCTACGCAACTAACTTAAGTTCACTCGAAACCTTTTGCCACCACACCACAAAAAGCTATCAGAATTGACTGTATCAAGTTACTATCTGAAGTTTTTGGCAGCAAAGTGCCGTATTTACAATTTTCTGAGGCAAAAGTTTCCCTTTTCACTTTTACACAATTTCAAGTGTTATCGTGCCACCGTCGCCCTTTTATTTATTTTATTATTTTGACGTTTGCGCTTTTCACGTTTTGATTGCATAACAAGGCATAAAATAAATAGCATTTTCAAACACTTAAACATACAGAGACAATTGAATATTAAAGCGCCAGGTGAGCGGACCATTTTACGAGCAGAAACTTTTTGCCAAGCAATCAAATCAGGATTGCCAAGGAATAAGTTTACCAGCTACAGGAGATAAAATGTTTCCAGCTGAGCCAGAGCTTTATGGGCCGACAAAATACTTTATTTTAATACAATGCATTTTAGTCTTATTGACTAAACTTTATTTTGGAAGCCATTCTTCTTTCATAATGTTCATGATTTTTAAGCTTTTAAGCCAGCAATATAACTACTATCTTTCAATATCCTTTATATATATATAATTTACTGTTATTTAACTTTAAAAACTTTGTTGGAATATCGATACAGTATTTTAGTTGCCAAGAATTTTTAATTGAACCATATTTAAAGTTTGTTTTAATGTAACTTAAAAGTAAAATTTATGTTAATGTGTACTAATAAAAATTACAAATTTGTAAATGCTTTTTCTCTGCCAACCAAAATAAGCAGCATTTATTAATTTTTAATTTTTCACTCAAAACTATAATTTACTTTATATTGAACTCATTTCAATTAGAAATAATTTAATTTCATTTAAAGCTTAAAGTACTTAAAAAATTTTATTTTTTTTAAATTTTTGTTTGCCCGACAAAGACACTTACGACTCAATAATAAACTTGTAACAAAGTAAAATAGAGACACCAACAATGAGAAAAAAAAACATTTCTTTTTGACAGCATTAGCAAGGATTTGCTTCGTCCTGTTGCCCCTTAATTTTCCCCTGTTTGATTTGCAAATTGTGTGAGGCAGGGGTAACGGAGATGACAACAACGAATCTCAATCTAAGCTGGACTGGGTAAGGAATCCCCTGCATACTCGATTATCAGAGTGCCTAATACAGAAACACTTTCAATGCCGGGGAACAAAAAACTATAACAACATGAGTTTCTCATTTTTGCTTTTTTTCTGGTTCCCCAAACAGATCTTACCCATTTCCGTTTGAAGTACCAGGACTGAGAAGAAAAAAAAAACAATAAATTGCCAAGATGTTGAAAATAGAGAAATGGAAACCCTGCTACTTTTTTCAATTCGATTTAATTCATTTCCTTTCTTTTTCTTCTTACTTACTACTTCGATTTGATTTCGATTCTTGTTTTGTTTCTTACTGCTTTTGTGTTTTACCCTCGCACAAATTGAATTGTTCGCTCACAAAATGCAAGACAATTGAAACACATTTCAGGTCTGATTTACCTAAAAGCTTTTTATAATTGAAAACATTTTACGACTCCCTAAGAGAAGAAGCGGAAAGGGGACTTTATACCAAGCAATTGGGTACATAATCGAGTTAGCAGGAGAAAGTTGCTGCACATGCTGGTCGGTCTGTCCAGGGCTTACATCGTGTTTTCGGTTTAATCGCATTTTCATAATTGAAATTGCCCGTAAGATGGACTGGCAGCACATCACGCATACGACCTGCAACACGATAAAGTTCCCAGCTGATGATTTTAATATTTCAAAATTTTAGTTACTTTTTCGCATAATCCCTGCCTTTGCTTTAAAGAATCACCCAACTTGGCCGAACAGTGTTTGGTTAAATATTGGAACAAACAATTGGCAGCAAAGGATCCTGCACTTTTCGGACTTCCTATTTAGCATTTGTCAGTTTTACGGAAGTTTTTAACCCTTTTTTTTTGTGCTGTCAGAGAAAACTTTGCAATGCAAACTAAAGTTTCAAGCGTCCAACATCAAAAGGTGAGACACAAACAGCTGCAAAGCTGCTTAGGGCGGAGAAAAGAGAGCTAAAACCGGACACTGGAAAAGGGTTTAAAATTGTACGCACGACGTGGCTAATAAACAGGCCCCCAAAAACAAGAAACGAGAAAAAAAAGGACAACACACCTTCAAGAAAACCCTTAAAACGAACACAAAAGCATGAAAACAAGCAAATAAAACGAGTCGACGCGAAGGCAAGCCAAACGCTGCCAGGCATTTATAATTAAAAATGCAAAAACAAAGGAGAAAAAACTTAAACAAGATTCAGCCCGGGGGCCGTAGGCATGTCTGGGGCGGCAGACAGAAGTCAAACAATAAAAGCAGACAACAATAATTTCCACAATAACATGACAAATGTTGATGCAGCGGAATGGCAGCAGAAACAAAAGTTGAGATACCAGAAGCCAGCGAAGGAGGCTGGAAAATGCTGCATACTTTCAGGCGTCGCCGTTACTTGCTGGTAAGAAACACAGATGGCGAGTTAAACAAGGGAGGGAAACTATGGAATCGTCTGAAAGTTAAGTGAGTAAAATAAATAATGGAACAAGATCTTCAAGACTTTTTGACTGGTACTAAAAAATAACTTATAACTTAACTAATTTTGGTTCAATATATTAGTTTTTTTTTTTTTTTTTTTTTTTAATTTTTATATGTATATTTTTATTATTCGATTAGCACACTGCTACCCAAGTGGCAGCTTAATCTAATCAGTCTATTAATTAATTCAAATACAATTGTCTATAGTGTTTTTCTTAAGACTAGTAATTTAAGGTTACATTTTAGGTAGAAATATTGTTAATTTTGTTTTTCGAGTTAATACATATTATGTCAGAACCCGGTCAGGTAGGTCTTGAGGGTGGTGCCGCTTCAGTCTTCTTCTAACGGTGGTCTGAGGGTCAGCGTAATTAATGGCCGCAGTTCCAAGTTTCCTGGCTAGGCTGTTAGGATGCGCATTGAGTCGTTCCATGTACTTCTTTGAAATAGACTGCAGCTTGTCGCCGATTTTGGGCACCTTGAGGTCGCGTTCTATGTCGCTGGTTCGCATATACCAAGGAGCCCCAGAGATCCTCCTCAAAGTTTTAGACTGTAAAATTCGGATCTTGTTAAGATTAGATTTCGCCGCAATGCCATAAACTTGAAGACCGTAGAAGAGACTGGGCGCTAGTAATGTTAACAAGATAATGTCACAGAAAATGAAGCAAGCAAAGCTTTAAGAACTAGATTTAAAGTGAAACATTAAATGGTTCGATTTTTGGTTTTATTTTTCTATTTTCTCCAATTCTCCAGTTTTCTTTGCTCCACTCGTGATATATTTGATTGCAACATGAGTATCTATGGCCGAGCATTTTGTAACATTTTAGTAGTCACCCGCACTCAGACATAACTCAGCATGAAAAGCCTCGCTCTCGCTCGGTTTCATAATTTTAGTTTTTCGACGCTGCCGACGACATAAATCAATTTTAATGCTCGCAGAAGGAGAAGTGCACGTAAAAAGCCAAAACACACTAAAGTAATGCTCGAATAGAGAGAGGTGAATAGAGCGAGTAAAAGAGAGAGAAATGCAGAACTGTATGAATATTTTTGATTTATGGCAACGATTCGACTTCAATTTTCAGCAAAAAGTTAGGAGGGGCAAATTTACGAAACTGTGAGCAAATGACTGCAAACTACTGTTTTTTCTCTACAAAAAGAAAAATAGGTGTTCAGAGACAGAATTTAAAGCCGTATGGGGGAAAGCACTAAACTAAACCCTAAAACCATCAAATAACATCTTTTCCCTCGTCCTAAAATCGCTTTTCATGTATTTTTGCACAAAATGCTTTTAAGGCTTTGATTTCCGCACACACTTTTTGGGGTTGCGAGCTTACTTGTTTACCCCTGCTCAATTTGGTTTGTTCCCGACTCCTAAGGACATTGAATGCCTTGCTCTAAGTATTATGTTAAAGCCTTTTCAAATGACCACAACAACAGTAGCAGCTGCTCCCTATGTATCTGTGTAAGTGGCTTTCATGCAGCCATTTGGTGAGAGTGTGCGGGGGCAGTGCTTTAAAAAGCAAACAATAAAACATAATGAAAGTGTAAAGCTTTTGAGGGAGTCATAGCCAAAGCCAAAGCCATACCAAAGCCAGAGAAGTGACCATTGCCACTGGCCGAAAACCAGAAGCGGGTCAATTGCCAACTCGAGGGCCACAAAAATGCACATAAATGTGATAGATGTGGAGTTGTCGCGAATCCTCAGCTCATCCTTTCTCCTTAGCCATTTCCACTTTGGAGACCGTTTGCGGAGCGTGACAATCCCGCCAAACTACATGTACACACAATTTGTGGGTTAAAATGTTTAGATAGTGGTTTATATATTACATTTTATTTTATGATTTTTAAGTTTTAATAAAATTTGAAAATACCAAGAAATATATTTTCCTGCACCAATTTAGTATAAAAGCTAAATTTTGCCATAAATTAAAAAAAAATTAAAATTTTTATTTAATTTTTTTATAAGGTTGAATTTTGAAATTTTTTGATTCGAAATTGTTTAACCCCAGGCCACTGTTTTTTCCTCGGTTCTCTTTATTTTTGTATATACTTGTTTGTAATTTGTCTAGCCACGTTATGAAAAATAGTTGCACTTTTTTCTCGTTCCTTCGGTTGTTAAAAGGTCCTTATGAGCAGGAACTTGAAGCTATCTTTCCATCCCACTCTTCTGTTAAGCACCGAACATGTTGAGTAAATTTTAACATTTAATTATGAACATGTCATTGCGGTAAGAGGTTTATGAAATGAGCCACAAATAAACACACACATATACATGCGTTCAGTCGGTAAAAGCTCATGAAAAGCGCATAAAAAGTCGAGAGTGGGGGTAAACGAGGAAAGGAGACAGCCACAGTTGCCATTAAAAAGGTTTTTGGGGTCAGCAATTTTAAAACCAAAATGTATAAATAAAATGTCAACTTTTATGACAAGCCCAGACACACACAGACACAGAGAGAGAGTCCTTTTAATGCTGCCGCATATATCAAAGTAAGTATTCGACCACAGCATTGCTCATACGCCTCATTGTACCACAAAAGGTAGCCAGCAAAACGAGGGTAAAAAGGCAATAAGCAATGGAGAAAAGAAGAAAATGGGTATTGAGGGAGGCAGAGAATGGGAGCCAATCGCAGGCAATTTTTCATGCCACCGACGCAATCGATAATTCTTTTGTTCATTAAGAAGTTTATAAATCACGACAACTACCACGAAGGAATGGGAGGGAATGCCTGGAATTTTCATAGTTTCCGCTGTTTTGGCTCGCCAAATGGCAGGAGAGTTCAGGTGGTAGACATCGGAATGTTGTATAACTTCATAGACTTCATAGACTTAACGCCTCCAGCCGCTGAAAATTGTATTGAAAACTGTGTTTCAAAGTATACATTTCAATACATAAGACTTAAATGCTGCATAGCTAACTTAATACAAATTAGCCGGGAGAATCTGGTGTGGTAAATGGGGTTTTGCTTTGCCATTCTGACGAAAATTGCTTTCAAGTGCCGCTTAAAGTTCCTTAATTGCATCCACTGAAAGAGAGAAATATTTACATATGGGCGCACCTCAAAACCACAGACCCTAGCGAATTTATTTCAACATTTTATTTATATTTATCCATCACTTGAACCCATTTAAATGGTAACGCTGGAGTGCAGCTTTTCAGGCCAGTGCAGCTCAGTTGCGGTTGCAATTAAAGTTTTGGCCTCGAAACGCGTTGTGCGGCGGCCCAAATGCATATTCATATACATTTGCATAATCAGTTTTGGTTTTTCTGACGCCAAAACACTAAAATGTAAACCGATTTAAGGTAATCAAGTGATCGCATTAAGCACTGACAGCAATTAACGCAACAAATCGTTTCCAAATGGCTGTCAATTTGGTCCACAAATGACCGCGCCGGCTCTAGCAGCAGTTCCTAATTCTGTTTGAGATCGAGTTCGCTGGTAATTTGCACTTTTCTCGAAAGAGGATGGCCTGCAGGTGAGGCTAATTTAGAACTGAGACTCGGCCAATGGTAAAATTACATTTTCAAGTCCATTAGAATCGCAGAGAGCCATTTATAATTGTCATCTCGGCAAGTGCAATTAGCACTGGCTAATGGGCCAAGAACTAGAACTAATACTGGGCCAAAATCAAGGTTTGGTAAATGACAATGCATGTTTTCTTGTTTCCACATTGTCATTTACTTCATTCTTTGTAAGTCCAAATATGTAAAGGATTTTATAAGAGGTGTCCCGAGAAATCTTGGAAAGGCATGAGTAATCGATATAAATATAGTTAAAATAAGAATGTTTATTTAAATGTAGATTTGAACAACCAGATTTATCTTGTTTTTTTTTTGACAAGTTTTCTTATATAATTAAAACGGGTTTGTTAAAAGCTTACATAAAAATGACTGCCTTTATTATGATAACTAGATATTGAAATCGATCATTTAAGATTTCTAATATTGAGTATTTATTGGGTTTTATATTAAGATATCATATTAGTGATGGTAGAATAGGACACGAAGTTGAAAAATTCAGAGTTACCAAAATATGCAGAAAAATATATTTTTTAAGCTCCTAAGGAAAACGTGACAAGAACGAAAATTAGTCTATTGAATTTCACCCAACAGATTTGTTCTTTGTAGCTTATTTCCCCAGCAACTCTTTCGATTTTTTTTCCGATTTCATTCCGTTCGTTTGCTCTTCAAGCTAAGAGCTAACAAAAAAAAATTGTTCCTTTCAACTGGGAAATTGGATCATTAAATGAAACTAAAATGTTGCTCACTTTGGGTAGCCGGTCGATAATTGTGTGTCAGAAGTTGCACAATATGAATTCAATTTGCATCACAAAGGAGAAATGTGGCATTGTGGCAAGTCAGCATTTAATTAGCCGCTCAAACGGAGAATGGCCAACGAAATGAAATGGAATGAGGAAGTGGAAGCGGAATGGCGATTGGAATGGATATGCACAAATATTTGCATATTTCACTGAGCACATCAAAAATATTTTGTATGCGGGTGCTGGGATAAGAGAAAATGCAAGAGGGGGGAGGGGAGAGGGGGCAACAATGGCTGACGATAAACTGCTACACATGTTAACAAAGTTAGGCAGTTACAGTTACTGTGCTACCCCCATTGCAAGCCATACAAAAGAGCTGAAATTGGTTCAAACCAAGCTAAACCAACGCAAACAAAGCGGAAACGGACAAGCGGCCATTTTTGTTATCGCGCTAGCCGCCATTTTCAATGGGTATTCTCCATGCCACATTGTTTGATGACTATGTGTGTGTGTGTGTGTCTGTGTAAGCGATACATTTTTTGTTATTTATTTGGAACGGAATAAAAAAAAAACTCGAAACTAAATACAACAAGTGGGTGAGCAAGGGGGGAGAAGTCGACAGCGGAAAGGGAAACACGCACAACAAAAACAACAGCAGCAAATCAATTCAGCTTGAGCAAATTAAAAATGCCATCACTGTTGCATGTGTAGTGCCATTTGGGGAAAGCTAAGGAACTGCTATATTTTATGGATACATATTGCTACACTCTCGACCGCAAGCAACTTTGACTTTTTGACAAAACGCAGCTGTTGAAATAGTTTTTATTTTTTTTGTTTTTTTTTTTTTACCAAAATGGCGCCATTTTGCAAGACATTTGCCCGAAATGTCACGTACACTGCGCAAGATGAGGCATCTATTAAGGGGCGCCACAATTTTACACACAAACCAAGTTGCATATGAGTGCCAATATCAAAAGTTTTCGTGGTGGCAGCGAGGGGGTCCTAATGTCAAATATTTTGCTTTTATCCTCCTGTTGCCAATTTCTGGATTTTGGCTGACAATGGCTGGCATTTATCCCCACATCGGAGTGAAGGAAACATTTTCAGCAAGCCAAGCTGTTGAGCAGGGGGATTTCTTTTGCAGATTAGATTTATCTTTGGATAAAAAGGGAAAGCACTTAAATTGCATTCGAAAATTATACATTGATGTGCGTTTTAAAATTTGGAAGCTTGGACATTAAAATTTTTTTTTGTTTTTTCTTTATGCATATTTTATAAAAATAAATTGTGATTTGATTGTAGGCAATTTCTTATTATGTTAACTATTAGTTATATAAGTTTAGTTTTAAGTTCAAAAGTTATTTAAAAAGAACGTTATAATTTTCCTTAAGAAAAATCTAGAATTTAATAGGACTACAATATTTTTAAAACATATCTGATTTTCAAGTTTCACATTTGAATTGAATTTTTTCTTTAAAAAAAAAAAATTTCACCATGAAGATAAAATATTGCAATTCGTTGTAAATTGAGAACCAAAATAAATACTGTAGAAATAACAAACTATTTTCATTATTTTATTTCATGATTTTGGCGTCGGAACAAAAAAAAAATTTTTTCAGGCCGCTAATAATTAATTTTCAGTCTCGACAAGCAAGCAACATCATCACAGGTTAAATTGGTGGAAAATTATGCAATACTGACAGCAACAGAAGCAGCATTTACAAATAATAACCAATTCTGGTGCATTTAAGCCGAGTCACACTTTTTAGTGGCCACAATAAATTGAAATTTAAAAAGGCCATTATTAAATCCCCAATAATTCACATGCAAAATTGGTTGAAGCATTCATTATCGGTGGCAGCAGCTGTTGACCAACAGGCAAGAGGCATTAGGCCATGCAGGATTTGCATTTTTAACACCCCACCATATGTGAAATGTGGCAGGCAGAGAATGTTGCTCTTCATTAGCTGACTGCCACTTCCGGAGGCCATTGGAAACTCAAATTATGACAGCTGCTGGAGGAAAGCAAAACGGAGATGGCAAGTCAAGTAGGCCAAGTCGAAATTGGCCACAAAGCAAATCGTCCAGTGATTGGCCGACCGCATTTTAGCCATGAGTCATCTAACCCAGCCCCCCCACCTAATGCAATTCACATGCTCAATGGCCCATTCGGGTTGGCTTGTGGTCTGTGTTTTCATTATGCCACATATCCATGACATTCATAGCTGCCTGCTAGGCATCTAATTGTGAAATATTTTCATTATTTTCCGCAAACAAACTTTTTGCGAGGCAGTTGTTGCCAAGTTGCCAAACTTTATATTTAATTAAAAAGTTCAAATCGTACAGAGGAAAAAGAGAGAAGCGCGTTGCCCAAATTTGATACATTTTGTGGTTTAGAATGTTGATTAAAAAGTTGGGCCCGAATATGATGATGAAGCCGCAACAGGAAATAAGACAAGCACCAAAGAACACCGGTTTCAATGAATTAATTCGTGTTTTTGCCAGTGCTGTGCGCAAAAAACTTAATACTTACTCAAGATCAAATACAGATGGACCATAAAATTATGTGCTTATGCGCAGGCATTGAAATTGCCTTAAGGCGATTTTTTCCTAAGAGTTTATTATTTAAGTGCTCGTATGCTCCAGTGATTTTCAAAGTGCATTTTCAGTAGTTATATATGTAAAAAAAAAAACTATACGTATACATTTTCGGTAGTTATGTATGTAAAAAAAAACTATACGTACGGCTATGCTGTAACTAACATTTGAACAAAAGCTTTGCTTATTTGTATAATAAAAACTTTTTTCAAGCCCCTTGAAGAATGCTTTTACATTGTATTATATAAAAGTTTAGTTAAAAGCATTATAAATTTTAAAATTTGTATTAACATTTTTGTTGTAAGAACTCTAAAAATCACTGCTTTTACTCAATACTCAAAACTTTGCGAAAATAATAAACGTGTGGTTAAGAAAAAATCAATTGAAGTTATTGCAAAATAAATGCGATTTGTTGTATCTTATTTATTCAATTGCGCAGGGGGTTCTTGTCGTTTGCTCATTTTGCGGCTACCACGCCTACCCTTAAGGGTCTTATCCGCCTTCTTATCCGGCCGCAATTTTCCAGTGCGGTGTGTGACAGCGCAAAGCCCATCGTTGATAGCTGCTTGCCAATGAAAACCCGGTTTATATATATTTTTTATAAGATTTCCGATCTGATGCGGCCCCTTTGCACTTTACATTTTATGCCTTCGTCTGGTGCTGTTTTTCTTCTTTTTCCGTTGCTGCTGTTTTTCTTTTTTTTTGTTGACGATTCTGGCTGGGTCATATAAAAATGCAAATAATTTGCTAGCGCTTTACAGCGCGACAAGGCAGCGAAGCACGGATGCCCGAGTCCTCGTCCTCGTCCTTATCCTCGCCCTCTGTCCTTTTTCCATCTTACTGTTACCATATAGCCACCCACGTTGCCCGCGGCAAAAAAGACGCAAGCGCGTAAAGTCAAAAACGTTTTAATATTTATGGCACATTATATGGCTTGTGGGCTTACTTTAGCTTCGGCTACAGCTCCAGCTTCAGTTTCAGCATCAGCTTTAGCTTTGGATACGATATCCAAGGAATCTATGTTTATGTAATGTATGTATTGTATTCCTAAATATGTGCCTCATGCATGTTTTATGGCGACGGGCAATTTGGCCACAGCAAATCGTGATAAATGGTATGCTTTGCCCTCATATGCTAAACGCAAAAAATCTTTAAGAAATCGAATAAAAATGTCATAAACATAATTGTGCGCGGAAAAAAATGCAATAAAAAATAGTCATAAAGAAAGGAATTTTTTCTAAAAAATAAAACGATGGAACTTTATTTATTGCCTCGAGGATGATTTGAAGTAAACATTAAGCGAATCTTCATTCCATTTTTAAGTCTATTAAAAACAAAACATCATTTACTCTTAATTTGAGAAACAAAAAAACAAAGATATATTTTGATATTTATCGTATCAAATTGGTTAAAAACTTTTCTATAGCATACAATTTCGGGATCGAAAGGTTAGTCAAGTAGGTGGTAATATCTTCATTTTTCGTTCCTCTCTTCTTGAAAAGTGTCATTAGCCCATGCATTTGACTACCTTTCCTAATTGAACCTTTTTCATCTCTTTCTATCCGCGACTCTCCTTCTCTTTCTCGCATAGAAGTTGCAAAAAAACGCTTAGTGCGCTGGCTAAGTACCGTAATCAAAGTTTAATTACACGGCCATTGAAAGAGGAGAGAAAGAGGAGGCAGTAGAGATGGAGAGAGAGATGGCCAAGACAGGAAGGGAGCATTTTTTTTCGTGCTTTATCTTTGCTGCTTTGAGTAATCATGGGTTGACTGAAATATTTCGAGGCGTTCAACCGCTTAATTAGCAGCAAACAAAGAATAGCAAAAAAAAAAAAATTTTTGCACATAATAATTGACTTTCTTAAGGGTGGGACTAGAAAAAAATGTTTTTATTTGAGAACAAAAATATGTGTTCATATATTTATGTTGTCTAAGAACCAGAAACTCTCGAAAGTCTAAAACAGCGATCGAAACACCAAGCGATCGACAGTCAGCACCGGATTTTTACAGAAAAAAATAAACATTTTTAAACATCCCAACTTTTAAATGCTGAGATTTTGAGATATTACGTGAGTTAGTATAACGTAGCCCTTTAGATATGTAAAAATAATAGATAACACAACAACCATATAGCCAAATATTATTTTGTATAAGCGATGTCGACTCACTAGTAATTTCACATAATTAATTAAATTTCACTGGCCAAACAATAATGAAAAATAAACACAAATCATGCACTGATTGACATGCACCAAATATTTGTGCTTTGACAATGTCATGAACAACATAAATATTCCTACCAACTAAATTGACTGCGCAAATTCAAATGAATTTGCACATTTTGAAATTAAAACTCACCTTTGACCGACCGACCGTAAGAAATTCGCAATATGTAAACCATAAACAAGTGATAAAATGAAATTGTAAAGTAATCCCGAATTAGGATCAACAGCAAATGTTCGTGTCATGGTTTGGCCAGGAATTATGTTTCATATGTATGCAAGTTGTTTGTGTACAATTTATATATACATTATATTTACATACATACATCCCTGAATGTGTCAGCTATTGTGTGGAACGTAATTTGTGGCCTGGCCGCATGTTACACATTTGCAAGCTGACAATTTCATTTAAATTTCATGCAAGACATGCGGAGACGTCGCAACAACAAGGTCCTGCCTAGGCCAAAGCCATATGTCTTTACCGTCTGTCCGTGGTTATATCTGTCCCTGGGCAACTATACATGACAGCATTTTGAAACTTTACGTGATTTATTATCACCCACGCAGCACACACGACGCCCACACGCAAATACTTGTCGAACCACAAAACATTGGCCAGAGATTAGAGCCACTTGCATTCGATTGGATTGGCTGACAAATGCAATTTAATGAACAGCAAATATGGCCGATAATTCAGTTGATTTAAATTAACGAAACTATTGATATTGGTCTGGTCGAACAAACAATATGATTGCTATTGCCTTGATTGGTCCAATTTGGTTAGTCTTTGGTTATGGCTAATAAGTAGAGTCGTTTAAAGTTAATGAGCAAGGGTCATGTGTGTTAGCTTATCACAATGCCTTTATTTGGGCTGCGCTTTATTTTTTAAGTTTAAACAAGCTGTTAACACAGGTATCATCAACGGTTATGAAGCTTACAAGTCAAAAAAAGGAACATTTTTCGATAATTGTCTTAGCTCCTTAACTTACAACTATCAAAACACAAACCAAAAAACACTGAAATTACTCATTTTTTAATTAAATACATTTCTTACTACTCTAAATCAACTTTAATGTGGTTATGTAAGTACTCTTCAGTAAAAATCGATGGGCTTAGGTCAAAAAATCCCTCAGAAGACAAGCCGTTAATAAAGTGGACAGCACTCACACGCCGTGTGGGACAACAGAAAGCAACGATGACTGACTGTGGCCAATAAACTGCTCGTTATTTGACTTTTCCGCAAGTCTCCAAGGGAAAGCGAGAGAGAAAGAGAAGCAGAGAAAGAGAGATTGTAATTGCCATCTGGGTAGCGGATCAGAGGAGTTAAATCGGCAATGCGAAAAGTGCAAGGCTAATGGTCAAAAGGGAGAACTGAATTCGAGAGATTGTGCATGTGTGTGTGTGAGTGTGGCAAACATGATTCAATTGCCAATCTGTAGATACATATGTTTGTTACCATTGAATGCACTTGCCGGCCATTGCCATTCAGACCTGCAATCTGAGCGCACTGCCCCCTCAACAAAGTTTGGATCTACCGACCATCTTTGAGGTGCGCACAAAACGCTGTAATCGAATATTGATTAAGTGCAGTTAGAACCTGGCCGGAATTCATGGTACCACATACATATGTACATATATTTGGTACGATGATACTGCAGTTAAACGTTGATAATGCAGCCGGGCCGGAGATCTGGCCTGTGGCTGCTGGAACACTCTGTTACGAGTTGGCAGGCCGGAAAATTGAAGCACTTGCCTGGAACAGGACCGGGCCCTGAGCCTTTGTCCTACCCGCTTTTGCTGCTGCTGCTACTGGTTCTGCTGCTGCCACTGGTGCTGCTGCTTTTGCTTTTGCTGCTGTTGCTGTTGCATGAAAAACAACATTGAAAATGTAAGCGAGGCGGCAGCTGCCTGCCTGCAAGCCTGCTAGCTTTTTCTCCTGCGTTTTTTGTACAGCTTTTCCTTTTTTGTCCGTTTTGGCAATGAGTTTTGATTGCTTTCGGCCGGGACCCGTTTCGGGTGCAGTGACCCCGTTTCCGCTTGTTATCGATTTGACAAGGGGCAAGGTGTGTGGAGTGGACGCCACCACCTCGAGGCAATTGCTGGTTACCTCCTTTTCATGCTTCAACTTTGGCACTTGACTGCCAGTCAGCCAGGAGTCTGCCCTTCCATTTTTTCCCCTTTTTTTTCTCGCAATTCTCGTTGCTTGGATTTACCCAGATACCATTACATTATATACACACAAACATATACAATTCCTCGGGCGGTTTTAATTGATATGGCCTGACATTTTTTGAGCTGGCAAATCAAAGTTTAATTTATTTTAATTAAACACTTTTGCAGAAAAACAAAAAACTATTCAAAGAAGCAATCAACATTTCAGTTATTTTGGGGTTTCATAAAATATGACGATGGCAGCATTATGATAAACAAACTTTATTTAAATATATATATATGCGTAAGTAATGCTGGCCCATAACCCAAAAAAAAAACATGTATCCACAAAAGGCTAAAAGAACACGCTAAAGAAAAAATTTGAGTAAAAATTTTTAATCACGATGACAGCATTCTGACAAACAAGCTTTAATTTGATAGAAACATTTGTGTATGCGAAGCTTAGCTTTATAAATTTGAGAACAAATTAAAAATTTTACAAAGTGTAAAAATGTAGGCAATATTTAATTAAAATTGGTATGTTGTTTGTGACATTTTCCACTACTAAACCTTTAGAAATTTACGTGTTTTTTATGAATCATTTTTTATCTGCACAGTTTTTACAAAAAACTTTAACCCTATAAATATTACATGTTTAATTCACTTTAGCCCCATAAATATTACATATTTAATGCACTTTAACCTCATAAGGTATTTAATGACGTGAGCTCACGTCTTAGCTCACCGCATAAACATGACCAAACCCACATTGAAGCCGAGTAGAAATATGAATCCCAGAGTTCGTGCCTAAGTGCCGTCGGCATTCATTTCAATTTACTAATAAAGTGGACAGCACTCACACGCCGTGTGGGACAACAGAAAGCAACGATGACTGACTGTGGCCAATAAACTGCTCGTTATTTGACTTTTCCGCAAGTCTCCAAGGGAAAGCGAGAGAGAAAGAGAAGCAGAGAAAGAGAGATTGTAATTGCCATCTGGGTAGCGGATCAGAGGAGTTAAATCGGCAATGCGAAAAGTGCAAGGCTAATGGTCAAAAGGGAGAACTGAATTCGAGAGATTGTGCATGTGTGTGTGTGAGTGTGGCAAACATGATTCAATTGCCAATCTGTAGATACATATGTTTGTTACCATTGAATGCACTTGCCGGCCATTGCCATTCAGACCTGCAATCTGAGCGCACTGCCCCCTCAACAAAGTTTGGATCTACCGACCATCTTTGAGGTGCGCACAAAACGCTGTAATCGAATATTGATTAAGTGCAGTTAGAACCTGGCCGGAATTCATGGTACCACATACATATGTACATATATTTGGTACGATGATACTGCAGTTAAACGTTGATAATGCAGCCGGGCCGGAGATCTGGCCTGTGGCTGCTGGAACACTCTGTTACGAGTTGGCAGGCCGGAAAATTGAAGCACTTGCCTGGAACAGGACCGGGCCCTGAGCCTTTGTCCTACCCGCTTTTGCTGCTGCTGCTACTGGTTCTGCTGCTGCCACTGGTGCTGCTGCTTTTGCTTTTGCTGCTGTTGCTGTTGCATGAAAAACAACATTGAAAATGTAAGCGAGGCGGCAGCTGCCTGCCTGCAAGCCTGCTAGCTTTTTCTCCTGCGTTTTTTGTACAGCTTTTCCTTTTTTGTCCGTTTTGGCAATGAGTTTTGATTGCTTTCGGCCGGGACCCGTTTCGGGTGCAGTGACCCCGTTTCCGCTTGTTATCGATTTGACAAGGGGCAAGGTGTGTGGAGTGGACGCCACCACCTCGAGGCAATTGCTGGTTACCTCCTTTTCATGCTTCAACTTTGGCACTTGACTGCCAGTCAGCCAGGAGTCTGCCCTTCCATTTTTTCCCCTTTTTTTTCTCGCAATTCTCGTTGCTTGGATTTACCCAGATACCATTACATTATATACACACAAACATATACAATTCCTCGGGCGGTTTTAATTGATATGGCCTGACATTTTTTGAGCTGGCAAATCAAAGTTTAATTTATTTTAATTAAACACTTTTGCAGAAAAACAAAAAACTATTCAAAGAAGCAATCAACATTTCAGTTATTTTGGGGTTTCATAAAATATGACGATGGCAGCATTATGATAAACAAACTTTATTTAAATATATATATATGCGTAAGTAATGCTGGCCCATAACCCAAAAAAAAAACATGTATCCACAAAAGGCTAAAAGAACACGCTAAAGAAAAAATTTGAGTAAAAATTTTTAATCACGATGACAGCATTCTGACAAACAAGCTTTAATTTGATAGAAACATTTGTGTATGCGAAGCTTAGCTTTATAAATTTGAGAACAAATTAAAAATTTTACAAAGTGTAAAAATGTAGGCAATATTTAATTAAAATTGGTATGTTGTTTGTGACATTTTCCACTACTAAACCTTTAGAAATTTACGTGTTTTTTATGAATCATTTTTTATCTGCACAGTTTTTACAAAAAACTTTAACCCTATAAATATTACATGTTTAATTCACTTTAGCCCCATAAATATTACATATTTAATGCACTTTAACCTCATAAGGTATTTAATGACGTGAGCTCACGTCTTAGCTCACCGCATAAACATGACCAAACCCACATTGAAGCCGAGTAGAAATATGAATCCCAGAGTTCGTGCCTAAGTGCCGTCGGCATTCATTTCAATTTACTGGCGTTGATTGCTGGCGACACTGTCAAATGTTCCATTAATTCAATTGATTAGTTTGCTGCCGATTTAACCTTTGCCATTTACATATATTCACCGCAAACTAAATTTCAAAGCAAGTGAAAAATATTTTTTGGTACTCGAGCAAATGTTTCCAGTTGCAAAGCTATTTCTTTCACCAAATCTTTTGCTGCATATTGTGGTATGCAATTCGAGTGTCAGCCAGAAAGATAAGGGAATTTTTGGTCATCCCCCAAAACACACTCAATGGCGAAATTTTTGCCACTTGTGCACGCAGAAAATCTGAAAAGAAATTTCTTGAGTACAATTTTATGTAAAATTAATGAAATATGCAACTCTCTGGCTTTCTGCAGATGGCGTTGACATCATGAGTGGCCCTCTCTATCTCTTTCACCCTTGCTTTCGCCAACTACTTCTGTCCCTTTTCTACACCACTTGAATCATCCGAGTTTTGTGGCTTTAACATTCAAAGCCACTCTGGCCTAATATTCTTGTTGTTCAGTTCCAGAAACTTTTATTTGTTGTTTGTAGCCTCTTGTTATCATTGCATTTTAATGTGTGAAACTGACAGCATCAGCAAGGCTAGAGAGAGAGACGGCCAGTTGTTGTTGGAAAGAGAGGGTGCTAGTGCCAAGAAGCAATCCACACCATATGGTGTCAAGTGGCATTTGAAAATGCTCTCAATCCGTTTGTTTGTCGATTTGTTTATCTATGCAACAAAGCCCGGGAAGCACCAATAAGCTGGATTCCTCTTACAAATGCATAAAGTGCATCTATCCGATTGTTACGCACAATTGAAGCCCAAAAGCAGAAATGGCAAACATCTGTTCTGGGTCAGCCAGAAAAATTTAAATTGATGACACATGGCGTATACGCAATAAGCAAACGAATATATCAATTGCCGATGAAAATCATTGAATTTTGTTTGCAATACATATTTTTATAACTCTAATAACTATAACAAATATTAAAAACTAAAAATTTAAATTGTTTTTTTTTGCTTCACTTAAATACTTTTTATGTATAATTAAGAACACTATTGTTGAAAAGGTATTTACAGTTATTTATAGTTAGCTTTATTGAATATTGATGGCAAAATGGCGCATACGAACAAGAGGTAGCAATTAAAAAGACAACATATAAATATTCTGGTTTCGTGACAAAAAGCAAGGCTAAACCCACTTTTAGGCCACTGTTAAATGAGAAAACAAAGGCAAAAAAAAATATTAATTAATTGTGTCTGCCATTTTGATGTCAGTTGCATGTTGCATGTGGCACGATGTAGCGCAGTTAAACATAATGCATAATGCAAACGGATGCACTAAAAACAAAGTAAACAGAGGGGCAGTACAAACGATACAAAGAAAAACAAAACGTGGACAGGCCAAGAGCAAAACAACAATTTTCCCCGGCTTTAGCACAATTAAAATGAAATTTTCATAATAAAGTTGAACAGGGGAAATGCACAGGGTTTCGGGCGAACCATTTTTGTTTCACTGTCTGGCTAGCCTACAGTGCCAGCCACAATTGTGTGCACGCTAAACATTTTAAATGTAATTTTAATTTGTTTTATAACTTCCTTAGGAAAGTTGCGAAACTTTTCATATCGCCAGCCTCCAAGGGAAAAAAACGAAATCAAATGGAATGGCAAGCCAATTTCAAGTACAACAAAATATCAAAATCAAAACAGAACGTGAGTTAAAGAGGGAGGGTGGAGATAACATCGAATGGGAGTTCAAACTTTTTGCTCTAACAAAATGTAACACAAATCCTCAAAGTGGGGAAATAGAATGAAAACTTTGAAAATGTTCCCTGTCTAAAAGTCTGCGTGTGTGGGTTTGAGTGTCAAGGATTTTAAGTGGGGGGCACAAACTCATCATCAAATAAGATTATTTGATCAAGTAGCTTTATCTCCAAATATTTTTTTTCTTGGCTGTAAAATACAACTTTTTTCGGGACTGGCATTCATTTGCTTTTAGGCGGCCTAAACCGCAGTCTAGTGGGTGGAACTTATTACAAATGAGGCGGTTTCAAGTTAAATCAACCAGAGCCGGGGGTGCAGAATGTCTGTGCTAAGATTGTAAAAAGTTTAGAAGATACAAAGGAGAGAGGTGCCAAAGAGATGTCGGCGATATGCAGAAGTGTATTTGGACTTAATTTTTTATGAGCTGGAGTGTTTCTTCCTTTTATCCTAATTTCCAAAAGATAAGCGTGAGCGAAAACCCCAAGCTTATAATAATAATACAAAATAGTAGAGCCGCCGGGAAATTAGCTAACGGAAAAAACAAGCAGGAACATTGGAAACGAACAAAAGATACCTAGAAAGTTTAAAATTTGTTGGTGCTAGCAAATTTTTTACACTAAAATGTCAGTTTTAGCTAAAAATCAATTAATTTGGAGTGTTCGAATATAAAGTAATTAATATTTATTTTTAATTAAACAGATAGAATGTCATAAAATATAAATACTGCTTCCTTCTATTTCTTTTCTCTATTCTACATTGCAAGAAATGTATATACCCGAGCGCTCTACGAGTAACTTGTTTAATTTTTAATTCATTCCTTTTAATGTATTCATTAATATAGATGGTAACAAGTGCGAAAGAGAGACACTATACACACACATAACACGGACACCACATCTCTTTATCCTTGTTGAAGCCTCAAGGTTGAATCACTTTACGGTTCGTTACATTTTTGGTCCAAAACTTTTTCCTTGTGTTTCCCAGCCTTCCCAACTAATTCCGACTTTCACTCTCTGTTCGGCTTGTCCTCCTGGGCTTGCTGCAGTGTTCCTGGCAATTTACGGGGATCTCGTCAGCATTAATTTTCATTACGCGTCGTCCTAACGATTCGGTTAGTTGACCTGACCATTGGCAATTTTGTAGCGCCAACTGCGCTTGAACTTGTAGCCAGCGAAATTGCCAGCGACTAGCCGCCGCTCGTTTCTCCTGCTTCTAGTAAAAAGAAAAAAGACCCTTTTCAAACCGCTACGGGATGGGCCCTAATGGGTTTGCCATCCTTTTCCTTTATTCTTGGACCTTTAAGCTGCCGTGAAAGGACCTAAGATTGTCATAAATGGTTGCCATAGTTTGCAAAAGAGTTAATTGAACCGCAAGGATCTTTTATACCGCCTAAAGCAACTGCACACTAGAAAAATATTAATATGCATTTTATTAAATCATTTGTTAAACACCTTAATTGTTAAATAAAATAAAATCACTACCCAAATTGAATTAGGCTTTCCTAAAGTGTGTAAACATTTCAACAAATTTTTTTTCTATTTTAAGGTTTTGTTATGTTAGCTGATAATGTAAAAAATTACTTAAATGTTAAAATAATATACAAAATATTAATATTACAATTATTTTTTAGACATTTCGAAATTAAAGACTTTTTTTCGGTGTGAACCATCTAGGCTATTTTATATTTTTCAAATGTATCAATAAACAGTCTTACAAAACAAAAACAAAACGTAAGCCCCAACTAAAACTCTATTCACTGAAATATTTTGCAGTCTTTTGTGACATGTAAGTGGAGAAAAAAAGAAGTATAAGTGAATTTGAATCGCTTTGCGCGCAATTTGCTTCGTCATAAATCATATTGGAATACACAAAACCAGGGATCGGGTCCAGACCAACAAAAGATGGAATAAAGGAGAAATTGAAGAAGAGAAAAAAGGCAAACCGTGGTGGTAACTTTATTTCAGCGCTTTTTCGTTTCACGTGTTATGTGCAGCACCTGCAGATCACATACACACACACACACACCGATATACTATATGTATGTGCAGCTAACCCAATTTATTTGAGTGTGAAAATTGGCTTTCGCCCATTTTGAAAATCTAAGCTGTTGATGGCATCGTTCTACCACACACACACACACACTCACACACGCCAAACGAACTGCATGCGTGGCCATTTTGATAGAAAAACCGGAAAGAGAGAGAATACATCGTTATATACTCACACAGACGTCGAATGAATTGCGAGGGTTAAGACTTGGGCTGGGAAAATGTGTAAAACGCACGGATTAGATGAAAAATCAAACAGAAAGGAAGAGAATGAATGAAAAAAGCTTGTAGCATGGAAATGAATTCCGTTTGGATTGGCCTCGTATGGCAACTTTTATGCCCTCTGCCTCCATTTTGACTTTTGCAACTAAAAATGGTTTCGAACAGTTTACAATTACTTAAGCTGTCGGTTAAAGGAGCAATGGAAAAGCATGAAACAGGTAGTCGACACTAAGGCAAAATTGTTGCAATAATTTCTGTATAAATCATTCAAATTTTTGTAATTCAACTCAAGTTAATAGACTCATAAAACCCTCAATTGGGAAAAAATAAAAGACTGATAAATAAGGCATTCACAAAATGGGCCACAACATTTCAAACTGATTTTGTGCAATGAACTTATATGATGATGTTAAGGAACGGGAACGGGAACGAGAACGAGAACGAGTATGGTTGGCGTCTGGCAATCTTTAATTGATTTGACGCTCCACTTACACACACCACGCCATGGAGAAAGCAAATAGGATGCTGCCGCATGAAAACCAATTAAATTTATTATTCATCAAGTGTACGTATATAAGCGTGTATATAAAAGAAATATCTGTGCACATAAGCAGTGACAGCAGCCTCGACTTCTTGGCCAGCAGCAAAATTAAATGAAACGCAATAAATATGAATAATAATCGAGCGACTCAGTCGGAGAAGGAGAAAGATGCAGACCAAAAGCACATACATACGTGTACGCGTACACATGACAACAAGAACCGTAATTCAGATTGTTGGAAAAAGTCAATTCAACATTTGCGCTCCAAGGAATCGAAATTGCACGTTTAATCACCTGTAAGCCAGGCAGAATTTGCCCAGGGCAGCACTGTAAAAATTTCACAGGAAAATATAATAAATAATTGCATATTCTGGCTTTCTTTAAAATTGGAAAGCCCCGAAAGTTCGCTTCATTTTAACACTTAGCTCCAAACGATATTGAGTTGAAAAATTATGGTTGAGATTACTGTTCCTACTGTGCCCATCTACTTTCTAACAAACCGCACGACAAAGGACCTTCCTATTCTGACCTACAATTTGCCTCCTTTGATTATTTACTTCTTTTTCCCAGTGTGTAGGTCCTGGCAACCAGCACGTGGTTGCCTCCGGCAGACATTTGATCATTTGTAACGCATTTTCTTATCAATTATTCCAATGCAAGCGACCTCTGCCCTCAGCTATCTTGCCTCCTTTGCTCTCATCTGCCGCTGGGTTCACTTCCGTTTTTCATCTGGTTGTAACATTCCACAGCCACAGGCATGAGACTCGACCGCAAGTCTGGCTGGAAAAGCGAATGCCATGAGGACGGCAGTAACAGCATCTAGCTGGCAAACTAACGAGACTGGAGCAGTACTAACAGCAGGAGACGGTGGAGAACCACCACCCACAGTTGGCACTTCACCTCCCGCTGCCGGGTTTCAAGTGTCATAAATGAGAATTTATTCAGCCAGACATTGTCATTGTCGCCATGGAGGAGCAGAGCAGCACATGGAAAGTGGAAAGTGGAGAGCCTGTGCTTGTGCCTGTGCCTGTGGCTGTGTTGACGCGCCCAGGTGGCAAATTTGCCATCCAGGTTGCCCGGATTCTGGCATTGTCAACTGCAACTGCCTTCCCGACGACCTCTTGGGGCGGCTGCCACCACCGGGGGTCATGAACTCTGAACCATAAATTTCATTAACAGCTGGTAGACCGGCGACTGCCACTTCTATTACTGTCTGCACTGCGGATCACAGAGATTAGCTTATAGATTATATATAAATTATAATTACGCATACAGTCAAGTCCATTTGTTGCGCCATTGTTCGGCCGCTCTTCATGTTCTTTGACCTGTGTCGAACACTGAATGGAAGAGCGATGCACGGGCAGAAAAACCTGTAACTCATCGTCATTGCAATCCTTTTAATCATTTCAATTCCAACTATGTGCTTTCTTATCTTTTTATTAAAGCTCAAAGAATATGGCTTTATTTTTTATTTCTAACCATAAATTAAATAAGAGCTGTAAGCGTTGTGTTTTTTTTTTTTAAAACAAGGCATAGGATCAAGTCCCTTCGGTATAGAATTGAGACTAAAAGTATAGGTTAGTATTTAGTATTACAAGTAGTACTTATACTTTAATTCTGTCTGTAGTTTATTTTAAAGATACATTTGCTAAAACAAAATTTTTAGTTTTTTTAAGGTGCTTCGTAAATACTATATTTACTAAAACTAAATCTCTAGTACTAATATTTTGTGTCGTGTAGAGAAACAGAAATAGTCGGAGTACTACTGCACTCGCAACAACAATATACATTTTGTTTTGCACACATTTTGTGGTACATTTTACGTTGACAACAGCCATGCAATAACAATACGAAATACTTGAACTTTATTCCTCCCATTCCGCCCCCTTTGGCTGGCCCACTTTGTCGCATGTTGTCGAGGGTCAGGCTTTCAGGGGTCGAGGGGTGAGCGGACGAGATGGCCATAACTGACTGTTGTCAGCAGTTGCAACAATGCAAATGCCAAACGGTCACTAGACCAACAACAGCAGAGCCATCTAACGACTTTCTAATGGACAAAAGAGTAGAACAGCCAACACAATATGTGTTGACAAAGCAGAAAAAATACAACATCAATTTCGTAAAAATGGTGAACTACATATTTGCCATCAACCGAAACTCAATCCTAGTTTAATATTCTATATCTAAATACGAAAATCTACCTTTAGCTGAATAAACATTAAGAATAATGCATTTTAACAATTTGCATTGCTTATTCAAAATACAAACCAGTACCAGCTGTTCGAAATTCTCTTTAAGATTTCAACCACAATGTGTAACCACTCGACTAAATTCATTTAGAAGGACCAAAACCTGTGACCCCCTGAAATTTTTATGATTTTCTTCAGTTTAACACTGCTAAATCTGCTGGTCTGCTGTGTGCACTTTCAATTTAAAATAAGCTTCGAGAGCTAAGGGGGTACAAAAAAAAAAACAATCAAATCAAATATTTATATGCGGGCGCAAGACACAGAAAGTTGAAACTGGCTAAAACCAGGCATAAACTGCCAAATTCGTGGAGGCCAAAAGCAAACTTGAAACGAGCTTTTGCCTTTTGTGTGCCATGTAGTCTTGTTTTTCCTTCTTGTATCTCTGTTTGCTCTAGATTTTCCACTGCTACAACTTGGTAAAGTTTCCCTCGGACAATTCAGCTTAACAGCCCCATAATAATGCGGAGAACAAAAGTTTTTTACGAGCCTATCGCTTGTTCGAACATTGGCTTGGAATTAAAAAAAAAATTGTTTTCTATGCTGAACGCGTATCCCGAACAATCAGAATACAAGAATCATCCAAACACGTATGTGAGACGAGAAGGGGGAATATGTAGCTGGGAAATCAATTTAGGGAACTTGAAAGACCCTAAAATGCTGGTAGCCTCCACTTTTCCCCCCAAAACGTGATGAAATTGATGTGTATGTAAATGTATAGGCGGCAAAGCGGAAAGGACTTGCACTCAATACAATCCGGGCCGCCAAAAACAGAATCAAATGAAATTGATTTGTTTCCTTTTTCCTCTTTTAGCTCAATTTAGTTTCAAGTGAATAAGGAAAGCGAAAAAGGAAAGGCACACACACACGTATCATAAGTGCGTACTTTTCTCCCCTTTTTTTTTAGCACACTTTTTGGGGTTTTTCAGCTTCACTCGCATTTTTCGCTCATCTCAAGCTGTTTGCAAAAGATTTCCACTCTGCTTTGCCCCGCTTTCCATTTGGTCTCTTCACATCTTTTGTAAGTTTCGTGAGCAGGATAAGCGCACTGAGCCTGGCCAAAGCATAATGTAAGCTCCTGCCAAAGCTGTACTTAAACTTTTGATATCAATAAGCAAAAAAAGTGTAAAAAAAAGAAACGCAATCCTAGGCAAACGAAAACAACAACAAACTTAAAAAACCGAGAAGGAGAAATAAAGATAGTAAAAAGAGTAAATCAGTGCCAAAGTAGCTGAATAAAAAACTGTCAGACTAAAAATTTTCAGAACAAAGTTTTTCCCAAAAAAAAAATTCAAAAAGGTCAAGAGGAGGAAAAGAAAAAAATAATAAAAAAAAATTAGAAAGAAAAAAAAAATAATAATAAAAAAAAATAGAAAAGAAAAAACTAGAAAAAGGAGAAAAAACTAGGAAAAGAAAGCAAATCTAATGCAAAAACTGTCATTTAGAGTTGCTCCTCTTATTTATTTTCATGTCAGTTGCACGTGCGTCAGGTTCTCATTCCTTTTCACTCGCTCTAACTATTCATTTCTCCTTCTTTAGACATTTTACCACGCAAAAAAAAAAAATCTAAAATGACACGCTCACGTTTTTCTTCACTTTCCGGCTGTGAAGCAAAATGATGATGATGATGACGATGATGCTGATGAGCAGTATGAGAGACAGCAGGACAAACGCTCAAAGACAGCTGCTAACTAAGGGAACGAAGGGGGGATTGAGTGGAGGTCAGGTGAAGTGATCACCTGAGGCCCACCCACTCATCATCATTCCGTCCGCGTTTGTCAACTTAAACTTTGCACATTACTTTACTCAGCTGAAGCTTCTTTAGCAGCTGCTGCTCTGCTACGCAATTTTGATGGTCAACTTTGGGGATGAACGATAAATTTATTTATTGGCAAGAATTTAACTTCCAAGTGGTATTCCAAATAACTTTAAGAAGAATATTTTTATGCATTACTGTTGTTTGCTTTCATTATTTTGAAAGATTTTACAAAAATTTATTTTTAAATTCGAAAAGCAAACGTTTGCATTTTTATCAATATTTACAAACTACGTTTTAATGTTTTGTTTTGTAACAAAATTTTGTCAACATTTTATTTTGATTCTTAAAAAATGAGGCAACTGCACTTTTTTGAAATAGATTATATGTTATTTTTTTTGCTCAACAAATTTAACCCTAGTGATAAAGTAAAAACATTTTTATGCTTTTGTTGACAACACAGCAATGTCAGGTGAATAACAGGCCAGAAAGGGAAAGTAGAGCGGACATGAACGTATCAGGATTGACGATTGGCAAAAAGGGAAAGAGATGGCAAATGACAAGGAGATAGAGACAGATGCAAGGACAACGTCAGAGCGATAATCAAGTACATGCCACTGGAGACATTTTGGCAAACTGTTTTCGCTTGATTGAATTGAATTCGAAACAAGGCCTAAACTAAAACAACAGCAAATAGCTAAGAAGAGCAGACCGCCCCGACTGTCACAAAATCAATAAAACTTTTGCGACCCCCAAAAGGAGCAAGCGAGCGGGAGATGGTCGACGAGAGTGAGGCAGCAAGACGACGACCTCTGTAATTCCGATACAACTCTCAGCGGGCACATTAGCAACATGTGTTGCCCTCCAGCTGGAGCAGAAAGTAACTCAAGCCGTAGAGAAATTTGTTGCGATGCGAAATCATGGCAGAATGTTTGTGGCCAACATAAAATAGATATATAAATGGATGGCTAAATGTGTGTACTGGCCCTGGGGCGAAGAAACCAAACTTGGGGGTGTAAAATTACTTGGGAGAGGAGTATTCTAGAGAAGTGCCGGCCAGCTATAAATGACAGACACTCGTCGAGATTTATTATGTTTGGGGTCCAGAATAATTGGGTGTTGCTACTGCTTAAAGGATTGCGGATTGCGGATAGCGGATTCCAGACTTCGAATTTCAAATTTTGCGGCCTCCAAAAAGAGAGCAAGGCAAATTTGCATTGCCAACCGAAGTTCGCTGGCGACCAACTTTCTGCGTTTAGAACAACTACTGCTGCCGTTGTGGGATTGGGGATTCACTGTTCGCAGCCAGCAAGTGCGGATGGCTAACTAAATATTTGATGGCGAAAATGGCATTCAACGCTGCTCGAGTTTCCACGCTTTTCCTCCGATTGCAATCGGAACGCAATGTGAGGGAGGTGTTTATGGGGCCAGAATACTCGACAGCGAAATAAAGAACATGGCAAGCGATTGCCAACAAAAGGGATTCATTAACAAAGTAAAAGATGGCAAAAGTGAGCACCACCAGCGAATGGAAAATTGCGGAGGAAAATGGTGAGGAAAAAGGGAGAGCCAAGGCAGCCAGTTGGAAGTTTGTAGCTGCAAAAAGAGGAAAGCAATTCAAGACAACAGAACAAAAAAAGAAAGAAAAGAAGAAAAGATTTTGAGCTCACACTTGCAGCAAGGAAATCGACGTAAGTGCGAGTGTTAAAATCAAGCAAGAAAACTTGTATTCACAAGTTTTCGATACCCTTTCTGAAGCATTTTTCTTTAAATTTGTTCATTATATTTTAAAGGAATCAGTCATCAGAGCTTAAGGAGGAATATTACAGTTTTCCTAAATACGATGAGACACCTGATATACCTAGCAGGCGTCAATGCCTGACAAAAACACAGACTTTAAAGCCACAAAAGAAATGTAAGAAAAATAAGTAGAATAATAAGCAAATGATAAAAACGGAAAGTTTTGCATTAAAAAATTATATTTATGCCAGAGCTCAGTTCACTCACACAGATACACCCACTCAGATGCAGATGATGATGATGATTATCTAATGTTTGCACAGTAAAAACGAAATTTAATTTTTTCCGTATGTTTGTTGAGGCTATAAAAATATGTATGAGCTTTATTTCGCTCTGGAAATTTGGGGTAGAAGTGAGTGAGATATGGAAAACACGAGTATATCCGGCCGAAAGTCTTTCCATCTCTGTCAGCTGCTCTTTTCGCATCTCTTTCGCACATTTATCATGAGTTTACCGTCATTCGGATTTGCATTTCATAGAGTGTGCCACAATGGCACCGTGGGTTTTGCAGATGGTTCTTTGTGTTAGATAAACAAAACGTACCTTATTCATATTAAGCCTTGGAAAAATGACATTAGTTAATTAAATTCATAAATATTCAAGTTTTTCTTTCCTCCTTTACTTAAATGTTTAAAATATTTAACTTTGGTTTATAAGGACAAACCACGGTAAACTAAGTATTTACCCAACTTTCATTCTTGTTCCCTTAGCATATTTATTTAGCATGCGCTCATACGGTTGCCAGCTAAAATTACGTCTCGTTGACAACTTTTGACGAGGCGAATGCATAAAAAAAAACAGAAAAAATGGCAAAACATCATCTGGCAAATATTTGCCATTTTTTTAAACGCCCCCTGAAACCGTCAGTGTATGGAGGATTTTGACAAAATGTTACCCTTGACTTCAAAATTCCCCTGGAGCGTGCATAAATATTGACATTGGCGTCGTGGGATTTTTGTGTATTTATAACCAGCCAGAAAGATGATTTCCATTTGATAACTAAGGGAATAACTTACCCAGTGGTGGAGTGGTAAAGGTTTTCGGTTGAATCAATCATTTGAGAATGGGAAACGTACCTGAAAAAACAAACAGAAAAAATATATATAGAGTGAGAATCGGAGTGTAAATAATTATTTATGCATTGCAAATGTAAACAATGTTTTGTCTGGCCAACTAATCAACACACAATTCGAACAAGTTTTCCAATATGTTTGTATTGGAAAGTGTAGGGGGATGAGAAAATACCAGACGAACATTGCTGTTAGACTAAATTTACATTTTAGCCAACAAAGGACATCAGCAAATACAGACAGTGTTGATCCCTTTTGAACTGGCAACTGCAAAACAAAAACCTAACAATTTGTTCATTTTCGGTCTTCTTCGAAGTTTTGCACAAACATTGAGATATAAATGGAGGCAGATTAAGAACTTCAAATACTTGATTTATACAAATTCAGTTGCACTTTTCTGCGAGTAAAGGGAAAAATATCTTCCTGAGGGGAAAAATGTTTTTTGCAGTATTTATGATGCATTTGGTATTTTAATTAAATTCTTCGCCCATGGCTTGATGCGGCACATTGGGAGCCATTTATTGTGTTTCCATTCCCACAACACACTCTTTTTCTGCTTCTGTATAAAATGCGTTATTTATTGCATAATTAATGTCAATTTTTTCGCAATGCTTTGTTTTGCCTCCATCTTGATGTGGTTTGAAAAATATACATTTTTGTGTACACAAGGCATTTAAAATTAATGAGTTTGTTTTGGCATCTGGTTTTGGAATATTTTCCATAAGTGTTTGTGTGCTGTGATTGAGTGTTTCTAACTTTTGGTAAGGGAAAGCACTTTATAAAGACAGCCTGAATTGTACATCTTGAAGTTGCAAGGTTTGGGGAATTATGTTGGAGAATTCGTTTAGTGTACGATTTGTGTTTTGTCTTGCCTGATTAAATCAAAATCATTATAATTAAAGTTGATAAAATGAAAATCAAAAATCATTTAGAAGAAGAGTTAGATAAATTAAAATACATATAACAGTAAAATGCAATTATGTTTGGGTTACTGTTATTCTACACATGTACTTCTTAAAAAATTAAACACAAATTGCATAGCTCTCCTTTAATATTTAAGAGTTAAGTGAGAAAGCAATACCCAAGTTAAGCTTAAATCTCGTTGAATCGATCGAACAAACTGATAGCATATACGTAAACTCCTCATGAGCTGGGAAATAGCTTATCAATTAGCCATAAATTGACAACAAAGCAGCTAGAGGCCTCAGCCAACATAAGGTCCTAAGCTCAAAGACGTTTTCCACCCCCAACATCGTTTAAAGACAATGGATGGTCATTGTTTGGTCCACTTCAGTTCAGTTCCGTTATGTTTGGTTCGGATTGGTTTTGGTTTGGTGGTACCCCGTGCCCCGTGCCCGGGCGCAACCCTTTAACTAATTGCAAGACAAAACAAACCATTTACAAAATGCTTAAGTGACACAACCGCAAACATGAGAATATGAGACGAAGACTCCCGTCCATTTCCCTTCTGCGATTCGAGTCCCAGTGCTGGGCATTATGTGAGGCACATTATCTAAGCTTATTTCCTCATTAACTCTTGGATGTGTGGGTGTTCCGTTCTTCTCCGGTTTCCCCCCCACCCATCACATCTCCCCTGGTAATGTCCCTTTTGTAATATTACTCTCGGTTTCTGGCTCTTTCCTCTTACTTTCCGACTTGGCCCAAGCTTGACTGAGTGCAATTCTCTGAGCTTTGCTCTTGCCTCTTCTGCTCTAAGTTGTGCTTTTTCATTGCCACAAGGAGCCATAAAGCAAGAAAAATAAAATAAATAAAAATAAGAGGATAGTTGGGGCGAAAGAGAAGAGGAGAAAGGTGGACCAGATATTATGACACATAGATTAGTTAAACAGAATTTAAAGAAGAGGCGACGCTTACAAGCAGCTTAAAATGTCACATACTACCTCTTTTCTCTTCTTTTTTCTACATGGAAACAAAAAAAATTGTAAAACCAATAATCTGAAAATTATAAAATCAAATAAATTACCGAATAGGAAAAAAAAAATTTGCTTTCCTATCAAAAATATGCACAAATTCTAACTAACTTGAATTTTAGTTTTTATTTGTGAAATTTTTTGTTCAATTCCTGTGTTTTTTAAAATAATTTTAGTTATAAAAATGTATAATTGTAAATATACATTTTTTATTTGGCTGGTTAAATCTTACCAAAACGATCATTTTTATTTTTTATTTTTTTTTTATTTCTTTAAGGAAAATAAATTTATTTTTTTTGCAACTAATTTTTTTTTAAGTGTACTCCTTAGTGCATATTTTTTTATTTCCCCACATACCCATACAATTGCATTGGTGGGCGGTAACACGCCAGAGTGTGGCCCATAGCTCTCATTAGCATATGCCACAAGTCAGTCTGGGATTGTTTTTTTTTTTATTACCGACGAGATAGGGATGCAAAGATGGAAGGAAAAACAGAAAGAGCCAGACAGCACGCTGTACATTTCTTTGTCATCTGCAGAAGATTTTTTTACTGCTCTGACAAACTTGTTGCCGTTTCCCTTCCCTTCCCATACATTAAAATTACCTAGAGAATTAAAATGTTTAAATTTGTTTAATCACGCAAAAAAACATAGAGCAGACAATTATATTTCAAGGCACGCAATTGGGTGAAATGAAAATAAACACAAGAATCAAGCAAATAAATAATTTTCACTGAGCAGCTGCTGTAAATTATTGACGATTAATTGGTCGTGCAATTAAAATGGGAAATAAATGTTGAACAAAAGAGACTATCGCAGCACTTAATCAAACAACAAGATAGAGTATAGAGCGAAAATCAAAACCAAAAAAGGAAAATCCTGCAAATATTTATTTTATCTTTTATCCATTTTTTTTTTTCTTTCTATTTGCTGAAACCTGAAAAGTATGCAGCATATGCAGATGCAACCAAATATGCCATAAAATGCATTCCCCCTACGGTATTAACACTGCAATAAAAGCAACAACCTGGATTGGAAAACATGCATATTTGCATTGATTTTGTCCATTGCATTGTTGGTCGTGTGGCACCGATTTGCAAAATGCACAAAAACGTAGGTAAATATTGATCAAAAATGAAAAAAAATAATTGGGGAAAAATAGAATTATTTTTTTTATAAAAATTACCATCCTAGGGGAGTTAATAAATACATGTGAAAACATCTTTGAAAACATTTCAACGAGTCGAGCAGTCGCATTATCATAAAAGATTAATCAAAATTAGACAAAAACATTGTCTTCTACAAAATCCAAAGGAAATTTACCCAGTTTTGCAAAGTAAACAAAACTTAAATTGGAACAAACATCTTCAAAGAGCTGTGAAAAAAATTAAAACCGAAATGCTTTCCACTTGGTTTACAAAACTAAAATTGGGAGAGGGGGGTTCCGTGGCAAAATTCCAAACTAATCAAAAACGAATTCAAACACTTCATGTTGAACATAAACCGCGAACTAGGTCAATTCTGCAATTGGTATTTGTATTTATTATTCCGCAATTTAATATGGCCACTGTTTTCCTCATGAAATACCTGCGAAATATCGCGAATCATTGATTTTCCCTTACAACAACTGCTTGTTTATTTGTGGGATTTTCCACGGATTTTCCGGGGCGCAAGAAACCGTAATTGAATCATCGGGTATATAACAAAAGTTAAACGCGAGTCAGCTGCTTGACAATCGATTGGCGTGGAAAAACCCTCGGAAAAGCCTCGATTTGACATGCTAAGTTCGCATTTCCCCCACGAGGTCACACCTTATCCATAATCCATTTTTTTTTTTTTTTTTTTTTGTTATTTTTCCCCACCTCCTGAGCAGTAATTAAAAACGAATGCATAAGCTGTTTAATATTTCAGCAAAAATTTAGCCACATTTTTTTCTTGTTGTATTACTGGGTTTTTCAAACCTGGCAGTTTTTAATTCAGGGAAAATGCAAACATAAACAAAAGCAATTTGCTTTATCAATATTCATGAATGTATTGCCTCCTATCGAATGACCATGAATATGAAATAAATTGGAAGCAACCAAATGTGATTTGCAAATGCGAATCACTAGCAACAATGTCGAATAAAGTAATAAACTGTAGGAAAATGCACTTGGCCAAATGCACATTAGTGGAAAAGTTTCGAATCGGAAAAACCAAAGGTATCTGTCGCCATTTGCACCTGATATGTGGCACTCCCCTTTGTGTCCTCCTCTCTCATGCACGTGCCGAATTGTAAATGGATTCTTGTAATTTTCCCTTCATTCCTCAGTCCCAAACCGTGAAAATTGAAATGTGCAATCGGAATCCACAGCTCCAAAAGACAAACGGCGAAAGAAACTCGCTAAGCGTGTTTATATTTGAAAGTAAGACAGAATTAACATGTAATTTGACTTTCAATGGATCATTCTTTGAAGGGAATTAACGGATATATAGATACATTTTTACTGTTAATAACTCTTTTAAAAAACCTCTTTAATACCTTTGCAATCAATAAATCGAATATTAAACCTATACCATTGGGTTATTATACCCACTTGTAAATAAAATATAATAAGGATTATCAGGAAACGGTTTGACATTTGATTTCAAAGACGTGTCAAATTTAGTTTTAATCAAAATATCAAAAATTCAGTCCTTCCATTATAAATATTTAATAGTCAAAAGTTTGTCCATTTACCCCTTTCTAACTTTCTAACCAATCGCATGCATACTTTTCACTATTCAAGGGAGCTCTTAAAGTTTTGCTTTTCACCACTTTCAGGGCACATTTTGACTGCACCGCCAAACAGCAACGTAATAGAGTTGAAACAAAGACTCGGCTGTCGATAGTGAAATGGGTCGTCATACAGCAGATTCCTGGGTGCAGGGTTGCCAGGCTGCCCGCAGTCAGTCAGCCGGTGCTGTGTTATCGCTGCCATTTGTGTGCAAAAGTTCTACGAACTCTTCGTCCTACATCTTCTAACGCCCCCCTCGCCAACTACATCTCCTTCGCTTTTTTGTGGTCCTCTCGTTCTCATGACTTTCTATGCCAACGACGTTTGCTGTCAAAAAATCTTCAATTAAACGCAAGCACAAAAGCTGTCGCAACAAATAATAAAAAGGACCCATAGAAAGAAAGAAAAAAAAAAAGTAGGCAAAGAAGCAGGAGTAAAAGTGCAGAAATGGGAACATTCAGAGGCAAAGCACATGGCATACAGGTGCACATAGAGAAAACTTTGGTTTTAAATAATCGGTACTTTGAAAAAATTGTAATACGGTTGATAATCATGAATACAATATCTATAATGCAACAATAAAAATGATAACTGCGGTTGGTATCATATTTTGAAAAAATGTTTAAATTTGATATTCCAGCAAATAACTTTTCAAAAATGTTTTTTTCTGTGCATTCTTGTCAAAAAGGGCAGATGGGAGGTGTTTGTGGTTGCGAATTGCGTGCTGCAGTTGGAGTTGGCGATGGAGATGGGTGCATTCAACAGCAGCCAGCGAGCAGAGAGGAGCTCCAAATAAGCCCGAGCGCCAGTCGCATAGCAAGACAATGATGTCAGCGGCAGTGCGCCGAGAGCAGAAAGACCAAGCCATACCAGAAAACACCAGACGAGGGTGGATCAGGCCAGGGTAAGCAGACATGGCCAGCATCCATAGGTCTGCGAATGAGGAAGGCCAGGGACTTTTTGCAGTCATTCCTACACACAAAAAAAAAATTCATAGAATCTAAGCTGTTCTTTACAAGTATTTTAAACTATTGGGTTTCAAAAATTTCTTAATAAGATAATGTACTAAGATAATACCAGGGTATTATCAAAATAAAAAGTATGTGGTTTAAAAATAAGTCCTTAGAATACAGTTTAGACTCTTCGGTATAGAAATGAAATTCGAAAGTAAGGGGTAACATTATTTGTACTAAATAAATATTTAATTTTCGGGACACACTTATTAAAACTAAACTTTCATATTTTTTTTGGGTGTAGCTAAAGATTTGGGGCTATACCCTAGCTAAACTATACAGTTAAACAAGTATGATAGAACCACTTATCTATCATCACTAATTGTTCACAAACTAATCAAAAATATTTTTCTTGTATTATTTAAATTAAACTTATACTTTCAAAGTTACCGATAACTTTAATTACTGTAAATTATTTGTAAAAAATTTGATTTGCCGTAACATAATTCATACTAACTTAGGTTAATGATACTAAAAAAAAAAGGTATTAACTTGTTACGTTTTAAAAATGTGGCTTTATATTGAAAGCAAGAATATTACTTAAATCGTACTCATTTTTTCCAGAGTATCCATAGATATCCTCTGCTCGAAGCTCTCATCTGGCGGAGTTTTTCACTTTAATTTCTGCCTGCGACACTCTCTCAATGCAAAGTTGGTTTAACAGGACTCCCAGCTGATAAGCAGCGGAATTAACTATCCTTCACCCTGACGTCTTTCTCTCAGCCCGTTTCTCCTTTTCGGACTTTCATTTTGTTCCGACTTCTGGCATGTGGGCAGTCTCTCAATCCCCCCCCCCAATCAGTCCGCCTCCATTTACATCTTTTTGCACTCATTTTCCTGCCATAATTTGATCCATCTGAGGGCTCCAGCTTAACGCTTTCTCTTTACAGAAAACTGCACCTCAAAAGGCACGCGGAAATCCCTTTGAACTTTTCGCTCAAAGGAAAACTTGCGATTTACTTTGAGAAAATAGTGAAAATGGGTTGACGATAAAAAGACAAAGGTATTAAAACTTTAAGGGTGACGAGGGTTAAACTTTTCGATCAGTTTGTTAAAAAACACTGGGAATGAACAAATGAATATTTACCATTTTGGTAAAAGGAGCTGACACACATTTATTCACGTTTGCAAACGTATATATATACATATGTGGTATAAACCATCCACGCCTGAAACTATGCAGTGACATTTTAGAAAATTGGAATTTCCCGGTATGGACAAACTCAAAGTAAATATGTAACTCGGCCAAACGGGAAAAATGGCACAAAACGTGCTAAAAGTGAAATACATTCATTCAAACGAACAAACAAAAAAGGCACCGAAGAGGGTAAGAGCGGAACAGATGAATGAGGAAAAACATACAGGACATGCAAACATTTTGTATGGATTTATGGAGTTATGTACTTACACTATGTTTCATAACTAAAACTTGGAAGTCATTTTGAATCTAAAACATGTTATAGCCAATAATAGCCTGTGTTTAAATTAAAACAGTTGACTACTGATACCATTTTTTTTTTTAATTAAAACAGAAACTGTGGTTTTAAACCGCAATAAAAAATAAACATAATAAGGAACAAATCCATTTTCTTATAATCAATATTTTTTTTATTCTATGGCTTTACAACGAAAGATGTTCGTAATAAATCCTTCTCTTTTATAAGACTTACAGCACTGAAATGCACCGTCACGTATGACTATGAAATGAATATGTAAAAATTTTGTTCAGTAATTCTACGACTCTTCTATCCCCTCAAACCCCTTAACATTCGGCACCCATATGAATTGCATTTAATTGAAACGATTCCAGCGAAAATCGATTTATAGTCTATCAAACAATTGACATTGAAATACCAAAATAGACTATTATGCACCATTCCAACGAGCTTTTACTGTACTTCCTGTGTGTGCCACTGTGCATGCCAATCGAGATGGAATAAAAACAAGAAGAAATGTTCGTGCACATAAGGAATTAGCAAGCCAAGTACGTGGCACATGGCTCCATTTCCCAATTGGGACTGCCCCACAACATTGTCGCCACTTTTGTTGCCGGTGGGTTATTGCCGTTGGCAAATAAACCTAAGTAGGCAAGCACATGATTAAAAATGCACACAGGCACACATTCCAGTGTCCAGAAAGCAAAAAAGAAAAAAAATGTGAAGGGGAGAACATGAAACATGGCCCTTCTGGTCATTAAACCCTTCTCAAAGCCCACGAGAACCCCAACGCAAAGCGAAATCGAACCTTCGAGAAGCCAGAGGAATGGAACCCCACACCCAAAATGGGGCTTATCGAAATTCGCAGTTGACTTAGTCTAGAAAAATGTAATTGATCCCCTGCTTTCTATCTAATGCCTTCAGTCGAAAATCCGAATGCCTCGCCCATAGAATTAGAATAATTGCAATCATCACATAACTTCAAACGGAATGTTTGATTGAAACTCAATAAATACACTTTTAAGCTATTTTGTTTATAAGTGAAATGGAAAACTTATAGACCTCGGGTTTCCAGCAATGAAAGCGTGCCCAAGTTTATATACCCTTGCAGCTATTTCAAAAATTAAATATTCCTAAAAACACTTAAATTTTAATTTATTCGCGTTTATGTCTATGATGATTTTCAGCTCAACTTTTCGATCGATTTTCCATTGGCAGCTATATGATATTGTTTTTCGATTTGAATTTAATTAAAAGCGTTAGTCTGAACTATCAAATTATTGCTAATTCCAAAATAATTTTTAACCAAAAATTCAATGCTAGAGAAGCTAAATTTTGCTTTTTTAATATTCCGATTGTTTCTATGGGAGCTTTATGATTTAGTCGTCCGTTTTAATGAAGTTTATGAGTTATTGTGTATGGCATTTTTGTCAAAACACGATTTTTGAGAAATGAGCTATGTTCGACCTTTTAGCTAATGCAACCTTTTAATGTGTCGTAAACTAAATTTTATCATATATTTCTGTTCCCCCATTAAGGGATCATAAAAATAAATCAGCAATCAATCAATATATTGACTTTCATTGCAATAAATTGACTTATTTAATTAATAATAATTATCAACGTAAAAATAAACACTTTTACCAAAATGTAGATTAAAAGAGACAAAATCAATTTATGACCACTGAAAGAATTTTAACTCAAATCCAAGAAAAACTTTTCTTTAAATTTGCTGGCCCCTCAAATTTCCCTCTCCAGCTGTCAACAAAGTGAATATAAAGCAAATCCCGATTTCCAATCAGCCTTTCAATTGTTATTTCAGCCACTAAATTCGGATATCTGGGCCACTTGGGCAGCTTGATTGATTGCAGGTACCCCATTTCACGTTTTACATCTCCCACTAATGCCTGACCACCCTGTTCATTGTTTTCGTAGCTCATTCCGTCAGATTTGGATCACACCCGGATCTAAGTATACAAAATGCAGATTTATTACATGTTTAGCCTGCTCGGTGAAAAACGAAACAACACGAGAAAAAACCTTAAATCCCATTTACTCTCCAACTAATTACGAATTTAAATTTATTCAGGCACCAAAACAAAAACAACACGGAATGTTCTTTCCTTTCAAAGTGCATAACAAATGTGAGTACATCTGTCTCTCTCTCTATATGTTTTTCTCACTCCCTTACACACCCACACATACACATACTTTTGGCTTATGTTTGCATACTTTGCGGTTCTGGAACTTCCGTAAACCTTAGATAAAAAAACAACGAGAGATAGAGCTGATGAAAAATTTGCATAAATTATAGTGGTCCTGACCGATGCTGGAAAAAAATACTCTTTAAAACTAAATTATTTGAAATTCAATTTGAAATCAACTTTTCAAAATCAAGTTAAAATAACTTATATAATTTATACTAAAGCCACAAATATCTACCCAGCAACAATCAGTTAAATCTATATTTATACTTATACATAATACGTAAAACTTAAATAAAATAATATAAATACTCGCATTTTGCTGTGTAAAGATTTAAAATGAAACTACATTTTGGCAAATTCAGAATTTAATACATGCTTTTAAATAAAGCAAGTTCCATCGCAATCATAAATCATAGGATTAGGGCTTAACAAAGTATACTTAAAGTGGTCAAGTTTAGCTAAGATTGTATTAGCTAAAACACTCTCAGTAAGGGTGTTCCAAGCCAGAGATAAAAACAAGGCAACAGAGTAATTTATTTGCGGCAAGCAACATGTCTGTGTGAGTTTTCCCATACAGTTAGTTGATTAATTTTGAGAAATATCAAATCAATTTAAGTTCAAGTGCGTCAAATGGAAAACTGCTGATGGTTCTTCCTTTTTTTTCAGCCCCATCGGAAGTCAAGTAGCAACAAAAGGTAAAAAAAAAAAAAATCAGTCAACAGTCATTTGCCCATGGGTAATTTGAAATGCAAACATTTTGCTCCTCTCTTGGCCAGCATTGGACAACTTCCTTTTGGTTTGGCCTGCCGCACAGCTGCTGCAAAGTGAGAATTGTTGGTTGTTGGAAAGAAAAAAAAATATGCAAAAAAAAAAAAAGTAATGAAAATGTTAGCAACACTGCAAATACACGCTATATAGGGATATACACACACCGACTATCAGCAGCGACAACAAAGCGAACGTGGAAAATTGAAAAATGTGAAAAGGCAGCCCTAGCAGGGTGCTCAGCAGAAAAAAAAAGGAAAAAGAATGAGAAAAATTGTGGGAGCCAGGGCCAGAGCAAACAACATTTGAAAAATATTACGAGTATTTGCATATGAAACAGCAGGCGGGTTGAAAAGGCAGGCAAAAAAAAACGCCGCAGGCTTTCCAAAGGGACCAATACACATAGCAAAAAGTTACATTTTAGGTTGAAATGCGAAATTTTCATAAGTAACTCCTTTTATTTCTTATTTTTTCTTAGTGCTAAAAAAAATTTTGCCGAATGAAAACAGATTAAAACAGAAGCTTTAAGTTGTGAAATTCATTCGGCTTTTTTTTATATTCCAAAGGTAAAATAATTAATTATGTTGATTTAAGAATATTATATAATTTCTTAAACTTATTTAATATAATATATATATTCGTTAAAGTCGTGAGTTATTTGAATCTGTTTTTTCTCTCCGTGTAGGAAGATGAAAAGTAGGGGAACACGGTATAGGAAGCTAACGCGATCCACGCAACTCATCGTGTGGCAAAGCCAAAGCAAAATACCAAACGCCAGCGACTCTACCTCACCACCCACCCATCCAACCATTCGCCACCCACTTACTACCAACAACTCTTCTTGGCCAAGCAGCCAGCGAAAAAATTCAAAGCGAGTAAACTCCCGCAAGAAAAAATAAGAAAACAGATTTTGTGTTTGTGCTCTCATTTGAGGCGTAAATGAAAACGTAAATTCGCTTTAAGCGGTTGGCGCCAGCCATTGTAAATAATGAGGGTACAAAAATTGATCGACCAAGTCAATACCAACAATACAAAAAATTCTACAACATTATTAAAAAGAATTTTAATTTTGCTTATTTCCAGAATACTACCTAAAAGCTATTTATAGTTAATCCAAACCAAAACAAGAAAAGCAGAAAGAAACGCAAATAAAAGACAACAATGATTTCTAAGAAAAAGTACTTTAAATAATAATCATCCTCTTTCGAGTGATTTTAAAATGCTCAATATCTGAAAAACGGACTGAGAAGCAGAATTTCACTTTAGTCTTTAAGTTTACGCATAAAGTTCAAGGTTAAATGATATAGAATGAATAATGATTATAAAAATTTCCGTTATTTAGTAACTATAAATATCTTTCATTTAAAAATGAGACATACAAATTTCAAATACATTTTCTTTTGTATCTATCTACTATTTAATTTTATAAAATCTAAGAATTTTCGAATCTTTTTGCTAAGCTTTTGCACAGCCTAAGAATCTTGCCAAGCATACAAAATCTATGCAATCTCAGCAGCATTTCCGAGTTCCAAGTAAATGAACAATTGATTTGCTGAGTTCTCAACGGATTAGTCATATTTCTACCATGCCCAACTCACTGATCTATCGTTGGGCACTGGATGTGCAACCAATGCCAGAGAGATTGTCGATTTCCCAACTGCGATCGGTTTTTGTGAGTCAGCAGCAATAGGAGAGACGAGACCCAAATGCCAACTTTTGCAATATACGTGACACAATCGATAAAAACCGTGGCGAATAAAGAGAACCCAAACGGAAGAGGCAGAGAAAGCAGCTAAACAAATGCGATTATACTTAAATTAAAATATGACAAATAAGCATAATTTAATGGCCCGTACACTGCTGATATTTTCGTTGCCCATACGCTGATAACAATTAAAGCGTCAATGTCGAGGGCAAAACAACTAAAATTTACCAACAAAACCAGCGGCCAAAAGTCAAAGTCATAAATTATGCATGTAGTTTTTCAACAGATTTTCTAACATTTAAATGCGTAAAATAGGCCACAGAAACAGTGCCATAAAATATTTAGAAAATCGGCGCTAAATTAGTGGGGTTTGGCCAAAAGTAAAATAAGTGTATATTATATTATAATATTAATGAAACATTTTTTAAATATATAGTGCGGGCAGTAACAAATATTTGCAATTGAAAAGGCAGAATATATAGAGAAAGGAAGTCTGTATTAAAAATGTTGTTCTATAAAAAAAACTTGGCAAATGAATGAATAATTTTTTATGGTTATTCACATTGTAATTGGAATGCAAATAAATTTTGGCATATTTATAGATTATTATTAAAATGCATTTAAATTAATTTAAACAAAAATTTTGTTTAATTAGCTTACAATATAGTTTTCACATACTAATTAAAATAGACTTTTATTACACTTGAACATTATTTTACTTATTATATCAGTAATATGTACTGCAAAGATATTTACTCCAGAAATAGCATTCATTAGAAAATCGATTTAATGTTTTCTATAATTTGAAAATCGACAGTTTAACTCCAGTTCACTTGTAATCTAGACAAAAAACCTCAAAACATTGTAGATTAAAAATGTTTTGTTTAAATATGTTGAAACCCTTCCCTCCCTTTAAAGCTTGTTATTATTGCTGTGTTCTTTTGTTTCTGTTCAATGACTCGAATGGCGAACCATTTGCCGTCATCTCAACACTTGAAACTTGAGTCGTGTCAATAAACTGCAAAAGCCAAAAATCAAAGAGCAGGCAACACAGCAGCTGGCAGAGATTGAAGTTCAGGGGCTTTTTCTCAACGTTTTTGGAAAAGCTGCAATCATTTGCCGCATCTTCAACTGCAACTTTCCAGATTTTTCGGAGTTTAATGAGTTTTGACTTTCAATGTTCTATGTGTGTGCTGGCAGGTCCAGCTCTACTATCAGTTGAGACTATGACAAAACTTTAGGGGGCTCTTTTTGATAGGAATCCCCAAGAATTTAAAGGAAGCCAGGCCCGAAGCCAAAATACAGAGAACAAACACAAATCTTATCAAAGTTGGGTATTATACATACATATGTGGGTAATAAGTCATATTGGTCTTAAATTTTATATTATTTTGAGTTGAAACCCTCAACAAGGGAATAAAAAAGGTTTTTCATACGTTTTTTAAAGTGATGAATCATTAACTGTCTCTAAAATCTGTCACTATATGTCAATATTATATTGAAGCCTTCGCTTAAATTTAGTTGAATGGAAGTAAGCTCTAAGCCTTTTCAAAAGTATCTATTTCTATATCTATAAAGTATGGTTAAATAAGTCAATTACAACATAAAAAAAAAACAGTATAAAACACTGAAAGTACCCCAATAAAAAAATAAAAATTCCCGTTTGTAGAAGGATTATACATATTTTTTCTTTGTTTCTTTCTCCGATTTCAAAACGGGGACGAGTTCAGATTTATTGATTCTGTCGTACAAATAGCAATGATCTCATTTTAATTAAATAAACCTTATATTAATTTGGCAAGACAAATATTTGCGCTAATCTCTAGGCGAGTACTAATAAAAGTGACCTTAGCCCGGGGATTATCGTTTGCACTCTCATTGGGTTTACCAAGAGTCGTATTGATTCTGTCGAACAAAGAACAAATCTTAATAATATAATTTTCTTATCAAATTTGAAACTTTCAGAATAACAGATTTACAGCGAAAGGAGATGATGCCCAATATAAGATCATTAAACTTATAGCTGCTAGTGTGCGAAATAATTTTTCAAAAACTAGCTACCCATTTGTGAAATATTCCAAAACCCCTTTAGATAATTAGCGATAATTATCCAAAGAAACTAACTAAAGCTTTAAATTTGGAATTTTGTATAAAGTTCACTTGAAAAATTATTAATTTTCGTGAAATATTTCCATGACCAGGGTGTATAAACAAATCGGTATTTGTGTTTGTTATGACCGCTTTTCCTTTCCTCCATGGCTCGTTTATGGTGCTGCGGTGTGTGTGCAAGAATTTGCGTCGGTTTTTGTGGGCAATGCGTGGGCTTTCCACAACACACAATAATGCTGTAAAATTGTTCCACAAACATCCGAACCGAAGAGGAAAACTATGTATATTGGAACGCCTGGATACCCTATGATCTTCAACGACTCAAAGCAAACAGAAAGTCACGCTGCCCAGGTATGGTATTTTAAGTTTAGAAGACATCGAAAAATTTAATATAATAGTTTTAAAAGTATTGGTTTCCAGTTACTGAGATTCAAGGAATCAACATGTGAATTTCAAAAATCCTTAGAAAATGTTATTCAAAATTAAAATGCAGTGAAAGAAATCTCTTCCATCGATACCCGGTTGGAATTTTTATTTACATCAGTAATTTTTATTTACATCAGTACAAATTCCAACCGAAATTGTGTGAAAGAGTTTCCTATAAGCTCATTTATATGGTAAGGGAATAAAATACGGGAAAGGTGAGAGTTTTATTTTCGAAAGGGAACTAGTAACAAAAAGTCGTCAGGAATGTGTACAAGCCTATTGAAAACTCATCGACAACATCAAACAAACAACAACAAAAGCGGAAAAGCCCAACGCAAAACGCATAATTATGAAAGTATGCAAGGCGCGTGGGCGAATGGGGTGTTAAAGAAGCGGAAGAGAGGAGAGCAGAGGAAAAGTTGTGAAGAGGCGGAAGACAAGAAAGGGAAGGAGCCGGGGCGGCTACTAACTTGGCTCAGTTGTCATTTGACTTTTTCGCGGGGGCGCTTAACTCTTTTTCAAGCACTTTTCTGGCCGGCTTTTCCGTGTTAATGCTATGCAAACAAACACAAAAACGCAAAGCCAAAAAGAAACTGAACAACGCAACAGTGAAATGTCACAATAACAACAGCAAAAAAAACAGACAGGAAATACGCGCCATATACAAAAACATAGTGGAGGGAAAAAAGGAGAATCCGAGAGGATGCTAAAGAAATCAACAGAATATTTTGCGCGCGATTTGCGTCAATGAAAAATGAAATGGCAAAAAACCAGGGGGAAAGGAGTGGGGATAAAGTACGGGAGTAGGCGCAATCGAGATTGGCACGTCTCCCATGTTATTTTTCGCAATTAAAATCTGAAAAATTCCGTAGGGGGTGGAGCGTCAAATAAACAAAAACGGGGTAAACAAATCAACTGCGAATTATCAGAACGAAGAGCGCGCCACGTGACCCCATCAGAAAAAAAACAGAAATCTATCTTTAGAAATCACATCTGAAAATACCCTTGCCAGTCGATTCATACATTCAATCTGAAATATATTTCGCAGTTTAAACAAAATTTTCAAACAGAATAGATTTTGAACTCCTGGTTGGAATTTGACCACTAATTTGTTTAATACAAAGATTAATAAATATAGTACTTATTCCTAAAAAAAACATCAGTAAAGATCGTAAAAAATTGTATTACAAATAAAATTATTCTATGAGTTTTATGTACATAAAAAACAAAAAGTTTAACTCTAATGATTCATAGCGAACATAAGTGGTGGCATTTTCTTGACCCGTCTCTTACAAATAATTTTTTATCTATTGTAGTATCGACGTTCGTTTATACAAGACTGTGTTTTGCTATTTGTGAATGAATAACGTACAAAATTTAAATATTAGTGTTTTTTTTTTTGGTATAAGGATTGGGTAATTGAACCCAAAATCGTAATACCTTTAAGCAACAGTACAAAAGACAGGAGGGCAAAAAGGAAGAGGCAAGCAACTAAATCAGCGACAGTGGGACACACGAAGATGCCAATAAAAATGAAAACAAAATTGTAAATCCAATAAAAAAAAGCGCACACAAATGCACATTAGAGCGGAAGAGTTGTGTGGGAGGGGGAGGGGACCAAGAGGAAGAGTTGGGCAGAGAGTGGGAGTAGATGGAGGAGCAAGAAGAAGAATTCATCGCACACACAAACACAACTTGTCCGTCAGTAAACCGCAAAATGAAACAAGACCAAGTCGAACATATGAAACAACAACAACAACAATAACAATGAAAAGCGGCAACAACGCATGTTTATTGACATTGCCTTACTCTACCCGTCTCTTTCTGTCTCTCAATCGCCCCCTCTTTCTCCCGCAAACAGGGGGCGGTTGTTGTTTTTGTTTGTCTGTCTTTGGGTCGCGACGCTGCCGGCCTATGTATGTATGTATGTACGTATTTATTTATGAGACAGTGTTTGTGTGTTGGCGCTGTTTACCTCAGCAGGCACACACACACGCAAATGCACAAGCCGCCTGAGCAGAAACTGAAATCTAGAAATTATACGGGCCCAAAGAGACGGAAACCGAGACACAGAGACTAAAGACCCAGCCCAAAAGACTCAAGACGAGGTCGCGAGCGTCCCACCCGAAACACTGTCCTACAGGGGGTCCGTTTCGGGATAAAAGTCCCACCGAATAATACTTGTAACTAAGGGACCCATCAGTCACCCTCCTTAATCTGTCTAAAACCCATATGCCTACATAAACTACAATCAAGAACAATTATCGGAGTGTGCACACGAATTGAGAGTAGCCCAATGTTTGCTAAGTCTCTTCTTGTTAGTATATTAAGCTGTACATTTAACCTGTATACTATACATAGTTTTTACTAACACAAAAGAGCATCGCAAATTTGTAAAACCTCCTTGTTCTTTAATAATAATAAACATATGTATATTTCTTAAATTTGGAATGTAAATGAAAAAAATTAGCAGTTCTCAAAATGTTTGTGTTTTAGAAATAGCTTATTTTAAAAAGCTTCCATTGAAAATAACTACTTAATACATTAACATACATATCTTGTTCAAAAAAAAATCTTCCCGTTTTCTTAATACATGTTTACAGAAATACAACTGCTGAAATATTTACAATCTGATGAAAGTTTGACAACAGTTGACGCTTAACCGAATTCCCCAGACAATTACTCATAATATCCCGAGATAAGATAAGACCTCTTACACCCGAAAATCCCCCCTTTTGTTGCCCAGTGTAGAGCAAACTTCTCTGCCGGAGTTTCGAACTCTGCCTCTTCTTTTTCTCCAAAGTTGTCTGCTCCTACACACAAACACACACATGCATTTACATGCCGCCAGCGCACAAACATTTTTTTGCTGGTTTATGCTTCTTCTTCGCTTCGTTCGCTTCATTTACAATTTACAATGCCCTCTCTTTTTCTCTCTTTATGCTTGTCTCATTTGTTGACTCTCTTTGGTTTTTCTCTGTTCTTGCTCTTACACTCAATTATGAAGCAAATGTTTTGGCATATGATTTATTAGCGGTAAGCCTGCGATTATTTTATTTGTATTTTACTATTTGTCAGGTGCAAATGAAAATATGCAGTAATTTATAAAAATGTTTTTATATGTACATATGTATGTATGTATCTTTCAGAATAAGTACACGTGTTTAGCGAAGTTTGCCCTCCGCCAGCTCTTTCACTCTGTTTTTTCAACCTCTCTTGCTCTTGATCTTGTTTGCACTGGCTTAATTAGCAAATGACGCAGATTATTTGTGGGGATTTTCAATTGAACTTAGATTACCGCAATTAATCTGTCGCATCTGTGACTCCCTGCGTTTTTGTGTGTGTAATCGTGTAACATAAAAAAATATATAGAAAATAGCAAAAATTGTATGATAACATTTAACATTTTTCCCAAGTCGCCATTTAAGAAAAAGTCGCCAAAAAATAACCAGAAAAAGCCACTAAATTTACAGGGTGTGGTTGTGCTTGTTTTATTTAATTTTTAAAACACCGTTAATTTAGTTATTTACGATAAATTGGATAGCAATTATATTTCCGTTTTTTTTTTTAATTTTATATATTAATAATTGTATGGAAAGAATAAATAGTTTAAAGTACCGAACAAGACTTTGCTTGTTTTTTAAATTTAAAGTATTTAATCTTTGAAAAGATATAACGCGTTCTATAATATCAAGTGTGCCATGCTTTTCCTTGACTGTTATCACATTTTCGTCTAGGGTAATAAGACATCGACTTCAGTTACTTTTTTTTTGTGTAAGTAAAATTCATAAAAGGTGCGACCAGACAAAAGGCAAAAATGATGGAGGAGGGGGAGAATAAGAAGCAGAGAGAGCAAGTGCATAACAACAGCAAGAACAACATAATATATTAATACTGATGCAAAGGCAAATGAAAAGAGACACACGTGAAAAATAATTGAAAACAATGTAAGCCGCATATGGCGGAAATAGGGAGAAGTGAGAGGAGCAGATAATGAGCATATGGGCAAGGCTACAAAGAGAGATTGAATGAAATGAATAAGCGGAGGAGATGAAACCTGAAATGTGTATGGAAACCTAATTAATAGAACAAATCTTAATAAAACTCATTGTGTAGCATTATGTCAATGGGATTGGCTTAAAAGAATGCGAATGGTTGAAGAAAACAAAGTGCAATTAAAAAATAAATTTTTATAAAATGTTTTAAAACTAAAAACAAGTATTTGGAAAAAAAAATATTGTACTGAATAAATTTAATTTAAATTAATTACCCTAAAAGGAAATGCAATTGCACGAATAGTTTATTTGAATCGCCCCTTTACGCTCAAATCTGCAACTTAAATCAATAAAAACATCAAATCATTTTATTCAAATTTCCTTGCCATTCGCAGTAGCCATAAATTGGAATATGATTCCCAATTCAAGGAATAGAATATTGTTTAGGTAGCTAAAACCAAAGAATCGATCGAAAGGAAAACCCAATATCGGAACCTTATCGCTGTCTGTCGCCGTCTGGAAGTGAATCGATGTTCCAAGAAATTAGGAAAATAAACACAACCAGCAGGCGAGCAAACAAGAGGGAGGGAGAAGAAAGAAGGGAGAGATGTAGGGGGTGGAAGGAGTGCAGCAATATTAAAAGAGGCGTGGCATATAGGGTTTGACACCTTTTACCAGCGAGGACTCATTCCCTCACTCAATCTTTGCTTCATTAGAAAAAATTGAATACAATTAAAGTTCTTGGAATTTCATTTATTATAAGAACTTTATACATCATTAGTTTACGACCAAAATGGCAAATATTTTGATTATTGTTCTGAAAATGAAAGATTTTCCTTAAAAAGTGTCAATAAACCGTACTTAAGAAACTTAGAATATCTTTACGATTTTATAGGGGCAAATTTTCTAAAAGATCATGCCGAAGGTCCTCGTTTCAAACCTGAAACAAAAAAGTACAACAGCAATCTAAAATGTTTTATGAAGAATTAATGCTAGTAAGGGGAATAATTTGTAAATGACCTAGGGAGGAAATGTAAAACGAATAGTGTGGCACTTGCAACTTTCACAAACATTAAACCCTCTCTTTCGCTCAATCTATATCCATCTCCTTCCGTGCAACTCATCACTTTTCCGAGCACGTTCTCAAAATGTTTTTGGCTGCAGGAGAAGAGATGAAGTTACGAAGGAGCCAAGGGGGGGGGATAACCACGAATGCCAATTTTGGCAAAAACAAGTGACAAACACCAAAAACAGGACACAAGATGGACGGAATGGCAAAAACAAGATTACTGGGTGTTTGGGGGGGAGGGGGGTTTGTGAAGGGGCAAAAGGCCATCGCACTATTTATGTGTGAGAGCTGTAGTGTGAGTAGAAATTTTTCGGGCCAATAAGTCACACACCAATAAAAGCAAACAAAATACCAGAAACGAACGAACAAACAAACAAATAAACAGAGAAAGAGGCAAACACAGCCATCGAAATTGGCAACAGCCGGATGCTTTTGTTTGCTACCATCGATGGCAAAGATCATCCTGACAGAAGCAGAAGTTGTATCAAAAACTGGCCCAGAACCCAGGCCCAAAACCAGACGCGCTAACAGTGATGAGCTTCTGTAAATGCAACTGTAAACTCTTTAAAGAAATTTAAAAAAAAAACAATATGTTTTTCAGCCTTAAGTAACTTTCTGTGCGTTAAGCTATGATAGCCGATAATTTTAGGCCTTTGCAACATATTGGCAATTATTTCTCATTGACTAAATTGACCTTAGTAAATGATACTGTTAAGGAAAACTAGATAATGTATAAAAGAAAACTAATGTAGATAATTATTAATCAAAGTTTAATAGCTAAATCAAACTTGATAATCAACTGTTATAAAATCAACTTTATAAAAGACATTAAAGTAGTTTCTGATGAATATTATCATTATTAAAATGAAGGTTTTGTAGTCCTCAGATCATATCCAGAGAGAGGTGCGAATCTTATTACTAAATACGATATTTATATTATATATAAATTTGTGGTTCGCAACATTTGATGGTTATATGATTTAAAATTGATTTCGAAAACAATTTTCTTAGAAGTGGTAATTTCTTTTAAAGTAGTCTGAAGAGGTGATTTTCTGATTTATCTGTAAACAATTTTCAAGCACTAAATGAACTCATTCGGCAGGTGATTAACGAAAGCATGTGTAAAGGAAAGGAATTCGTCGGAAATTGAATCATCTCTATAGCTCCGAACCGCATTCTCTCTATATGAACGTAGTGTATCTGTTTCTCTGGCGGCACTCATCTCTCACCGCTAATGGATAACGACCGACAACATCGATCCGAGTTGGACCCGATGACCAATTTCAGATTTGCAGCCTTATTTGACCAGACCGCAGCAGGCTCGTCTATTTCAGAGTGCTGGTGTGTGTGCGTTTAGTTCGCTGCCATATTTATGCGTTCGCAATGCAGACGTTTTTAATGTCTTTTCTACAAGAACAGAAGGAGCAGCAGAGACGGCTGGAGCCAGCCTACTCGTCGAGACATGAAGGCCTCCTCTCCTCTTCATTATCTGCAGCCACAAATTGCATCCAGTGCAATGCCTTGGAGATTTCATGGCTGCCCAACATATCCAACATATCTCTCTGTATATCTTTGGCCTCCCGGTTGCCGAATTTTGCATAATAAGTGCAACAGCAACATGGACAACCACAAACCGCAAAAACAACTTAAGTGTAGGAAAAGCCCTCAAGGTGGGAATATTGGGTAAAGGTAGATTGAATCTGCCTCCATTAAATTGGAAAATTAAAAGGAGAAGAGGCTGAACAATTATGCCTCATGAAAGGGTCAATTGGATACTTTGCAACTCAGTTGAAGATACTCTTAGTTGCCAATTTCTAAACATGTTTGTTCATCTACAAAATGATGGCAAAGATTTTTGTATCAAACTTGGCAATGAATTAACATGAAACTAACTTAATCGTGATATCATTTTCAATGGTGCATTTCAATGACTATACTATTTTTATGTTTGGTAAATAATCATTTTAAATTTTTTTAAGATTATTATTTTAATTTAACATTTTTAAGATAAACATTTGTATTTTCTATAAACAGAACACAGAATAAACTTATTACTTGAGCTTTACCCAAAAATCTATGTAATTAAATCTTAACTTGTAAACCGCACGTATTTAATATTTTGTGTTTATTCCATGTTCTGCTTTTTTTTACAAAAAAAGATTTTTTTTTATTTGTTGTCTGTGTCCCATTAACTTTTGATAAAAATTAACCGACTATGTTTTAGAAAAATATTAATCATTTAAAATCCGAGTTTTTCCAACGAACTGTGTTTTTTCCAGAGGTCTTACCTGATCTTGAGCGTGGGTGGCGGCCACTAAAATTCCGAGGAGCAGGGCGATGATCAAGAGCGGCTCTACGGAAATCTTCTGCTTAGGTTTCATTTTTCCAGTTGATTTTTTCTGTCGTTCCTGATTCTTGTGATTTCAGCTAATGACTTCCAGTTTTGTTTATTGATTTAACGATTAGAACTGGCGACAGCACATATACTTTTATATATATTTATATATATATTTTCGAACTTTTCAAACTGGTTTGACACTAGAAAAATGCTGTTAAAATGCACACATGCGTTATTGAGATTATTTATTTGCTAGACACTATTTCCGAGGCGTTATCAATTAAATTTCAAAACAAAAGAGATAAAGATAGAGAGACAGGGAATTAATTAAACATTACACACTGTAAAATTAACAACAATTTATCGTATGCGCGCGCGGCTAAATCAAAGAAAGGAAATAGAAGAGCGGGGGTAATAAACAAAACGTTTACGCAGAGAGAATGACACTAAAAAAAGAAGAGACAAAAGCGCAACTTCTGTGTGTGGGTGTTTTATTTTTTATATACGATTATTTACAATTTATTTCTATATTTAAATCAAATGCATCAAAAGTTGCTTTTAAACACTTTGTTTTCTTCTGTTTTTGTATATTTCCCCTAAAATTCAGTGATTTTTCAACGAAAAAAATACACGACCGCCCACCACTACAACCACACTATTCGCTCTCTGTCTCCTCAGCCCTCTCTTTCCCACTCATGCCGCTTGGCGGCTTCTTTATGTGTCTTTTTCTCTTCTGCTTCGCCTGCGTCTTCTTTTCGTATCTTTCGGCCTGTTGTTTTGCTGTGTTTATTTTCGTTGCATTATTTTTCCGTTTTTTGCGCACCTTTTCTTTTTTAGGTATTTACAAAATTTGCACTCGCGGTTTGATTTGATTTGTACAAATATCTTTACACTCGAGTGGCGACCAAAAATACACGAAATCGCTCAAAAATCCGGACGTGCCCACTCATTACCGTACAAATTTTTCGAATGATTTTTGGTAGAGCTGGAAATTAAGGTGTATATACATATATCGATATGGTGAATCGATATATATCGAACAAAAATTTCATCTGTCAGTATATTTTAATTTAAATGGTATTTGCGCGCAGCCGCGGTCACACCAGAGAAGCGCACTTCTTTCCTTAACCAACACTTGTTTTGTTTATGTATTTTTTGCTGCACAACGCGCCACTGTTAGTAAAAATATGAATCTTAACATTGCTGTTACCCATAGTTACTGTCGAATTTCCATAAGACTAGTTTTCGAATTCAAGAATATATAAATATTGAGAATGCAGTAATTTCGGTTTTAAATTGAGAAAAATCTTCGAGTTATAACATACAAATTTACTTATTATTTTTATGGCATAAATTTAACATAAAACTCAAATTATTATAAATATAAGAGTATTGATGAAATCCTACTACATCCATATCTCCAGTTGAGTGCTTATTTTACGATCGTATCTGTGGTAAATATTAACTCCTTTTGTTGTTTCTACTCAAAGGTGGGACTTTAACAAAGCTAGCAAGATACTATTATCATTATTAAAACAAAAATTAGTGTGCATCTCCAATTTGGAAATTGTTGCACTTCTGTAATTTGCATTATTTATACAGAAAAATTTATCAGAATATTTCAATAAAACATAACTATAATGTTTTAATTATTTATACAAAAAAATTTATTAGAATATTTCTAAAAAGTCATATCATAATGTCACCATTGGATTTTGTAGATACAATACAACGGTCTTGTAAAAAAAAGAAAACCCCCAATAGCTTTGGTCTTCATTTTTGTAATTTTTTCGTTATTAGTTTTTAAAAAATATTAAAAAATACATCAATTAAATAAATCTTATTTTCAATTATTAAAAAATATATTCGGCATATAAATTTATTTGAGAGACCTTTCTTTTTAAGACAGATCTTATTCAAAAATATTGAAATAACTCAAATTCCAGTGAGTCCACGTTGTCCACATTGATTTAAAAAAAATTATTTAACAATGCATTAAGTTAGTTTATAAAGTATTTTAATTAATTTATTGTTTTCTTTGTAGGTAAGGCACTGTAGTTAAACTTTCCGCATCATTTTTTTAACCATCAACTTTTTAAGCGAATGTGTGACGAGGCCTTAATCTCAAAAATAGGACCAGCCAAACGGTTTAAGTCTCGGATAGATCTCAACGGATTGCGCCTGAGCTGTAGTATTTTTAATGATTTTTGCTTAAGTATATTTCTGGGTTCACGGCACGGTCACACTCGAAGCGAATATCGAAAACGAAATACATCACGCGGGCGAAATTTCGTGAATTCAGCATTTACAAATTGTAAGCAGTGGTTTTGTTAACCAGTTAGTTAGTGTTTAAAAATAGTGATAGTATTGAATGAAGGAAATCTGAATAAACCCGCAAACGAAGCCGCCGAGTGCCCATCGATTTTTTCACGGCATTGCCGGTGATGGGACGCCGTTAATACACACACGCGCAGAGACGAATGTGTGTATATGACGCGGCGCTTGTGTGTGAACGTATATTTGTATAAATAATATGACATAATCGACGTGTGCGGCTTAATTGACATAGTTTTTGTGCGAAGAATACCTAAAAGTGCGGCGAGACAGCCGAAAGAGGCGTTTCTTGTGGTCAGAAAGTGGCGAAAAGGACTTGCACCGCTATCTTTTCCCCGACGCTTTGCTCCAACAATTCGTTCCTCCCCACACACTCTCTCTTTCGCACACACACACACACTAAAGCGCGTATATTTGGGCGTTGCAGGATGATGTACCTCTCTCTCTCGCTCTCTCTTTTCAAAACTCCTGAATTTTTTGCGCAATCTGACAAATTGGGACCGCAAACGGATACTTTTGATTGTTTACCAAATTTAGTTAACCCCGATTTGGAAGCCAGTATGTCTGGGAGTTGCTCAAGTCGAAATGGTTTTTAACGTCTCCTCTCGGCGTTACCCAACACTGTTCGCTCGCCTTCCAGTTCGATTCTCTTGTGCCGTTCTCTTTTGCGCTTCATTCGTGCTCTGGTCGTCGGACGTGTCCGTACGTTTTTGGATTAAGTTCTCGTAGGCAATTCAAATATTTATTTATTTGCAGCGGTGCGCGGTGCATTCTTTAAAAGAGTTAACAGTGCAAAGTGCCGTTAGCAGCGGCCATCTTTAAAATAATATTTACAGTTATTTGGTGTAGTGAAAGAAGCCCAAAAAACTACAAAAATTATAATAATCACATTTTATTCAAGACGATTAAAAGTAAAATTTTTTAATTTTCTCCCCTTTCCCTCCCCCTTTTCGTTAGTCTCTCTCTGTGGCCTATGTGTGTTTGTTCAAAATAGCAGCCGAAAACCGAGGTGCGAGAGCGAGAGTACATACAAAAAACGCGTGCGTTCCTCCTCTAACTTACAGTGACTGTGACCGTTGTATTTGTTACCTGTGCCTGTGTTTGTGCTCACTGGAGGATCGACGATTTACGAAGAATACGAAAAATACCGGTGAGTGTCCCCATAATTCACAAAAAATGTTAAATAATCCCGCTTAATATTGATGATCCACTAGTGCCCTGCATTCGCTTTTATTGTTATAATGATGAGCCGCAATTGCCCGGTGACGCCATCTTTTGTGCTTTTCTAATAGGTGTTGTTTTTGTTTTTTGGGTTTGGTCAAGCACACGCAACTCGGTGTGTGTGAGAGTGTGTCTATTTTGTTGCTTTTAGCACTGGGGCGGATCTTGTGTAGATTTTCGGGAATTTTTTATTTTTTAGTTTAGACATTATGAAAAATAAAACGCGTTTTTTTATTTAGGTTTATGTTTTTTGGGGATACCATTCCTAGTTGCCACTCTCATTCCGCCCATGCTTGAGCTTAATGTTCTAGCCACTTTTCTTCTCTCTCTTTTCGGGTGGGTGTGATTGTATGTTCGTGTGCTTTTCCTTTCCTTATGATTCACGCTTCTTTCTCCCTTCGACTTTCTATGCGCTTGTCAGATTATAAAAAATATAAATACATCTGGACGTCACACGGCTTTGCGATTTTCGCCGCCGATTTTATAAAATGTTGTGTTTTTTTTTTACGACAACTTTTTGCCACTCGCGAATCTTGGGAGTGTGTCTAATGCACTTGGCTGCCGCCTTGTCGCCAAAAAAAAAAACAAATCGCCTGCTGGCGCGCATCTGTTGGCAAGTTTCGTGACCCACTTTTCCTCCTCGGTCTCTTTCAGTCTTTCAGCAAAGTAAATAGCGAAAAGAAGCAACAAGTGATAAACAGATTTGTAAATATTGAAAACTTGTTTATGCCATTTGTCAGTGCAACCCAATGCCTGCAGACCTGATTTTATAGTTCGCAAAGAGAATTCTTGCAGTTGGTTTTATTATTTTTGTAAGTATCCGGACAATGATACTTGTTTGATACTAATTTGTTCCATTTCCACACAATTCTAGCCTTAAAATAATTAAACATTAAACAAATAATCTAAAAAAAAGTGACTTGTGGTAAATATAATATTAATGGGAAGAATAAAATATAAAAATAGTGCAAGAAACACAAGTTGGACTGTATTTCTGTTCTGGGGCAATCTTATCAGAACCTTCGCTCTTGTTACGTTTTCTGGTTAGATTGCTGTTCCGATACAAGTACCTGTAAAGAGGGTACACACATCTATACATTTTAAGGATTGAATGTTTACATTGCTAGTAGCTTTCTAACCGACATTTAATTTCTACTATTTCCTGCTCATGATATCAAAATTTAGCATTCCATTGCTTCAGCTACCTTTTGTGGGATACATGACGTCATTTCGCACACAATGCTTATAAAAAAAAAATGAAAATTGCTCTTTTTGTTTGCTGGCTTTTGTTGCTAATTCGAATTCGCTCATACACACACGGACACACACTTTATAATTCAATGCTTTATGCTGCCTCCCCCTTTATCACCCCTTATCACTTCCACTTGCCCGTGTTTTTTCATTTGTTCCTCTTGGTCTGTTGTACGTTTTCAAATCGCAAATTAGACGTGACTCGTTCGTTGAGGGTTTCAATTGGTTTTTTTTTTGCTCACCACAACTTGCATAGCGAGAATTCACAAAAATCGTTAAGGCATTACTTGTATCTATACACGTTGAAATTAAATTGAACTTCCATTACTCATATTGAAAAGACCAGAAAGTGAGTGTAAAAGAGCAAAACAAAAATAAGGACAAAAACCGTTATTTCCGCTATAAATTATACAAGTGGCAAATTAGAGTGTGTGAGTGTGTGGCAGCGAATATCTCACTGTATGCACAAAAATAAAATTGGACTTGATTCCTTTGATTTTACGCTATTATAAGCTCTAGAACTTTTATTTGTTACGTTAAAATATTAAAACCCAAAATCCCACCTGTAAATTTAATTTTTAAATATCGAAACAATATTTATTAACCTAACAAAGTATTAAAATTAATAGGGAATTAGTACCAAAGACAGATTCAGATCACGTTTTTATACTAAATATATTAAATGCGTTTGAACTATTTTTTTTGTCTGTGTTGCCTCATTCTGACGGGAGGAAATGCATAGTTAAAACTGTAAACAAACAATTGTTGAGGTGCCTTACCAAAACATACAAATGTTTGTATGGAAATGAGACGGAAATTCAAAACTGTGTCGGACCCTAAAACCATTTGAAAAAAAGAGATAAGAAATGCGCTTCAAGTAGACGAAATTTTCAACTTTCTAACCTTTATTGAGGCGTGTCCATCAATGCAAATGCATTTGAGGGCCCAACGAGACTTAATGACTTTTGATTGGGAATTGAAAATTGTTTACTCAAGCGTAATGCTTATCAAAAAGTCCCACTGACGTCACATCACTGGTGATTAATTAATTAAAAATGTTAAGGAGGATTAACTGCATAATTTTGATTAATAGAGCTGAGGGTTTCCTTACGATACAAACCTGACAACCCTGGCTAAGACCAAAAACAAATTTGTCCCAGGGCAACTGTTTTAAATTTATGGCTCCCTAAAAAGCAAATACAAAAAAAGTACTCTGTTTCTGCCCCGAAGCAAATGGACGTGAAGATGCAACAGAGTGAGACGGGTAAAGAAAGGGAGAGAGACAGCCAGAGACCCACACATAAATAAATAAAAGAGGCGTACGTGCCAAGCTTCAAAACAGAGACACATAAGCGAGATTAAAAAAAGAGAGATGTTGCTGCTGGCTAAACAACTGCAGCTCATCAATAAAACAGCAAGAACAACAATAAACCAGGCAAAAGAGATAGATAGAGACAGGGATGGACAAGCAATAACAAATGTACAGTTGCAGAAGAAGCACAACCGCATCAGCCAACAACAAAATGCTGCTGCAACACAACATAAATCTTGGAAGAAAATAAGAAAAAAGAGTTGACTGCAAGTCGGAGCTTTTAACACCCTTTATATGGATTTTCATTTTTTTTACTGTTTTTTTTAACACTTGTTTTGCATTAAAATTTGCAGCAAATTTTTTCAAAATTAAATCAAGTATTATATGCAAAAGGCAATAGTTAATAAATTTTCTAGGTTTTTGTATTTTGAAAAAAAGTTTTTGATAGCCAGATAACAAGAGCATAAATTGTGAAGTGCAGTCACCGTGAATGTGGTTGTCACTGCTATCTGTTGTTGTTGCCGCTTTTAAAGCTCGGAACCCGCAGAAGGAAAGGAAAACAGTGTGGCTAATTATACCAAAAATGTTGGGGAGCGAAGGAGAGAAAAATGTAGAAAATTTCTATAAAGATGGGAAGGCAGCGGCGATGATGTTGATGTAGATGTGTGTCTGCATTTCTTGCCTTCTTTAACATTTCTTGCTTGCATTTATTCTGTTGCGCTTGAACTTCAATTGAATTGTATCTTCTCTTTGGGTTTGTTTTACTTCTCTCTTTCTCTTTATATGTACAAGTATATATGTACCCCTCTGTTTCATCTGAAAGTGATTGAAAGCCTGTTATTATAGCGGTCTGTTCTGACTGAACTAAATTTTAAGCTGGAACTTAGGCTAATTTGGTTCTCTCCCGTTGTGCGGGCGTGGGAAATGGGAACCAGTTTTTGTTTCGTTCTTTTTTTTCATCGCTTCAAATTGCTACAATTTGTTGTAATTAATGTAAATACTATGGAATTAAATGTAATTTAGCTCTGCGGCTTGCAAACGTGAAAACCTGAGAATAATACAATAAATAGCATTGCAATTGCTCTTACGGCCACTTCCAATAGGAAATTCTCTTGCCTGGTGAACTTTCCTCTTCTAATGACTGGCTAACCCACTTTATTGGGCACAAATGTCAATAAAAAATCTGGTTTTCAAACAACTTCTCTGCATTGAAGCATTGCCAAACACGAGGGCAACAATAAAGCTCTATAAAAAGACCATCATCATTATCATCGTCATATAACAATAGAGCTGAGCTGGAGCAACAATAAGGCAAACGTGTTGCTGCATAAATGAATTCATAATGCAAAAAAAAAAAAAAAAAATTAAAAAAAAAAAAAAAAAGGAAAAAGGGGGAGGGTGAAAAAGCGTTTGTGTAGCACACGAAAGAGGCGGCTTACATAATTGCTTATATCCTCCGAGTTTGTAAATCAAAACCAGAAGCGACTTCATTGCATTACCAATGTTTCGTGTCTGGGCTTTCACGCAGAAACATTTAGAGCGCGTTTATTGGCCAATTTCAGTCTGCAATTGTGCATGGCAAGTGAAATGTGCAAGATTACCTGAGCGCATCGGAAAAAGGTGTAATTAAATTAAAATATTTTCGGACAAGCTTTACATATGGATATCAGCTCATTATGCGGTAATTTGTTTGCAATAATTTGTTGGTCCCTAACTTTTTCTTAGGCGGTGTTTTTCCTTTGCGGAATAATATTAGTTAGCTTACCTCCCCCTAAATAATTAAATTATTTTATTCTGTTTAGTGGGAGCGTCTACGATCTGTGTACTTTTGTATGTGTGTGTGTGTGTCTGGGCAAAGCGCAATATAAAATACCGAGTAGTACGAAAATATTTTAACGCGCGCTAACTAAAAATATGCACATGACATCATCGAACAGAGGCGCTGACCGCAGAGCAGCAGACACAGCATCTCAATAATTCTCTGTTTGTGTTGAAAGACAAGAAAATCTGATTGCCGAGAAAAGGGAAACTGCTCTCTTTTGAATTTTGTTAAAATATTTGCTTGGTAAAATAAATCCATTTAGAGCTGTACTTGGTAATTTAAGTCACTGAAAAGTTCCACATTGTGAAAAGTGTTCACAAAATTTACGCAAACGCATTTTTAAATGAGCAATCAAGAAATGTATCAGAAGTTTTGTGTTTAAAGAAAATCCAATACACTAGACTTGAATATTTTATTTTCCTGAATTATTTTAAGTATTTTATAAAAAAATAAAAAATGTAATGAATTAAGAAATATTTTCCTCCGCTTAACTCTTTTACTTATTCCCAAAATTTTTTTAATTTTTCTTTGCAGGCACACCAATACAAAAGTATTATACTCACGCATCAAATTCAATTTTAAGGTAAGTTTTGGATTTACACACGCCCATAAGTCAGGTGCTAAGCAAGCAAACAATAACAAAACGGAGCAAGCAAATTCAAGACCCCTCGCTAGACTTATTTTATGTTTTATCTGCTTGCAAATATTTGCTTTAGGTTTTTGCAATGATTGCGATTGAGGTCTCTCTTTCGTTTCTATCAACTCTTGTCTACCGAGGAGAGGTTCGAAAAAAGTTATGGATAGTAAAGGAGACCACACCTCTCTCAACTTTGAACTTTTTGCTTACGCCATACTTGAGCGGTATATAATTATATTCCGGGTATTTTCTTATAGTTTTTGTATTGTTTGCCAAACTAATTGAGAACTAATCGAGGCCGTGACCGTCAAAGGGAAATAAATGATTCGTATTTGCGGCACTCAAGCGAAAATTTCTGCCATCGCTCTTTGCATAGATGTTGTATTCATAATTTTATAATCAACAACTAATGATGATGTCATAGGGCGAGGCTTGTTGTCTTTTTGCGATAAGCTGAATGAAAAAGTATATCTGATTTTCAGCTGCTGATACACATGAAGGTGACATGTAATCACAAATGCAAACTGATGGCTCTCTCGTGTTTTCTTTTTTCACTCAGATATCTTTACGTGCCACGCATAACTTCACCTCTAATTCAATTAGGGATGACCTTTGTTTTTTACTGGACTGTTTCGTACATCATACATTCTTTATGCTCTCTTTCTGCTTCGCTTGAAATTGAATTAAAAGCCACTTAAGCGTTGAGTCTGTTTGGCGTTTTTTATACCGACTGTTTCATTTACGTCCGTCTGTGTATCTGCGTAATGCTACATCTCTCTATGTAATGCAAAAATTTTGATTTACCCATCGGGCATGGTACACTGCCAGTCAGTTCCAGCAATAAGGGGAGCAATAAACAGAGAGACAGCTGAGAAAATTGGATTGCTTTGCGTTCATCTAGCACATTTATAAATGGGTCATTGAACCAGACTGAAGACCAACTTCGGTTTTCATTATTGTGCTTTATTTCTTGGCAATCGGGGCTAACCGTTTCCTATTCGTTTCATTTACTGGCTTTTGGCGAAGCCAATAAACAAGAAAACATACTAAAAGAAGTTGAAAATATTGCACGGTTAATTTTATTGAGCTTTTGTTCCGCAGGGCGTTTAATGGGAATACCCCCTTTCTAACTATACATTTTGAAAAACAAAATGTGTACTTGTTTAATAATTTAAACTTAGTGCTTTTTATATCGATTTTGGATTTTTAATTATATTGATTTGAAGTGAATTGACACTCAGACTCTTTCTGTACTTTATTGAAATTTAAAAACAAAAAATTTCAATAATATCCTAAATACTCTTCATATTTTTAAATTGCTGCCCTTCCGACAGCCTTCAAACCAACCCTTTAATATCCCTTCAATAATTGCCAAGCAAACCGGATGCAGACTGTACCTGCAGTGCAATTAAAAGCCCATTTAGTGCTTCAAAAATGTTCGTATCAAGATTAAGCTACTGTCGCTAAGGACATGTGTGGAAAACCCAACGTTTCCATCGATTATCCTGGAAACTGAAATTAACCGTAAGCACGCAGCAGGCCCTAAGTTTTCCACCGCCACACGATGCCGGTCGCGTGTTGGGGGTCACCAGAGTTCAACCACCAACGCACCACCTCAAACCCGAGGACAAGTGAAATGAGGCGCGATTCCTTACGGGAAATACCTGTCCCGTGGCACGCCCGAGTTTTTATTGGGGTTTCCTTATTGTCCTTACAGTGTTGATTCCATTTTTGTTCTGCTTTCTTTTCGGGTTTTGTGGCCGGTATTTTCATGACCGTCGTGTTGCCATGCAATTTCGAAAGTCTATGGCGCCACAGAATGCCAGAATAGTGGCGCCACCAATTCAGCTTGCCGGCCGGGGAATTTTTCCGCGCGACTCGTAAAAATATCCTTGGAGTGGGCGGACTTGGGTGGTGCTTGTTCGGCTGTTTATGTTTGAGTTTCGTTTTGAGTTAATGACAGGAAGTGACGTCATATTTCGAGGGATGAAGTTTTATTTGCTCGATTTTAAGTGTGTTGTGTGGGGTTGAGGAGGGGAGGTTTTGGGTGCGACAATGTCCTGGGTGATGTCATACTTCACAAATAAGATTATTTCAGCCCCCAATCGAGTTCTCAAGTAATGAATAGGTTGAAGAAAATAACAAACTTAAAAAAGACATCTTTTTTTTGGAAAAAGATAATTATTTCAGTTATTTCACTAATCTTAATGTCATTAAATAAAACACGAGTTCATGGTTTTTATGCACATGATTAAAAATGTATTCCGATTTTATTGCCATTCAGATTTCACCATTCACTAAGCGTTAATTCATTTATTTTTCACCATGGACGTCAACCAAACTCAACAACTGTGCAGATTTCAAGTTTATTTGGCAATTTTACAAACTAAATTTATGTGAATTAAAAATACGAAAATTAGGCAAGCTTTTTTCTGGCCTCTGGCCAAGTGAGTCAAAGACACCGAAGCAGCAAAAGGAGGAATACATTTTTTGTTGGACTCTGCAAAAGGCTTTTAGCTTACATCAAGGGCAGAAAAAGCAGAAAGTCGAAAGCAAAGCAAATAAAACATTTTCCTTTCGTTCAACTTGACCACTTGTTGTTGTCATATAACTTTTGTTTTCCCCAAGCAGCAGCAATTGTTTTATTTATGCACTTTTCTCAAGTCTTTTTTCATACACAATGGGCGTTGGCGCCAACTTTGATGAGATTTATGTGCGGATTTTGTAATTCAAGCCACGCGACTCACACGCGACTTTCGGTAGCCGGATAGTAGCGGTGGTCTGGACCCAGAGAAGTAAAGTAAAATAAAATATAATAAATTTAAGTGAGAAGAGAAGTGTAAAGAAGAACGAAAGCGTACGAACCAGACAGACTGGCAGCTTGTTAGCAAAACAAACAAAATTAGCTAGTGCAGATGAAGAGTCAGGGGCAGACAGAAAATCCCAACGGCTAGACATGCTACCGCCGTATTAAGAAATTCTACACACGGCCCGAAGTCCAACAGTGACAAGATAAAGACATTCGGCGATGACTGCTCACAAATACTACAGCTACATACACCCCGTCATTAGCCTATCTATATTTATACGGTTACATTTAAAAGTTAAAGAGCAAAAAAACGAAAAAAAAAACAATAATTAGATTGTTTAAAAAACGCAAAAAAAAAAGTCAACATGTTTCCGCCCGGGATCGAACCGGGGGCCTTCTGCGTGTTAGGCAGATGTGATAACCGCTACACCACGGAAACAGTTGAAGTCGTGCGAGCCAAAAGCGCAATAGTAGTTTTCATGGCGAGGGCATCGAAGCGATGTGGAATGAATGGGAAAAGTGGAACATACGAATTCAAAGTTTGTTTTTCCTTACTGTTACTTGATTAAATATTGGTTTTTATCAACAACATTTACACAGAAGATTCATTTACATCGCATTTATTAGTTTTCATTGCTCTTAAATAAATTGAGTGTATATAGCTATGCAAGACTCAAAAAACTGAACTTTCTTAAGTTTATTTCTATATTTTGGCATTTCCGTAGTTTTGTCATTCTTGGTAAACAAAAAATAAGAATAAAAAAAAGTACAACATGTTTCCGCCCGGGATCGAACCGGGGGCCTTCTGCGTGTTAGGCAGATGTGATAACCGCTACACCACGGAAACAGCTGAAAGCCAGGCAGCCAAATACCGAACAGTTTTTGTGCGACATATGAAAAGAAGCCACGAATTATGAACTGATACAATATAATTTAAACCACGAGAAAGAAAACTCAAATTAAAATCCATTACCATATTTTGACAAGCTGCATAAAAAACATACTGACAGTAACAACTTCTGGCTTCATACGGAATTACATGCAGAATAACTTATTTTTGTTTATACATCCGTACATTTTCTTTTGTTTGTTTAACAAAAAAGAAACAAAGTTACTAATAAACTTAATTTGTGTGTTGTCAAAAAGAAAAATAAAAAATAAACTTCTATCGCAGCCGGTAGGATTCGAACCTACGCTCCCAGAGGGAATCTGATTTCGAGTCAGACGCCTTAACCACTCGGCCACGACTGCTTGTGGAGCGAGCGCGTCCAAAGTGAAATAAAGCAGCTGGCATCGGAGCAGCGCAGCGCTCTCTTACTCATTCCTGGTCTGGTGCGTGTGGTTAGTAATTACTGGGGATGGTCTGGTGCGAAACGTTCTACTGCGGGACTTGCAATCATTGCCAGTTCTCTTTGACCACTTTTCGCAGATTAAAACGTATATATTTTCACGGTGTGCGCGTCATCCCAGTGATCCACAACGTCAACTTTATACTAACAGTATTATAGATATAACTTCGGTGGTTTATGATTTGTTTTAAACTATTTCACATCAAGCTTGTGAAAACTTATTAGCTCAACCTCGCAACAGGTATATAATTTGTGTGTGTCTATAAAAATGATGTACTTTTCATGACCTTATTTTCATTTTTTTTTTAAATATGCCAAACGTAGTGGCAGGCGAAATAAACCTCCCGTTATTTATAATTTTCTTTGAATGAATGAATGGACTTATTTACATTTGCATCTTACAGTGTCAAACAACAAATTGTTATTAGTTACACTTGTCGCTGGTTTATTGCAGTCGTTTTTGTTACTATTCTCACTTTTATTGCTGTCGTCGCAATAGGGGAGCGGCCTTCTCACAATTTTTTGTGGCTTGAAAAATCTTTCCACATGATCATCATCATCATTGGATCTGGCTTTATGCCCCACTGACTGAGTGAGTGACTTGGTGCATTATTAAAACTGAATGGAATCATTTGCGAACGACCTTATTGCCTGCCGCTCTTACATCTCACACTTGAGGCGGTGGGGCAGCTGTCTGCCCTGGACTCGATGGAGTGGAAGATTACGTAAGATCTCTTCCGTTGCGCGATAATTGAATACTTGGGAAATTTAATTAACGCCAGTACATATGTGTGAAAACTATCATATATAGAGGGTGTTCGGTTCTCTGGGTCAATTGGCTGAGCCGCTAATTGGGGTACCAAATATTCTTTGGTTTAGAATTTACACATTATAAATTTTTAATATTATTTATACAATAGTCTTTTGTGTTTAAGTAATAAGTAAAGAAACTTTGAGTAACATATTAAATTTAGATTTAATCATTCTTAAAGTTTCTTTGGCTTTTGATGCTGATCAAGAATTTTTGTTCTCTACAATTTACTTTAAATTAAATATAATATAAATAAATATATAATAGATATATATAAATAGATATATATAAATAAATACATGGTATTTTATAATGATAAGTTGTAAACTTGTGTTATCTTGGCCAGTACTTGCCTAATTATCATGCTGTTAAGTTGGATATTTTGCAATCAGGCAACTGTTATCGGCCTTGCCTTCATAACATTCTCAGCATTCTAAATGTTCATATATGTGTGTATATATTCTCGGTTTGCCGGCTTTGGAACCGGCACACTTTAACCATTGAAAGACATGGGTGTGTCCCGCGCCAAACAAGTGTGATGTAATTGCATAATGTCAACAACAATTGTCTGACGCTGAAGCGACGTTGGCGTCGATGATGGCGTCGCTGTGGCGTTAGCTGCTCCTAAATTTAATTGTTGTCTTCCGCATAAAAAGGTCAGAGAGAAAGAGCCAAGAGAGTGATATGGACAAGTCGTCTAACATTGCCAAAGTTCAATAAACCAATTGCTAATCAGGCTTAAATAGAGTTTATTGTTGCCTTTAGACCATTGACACTCTTGACTATATTCGGTAACCAGTTGCCATTTTATTTGGGTATTTGCGCAAAGCGACGGTTTGAATACTTTGTTATAAAATTAAGTCTCGTTACATTTTTGCAATTTTTCACGGAGCGAAAAACTTTTATTTATTGGGTTGGGAAACAAATACTTTATTTAAGGTATTTTAAACAATAAAAAAGGATTCGCATAAGATGATTGCAATACGTGAAAAACTACGTTTTTCCATAAGAACTCTTCTTTTTCTTTACTTCAATCAACCATCTGCCACCTACGTAACTTTTAACTTCTTTTGTAGGAGTCTGATTCAACCCACGCTGAAAAACTCTTCAGCTCGTTAAGTTTATTCAACGCCCACGAGTACACAACTCCCTAGCTCGTCTGCATCTTTTTTGTAGTCACTTAAAAACCGTTTATTCAGCATTTTTTGGTTTTATTTAAAGCAAAACTTCCACCGCCCACGCACATGGAGGTAAGGTACTGTTGGCAGCAAAGTTCAATTACCTCACATAACGATATTGTTGTTAGGAGCAAACTAAAATATGCGGCACGCGTTGCAATACGTCATAATTAGCAAACGGCAATATCAGCAGCAAATAAAGCCTTTGGCAATGCACTTTTGCAATGCAATCGCTTTGTGCCTTCCTCATTTTGTTGGCAAGTTTTTTCCCTGAGCTCATAAGCCGACTATAAAAGGCGCCGCCCACAAAAGGGGCTAAACCTTACATAGAAAAATACTTTTGTTAAAAAATTAAGGGAGTACTTTTAAAAATACTAAAAGTCGTTGACTTTTAAAGTTGTTTAATTTAAAATTTATTTTTTGAAACCAAATTAAAAAAACATTTTTTTTTTCATGTGCTCTTTACCTCTCACATATTTTGGTTCCCCTTTTCTTTCCATTGCTTATTGCAATTTCCTCTCTAAATTGGCATATTTATGTAGAAATTTGTGCTTTTAATTGGGGGAAGAACTATAGAAATGCTGGTGGGTGTAGTTGTAAGAAATCGGGTCAGCATAATGCACATAAATTATGGTTTATTGTTTCTTTAAGTGTGTCATGCTGGAATCGAATAAAGTCGGTTCGTTTTGAGCTGTTTCGGGTTGCAATTTCGGCTGAGCCAAGAACTTGATTTGCGTTTTGTTATCTCAGCCGCGCGATTCGTTGATGACATTATTTCTTTAATGTTTATTCGCATGCTGATTGTTTACGAGAACTTGAAGGTTAAAATTCGTGGTATTCAAACGCACCACGCCTTAAGATCTAGAGAGGAAAACACATTTTTTTTTGTTTATTTATTTTGTTGCTCTCTTCTTCGTTTGGGATCGAGATAGCCAGCTCCTTCTATTCGTTTTGGTTTTCGAGACATCAATTTAGGTTTCCTAAAAAGCCAAATGGATCTTAAAATAGTTTTCACCGATTCCGTTTTTGCTGTCGCTTCAGCACGTGGGTATGGGGAAAAATACGGATGTGAGTATGCATTTTCCCCAGAGTTTTCCCCCTAAAATTGAGAATTTATTTTGGCCAAAATTAGACATTAACTAAAGTGGAAATATGCGGCAGGCCATTCTGTCACCCCGCCACTTTCTCTGCTTTCCCCCCAAACACTTTAAATTTTGACATTCACAGGGAATTCTGTCAGTTTTCCACTCTCTGAGAGACTCTATTACTTGGGTGGTTGCACTGCACTCTCTCTCTCTCTCTCTCTCGCTCGCTCGCTCGCTCGCTCTCTCTCTTTTTTGCCACCCCCTTTTCCGAACTGCCCTGCAGTTTTTAAGGTCAGTCGAAAATTTTCCAGCTGAGCGTTAAGTTGAAGAAGCACTTTGCTTAAATAAAAAAAAAAACCGTCCCCTTTCATTTAATTGCAGCATTTTTACTGAAATAAAAGGGAAATAAATCATGACTGATGTTGAGCAACCGCCACAGAATGGCATAGATCCCACTGCCCGCGAGGAGGATGACAACAAAGCACGTCCTGCGGATATTGAACAGGTAAGCTTAGGCATAGAAGCCTCATTTGGACAAACCACCCCTTACTCCTTTTTTCACTTTTCCTTACCCCCTTCCCTCCCCTCCAGGATATGCGCGAAATGGAGCGTCGCAAGCGGGTCGAGGCCATAATGGGCTCGAAGCTGTTCCGCGAGGAGCTGGAGCGGATCGTAGACTCGGCCCGCGATGGTGGAGCTGGCGCCAGTGGCATCCTGCAGCAGCTGTCGGACATTGTGGGCGTGCCGGTGGCGCGGGTGGGCAGTGTCTTCAAGAGCAGCAACTGCATGGTGCCCATCAACGATATACGCGGCGTCGAGTCGATGGGATATGCCAAGGGCGAGAAGATACTCCGGTGCAAGCTGGCCGCCACATTCCGTCTGCTCGATCTGTACGGCTGGACCCAGGGTCTGGGAGCACAGATCACTGCCCGACTCAAGGTCGACCAGGAGTACTTCCTGGTCAATCCGTACGGCCTGCTCTACCACGAGATCACTGCCTCGGCGCTGAACAAGGTGGACATGCAGGGCCAGATCGTGGAACAGGGCACCACAAACTTTGGCGGAAACAAGAGTCGTAAGTTGAAATGTTTAAAATAATTACCCCATTTGAATGGGAAATTAGTTTTTGTTACTTTAAAAGCCTACTTTTGTAGTTTTCTAATGTATAACTTTTTTTTATTCTTTACCTGCAGACTTTGTCCTCCACTCGGTGGTACATGCTGCCCGTCCAGATATCCGCTGCGCCATCTACATCGGCTGCAGTCCGGTTGTGGCCATTTCTTCGCTGAAATCCGGTCTGCTGCCGCTAACGAAGGATGCCTGTGTGCTGGGCGAGATCACCACACATGCCTACACCGGCCTGTTCGACGAGGAGGAGCGCAACCGATTGGTCCGAAGCCTCGGTCCCAACTCCAAGGTGATTCTGCTGGCCAACCATGGTGCCCTGTGCTGTGGCGAGACCATCGAGGAGGCCTTCTTCGCCGCCTGTCACATTGTGCAGGCGTGCGAGACCCAACTGAAGCTGCTGCCCGTCGGCTTGGATAACTTGGTGCTGATTCCGGAGGAGTCGCGAAAGGCCATCTACGATCAGTCGCGCCGGCCGCCAGAGGATCTGGAGAAAAAGTTTGCCGCTGTCACGGCAGGCGATGGTGGTGCTGCCGCTGCTGAGAAGGAACCCGAAGCTGCCGTGCCCAAGGTGGGCAGTCCGCCCAAGTGGCGTGTGGGTGGTGCCGAGTTTGAGGCCTTGATGCGCATGCTGGACAATGCTGGCTATCGCACTGGCTACATCTACCGCCATCCGCTGATCAAATCGGATCCTCCCAAGCCGAAGAACGATGTGGAACTACCGCCAGCTGTTTCATCTTTGGGCTATCTGCTTGAAGAGGAGGAACTCTTCCGTCAAGGGTACGCTTGTTTTGTTAACTTCTTTGCTCTTACCCTAGAAACGCACTAATAAATCCATTTCATATTAGGATCTGGAAGAAGGGAGATCTGCGCAAGGGCGGCGACCGCAGTCGATGGCTCAACTCGCCCAACGTTTACCAAAAGGTCGAGGTTCTGGAGACCGGCACTCCGGATCCCAAGAAGATAACAAAGGTAGAAATCATTACTTTCGAAGATATGAAGCAAACCAAAACCACCAGCCTTAAGGAGATTGAGGGGAAATAGTTGAAATAGTTGGATAACGCATCCCTCAGCTCTTTCCAGACATTCCAATTGCTATCCCCATATATTATTTACATTTCGTTAGCACTCAGTTTTAGTTCCAACTTTGCTACTAAGCTGCAAACTATATTCACGCATAAAATTTCTTAGAGTTTAAGAAAATTTAAGTAATCAATACACCAAACCTATATATTTATATACTTTGGACATAGAAATTAAACTCGTGCTAAACCAAATTTATTTTACATGCTTTGCTAGCCAGCAAACAAATACTGTAATGTGCATTAATCAAATAAATAAAGCAAACAAAACCAAAAACTTTTGCATAGATGATTTTGTGCCTTTTTAAGGGAAATTACTGCCTCAAAAACAAGTCTAAAACTGTAAAACAATGCAAAGAAAGAGAAAGAAATTTGCTATAAATACTAATAATTACATAATTAATAAAACAACATATATTGTTTCACTCAATATCATTGGTTTCATAATTAACCGTATTTTTTTCGTTCATTCATAAAGTTTTTCTTTGCATGCGTTATGGTATTTTTCTTTTATTTTCCTTGTAATTGTTTTCATTGTTTTTCAAGGCACAAAATCATTTATGCTTGATTTCTCAGTTGATTTATGTTTATTTGATCATTGCATATATAAATAATGTCTGAGGGACAAACATATCTGTGGGTAAAACTTGCTAAATAGTTACGATGGAAAACCAGTTTGCAATGGAATGTTTAAAGACTAACCCTAATTTTAAGATAAAATAAATGTCAACAACTGTGTTAACTTTTCCAACATGTTTAATGAGAATGTCTATTCTTAAGAAATTTTCATTTTAATAAGAATCTTGAGTATTCTTCCCACATTAAAAAAAAATTTCTTTCTCTTTCTTTTCTATTTGCATTGATCCCACCCTCCTCCTACAACACATAACTTACAATTAAAAAAACTAAGTGGGTGGCTGAGGGTTCTCCCACCCACTCAACGCCAGTGAGGATAGAAGATCCACTCCAGTTTGTGCCTGCTGGAACTAATCCGAGAGAGTTCAAGCGAGTCCAGCAACTAGTCAGTATTTAATACACTTAATCCCAAAAGAAATCATTTACCAATCGAGAGCTTATTGAAACAGATTAAGGACAATCGTCGGGCGGATAAGATTTCGGCCGGACCCCAGTCGCATATTCTGGAGGGCGTCACATGGGACGAGGCGAGCCGACTCAAGGATGCAACGGTCTCGCAGGCCGGCGACCATGTCGTCATGATGGGTGCCGCTTCCAAGGGAATCATCCAGCGTGGATTCCAGCACAATGCCACGGTGTACAAGGCCCCGTATGCCAAAAATCCATTCGACAATGTGACGGACGATGAACTCAATGAGTACAAGCGCACGGTGGAGCGCAAAAAGAAATCGGTGCATGGCGAATGTAAGTTATCATCTCGAAAAATATAACATATGTATCTATCTGTATCAAACATTTTATAACATGTTAAACTACTTTATGCAGACACGGACACAGATTTTTCGGAATCAGAGGCGGTCCTGCAGGCGGGGACAAAGAAATACCCTCAAAGCGAACCAGAGACCGGTATGTCCACTATTTACAAACTATTCGCAATTCCAGCAACTAATATGCATCTCCTATTTTAGAGCACCAGGTCATTGAGATCCAAACACAACAGGCGCCAGTGCCAAGGCAGGCAGAAGTCGTGCTGAGCGATGGTAAGTCCATTTGTGCGCTGCATAGTGTACTTTACATTGTTTATATCTACAGTTAAGATTATTTAAATCACGCACACTCTAAAACATTTCAAGTACACTTGTCCAAGAGTTATGTCTTTTCCCAGTCATCCTGTGGACCAAATTTAAATTTTTTTATACTGGTTATGTTTTGTTATTTTGTTTTACCCCATTGTTATCCCTTTTGATGCATTTTTCTTTTTGGTTTACTTAGTTTTTGTTTATATTTGAATTATTATTTTATTAATTATTTAGGTCTTGATAATGCTATTATTTTTATTAGGTATTTTAAGTAGATTTATACTTATTTTAATTACTTTGTAGTATTATTTCCTATTTTGAATTTTTGGTATACATATTTAATTGGATTCCTAACGTTTAGTAATAACATTCTTTTTATGCCATTTTCCCTCTTTTTTCGTTTATTTTATTTGCTGTACTAAAATTACCAATACACACACTTAAAACACTACACACATTTCAATTGATACCAACACAACAATTATTTATTGTAGTCAGCAAAAAAATACTTGTAGCAATTGATGCCGTAACAACTTCATTTCTGTAAAAACTACAAAATTGTTAAACTTTTCTATTTGCTAAACATTTCCCTTTTTATACTGTCATGTCACAGTTTTAATTTTGTTATTCAGTTATTTTAAATAAGTTTATTATTGTGCAACACAATTGACCCTTATCCAATACTTCCAAGGAACCAACTGTTGTACGGCGTGTATCAAATGATTTTTAATTTCAACAACCCACAATACGACAGTACAGCAACAGATACTGCTACAACAAAAACATTTAATTATTGTAGAAAGGCTGCAGTTGTAGTTATTCCTTGGTTTTATAAAATTCTACTTTTATTTCCCGAATTTGGCAAGTTGTAAATCAAAATTTTCACTTTCTATTGTTTCAAATAGGAAGAAAGCCCAAAACCAAGTAAATTGGCAGCTTATTTAGTTAGCATTCATTGAAAAGCGAAGTGTGTGTGTAGGTTCACTATAAAATAAACCAGAAATGTATAATAAAACGAAAGACCAGCAACCAACAACAAGAAGCAACCGAAGCTCTCAACAGAACACAAAATTCTACTACTACTACTACTACTACCACTACTACTACATCCTACATTTTCTACTACTACTTCTGCGGCTGCTGCGCTCTATAACACAAAAATAAACCAAATAAATAATAAGCAGTTTAAAAAGAAAACCCCTTTTGAGTTGGAGGTGAGTGCAGCCCCAAAGGTTTAGTGTGTAGTCAAAAAAAAAAAAATCAATCAAAATAAAAAATCAAGCCAATAGTTTATAGAAAAAAATGTTCAGCATAACATAAACATAAACATAAACCACCTGCACACTAAACCCCATTCAACATGTCATGTTAATTATTGCCGAATGCTATTAGCTGATTTACCTTATTCGCTGTTAGCCGATTTTCGTTGGGATTTCTCCGTGCTGACTACTTTTACATGTTTTTAGTTTTAACTGCAGCTGTTTTCTGTTGATTGCTTCCTTAGTTGCCTAGCCAGCTACATTAGTTGACAACTAATACCTGTCTATACTTTTGAAGCATGCTTAATCGATACTTAACTCTAAAACTCATGCATCACTACGTATTTCTAGTTTAAGACACACATTTACGTCTGTTTCACATTTGTTTAGCGTGTATTAGTTGCGGATATTTGACGCTGAATATGATTTTTTATAATTTAATTTCTCAATACTATTTTAGCCACAAATAGTTTTATAAACGGCGAACGCTCTCACACAGCCACAAATCGCAAGCCGCCAACTGGCCGAGGTAACGAACAAGACCCGATTGAAAGAAATAACCCCCTTACTTACTTCTTGCGCCCTTCAATGTACTCAGGCTAAACGCCACCTGTATATAATCTCTGATATAATACTCGTTATTCGGTGTATATTTACTATATAACCCCCATATAATCCAATAGCCCCTGGAAGTACCTTGTTAATGGCGTATTATTTTGTTATATAACCCACATATAATCCACAAATCCATGGCAAATAACGGTTGCACTAAAACTAATGATTGATAATATCATCATAACGAAACTCTAGAAATAATTCACTACGGCTTACAGTTCATTCCATTGGTCTGCGAAAAAAGATATTTCATTCTGAAAAATTTGTTTTAAATCCAAACCGGTACTGGATGTAATAGAACGTTTCCATTTTCAGGTACATTATAATGATTTAAATATTCCAAACCATTTGCTAGTGATTCTTTTTAGGTCTCTGACTTTTACAATTGAAAGATTGTAATGATTGTTTTTCAGATTTATGGATATGTATTTCAGTACGCATTGCCTTTATGTATGTATTTCGAGTGCCGCACTGTTCAAGATGCTGGCTCCGGACTTTTCTCTAGCTTGTGACAAATACTTACTGACCATTTTTGGCTTTTTTCCTCCTCCCCACCTTGTTATCGCGTTGACTAGGAGATCATAACAATAACGAATCTCAGATAGATGAAGAGGACAAGGAGAACCAGCGGCAAGGGCGGGATAGAAACTTGTCCGGTAACAGCAGATGCCGCCGCGACTTGTTCCCATCCCTCGTCGAGGATCCTGTTCTGCCGTCGGAGCAGCTCTATTCCTATGTTTATGCGACTGCTGCTGCCTTGGGTCAGTGTGTCCAACCGCAGGTGTGCTCCGCTTTGTTGCGGGCTCTCCATTGCGAACAGCTGGGCTATTTGGCCAGTTGTTATCGTGGCGCAGCAGGACACTCGAATGCCACCACCTCCAGTACATGCACTATAACTAGCGCCACGGGTTCTTCCAACGCCTCCCGTCGCCCCCTGCGACAGGCTAATTTGCAGCAACATACTCCCTATCGCACCGGTTCCCATTTCGGATTCAATTCACCACGCCAGCAACCGCGCACTGAGCACAAGCATATTCCCCGGGATCGGGAGCAGCCGGCCTTGGGCTATCGTCCCATGCAGCGGGGCATCAGCTACGAGGAGATCTTTGCCACACCACGCTACGATCAGTTGTGCCAGGCTTGCTTTGACAAGCTGCTGCGTCTCAAGCCGGAGCTCCAGAAGGCTGCTAGCAGTTGCGCCGAGGAACAGCTGACCAGTAATGGGAGCACTCCCATGCATCGACGGCAATTGTCAACACTTCCGGAGTTATCTGATAATTTCGAAAATATATTAATGCTGCCAGAACGTCCGAGGATGCAACGGAATGCCAGCACCCAGACACAAGGGTGCTCCGTCTCCTCGTCCACCAACAATTTTCTCAGTCAAATCGAAAAGTTCAACTTCTCGGAAGAATCAACGAATGTGAACTATTCACCAGGTCTAATGAACAGCGATATTAGTGTTACGGGTTTGATTGTAGAGCCGGCAACTTCAAGTGCTGGAGCGAGTGCCACAAGTGTTGCTCCCCAAAGAATTTACCATACGGAACAAGCAGACATTACCGAAGTTTGGAGCTTTGGTCGTTGGTTGGAACCGCAAGACAAGATGATAGTGAGCAATGCATATGAGTTTGTCCAACAGCCGCTTACCGAGCATCGCATTACTTTGGAGGTAAAGCAGCATTTTCCCACTGGTCAGCTCGACCGCCAATTGATGTCTCGCGAAGAGCGTCAGCGTCGCAAGTCTGAGTTCCAGGAGCTGTGGCAAGATCACGTTGAATACTTTGGGGCCAAAGAACAAATGCAGCAGCAGCAGCAGCAGCAGCAGCAGCAGCATACACTTGAAACTTTGACACTCGATGAGCAAGAAGAGCAGTCTCTAAGAGCCCATGATTGGATGGACCAGGATCTAGAGTTGATGCAAGGCGATCCAAAAGATCCTGAGTTGGATGCCGAGGCCTATAATGAACACTCTAAAAATAGCCAAGATGAAACCCTGACAGAGTCGAGCTATGAGCTCCCAAAAGTTTTGCAGAAGTTCGAGGAAAGTCTCACACTAGCCGGTGAAAACCTAGAGAAGCTAGTGGCCACCGCCAAGAAGCTACAGGCACTCGACACCACCGATACTTCAGCCGTGACTACCAGCAGTTCCCCTGTTGAAAGAGACCCAGTCGAAGGTAGTTGTCTGTTTCGCTCGATTAGTTTGGAGAACATTCCCAACGCCGATGATACTGTGTGCATACAGGAACCAGAAGTTGTCGGGTCCATTAACTCCAGTAACAGCAATCACAGCGAAGTGGAGATTGTCCATGGTATACCCATCAATTTGGAGCAGGAGGAGAAACGCGATGACGAGAAGCCCGTGACTCCCAGTTCAACGGAACCAGAGGAGTCCACTGACAAAGAAAAGGAGCGTGATGACGAGAAAGACATAGATGAAAATGACCTTGAGGTGGAGGCCGAGATCCAAGAGATTACGGGAGAAACCCCAGAAGTTTCCAACGTAGATCCCGATTCCGATAATCAGATTTTCACTCCTCTAGAGCGTGAGGTTCTGCAGCGCATCGAGGACGACAGACTTGACGAGCGGGAGCCCATTTTCGGGAAAATTGACCAAAGTATTCGCAACAAGATGACGCCCAAGAAGCTGCAAGACTTGGTCAGCGAGGAGATCTTTTGCACTCGCACGCTCATCTATCCATCTAATCCAAGCACACCGCTGCCGAAAGTGGCTCTAGCTGACACCACTTTGACTCCGAGTGGCTCTTCTCTGTCAGCCCATAATATCAGTGCTCCCTGTAGTTCGATGGCCCACACTCACCTTACTACCCGACCCACGCCTCGCATGTCGCGATCATGGTCGGCGGATGAGCAAAGAGACGAGGAGAACAATGACGAGGAGGAGCTGGTTATAACTGAAGAGGAGACTCCTCTGGACCGGATCATATCCTCGACAACTTTTGTGTGCCGAAGCAGTCCGCGCAGAAAGCGCAATTTTATTCAGGAGAACATACGCAATGCTAGCAGACCAAGAAGTAACGTCGGTGCGGTTAAGAAACACAGGAGCACACCAGTCACAAGTCCCAGGACCATATCGAATCCCTCGTCGGTGTGTGCCTTTCAGTGTGGCCAGCGGGATAGTGGCGCCCGTCTGTGGGTGTCCATGCCAACGCCTCCTCGGCGAGCCTCTGGTCAAAAGCGTGGCAGCACGACGAGTCCTGCACACGCTTTGTACTCCGTTCGGGGTGGCCTGTCCTCTCCGTTCGCCAAACGTCGCAAACCCATGGTTATTCTTCCGCCTCTACGTGGAGGCAACTGTTTGCAGAGTCCCAATCTCAACTCGTCTTTTCTATCGCTACATCGCACTCTTTCCAGCAGCACATTCTTTGTGCGGGGCGAAGAAAATGGCGAATCGGATAACATATCCACGAGCACCTTTCAGATGGATGGAAGTCAGGAGGAACAGGAGAAACAGGAGGGGGAGGAGGACAATCGAAATCCAAAGGAATCCCCGGCAGCGCATGATCCAGCAAATGCCACTAATAGCTCCGTGTACTACAGTGCGAACGACAACACGAGAGAGGAGACAGAATCTTCACAGACAAGCACAGAGACAGCGGAGGAGAATGCTGGATCTGCCATGCTAACTAAAACACCTTTTTTGCCAGAGACCTCTATTACCAACACCATTTATGCGAGTTCCTCTGACAAGTCTTTGGATATTCCGATGAAAACTAACTATCAAACAGAAGACTTGTGCTCTCAGAAAAACAAAATGGAATTAAGCAGGGTATCCCAGGATATAACCGATCCGGAAGTATCCAGCCAACTTGTAGATACAGCATCTTCGGCAGAATTCACACGACTAGCAGGTGGATCAGAGCGTCAACAATTTTCTACGAGCACAATAGAGATTGAACATCGCGAAGAAGGGGAATCCCCATCAGAACAGAAGATAAAGCATAAGAGTAGCCAGTCCAGTAGCAGTTTCGAAAATGTCCTTTCCTCAGCTAACGAGCTAAATAGAATGCCCAGAAAGAACGATGAATATGACAGTAGCGATGATTATGACGATGAGAAACTTATTCGGGTGATAAAGGCCACTGATGAGGATATGGATATGGATATGGTTGTGGTTATTAATGACGATGAGCCGACGACCTCAAAAGCGGCCGTGACTAAAAATCGACAGAGCGGCGGAGCGGAAACCAAGCATAATTCCTCTACTGAAGATGAGGATGTGGTTATCTTGGACACAGTTTGCACTGTGCATGGTTTGGAGATGTTTGTGCGGGAGGCGGAGCCAAAACTTCAAGCGAATTTGTCATTTGATAGTTTGCCAAATTTCTTAGACAAGTCGTTTGAGGAAGATGAGGAAGCTCATGCTCGAGAGTCTGTGGAACCAGAAATAGTTCAAGAATCTACTGAAACAGATTGAAGAAGGAAACAATAGCAACCCTAGCTTTGAAAACTGACGAATTTTTGTTTGCTTAAATATTATATTCGCTTGTGAATTTAACACAGCTTGCCATGAAAATTGACATTTCATTTTTTACCTTTGAATGTAATATTATTCGCCTTTATTTATTTAGAACTCATCTTTTATAATGTTAAGTGGTTGAACGAACAGAGAAAATGAAGTATACATTATATTTGTAACCTTTTACTTTAAGCCAGTAGTTGATCTACTTCAAATAAATAGTTTGTAAATTTGTACTAACTTTTTACGGTTAAGGGTTAATTATTTCAAAAGGATGAGAAAATAAATGTTTTATAATTTATATTGCAATCTTTCCAGTTGGAAAGTAATTTGTTATATTAAGTGTTAGCTGTAATTATCCCATCCCAATGTTTTGTGTTAGCTGTACATCCCGTCGATCGTGAACAGTACTTGGACATGCAACTGGTGCCCAGAATCGTACTTACAATTTTATCACAATGCACATCCTCCTGCCTTTTGATTCCATTATCGTTTTTAGCGCTTCTCACTTACCTGGCTCAAAAATATGCATTCCTATATGCAACTGAGCAATACATGTACGGTTACCTGAAAGGGGGACCATTTGAGCAGCATGTGTATGTCATCCACAAGGTCGAACCCGTCAGCAAGCACAACTATCCGCCAGTCCACGATGGCAATATGAGCCTTCATCAAAACGAAAGTTTTTCTGGATTTGTGGGCAATGCATCGGGCGTGGTCAACAGTACCCCCATTCGAACTGTTGTGGCATCAGTTTCGTTGACTGAAGAGAGGAATCAGTCCGGATCGGGAGGATCAGGCCTAACTCCCTATCGCACCATCTCTCACTTTGGCTTCAATTGTCCCCTGATGACGTCGCCAACCATTCTGCTGCATCCGGAACACCGATCCATTTGGCAGAAAGTGGCCGAGCATCGCGAAAAGGTGGTGTCATTCATCGATCTCACCACATTGAGTTTGGATAACCGCAAGATGCTTAATGTGGTCACGGCCAGGCAGCAGCCGCCCACACAGTCTGAATCACATTCACAATCGCAATCGCAATCCTTTGTCTCTGAGAAGCACATCCAGTTGGAAGTAACGCCTCCGAAACGAAAACAGCGGGTCTACAGTGCCACGACCAGCAGTGGACACAGCTTGGATGACGGTCTAGACGAGCTGGACTCCCTGATGAATGCCCTAAGCGTCTCTTCGCCTCGCAGGCGGGAGCAGGATAGCGGTCTGTACCGCAGCTACACCTTCTTGCCCAGCAATCATGACCTGCCCCAGGGTGCGGATGCCAGTGACGGAGCACAGGCTGATCGGGAGCGTCCCGAGGCCGAGCAAGAGGAGATGATTTTCCGTCGAACTGGTGACAGTGGCCTGGGCGATTCGACTGGCCGGCGTCCGCGGCTGGCCACCACCAGCAATGATTCCTCCACCCAGGAGGCCGAGGCCTACACACAGGGCAAACACGTCAAGTTGACCTTGAGCAGCAGCCCGCCCACGCCCACAACCACACAATCGCCGGCAACCATCGAGATTTTGATCAACGTGTCGCTGCGCAATGCCGAGTGCGTCCAAACGGTGCAGACGCACGAGCAGGAGTTTCGGGCCAAGCTGGAGAGGGTGATCGACGAGGAGATCCACTACATCTCGCAGCACCTTGCATACAAGCAGCGGCAGGCGGATTTGCTCCAACAGCAGGCGACACAGCGGGCTCCATTGGCCAGGCCGCCTCCTCCGGCGCCGCCATCTTCGTCATCCATGGTGCAGCGCAGCAATTCGGCGCCGGAGCTGTGCCACACCTATAGCTATGTGGCTGTGGCCATGGCCGCATCCGATATGTCGACCAAACATGATGAAACCTCGCCACAATTGCCGGCGGAGGGTGAGCCTCTGAACGATATACTCTGCAGCCTGGAGAAGGAACTGGAGCGACTGCTGAACAGCGTGGTGAAAGCGCACATGCTGCACAACAAGGCCATCATTCACGAGTGCCGGGCTCGCATCTCACAGTTGGCCGATGGATTGGCAACATCATAAATTTATTCAGAATTTTCTACATAATTTACAACTTTTCTTTTGTTACATTATTTCGAAATAACATACAATGAAAAGATTGCACAATCCTTAAATATGTATAGTAACCTAAGTAGCAGCTGCATTTTATACATCTTTGTTCTCTTAATTAAAATGTTAAGAGCGTAACTAAAGCGCCAAGTGGAAATGCAACATGTTAAATAACTCAAACTTAAACAACAAACATTGTACATTTAAATCCTCTAAGAATTTGTTAACTTTAATTTTAATTTTTGTCGAATCTTCATTTTGGTTTAAAATTTTTATAATTAAATACAATATAAATTGTTTTCATTATGAAACTGCCTATAAGAGTTCATAAGCGCCCATCATTAATTCAGATAAGTTTACTCTGTGTCCAGGTAACATATTATATTTTCATTTATTTGTTTTTGTTTTGTGTTTTGTGCATGTGTATGCTTGCTTATTAATATTAGTTGATCGCACTGCTGCATGTCCTTGTGTTTGATTTCCCAATCCCAAATAAATCCATTTATGTAATAATACACCCTCATCACCCGAAACATTTAAAACATTTACATGTTTAGTTAGATTCTAATTTGTGCGTGTCTCAGAAGGTGAAAGTAATGACGAAAATAATATCGAATACTATGTGTGCGTCCACTGAGTTACATTTGTAGGAAGCCCAAGCCATTTTAAGCTACAATAAACTTTATTAATTTTTTGTTCGATTTCTGTACCCCAGGTGAAAACGTACAAAATGGCGATCATTCGGAGGCACACTTGAGCACCTTCTCCCAGAGCAGTAAAGAGGTAAGTACATCTGATCAGATCTGTGGATCAGCCAGCAATCACTTTTCGACCTTACACGCAAGCGGTGAGCTGGTTGTAAACGGTGCAGCGGTTCATTTCATCGTTTACAAACCAAACCAGCTTTTAAGACATCATGCATTAAGCTAACCTCATTATGTTTACTAACCGAAGCGCAACCGATATTCTCACTGCAAATTTCTATTACGGTTCCAGGATGTCTCTACGGACGGATCACCCAAGAAAGACAAGAAGAAGAAGAAGGGTCTGCGCACACCGTCGTTTTTGAAAAAGAAGAAGGAGAAGAAGAAGGCGGAGGCCTAAGTTTGAGCCTAAGCCGCCGCCTTAAGCCTAAAAGCTGAGCAGCGCGAGATCAGTTAGCAAGGAGTAGCAATCTTGACACACCCTCCCACCATCAGCGGGAACCGGAACCGAGGCAACTAACGACAATGAAACTACGACAAAAATTATGTAAACTGTAGCCAGATCAGCAAAAGAAGCATTATGTAAGAGAGAGAGAGGCCTAAAAATAAGCAACAAATGAGCAGCTAAAATCGATTGAGATGCAAGATCCAAGAGGATCTCATACCCCGAAGGCAACCGCTTTCGCCCAATTCGCATTCACAGCTTATATCTATTATAATATAATTCTAATTTTTAATTAATACGATGGCCACGGCACCACCACCACCCTCCCCCTCCCCCTCCCCCCAACAGCAACGCAATCCCCACAATTTGTATGATAACGAGAAGGAGTTTGCAGATTTTCACGCAATATCCGATACGCCACTTTGTTCTATACAAGTAGCATTCAGAAATCATCTAAATGTATTAGCTTTTAAAAACAAACTACGTAAAAACACATTACATAGTAAAACAACAAATGAACAGAAGAAAAGGGACAAAATTCCCAGGCAGCTGTGTGTGCTACACTGGAGAAAGCAAGGATTTGTTTAAAACAAAGGCAGATTTGTTGTCTTTTGACACATACAAGCGTGGTACATGCGTATGTACACATAATACTTAAATGCAATATTTTTTATAAATGCAATAAAATCGATCGATGACAACAACCACAATTTGATATTTTTTGCATGTGTGTGTGTGTCTCCTGTCAATTCGCTTTTTATGTTTTTAGTGTTCTTTTGTTTTGTTTTAAATTCCGGGCAGCCACACTTTGCACACAAACGAATGAATAATAAATATGTATACAACAAGCAGCTATTGTATTAGTTTTTTATATAAATAATTATATATTTTTATGTACGTAAAACTGTTTATACATACATATACATATATATATTTATAAAAACCAATAAATTATGAAGAAAACGAAAATTCAAAAACACACAACGCATTAAGTCATGCGATTAATTAGGGGAAAGCAGAAACACAATCACAGAGAAGAATGTGGAAAACCCCATAAAATATACCCAAGAATCAAATTCCAGCATTTCTTTTGTAAGTAGATGTGCTTTGAAATCGCTGCACCATTTTACCGTTTCAAAAATAAAATTAACAAGTACTGCAACTAACTATATATGACTGCCATAGCATGTAAAATCTTAAGGCACAACTTAATCGCATTTAAATTTCCAATTAACTATATTAAACTTTAAACCCCGATCATAAGAGCCAGATAAATCGAATGTTTCTGCTTTTCCAGCCCAAAACCCACCCACTCACACACAAACTCACTCTATATAAACGTATTTCATGCATTGCTGAGCCTTAGACAAAAAAAAGCATCAAAACAAACACTAACGATAATTATATAAAGTATAATTCAACTGATTATTTGCGCAACGACAGAAGCTTATTTCTAGCAACTTTTTTGCATCATCTAGCGAAAAAGTCTGTATAATTTGTCCGTAGATTAACCTTAGAAATTTGTCAATATTCTCACTCTGTGCAAATAACAAAAAAAAACTTTTTGGAAAAAAGCTAACGAAAAGGAGGAAAGTTATTTCTTAAAATTCGTTTAGAGTGTAAGAAAATGCATAAAAAATATAAATATATATATTTAAATTCGTATTATACAAAAAACACACGACACACACGAAGGAGCAAACACATAATAAATAAAAACTTGAAAATTGTACAAAATTCAAAATCAAATGTTAATTTTTTATAATACAGTTGGTAAACTGATCATTAAAAGGTAAATTTAATCAGGGGTCGACCGAAATTTATATTGTTTAATTGGACTATTCCAATAATGAACAATGAACGTTTAAAAAACAAGTATTTATATAGATAAACAAAAGGAAATATTAATTTTGGTTTTGTTCAGAAATTTTTTTTTTTTAATTGGTAAAGTGGTAAACGTAATTTCCGATTTCATTATAAAATTTACAAAATTAAGTTAACAAAAAAATTGCCAACAAAATTTTCAGAAAAAACCGATATTAGGCCATAATATCTAAAGAATTTTATTAAATTTGCAATTATTAAAAATCAAAATAGAGCGTTTACTGCATTGCAACTGTTCATTAAAGCAGTGCCTTACTGTCGTATGTATGTGTGTTTGTTTTTCAGCGATGTGGCAACTCAGGTCAGCTGTATTACCGTTTCTTTGTTGTGTTTATATGTTGTGAGTCATTTGGAAACCGTGATAAAACCTCAGAATCGAAACAAAATTTAGTCTGCCACCAAAATTACAAGTATCAACATGTCTCTGGTTACGGATGAAGAATGGGTAGAGTACAAGGTGAGGATCCTTAATTTCTTGGCCCACCAAGCAATATCCCTCAAACGTTATCCTTATAGTCCAAGTTCGACAAGAGCTACGAAGCGGAGGAGGATCAGTTGCGTCGGGAACTGTATGCAAAGGCCAAGGCCCGGATTGATGAGCACAATCGCAAGTTCGAGAAGGGAGAAGTGACTTGGAAAATGGGTATTAACCATTTGGCCGACCTTACCCCGGAAGAATTTGCCCAGCGTTGTGGCGGTAAAAAGCCGCCAAATTAAATTCCAGAATCTCACCTATTTCTTATTTTAAATATTGATTTTTAAAAGACAGAATCTCTGTATTTCTATAAATACGCATTTATATGTTTTGAATGTTTTTTACCCACCCCCAAATAAACAATAAATCAGCTGTTTTGTACATTTTAAAAGGTTTTTGAATTCTTGTGTTCTGGTCACACTTGCCGGGGCCAACAGTTCATTGAGTTTTTGGTTCAATGAACCGTAGTTTAATTTTTAAAACGCAAATATGCAGGAAAATACGTATAGCGGAGGTGCTAAATTTCCATTAAAAAACATGAAGGTAAAATAGCATATATAGACATATGTATATGTGTATTTGGAGTAGCGAAAAAATTGGCGTATGTTTTATCATATGGAACCAGTTCCGGTTCCTTTTACCTGGAGCCATTAGTGAACCGAACTGCAGTGCCGACGAGCGGCAGTTCACACACAACATTTGAAAGTTTGTAAACTTTTCACTTTCGATCACATAGACACCCCCACACACGTAGTTATTTGTTTTTTACAAACACCTTTTGTCTTGGCCCAATCTCTTGCAGAATTTTGCAACAGCAGCAGTAGCAGAACCTCGCAGCCCAGCCAACCATGTCCGGAATCATGCGTGTGCCATCGATTTTGGCCAAAAATGCAGTCGCCTCCATGGTAAGTGGTCTCCCGGGGAGAAATATTGCACTGCATCTTCGAGAAAGCTTATAGAAATCTATAGTAATTGTGGTTATACAACCGGGTATGTGAGAAACCCTTTACGCTCGTGATGTGACAACGCAAAAGGCCAAGAAATTGGCCAAAAACGCGCCGCCCGTGGGTTGTGTTATGTAATTTGCTTAGAATTCTGGCACCTAGTGTTTGATATTGCACCTTCGTCTAGTGTATTTTCATGGATATATAGAAACTATAACGTTATCCAGCTGTGTTTTGTGATTTTCATGATTTTAAAGTGAAATGTAAGGTGTGCACCAAGGAGGTTATGTTATGTTGCCGCCCCGCCCCCCTGCCCCTCTGCATTCCCTGAAAACTACTCTGATATCGTGCATTACGCTGTGCGTGCAAAAAATGCACATAAAAACATTTAATTTTGGATCGACGACACGCCTTGAAAACCTCTACAAGTTACGCTCAATCATTAAAAATCGGCAGGAAAGAGAATGAAATATATTAATCCAGAGAGTGAGATCGTAAGAGAGGGGGAGAGAGATATGGAGGCACGTCGGCCAGCTAACAAAACTAACAGCTGATTATACAATTGAGCTGATCCACCCCCACCGCCCCCTTTAAATAGTAGACCCACCGATGTAATCCAGTAAAGTTATTTAATTTGTTCATTACATAAGCAGTTATCACTGCAAGTCGCTCTTTATACTTCTCTCAAATTGTAGACGTCATCAGCAAATCTTTGTAGAAGAGTTCTAATGTTCCCCTCTCAGTTTTTACCTTTTCTTACCCATCTTGTTTTTATTTTGCTTTCATTATTTTTCGGCTTCTTACTTTTAGTGCACTTTAACAACTAATTTTTTGTTTGAATCTTCTGATAAGATAGCAATTATTAGTTGTTTCAATTACATATGTAGCTAGTACAGGTATAGAACCTAACCCTTCCTACCTTTTGTTGTCAAAAAATCTGTTTATTTTTTATATGTTTTAAAGTTATACTAAGTCCAAATAGAGACTAAACCAAACATTTATTATAATAATAAAACATTTAATTATTCCTTCAGACATTTTCGGTTCTATAATAGAACAGTTTTCATGAAATAAAACAAAATGTTTAACGCCAATGCAAATAATTTCAAAAAAGTACTTTAATATTGTACACCTCGTTTACGAAATTATTTTAGTAATGAGTATTAATAAACATTGCATTTTCACATGAAATTTCCACTCCCTTGCTATTAAAAATAAGCAAAAAAAAAGGCAGTTATCTTTTAAGTTTACGTAATTTTTTCTCAAATGATTGCGAATTGTGGTTGAATGACTAAAACAAGCAATGCTTTGATGACTTTATAGGCAAGCCGGGATTTTAAATCAGTAAATTGTTCTATCCCACTAAAAAACTGCAGGGTATGGGCCATTAAAGTAATCACAGCCACACACAAAGAAAATGGATAATTGTATACGTTTCTATCTATGAATTGATCAATACGTGACACTTTTTGACCTTTTGGACAATTTAAACAAGAGTAAGGATGAAACTATTTTTTTTAATTGCTTTGTTTTTTTTTAAATCAAAATTTTACTAAATCTTTAATAACAAAATGAGGGAAACCTATTAATAATATGAACATTTGGAAGACCATATTTTTAAAAATCCTCCTTCATATTATTATCAGCTAAGAAGACATTTTTTAATCAGTTAATCAAGAACGAAAGCAAGTTTATATACCAAGGTATTATAAACATTAAATTTTTTTAATCGACTATATTTCGGTTAATATGCATGCGTTATGCGATTTTAATAAAAATTAAAATCGTGATTTCGAAGCATTTTTGTAAAAATTAAATAACAGCCAAGTTATAAATAAACAATTTTTTTTTTGATTGTTCGTATGGGAGTTGTATTGTCTGACTTACTAGTATATACTAACTAGAATAGAAAGACAAATTTAAAAAAAAAATTCCATCTAGACAGTTTAAAACTTAGAAACATGGACATGGGCTCGGAAATGGCTAGATCGACTCTTCTAGTGATGCTGATCAAGAATGTATATACCTAAAATGATCGAAAATGTCTTTTTCACTGCGTTCCTAACTTTATAATACCCTCTGCGAGGGGGTATAAATATGAAATATATATTCCCATTTCTGATCTTTATATTGACATTTCCTTTTTTACAGCAACGTGCCGCTGCTATCGGAGTGCAGCGCAGCTACCACATCACACACGGCCGCCAGCAGGCCTCGGCGGCCAATCCGGACCTGATTTCGAAGCAGTACCCGGTGGTGGACCACGCCTACGATGCGATCGTCGTGGGAGCAGGAGGTGCCGGCTTGCGGGCTGCCTTCGGTCTGGTGGCCGAGGGATTCCGCACGGCGGTGATCACCAAGCTGTTCCCCACCCGCTCGCACACGATCGCCGCCCAGGGCGGAATCAATGCGGCGCTGGGCAACATGGAGGAGGACGACTGGAAGTGGCACATGTACGACACGGTCAAGGGCTCCGATTGGCTGGGCGACCAGGACGCCATCCACTATATGACCCGTGAGGCGCCCAAGGCCGTCATTGAGCTGGAGAACTACGGTATGCCCTTCTCCCGCACCCAGGACGGAAAGATCTACCAGCGGGCCTTCGGCGGTCAGAGTCTGAAGTTCGGCAAGGGCGGTCAGGCCCATCGCTGCTGCGCCGTGGCCGATCGCACGGGTCACTCGCTGCTGCACACGCTGTACGGCCAGTCGCTGAGCTATGACTGCAACTACTTTGTGGAATACTTCGCCCTGGATCTGATCTTCGAGGAGGGCGAGTGCCGTGGCGTGCTGGCGCTCAACCTGGAGGATGGCACACTGCACAGGTTCCGGGCCAAGAACACGGTCATCGCCACCGGCGGCTACGGACGTGCCTTCTTCTCGTGCACCTCGGCGCATACGTGCACCGGTGACGGCACCGCCATGGTGGCCCGCCAGGGTCTGCCCTCCCAGGATCTGGAATTCGTGCAGTTCCATCCGACCGGCATCTACGGCGCCGGCTGCCTCATCACCGAGGGCTGCCGCGGCGAGGGTGGCTACCTGATCAACGGCAATGGTGAGCGCTTCATGGAGCGCTACGCTCCGGTGGCCAAGGATCTGGCCTCCCGCGACGTTGTCTCGCGTTCGATGACCATCGAGATCATGGAGGGCCGCGGCGCTGGTCCCGACAAGGATCACGTCTACCTGCAGCTGCACCATTTGCCGCCCAAGCAGCTGGCCGAACGCCTGCCCGGCATCTCGGAGACCGCCATGATCTTTGCCGGCGTTGATGTGACCCGCGAGCCCATCCCCGTGCTGCCCACGGTGCACTACAACATGGGCGGTGTGCCGACCAATTATCGCGGCCAGGTGATCACCGTCGACAAGGATGGCAAGGATGTGATAGTGCCGGGACTGTATGCCGCCGGTGAGGCTGCCTCCAGCTCGGTGCACGGTGCCAACCGATTGGGTGCCAACTCGCTGCTGGATCTGGTCGTCTTCGGACGTGCCTGCGCCAAGACCATCGCCGAGCTTGAACAAGCCCGGTGCCCCGGCCCCCACACTCAAGGAGAACTGCTGGCGAGGCCTCGGTGGCCAATCTGGACAAGCTGCGCCACGCCAACGGCTCGATCACCACCGCCGATCTGCGCCTCAAGATGCAGAAGACCATGCAGCACCACGCTGCTGTGTTCCGTGATGGCCCCATCCTCCAGGACGGCGTTAACAAGATGAAGGAGATCTACAAGCAATTCAAGGACGTCAAGGTTGTTGATAGGTGGGTATTACGAAATTCATTTTCTTTTGGCTCCCGCTAAAAATTCTTTTCTCTTAAAGGTCGCTCATCTGGAACTCCGATCTGATAGAGACCCTCGAACTGCAGAACCTGCTGGCCAATGCACAGATGACCATTGTGAGCGCTGAGGCGCGCAAGGAATCGCGTGGTGCCCACGCTCGTGAGGATTTCAAGGTTCGCGAGGATGAATATGTAAGTTTAAAATGCTCTCGAACCATTTGAAAAGTGGTTATAAATGGAAGTTGTTGCTTGCAGGATTTCAGCAAACCCCTCGAAGGACAGCAAAAGAAGCCCATGGATCAGCATTGGCGCAAACACACCCTTTCGTGGGTGTGCAATGACAATGGTGACATTACGCTGGACTACAGAAACGTAATCGATTCCACGCTCGACGGCGAGGTCTCCACGGTGCCACCAGCGATTCGCTCGTACTAAGACTAGACCTGGAGTTGCACGGACACCCGCAAACACATCACATACCACCACACAATCACACGTACGGATGTCTACTTAAACGTCCTTGTGGGCGCCTTTAAAATATTATGTCAAGTCGCCAATGTGCTGCAATGTGCTACCAATTCGTAACTCGTAATACGTAACTCGTAACTGGGAACTCGACAGCGGTTCCTCTTGGCGTTTTGCGATAAAATGTAAAACCAGCTATTCTAAACATCCTATATATTCTTTATATATATATCAAACTCTGCTGTTTCTATTTATTTTTGAACGCTGCCCTCCATCTGGTTACTGTTCGGTTGTCGGTTATTTACAATTCTACATAAGCGAAAAATGTGTGTGTGTGTGTGACAACGAGTTAGGCATTGAGGCGATTTGGACAATAGAGAATGTCAGCAAGCAAATGAAAACAAATCCAACTACAATTTTCTAGTATTTGTTAAACTTATTAAATTATTAAAAACGAAAACATGTAAAAACAATAAAAAAAAAGAACAAAAGTCGAAAACATTTGCGATACAGTAAATAAAAGTGATGAAGATTACGAGGGCAAAGCCATTCATTTCTCCATTTAGCCACGGAAAACGTGTATTTGATTGGACTTAATATCCAGGTGGGACAAGATATCGACGGCAGCGGTGTTGAAGCCACTTGGTCCACATATGGCCACATAAGTACATCTTTCCGGTTGTTTTTTCTGGAACAAAGGATTAGTAGCTCCAAAGAAATCCTTTGGGGATTATCCTCCGCTTGGGAGAGCACATTTGTGCAGCTGAATCTTTCGTCCTGCGAGTGTATTTCCTCTAGTTTCGCCTTCAACCAGATGTCCTCTGGGGTTTTGTTAAAGTAAAACAACTGTAGGCTTTCACTGTGGAAGAGATATAGTTAAAAATTTGTAGAGTTTTTATAATTTTTCTTTAAGAACTCACATTCGATTTGTGTTCCTCTTCAGCATGGGCTGAATTATACTTAAAATAGGCGTTAGGCCGCTTCCTGCGGCCAATAGAAGAATGTTTCTATGTGCATTGAGCTCCGAGAGCTGGAAAGCTCCACGTGGCGGACTCAGGCTGGACGCGAGATCCAACTTGTAGCGCATGCAGATGACTGGAAACGGGTCCATTCGCATATCTTTTGATTACAAAGTTAAGGCATTCGGAATTCGATGGCGCGATCTTGTCTAACTGAAGATAGGATTGATCCACAGGTGTGTAGCTGCGTTGCATTACCCCACCATCCGCCAGTGGGACTTCTATGTCCACGTGGTAACCCACTGGCGGGATCATCAGCACATCACGCTGAACGCTCTGCAGATTCAGCTCAAAGGAGTCGTGATTGAAATCCTTGCGGTGAGTTATTTCGCAGTCGTAGGCTTCTTCTTGCATGCTGATGGAGTCCAATTTGCTGGATACATGTGTGCCATAAGTTGGCCAAGGTGCTGGCTCCATCTTGCCCAGCACCACCTCAATTTTTCCCGTCTCCGCTCCGATTTTCGCCACCTTTGGAGGCCATTCCACCTGGTCGGTTAGCTGAAAGTCGAAAGAATGCCAATTGTGCTGGACCAAAACCCTAACAGTCAGCTGCTGGGAGTCCTTGCGCCGGATTAGCAAGCCAGGATTGGCCAAGCTGCGGGTGTAGAAGACTAGGGTTAGTTCGCTCCGCTGCTGAATCCAATCGAAGCGGGGCACAATCTCCGGAGGCTTCAAAATCACATTGGCAATCTGAGGAGCATCTTTGGAGGGCTTTGTCTCGTTTTCCTTAAGTGGTCCCACATAGCACTTGCCTAACAATTGCGGATAGTTGACCCAGGCGTGCACCTCATCGAACAATTTGGTGGCATCGCGACCAACTCCTCGCATCAGTTCATCCACTCCGCCCGGATGAAAGTCCATGTAGCGGGTGACATTGAAGACACGACCACGAATGGCCATCCAGGCGTCGTCCACCTTGTTATGGCGGGCCAATTCGGTCCGGGTAACGGGAACCACACGTCCTCCGGTTCCGGATAGATCCGCTCCGGAATTGCACAGCCGTATCCAGCTCATCAGGGAGTAGCCCGGCTTTAGGGCGCACTTGTTCCGGGGATTGCCGGTGGCCGAGCCAGAAGCGGAGGAGGATGCGCTTCCATTGGAGCTGGCGTTCAGCTTCTGGGGCGCCGTGACGGGCAACTGGAAGGCCACCAGCGGATCCTCCTGGAGCCACCAGCTGCGGTGGCCTCATCGGTTGATTACTGGCGGGCGGTTTGAGTGATGAATCGGACATTATCAGTCCTGAAAAGCGTTAACTGCACGAATCAACAAGCTGTTTGGTCATGGGCAAAAAAGTAACACACAAAACAGCTGTTTTACCGTTTGGTTCCATGAACCAGTGACGGCGGAAAAATGAACTAGTATCCCGGTTCATGGCGGTTCAGTTTAAAAATAAACATTTAAATCTTGTAGCTATGATTTGTTCTCTTGTTAAAAAGAAAACAGTTTAATTTTATTAAAAACAATGGAACATTTTTTTTATCAAATAAAATAACACATTTTTTGCTGATGTTTCCTTGATTGCTGTTAACTTATCATAATGCCCATAAAGTGAGACTTGGATGTCTTTTGATATTTATTTAATTTCCAAGGAAATTAAAATTTAAAATTTATCAAATAAAATTAACACATTTTTTGCTGATGTTTCCTTGATTGCTGTTAACTTATCATAATGCCCATAAAGTGAGACTTGGATGTCTTTTGATATTTATTTAATTTCCAAGGAAAATAAAAATTTAAAATTTCCAAAAAAAAAAAACATTAGTAGCAAATGGTTTTTTACCAATTTAAGAAATTAACCATAAATCGTCGTTCATCTGCACTGTGTTTAAAAAAATAATATATATTTTTTATATCTGACCTATTTTATAAATTCAAAATTTTAAAACATATTTATAAAAAATAGTAAATAATATTTTGTAAAAAGTAATAAATATGTGGTACGTAGTCTATAATTGTTAAGAGCCATGGATTTCAGCAATATCAAACTAATCTTACCACTTATGCGTTATAATTGATAAGTGATTTTTATGATTTCAGACCTGTGCAACCGAAAGATTACTGCCTAGTTTTAGTTTGTAAAAAGTAGAGGGGCTTCGATTTGAAGTATAATTAAATTTTTATTTGTATACAACACACTATAAAGTCGAATTAGAATATGTATCGATGGTAGTCCGCCGGCCATTCAATAAGGACCGCGGTTTCGGGGAAGGTTTCGGCAAACTTCTGAGCAGTTAAATCGCCTTTAGTATGCATAAACTGTCGACCAATTCCAATTTGTGTGAGTGGTACGTTGAAGTCCCCATTGGATTTCTAGAAAATAAAAACGAATACCATTTGATACTCATTTCTAAGAATAAGAATCAGCAATAGCTTACTTTTATCTCAAGTGTGAGGTTTACAGGCGATCCATCTACGCCATAGGTGAAAAACAGATAATAGGGCGGGGTACTGGCCAGTAAGCTATCGAGTAACGACCAACTGCTGATGGTCACGTCCTCGAAGGGCTGGATGTACAGAGTCGAATGGTCTGTGAAATTGATCTTGAACTCGAGACGCACGGTTTGGCCATCTGCCAAAACGGTTTTGCTCAGGAGCTCCAAGGGGCTATCAGTTGAGGGTTCTATGGGTACATCCCTGGCCAGCCAAGTGCCATTCAGACGACTCTTCACATAGCGAGCATCGGGATAGGGTACACCGCACATCATGTACTTTGCACAATCAGATGCCATGCTCACCATACCAGTTAGATCCACGTTGGCCTCCACCAAAGGAGCACTGCCACGACGATCCTGGAAATTGAACAGATATCCAGACTCATCCTTGCTGACGGTGCCATCGTATTCGTAAAAGGTTCGGCGCACATGCTGTAAAATGTGTATGCGGCACAGATCAGTTTATAAAAGGATCCTCAAGTGACCGCTTCAATTATGTATATCATTTACCAAATAATAAACCCTCTCGACATTAGTTTTGGGACGATATGGGAAACCGATTTCCGTGGAGCTGGCAATGTAGATAGTGGCAGCACTTATGGCCAACAAGACCACAAGAATAAACCCCGATCGACGTGACACATTTATAAGCAAAATCTAGGGATAAAAGTTATACCACTTGATAAATCAAAAGCCATGGAAAAACATACCAAAAAGCCCATTGAAAAAATGGTTCCCAAAGCGGCCAAAGCAGAAATGATCAAGTCAGGATTGGTGGTCCTGAAACGAAATTAAAAGAATATAGATCAGAAGCCATTCCCTCCCAAATACCTAGTCATACTCACTGTCCAAAACGACCCATCATGGGGGTAAGTATTACGATGAATGTGTAGAACAGATAGCTGTTGTACAGGAAAGGGCACACCTGAATTATCTTGACGATTCCCGTCCACGAGAATCCTCGATCCTGGAGTGTGGTCACCAAATTGAGAGCCATGGGTATGACATAGAACACAAGGGTCCATGTGATGACATAGGTGGTACGCAGGCCATAGTAATTTATGGCAATCCCAAGCACTGACAAGACAACTGCATGTCCATGGAGAGCCATTTGCAGTTGGTGGGCATACGTTAGTTTTTCCTGTTTATAAAATGAAAGCAAATGAAATCACAACTTTACCACATATATTTTAGTACAACTCACATTCTTCTGCAGCTTGAGGTAATGACACTGGGTAGGGCAAGTCCCAAAAGACTCGGACTCACATAGAGGCCAAGTAAAAGTGCTGGAGTGCTGAAGTACGTGAGGGACAGTCCGTTCTTGTCGAACATGTAGGCGATCACTATTGGCAGGGCCAGGCCCAAGACAAAGGCAACCACTTGGAGGACAAGGATGAGGACAAACCAGCTCAGCACCTGAGCGGAGGTAACATTGGAAACGTCTGCAATGCGCAAGAGGGATACATAAACCAGTACGATTGCGATGCCGGCCACGGCATAATTAAGCGTTTTGCCATCATCTGCCGAATAACTAACGAAGAACAGTCCCAGGACATCAAAGAACACTGCTTTTCCAGTTTCCTAAGTATCGCAAATGATTAGAACAAAGCATTTTTCGGTGCTCAAAAAGAACGTACAGTGTTGTCAGCCAATTCTGGGGCATTTGCCAGAGCTCGTACCAAGCCCAATAGGTTATCGCCCGTGTTTTGAATGGAACCCCTTGGTATAACATCATATCGATCGTACTTTGTGTGATAGACGTAACCGTTGCAAACCAGACCAATATCATACCCTGCGATTACGAATAAGTTAATCAACAATTTCGCATGAGTGAGTGTCTTTGTTGTGAGTGTTTGGTTACTTACCAACGAGGTTACCATAATTGGAGAAGATGCTAAAATCAGTGTCCGACGGTATGATGCCAGTTTGGAAAATTTCCTCAGCCATTGTGGTTGCAAACGGATGCTCAGCGTTCTGTTTGTAGTACTGAAAGAATAGAAAATAGATCGATTGATTGGAATACCAATACCCCTTTGAAAAATAATACTCCAAAGCTATTACCTTGACAAGCCAGGGATTGTTGGGTCCTGTCTGGAATAAAAGCTCCCGACAGCCACTGCCAGCTGCATCCAAATTTATAACAATCCTTAAAAAATATAAATTAAAGTAGAGTCAAGTCAAGAACACAAAATCGATTTTAACTAACTTGCAGAATGGTGCCCATTTGTGTGAGCTGATGAAACCGTGCGATCCCTGTAGGGAATTCTCCTCGGAACCGTTGAAGAGAAAGATGATGGTGTGCGTCAGCTTTTCGCTGGAGGTTGTGATTATTCTGATCACCTCCAACATGGTCACAATCATGTGACCCGCATCACCGGCAGACGGACTCGTTGGCTTTGAGTCAAAGTGCGAGTTGACCAGTAGGTAATTTTGGCTCGTGCTGCCCTTGGGCGTTATTTTAACCACAATATTTTGCACACCCTGGTACTGATACTGCGCACCGTTCCTCAAATACGATCCATACGCAATCTGGTGGTCAGTCTCCATTTCAAAATAGTCTTCCCGAACATTTGCCTTAATAAGTGCCAGTTCCCGCAGTATCAACTGAACTGTTTTATGCTCATTTCCATCGCTTCCGACCAATTTGATGCCTATCTTGGCGAAGTCGTATAGATTATCCTGGGCTCGTTCGGCAATGAAGACACCCTTGGAGGCGTCTTCGAGAGGTATTTCCCTGGGGCAGGCGGTGGAAGAGTGGCACGACGACTGCCAGGAAAAGAGTGGCCCAGAAAAGGACGAATCCACCGGCCATGTACCAAGGAATTTTGGGGATCTGCACCCTTTTTACCACATTTTTCTTCACAGTGGCCGACTCAATGGAATCGTCCGACAACTGAAAGAATATATATATATACTTATGGTATTAGAGAATTTTTTAACTTTAGTGTGTTATATTACAAGTAGGTCCTTATCACCCATTCTGCTGATGTGTCGCTGCGGCATGGAACGTTGACCCCTTCACAATGAAACTGAGTGAAAATGGAAGGTTTTTATATTCCAAAGCGGGCGGACTTTAACTAGCCCTTGAAAATGAATTAGCATTTTAGTTATCGTACATACGTTTGGTAATTTAGATTATGGCTTATTACCTATTTTATGTAATAAAATCGAGGGTGGAATAAGAATAACTACTAGTAATCCGAAATAAAATAATTTTTTTTATTTGAAAAATAGGTTGCTTAAAAATACAAGCGAATTTTTTTTTAAAAACAAGACAACTTCAAGTTTAATTGCAAATAAATAATATTGCAATTAAAGTCTCTGTCAATATCATAATTATAAAGGTATTTAATTAATAATTTAAAAAGTCATTAGAACAAATCGTACCCCTCTTGCACGAATCAAGGGTGAACTTAATCGTAATGTCTCAAGCAGTTTCACACGCCTTTAACGATAACCGATCTTTATGGTTCCAGACCCACCACAACCTAATGATTGGTCTATTGGTCTACACCTGGATTTGAAGAGTCAATTAAGGCTAAGGCCTTTTTATTGCTACAATAGTGCACCCAGCAAATGGTAATTATTTATAATTTATAAAAGCACTCGCAATAGCTAAACTAAAATGTAAATAATGTGAATAAAATAGTCATCTTTAATTATTATAAGTTTAAATAAAACTCAAGTTATTATAATTTTAATTAAATATAAATATGTTAGGATGGGTCAAATTGGATGGACCCAATAAAACATTCAGATTTTAGAAGAGGTTAATTTCTGCAAATCAGGACATCCAACCTGTTTTGTAACCGTTTATTCTTAACTGGTATAACCGAATCAAAACAGTAACCTTACCCGGAACCGAAATAGCTGGCAACCGCAATAACCGTAGCCGATATCAAATCATTTTTACCGGCTATCCTTTAGTCCAAAAACGACTTATGCTATAAAAATAAGCATAACGAATGCTGTGTTTGTGATTTCAACTCACTTAACTGGCTTAGTAATGGGACAGAACAGAAAAAAAGGGTCAAGATAAAAGAAAAATTTTAAAATCTAGAACCAATAATTTTTCCTAAGAAAAAGAACCCAAATTGACCCCAAATTAAAAGGTATGGCGAAATAATTAGATATATATTATTTAAATATTTACCAATGTACATATGCATATGGTATAAACGTTGCAAACTTCAGTACCATACAACAAGTTTTGAGTGTAATTTTCTGAATAAGGGAGTATACTGGATCATCTAGGTTTGATCTCTGGCGGATTTTTTTGATTTATATTTATAAGCCAGTATTTTTATTTTAATTATTTATATTTTCTTATAAATTTCGGGAGTCATTTTTCATTCCAGCTTCGGTTCCGTCCGGATGATGCTGGCTAGGTTCCAACTACCTACCTCCAACCACTTCGGAAAAATAAACAATTTAATCAAAATTAAATAAAAACAAGAAAGGAAGCAAACTTCGGCAAGCCGAAGTTTATATACCCTTGCAGCTATTGCAAGAATTAAATATTTTTGAAAACATTAAAATTATGATTTACTTGCGTATATGTCTAAAAACATTGAAGCAATGATGATTTGCAGCTCATTATTAGGTAGTTATTTTATATAATTTTATTATTTCTATTGGAGCTATATGATATAGTCGTCCTATTTTGATGAAATTTTAACCGTAATTCTTAAATATTTATCCATAACTATATGTCGAAGAACTTATAGAAAAATTTAAAAACACCAAAGTTATAATTTTTTTTTATTTACTTTTATGATTGTTCCTATGGGAGCTATATGCTATAGTCGTCCGATTTTGATGAAATTTAAACCGTAATTCTGAAATATTTATCCATTACTATATCTCGAAGAACTAAAAAAAAAATTAAAAAACAGAAAAGTTATAATTTTTTTTCATTTATTTTTCCGATTGTTCCTATGGGAGCTATATGCTATAGTCGTCCGATTTTGATAAAATTTAAATCATAATTCTGAAATATAAAACCATTACTAAATGTCGAAGAACTAAAAAAAAAAATTAAAAAACAGCAAAGTTATAATTTTTTTTCATTTATTTGCTATAGTCGTCCGATCCGGCTCGCTCCGACTTATATACTACCTGCAATAGAAAGACAACTTTTGGGTAAGTTTCATGCAGATAGCTTAAAAACTGAGAGACTAGTTTGCATATAAACGGACGGACATGGCTAGATCGACTCTACTAGTGATGCTGATCAAGAATATATATACTTTATAGGGTCGGAAACGTCTCCTTCACTGCGTTGCAAACTTCTGACTGAAATTATAATACCCTCTGCAAGGGTATAAAAAATTAGGACATGCCAACTTTATCAAATTGTCATATATATATATATATACTTTACAGGGAAATGTCTCCTTCACAGCGTTTTTTAGTACTCCCGATTGATTCCAGAGTTATATTGAATAATCCATTAGATCTTTAAGTTTCGCCCACTATCAAACATTCCAACAGATTTAAGTAAAACCGCTAAGGAGTTTCCTTTTTTTTTTTTGCATTTTGTTTGGATTTAATCGTATCTTCTTTTTTGTATTTAGTTTAAATATTAAGGTTATAATTATACATATAAGTTTAAACCGATTACAATAATTAATTTTTGTTTGTTTTGTTTTTTTTCTCATTCACGTTATGTTTGTGGTTTTGTTTTGCTTTAATATATATACTTGTATTTTTAAATTTACTGTTCTGCTCATTCCGGTTTCTTTCTTACGCTCTTAAATCTGTTAAATCGTTTTACGCCTTTAATAATTAATAATTGTTACTCTTTATCTTTGTAAATTTATTTGTATGCAATGTGAAAATGGTACTTGGTATATTTATGCGGATGTTGCTGTATGTTTTGTTTTGTTTTATTTGTTTCATTTTCATTCCTTGTTGTGTGAGGGAGGAGGAGTTTGTGGGTGGTGTTAGGAGTCGCCTCCTGCAACCTAAAACACCTTCATGCTGTGTGTTCGTTCTATGCGAGTGTGGTGTTTTGTGTGTGGGTGTTTGTTTTTTTTTTTGTGGCTGAGGGAGAGGAAGTAGGCGTGGCCAGGACGCTGCTGGGCGGCGCCTTTACAGTGCGTTCGTAGTAAAAACGTTTCTTATTAAGTAAAGTATGATCGCTTATCTTCGTATATTAGATAATCCTCCTCCGACGCTGGCGAGGATTTCTCGCTCCCCGCCGCTTCGGCGAGAGTTTTTATTTGTTGTGGTTGTTGTTGTTGGTGTTGTGGTGGCGGCTGTGATTGCTGCTGCTGCTGCTGTTGTTGTGGTGGTTGCTCCTTGACAAGCATCAGTAACTGGCCAGGAATACCCGACGGCGTTGCTGTTGCTTTCGTTACTATTGCTGCTGATGGCTTGGTGGTGGCATCTATGGTCGTTGTGGCGCTGCCGGCTGCTATTGTGGTCACTGTCGTGGTGGTGATGGCGGTGGCGGCGGCGAGTGTGATGGGCAGCGCTCGCAAATTGCTGCCGCTGCTCTTGCTGTATATGTGGTGAATGGGCGTGGTGGTGGTGGTTGTTGTTGTTGTTGTGGTGGTGCTACTGCTGCGAAGGCTATAGTAGTCGCTCGCTCGGGCGATCTGCAGGGGCCGCCAGATCGTGTTCTCCGGAAGCTAGTTCTGTCCGGTCCAGTACGAGGGCGAGTAGCCTTGCTTGCCAGCAGACTTCGACTGGCTGGTCGACTGTTGACGCTGTCCGGCACTGTTCGAGTCCTGCAACAGACATGGTTGGGATCAGTAAGTGGGTCAAAGAAATCATGGACTGGTTGTTGATGCTGCCGCCTTTGCAAGCAGAACACATTCAGCTTATTTCGGTCTCCACTCGGCCGTCCATCCATACACAAAATGTGGGTTAAAATATAGAGCACACGCAGTTATCAGTTATTAACACACATATTCGCTGATTATATACACGGCAGATTTAAAGTATAGTTTATATTTATAGTATAGGCACATGAATGGATATGCTTCTGATAGCAGCACGACCCCTTCGACAAACGATTCCTTCTTTTCGGCGCCGCTTCTGTGGGAATCATGCAACTAGAGACTAGATGATACAAAACAAGATGTGATGAGAGATATTACGTGAGGGTGAGGCATGCGTGGGTGGGTTAATATTGTGAGGTTCACCAAGAACTTTTTAAGCAACTTTTACACGTGATTACAACAAAGGAACTTACCCGGCGGGATGAGCTATGAATCCTGCCGTCCATCTAATTGTTGTCCCATAAAAAAATCAAAAGAAATTATAAAGAAAAGTCAAACAATAGAACAGTTTCATGCATTTCACAATTCTCTCTCTTTCTCTCTCACTACCGACGAGTTTTAACTATAAAAATTTCGACATTCAGCCACCTAACTTCTCAAGGAGACGATATTCTCCCACTGATGCAGATGGTCCGAAACAATATCAAAAATTTCGAAAAATGCATGAAATGTAGTTGTTAGTAACGATCACAGGTGAAAGGTAAAAAAGTTTTAATGAAAGAACATAAATGGCAAGACTTTTAGTGTGTGTTTTCTACAGGAGATGTGCGTGATTAATGTGATAAAGTGTTGTACAAAATATGCATAGTTAGTGTCCACGTGTTATTAGATACTTTAACAATGAGTAACGCAAAAAGGTGACAAATTCATGCTGTAGATCAACAAAATCAGTTTCAAGCTGCAAAGAAAAAACCAAAGTTAATGGGGAATCCGGGTCAAGCATTTCGATTTATCTAAGTGTGGATGTAAGACGCATTCAAAGACCAAAACCCAATATTAAAGTAGCCAAAGAAAGTAAAATGTTGTGGCGGTGGCGGTGATGTATAACAACGAATGGTGCAAACTGAAATTTGTGTGTGAACTAAAGCTATGACGTGATGAATTTCCCTAGGCACTCCATCAGTCGGCAAAGAAGGTTATGCCGCCGACATCGTCCTGAACGTAGCTTTCAATATCTGGCCCATAGTCATCGTCGGAGGAATCGGTATCATCCTGATCCAGGCATTGGACAGAGCTCAATTGCCAGATCTGCTGGTAAGCAATTTGCGGACCATTCTCCGCCCCTCCGCCTATAATAACCTGCAGTGGTAATTCGGAATGTACCTGATGAATGGGCTGATGGATCATATTGTGGTGTCCGGCCGCTGGCATCGGCAAGTACATGCCGTACGGCTGGGCCGAAGTGCCGCCAGCCGTCTGAGTGTTGGGCATGTTGAACGGCGGCGGAGTGCCAGAGTGGAAACTCTGCTTCTCGTACGACTGTGAAAAAATATAAATTAAAAAATCATTTGTAGACGAGTCAAGCCAGGTTGTTAACTAGGGCTGTGTGTGTGCTTCAATGTGTATATTGGCTCTAATAATGCATGTTACAATACTAAATGAATAAAAATGTCCATAATGTATCTTAGCCACAGCCCTGGTTATAACCACTACGTACATTAACCTTGTTCAGCGCCACATGTCCCTTCCCGTACATGGACGAGGTCAGATCGGAGCCAGTGCCCGGCTGCGACTGGTTGGACACCGCCTGCGTTTTGCTCTGCTGATTGACGCTCGACGAGTAGCCGCCCTTGCTGTAATCCTGCGTGGTCTGCGAGAGGGTGTCATAGCTGGTCGAGCCGTAGCCCGCGCTGTACGAAGGCTTCGGGAACTGTTGACCGGAGGCAGTATTGGCTGCCGGTATTTGCTGATGAATCAATTAAATAGAAATTATTAACTGTTCACTGTTTGATAGCGGTTTGCAAAGCTTACTGGATAGATGGCAGGCGTGCCATATTGGAAACTACCGGGCATCACATTACCGCCATAAAAGTAGGCATAAGGAACATTCAGCATGGGCGCACTCGAGCCTGCCTGTTGCGACATTGTGCTAGAGACCTGTGTACGTTTAAAGTTTACATGTTTAATCACCGATCATCAATGAAATTTTACGCGCTCGAACATACATTGCCAACGGGACTGGAGTTATTGTCAGTGCGAGCAAAGCGGCCGTCGTTCATTGCGGAATAGGTCACCGAGCCGAGGTTGTCACGTCCAGCTCCCAAGCTGGCTGGCGGATAGTTCAGGTCGTAGTATCCTTGCTGCAACCGAAAGGAATCACATTAAGTTGCCATTTAGGAAGTAGATTTTGTGTGTTAACAATGACTGTGAAGATATGGGACGCAGCTTTGCCAGTCTGCGAGCGTTCTTTGCAGTCTGGCGAAGCTGTGTGCCGATTCCAAACGAAATGAAACGTGTTTAATGTGTTCAATTAAATGCAATGATTGTATACACAAGTCAAATGTAAGGTTAAAATAAAAAACAAAATATTAAGTGGTTAGGAAATCGAATAAAATTTGTGTGTCAGGAACATAGATGGAAAATAATATATAATACTAATTAGGGATGCAAATTTATTAATAATTTTGTTTTAAAGACATAAGAGAAAAATATTTTTGAGCTATGCTAATCGATTTTTAAGATAGTTATCTGATTTGCATTTTTATTTAACGAGGAAAACGGTTTAGCACTATTTGAATTTGTTTTGCATCCCTAATTTGAACAAAAAACTATAATAAATAATTAGTACAGCAGGAGGGATAGGAGGATTAGTTTATGGTTAATTTGGAGTGTAAAGCAGAGCCAGGAGGATAAGCAATACATATAAATGTTTTTTGTTTTGTTTTTTGTTTTTTCTGATGATGATTATGATAATGCCAGGAATGTGGAAGGTGGATGGAAACGGAAGCGGATGGTTTAACGAAATTAAAGTGCAAGGTGGCGAAAGAAAGTGTTAGCTTATTTACACAATCACACACACATAAACAGACACAGACATGTAGTAGGTGGATTTAAGGACTTGATCACAGACATCGCGGTAATGTTATTATGTACAATGCACGCTGAGAAACGGTTAGAAGTGGAAGGCCGCAACGTCAACGAGCCCGGATCCGGGACAACGATCTCAATCAGCAGCGGGAGGCGAGCTGGGATGCGCTAAACAGTTGTCGTATGCGTTTGGTTTTGTTTTAATGGACTTGAGAATTAGGACTTGGCTAATGTGAAAACGTTGTTGCGAACATTATTATGGGTGGATATTGATACGATTACTGATTGATTGATTGATTGATTGATTAGAGACGGTTCGATTGATTGGTCAGTTGCATTTTGTAGTTGTTGGTTTGGTATTTGCTTTTGCTTTTCTCCATGAACTCACCACATGTGACACTCTCTGTTGCATCATTTGCAATTCCTCGTAGGAATACACTGGTTGCTGATAGTATGGCAATCCAGTCTGAATATATTGACTAACCATTTGGATGTTGGTGGGCACCAAGCCGCTGCCGCTGCCACCACCACTACCAGCACCACCAGCACCCGATGCGCCGCCCACGCCGCCGGCGCTCGCTCCCGCACCAGGGCCGCCGGCGCTGCCCGCCGTCGTGGCAACGCTGCCACCGCTGCCGCTGCTATTGCTGCTGCTGCTGTTCTTGTTGGTCAGCGAAGCCAGCACCGCAGCGGTGCTTCCCGTGGCCGTCTGGGCAACGGCCGCCGCTCCCACCGAGCTGTTACTGCTGCTGTTGTTGTTCACATTCACACCGACGCTGGCCGCGCTGCCACCGGCCACGCCGACTCCACTACTTACGCCGCTCTGGCTGACGCCGACGCCTCCGCCCACGCCGGCCACGTTGCCGCTGGCAACACCCGCCGTCACATTGCTGACCGAGCTGTTGCCGCTCACGTTGTTATCTGGCGGAGATCGGAAATAAAGAGATTACATATGGATAACCAGGGGGACAGGTACAAGAGTAAACACTTAAAATGGGTGATTGAACAATGTCTACAGAGTCAGAGAATATTTAGAATTTAATTATTATTGTTAGTCTGGTAAAATGTAAAATATATAGTTATGCTGCTGGATTTGAATACAGTATAATTTATATATATATACTATACATTTTTATAACTTTTTATAATTGATACAAACTTTGTGCTACAAAGTCTAGACTACATGTTCTTAACCATAGTCTATACTCGCAGGCAGGCACACTAAAATTTGGAAATATTCTTGGTCAATTTGTTGACTTTGTAATCTCTAATATAATTTTAAGGCTAGCTAGGTTGCTTTAATTAAAAAGTTGTTCTGAAACTATATTTAACTAAACAAGTTACAGAGGTGTGACCACATGTGTTTACTCTTTTGGGCCTGTACTAAATCCACGTTTACTTACTGTTGGATACGACCGCCTGGTTAGCACCTGCCTGACCGCTCACCGCACCACCGTTGCCTGTGCTACCGCTGCTGCTGCTCACGCCGCTGCTGGTGGAGACACTGAAAGGTCAATGTCAATAAGATCAATGTTTAATGCTACTATGAGGAGGGGGGATTCGCCTCCGAAAGGGACATGCACCGGGTACTTGGATTAGTCGCATACTGGGGAGAAGCGGGCATGCAGAGCGGGGAGTTAAGCTCTTCTCTTACCTGTCGTAATGCGCGGCACTGCTGGCCGTGGTCGCATCCTTAAGCTTGGCACTGGCACTGAAATTGGCGTACTGCGAGGACGCGTTGCTCGCACTGCCAGCGAACCTGAACGAAAATCCGCAATTAACCACAATGGAACCAATGCAAATTAAGCAATTAGAGGCGAGGCTGGGCCTTGCAGGGAAATCGGGATATGGAGGGAGATCATCGCTATTGCTACTTACCCGCTGCTGTTGGACAGTCCAGTGTTGCCATAAACGCTCTGGCTGGACTGGTAAGCACTTTGTGGTGTCGAGTATCCGGATGTGAGGTAGGCAGAGCTCGCATTGCCGCTGTTAGGTGCGGAGTGCGATTGCGGGTTGGGTTTGGGACATGAGCGAGCATTGAACGTGTTAGGAGAATAGAGAAACAGTAAACAAAATGAAGATTAGCTTCCTTTCGGATGGTGCAGATTGTTAGGCAAAACTTGCATACAAAAAACATAGAAAAAAACGTAAATGGAACGTAGAAGCTTGTACCCTCACAGAGTGATTATTAATTTGGTCGTTTTTTTAATCATTAGATTACAAATTTGGTGACAACTCTAGGAACGACAGTAAAACATTTCATTTGACTTTATAGGGTAAATTAAAACCCTCTGCAAGGGTATTTTGGCGAATGAAAAGCAGTCAAACAATGCTGGAGGTTCCATCATACCTTGTGCTGTTTTGGCTGCTGCTGCCTCCGACCGGAATGTTTTGCGTCGCCGCTCCTCCGCTGCCCGCTACCGCACCTGATCCGCTCTGTGCCCCGGCGCCCGCCTGCTGCTGATAGGAATTGGGCTGGTACGAGCCGTAACCCTGCTGCTGGTAACTGCTGGCCACCGAGCTCTGCACATTCGCGTAGGTGGAGCTGCTATAGCCCCCTGGCGCCGTCGTCGGGTAGCCACCAGCCGCCTTGCCCGCACCACTGCTCTGGTAGGCATTTTGGTAAGCATTGCCACTGCCGCCCGTCTGGCCATAAGGATCGCTCTTGGCCAGCTGGTCGAGCGCCGTGGTGGCATTTACCGCCGAGCTAACACCCTGCTGCTGCTGCTGCGCCGTCGAACGGGCCGCATAACCCGCTGCACTTAAGGCATCGCTCTGTTAAGGGGAAACAAATTAATTTGAATAAAATATTTAATAATATTTTAGCAATCGAATGTGTACTCACGATCTGGGAACTTTGCAGACTCGCCGCCAGCGTTGCCTGCTGTTGTTGCTGCTGCTGCTGCTGGGATTTGCTTTGGTAGTCATCCGGCTGCTGTTGCTGCTGCTGACCGTCAATGCTAAAGCCCGACCCAACCTTTTCCGGCAGGGGCTCGAAGCCATCGTCCGTGCCGAAATCCAGAGCGCCGAACTGCACGTCCAGGTAGCCAATGTTGTTCAGTGCATTGTCTCCCGGCATTTCGACGGCACTAGCCGGAATCTTTGAGGGCGGTGGCAGCTTGACCCGCGCCCTCCGCACCTGCGGTTGCTGCTGCGACTGCTCGCCAGTGCCAGCTCCTGATCCCGCTCCCGAGGCAAACACGTTGGCGTACGTGTTGGGATACGGGCTCACACCCACACTGGTGCCAGTTTGCGAGTAGCCAGCCACGGGATTCTGCGCGTAACCAGCTGGCGCTGGCTGTCCCGGTGCAGAGCCTGGACTGACACCCTGGCTGGCCAGCGAGTTGAAATACTGAGATTGCTCGACCGACAGCGTGGCCGACGGCTTGATGGGCGTCGTTTGCTGCTGCTGCAGTTGTTGCTGCTGTTGGGCCTGGTGCACCAGCGTGGCGGCTGCCGAGGCGGCGTTTGAGAATGTGTCTGGTGAGGCGGAGACAAAGGAGGACGGTGTGCTGCCCGCTCCTCCGCCGGCCGCTGCGCTCGCTCCCGTTCCCGCACCCGACTGCGTGCCCTGAGACTGCAACTGGGGCGGTGGATTGCTGACTGCTGCGCTGTACTGCAGCAGCGGCGTGGTCGCCGAGCCCGTCAGCGTTGCTGGCGGTGTCACTGCCGCTGGTCCGCTGCTGGAGCTCTCCTCCAGATGAGATCCCTGCTGCACCACATGGTGTTCGAGACCCGGTGGCGCCGACAACTCGCTTCCGGTCGCCGTAGAGGCACCTGTTACACTCGCTCCCGTTCCACTCACCACGCTGGCCGCGGTTTGCGTTGCCAGGTTGCTGGTCGTGAATACCTTGCTGTCCTTGAGCGAACCTTCGTACTCCTCGTTGTTCCAATCGCCCCAGGCATCGTCGTGAGCCTGCTGCTGTTTCTCGGCGTTTTGGGCAATGGTGTTGTCCCACAGCTCCACCTCGTGGTGATCTTCAGCGTTGCCGCTGCGACCAGGTCCATAGCCACCGCCAGTGCCTCCGCTGCCGCGATCGCCACGTGGTCCTCCGGTGCGTCCGCCCATGCGACCGCCACCACGGCCCGAGCGTGAGACGAACCCACCGCCTCGTCCACCGCCACCGGGTCCACTGCGTACGCCTCCGTTGCGCTGCCCGCGATAGTTGTCGTTGGCCCGATCCTCACCGCGGTCGCCGCCAGAACGAGGTTCACGAGACTCGCGCTGGTTGCGCTCGTTCTCACGTGTCTCTCTTCCGCGCCCTTTAAGTTGGGAAAAACAAGTCTTAGTTTGAGTACAGCGAAAGTTATACATAAGCTCATTTACTAAAATGACGTGCACCTCAAAAATGTTGTTGGTGTTCAACATTCTGAGTCAAAAGTTATAATTTGCAGTCATTAAATACGAAATAGGAAAATTTTCAGTTTAAATTTTATGGAAAACATTTTAGTAAATGAGCATTATTTGGGTTTGGGCTTACATCCACGACTGTCGGTGGAGCCGCGGGTGGCACCGCGATTTGAGCTGCGGTTCCGCGACTTTTCCCGCTTGTCCGCATTCGCATTGCCATCGGCCCAATCGCCGTCGCCGGCTGCCCCATCGGCCGCGGTACTTGCAGCCTTGTTCTTGCGCTTCTTCTCGTACTTGGCAAAGGCGCCCTGCAATGGAATCCAATTGAGTAACTGGAGGACAGTTTAAATCGAAATATAAAAACTAACCTGCGGTAGCTCTTCAATCAAAAAGTTGGCCGCTGCCTCTAGGTCGTAATCGCACTCGTTGAGGGCACAGCAGACCTCCTCCTCGGAACGTTGGGTCATGGTCAACAGGAGGGTGACCTTCTCGTTGATCTGCGGGTCCTCTGTGGTGCTATTGGTGATCTGGGCAATGCGCAACTGTTCGGTGGTGGCCTTGGGCTGGGCCTTCTCTGGCTTGTCTGTCTTGCTGGCATCCTGGCCGCCCTTCTTGCCGGCGGCCGCAGCGTGTGAGACTCCATCGTGGTGGCCGGCTCCGGATCCTCCTCCGCCGGAGTTGCTGGCATTTGACTTTTTCTGGTTGCGGGTGTGGCCGCCGCCTCCTCCGCCGCCTGAACGAGTTTGTGTGCTCATCTCTATGTACACTGTATATACAAATTAGCTGCGATAATCAAAAGATAAAAGAAACGATATCAACACCAGGGGATCCAAAATTTTACTGATGTAATTTAAAATCTTTGACGACTGGATGTGGACATATGAAAATCTGGGATATAACTATAAATCAACCAAAAGTTCATTGCTTACTCAAAACATTAGAATACATTTAAGTATTAGAGCAAATAAACTTTAAAAGGGGTACAGGTATTATACGAGTCCTGAATATAATCCTATTTTAAGTCGAAATTCTATACAAATATCAAAAAGTCTCCTAAGTTTTATGGCCTAAATTACAATTTCCGAAAATAATATGCAGAAATTTCGTTTTTGTTCTGCAATTCTGGCTATGGCTAATATACTGATAGGATAATTAAACCAAAACTAATATAAAAACAGGTCATTGCCTTGAATTTTTCAAAAGCCTTGAAACCCAATTTCATCTCTACAAGCTAACCAGAAGCCAAACAAACCGTCAGGACTTAGATATGTTTTAGCAAAAGGTTGGGTTTGGGGGAAAAAAAAATAAATGAGAGAATATCACAATCCAGACAGATATTATCTACGGATGTGCGAAATTGCAAAACAAGTGGCCGAAAGATAGACGCAAAAGAAAAGCTGGCAAGATGAGAGTTCAATGTACATTTAATAAAAGAGAATGAAAGACCGTGAACAAACACACACACATACACTGATGGAAGTTAGAGAGAGGGAGGGAAGAGCGTACGCACAAACAAAGCGAGCATTCAGAAATAACAAAAATTAATGAAAAGGGGGTGTCAAGGGGAAAATGTATTGGCAAAACAGGTAACAGTGGTGGACGAGAGGGGGTTGCGGGGTAAGTGACCGCGACGCATCCAAGCCGAAACGTCAGCCGCTTTTCCAAGGGGGGTGGTTCATGGGAAAAAGAGAGCGGGAGCTGCAGAGGCGACCCCGATACTAAGTGCATATCTGAATCACTCAATTTTTGTTGTCAAAACAGTTTTATCAACGTTTGCCGTGAATAACGCCTTTCCATGCATTATTCATACACACACACACACACGCGAGAATTAGCGCACACAATCAAAAGACCGCTGCCGCCTTCACTATTCTGTTAAGCTTCGCATTTCGCACGTCCGCCAAGATATGAAGATTTCTGCTGATGGGAGTACTAGTGTCCCGCGACCCGGAAAGAGCTCAATATAAATTGAAACGGGAATAGCGGGACTGACATACACAAAAATTGATTTATAAACTCCTTGGCCTCCTCGCTTCGGTTTTTCCGCTTTCGCTTTTATGCTTGCTTTTCTGCATCTGCCCCTATCGCCATCTCCCTCCCACCCGCACCAGTGCGGGCCCACCAGTGTTGCCAGGTGCGAGTGCAGCTGTTGGTGAGGCTGATAAATTAACCATCAATTGGAGCACGCAGCAGGCTAAATATTCGTGCTCAGATAGACTACAAAGGGCAATCAATATAAATTGGGAAATCTGCACAAAATGACCGATTTCAGTCAAAATTCGACAGGCAAACACATCACTAGGCACACACCCGGCACTTGGCAACACTGAATGCGAGGGCATTGAAACCGAATGAAGCGCACAAAGAGGAATGCAAAACCGGACAAAGTGGCGTACACTGCGCCGAAAACGAAATGTACGCCTCGCTGGAAGTAGATATTATCCAATTTCAACCATTTCCCGACAGTAAATGCATTTCCAATGACTTTAATCGGGCCAACTGGGAATATCGTTTAAAAATTACCAAGTCAGCCCCAGCCATGTGCACATACTTCGACGCCATTTCTGCAATGTCACACTAGCTGACTCTTTCGCTCTTATGTAAACCAAGGGACCCAGTAATTGACGGCTATACCGATACAGCCGCTCCAGACAGCGGACACTATTGAATTTTCAATCAACTATTGCGCTGTCGGGGCGCCGGAAAACAAGACAAAAACACGGCACACAGGTGATGGGTCACTTAAACTACACTTTAACACCTCGGCAGGCTTTCGGTCACGGCTTAAACTCGGGTAAACAAATTTTCAAAACGGAGCCTCACACAATACCTGCAAATGCGCCGAGAAACGCACTTTTAATCGACACTGATATCGGCGTAGTCGATGTTTTCAAAATATCGGGGTTCTCGATGTTTTATAGGGATGATCGATGTTTGTCGATCTCTATCGATATTCCACTCCAGTTCTTGCACACTTAGCTCGGTTCCACTCCATTGCTTGCACACCCTCTTTCAAAATTCTTAATTTCTTCCAAAACGCACTCATTATTTTAGAAAACTTAATTAATTAGGTGGAATTCGGTCAGCTGTTCGTAACAGCCATACAAATTTCAGCATTTCAGCAACACAGAGTCTGCTGAAAATGTTATTGAAAAGCCAGTCGCCCCTTCCTACTAAAATTCAGAAGGCAACACTGGTCCCATTATGAAAGTAGTCACCAAATATATGCAATTAAATACCCAAAATGTTTTTTTAATTCTAAAAATGATGTTATATTAAAGGGAAGCCATTAAAGTCAAAATATTATTTATTTATGAGATTAAACATGATTATTTTATAATTCATTTTTCATTTATTACTGACTTGGTTCAAAATTCATTTAATTTTGAAGAAAAAAGTTTTGCTGCGTACATTGCCGCTGTTGCGTAAATGCCGCCGTGTGAATAAGCTTTTAACAAGAATTGACCGGCGACTAAGTCCGATAACATATCGATTGACCATTCAGTCTGCCACTTTGTCCATCCCTATCGTCAACAAAACATTGTTTTTTTTCGAAGACAATTAAATACGATGCTGTCTAAAACAATGGGCAAGTTAAGCTTTTTGCTGACTTAAGGTCGATCATAATATACATCGTTGGCCTATACTTAACAATAAGTACGAACATGTATACCAAGTTTTAGGGGGATGACGAACCGCTGTTGTCTAAAGATGAGTTGCTGGAGGTAGGAATTGCGGAGCTGCATTATAAGCTGAATAAAATCCTGGACAATCAGAACGAAATCCTAGCGCGCCTTTGCCAGGTGGCTAACAACAGGCCGACCACCGAATTCTACAAGGTCAATCAGGACTACTTTCAGGTGACTGACCCTGAAGAACTATCAAATCTGGATGCCAATTTTTCCAAACCGAACAATCAATATGTGAGTTGCGGACTAGGTTGATTTATTGGGTAATTGCAATTTTAACCATTTTCAGACATATCTAATTTACCACATTCTAAGACCTGAAGGACGAGTAGAACCTTTGAAGAAGAATTTCTCGAAATACGATGTTCTCATGGCGTACAACTACGATGGTGTGAGCACTAAACAGTCCTTTAAGCAGTACAAAAACATAAATAAAACCATTTTTGGTAAGTAATTAAATAAGATAATACGCCAAATCTTAGTTGTAGAACATACATATACAGTGTGCATACACAAATTGTAATTTTTTTTAGTTGTCTGGCTGCCATAGGATATTCGGTTTATTTAAATGAACCTTGAAAAAAATGGTTATATATGTAAAACAACAAACATTTTTTATAAAATTTTAAAAACCTTGTTTTTTATATCTGGTTGTATAAAGAAAAACAAAGTAGTTTAACAAAACTTTTTAAATAGGAAAAATGTTTTGTTATGTATTGCTTTGGCAAACATAAGTTAACTTACCTTTTGTTGCTATTATTTCTAGGCAATCCACACCAACTTTCTTTTATAATTTAGTTTCATGTTAAATTTAATACAACAATGTATGTCAGTACGAATAATTGTATAAGCCTTTGGTTAAAACAATATAAATTAAAAATCGATTTAAAATAATATAATTATATTGTACGAATAGTTGGAATTCAATTATGTTTAAACTTAAATCGTTATCTGTAGGAATCCTAAATACGGATGGATACACCCAAGCGGACTATGTCGCCGATATCAGAGCTGCCTTTCACACGTTAAAGCGTCGTTATCACAAAAGAAACCATGATTTAAGGAGAAAAATTAAGAGGACCCAGGAAAGCCAACCGAACTCTGACTGGGAATAACTGATACTTTTGTATAAGCTTTAAAGTTTTTTATATCAGGCGCGCAAACAATTCATATATTTGCTTATCTCAACGAAAGGAGTAAAAAGCTAAACTGGTTTTTGGCTCTTTTTGCAAGTTTTGTTCTTTCCACTTTAATTAGGTTATTTTTGGTTTACAAAGCACCTCAAAACGCCAGCCTTTCAAACCGTAACGTTATGGTCGACATCCCCTTAAAAAAAAATATGGATCAATGATTTCACCACTCAATAAGATTCAGCCTGACTTTTAGAATTATAGTAAGTTATTTATTTGTTTTTGCTTTACTTATATTTATACCCATGCAAAGGATTTATAATAAAGACAAATCCGCCGCTATAATGTATAAATATTCATTAACTGTAACGTTGATCTAGCCATTTCCATTTGTTCGTCGAACTAGTTTCTCAGTTTTAAAGATTTCTGTATAAAACTTTCCCAATGTGTTCTTTATTTTTAGCATCGGAAAACTTTTTCACGTAGCTTTTAACTCTTAAATATATGTAAATATTAAAAAATAAAAAAAAGTAAAGCTGTGAAAGAAGACTGTTAAATTAAAAACTTAAAAATGTATAATCAAATTTTGGTTAAAACACATAAATCTGTATTTCAAAAATATATATTTAACTTAGCATACCAAAAAGATTTTTTGACATAAATGGAGAGTCTTACCAACAACTCTATAATACACTATTACAGAGTCTTACAGGGGAACTCTTTTGATAATTTAATGAAAATTATCTTGAGCAAAAGTATAAAGATATTCTTCCCAAAAAAGTTTATTTGTGATTTGGGCAGCACGTCCTTTATACGTTTGGCCAAAGTTTTTTTTTTAAATCTTCTAGCTTAAGGAATTGCAAGATTTTAAAGATCCATTTTCGCATATTTCGCTAATGGATACTTGATCACCAGTCCCAGAGAGACAAGTGATTTTTAATGAAAACGACGAGTGTCGCTGGTCTTGGTGAAAAAGCCAAGTTAGCAGGGTTCAGTAAACTTGTTTCCAATTTGAAAATGGTTATGCCAGCCGGATAAAAACATTTTCCGATGGTTTTAGGCATTGCAACAACAAGTACTCAGTTGCACAGTCGGTGTAGCGGGCCATAAATGAGAACTCAATTAGAACGTTTACATTTCTGTAAGAAACGAGTTGGTGCCGCTGCTGCTGCTGCTGTAGTTGCTGTGGTACATTATTTTTTGGCCTAAATAGTAGGCCTTGAGGAATCGGAATCGCTTGAGTTGTTTTTGTTTTGCCGAGCGCCACGACTGCGACGCCGGCAGAGGCCGGGCAGAGGCAGAGCGTCGGCGGAGCGAGAGATACCGATTCCGCTCAGAGTGGATTCGTCTCTTGGCCCATTCGGATGTGGCCTCCGTGCGCGCGTTGTCCACTGACAGTTTTATTATTATTATTGTTGTTATTATTATTATTATTTGGGGCCCAAAGCTAACTCTTGCCCTTTTGAGCTGCGCGCAATTTCGGTTTTGGTTTCGAATAATATCCATTCGGCATCTCGCGTTCGCGTTGTTTTCGAGTGCATCCACATCCACATCCACATCGACATCCATAGCACTGCGATTGTTGTTGTGTTCCAGTTGCCGTTTTGTGGGAGGTTAGTTGGTTGAATAATCCGCGACTCGACTCCACTCCGCAGTGTACGCAAATCGCAAATTGCAAAAGTAATGCCCCCACCGCTCCATGAAATCCATTGAGAAACATAGATCCAAGAACTGCAATAATGCCCTAGTGTGTGTGTGTGTGTGTGTGTGTGTGTGTGTTTGAGAGAGCGAAAGAGAGCGCCCCCAGTGCCCGTGCGTGTGTATGTGTGTGTTAGAATGCACCTTGTGGTATTTTGAAATCTAAAATTGCCAAACACCCAGCGCGTTTCTTTTTTTCGAGAGCATTGCAAAAGACTCCAGCTGTGCTAATGCTAAGTTAAAACGAAAAAAATTTAAGAAAAAAATGAACAAAAAAACCAAAGAACCAAAGAACTGAAAAACTAAAAAACCGAGAAAAAGAAACTGAAAATCAGAAGCCAAGGCTGCCGCTCTTTCGTTTTAGCGGGTATGTAATTACGAAACTCCTGCGAGCGCCTGGCTATTTCGGATATCTGTCGGATTGCGACAGATTTTCGTGGATTTTCCGCCATGGATTAATGGGCGCCAAGGGTACAGCCAGCTTTCCCACACACACACGCATACACAAACGCTTTTATTGGCCAACCTACAGTCAACCGTCCATAAGTGGCCCACCATCTGTCACTTGACTTACTGGAGTTTTGAGAATTTGTATTTATTTTCAAACACAAATTTAATTTATTTTTGTTATACCAACGAAGGTTTTTGAAAATGTTAGGAAGTCAATATGTTACACTTTTTTTAATAAATAAAAGTGTTTGTCAAATATTTTACTTGACAGTTTAAAAACTCTTAAAGAAAAAAGTTTGTCATTCAATTTTAAAAACATCAATTTAAAAACTTTTAATTTAACGTTGGAAAAGGTTAATGGTCAATTTTAACATTTAAAAAAAAACTTGGAATAGGTCAGGTCTTATTACTTCTAAACATCTATTTGACGCAAAACAACTTTTTTCGACGAGAGTCACTCTAAAAAATTCCAAGCCAATAATAAACCAACCAAGGAATATGCTAATTTTATTGCCCTTATTGACACAAATCCAGATAGAGTTACAGCGAATTCAACTTCAGGGAGTTGCACTGTATTTACCTACGTCACGCCCACCTGATTTCAGTGCAATCGCGTTGGCCCAGTTTACGGGCTTGCTCCAAGACAAAATACACTCCTACAAGGTCGATTGCCTATGTGTGCTGCTGTTTCAGTTTCTGTTGCTGTTTCTGCCTTTGCGGCTGTGGCTGGCGTTTTTCTATACCAGTTTCTAAACCTGCCGCAGCTAGTTTCAATTTCTACTGGGATTATCTGCTCCGGCTTCGGTGGCTGCGACGCCTCCGTCGCAGCTGCAGGTGGCGATGTGGATGGCGATGCCGATGACTGCAGCTCTCTGGGAGCTCATTACTTGGCCCGTCCCCGTCCTCATCCACATCCACATCCACATCCACCTAGTCAGTCGTCTGTGTGCTCGATTGTGACACAGAAACCAACTAAGAAGTATGTTGAAATCTCTTGGCTGCATCGAAATCAAATCAGAAACTCGAGTTGGTCTCGCCAGTCGGCTCCGCGTTGAGTTTCCATTTCAGAACATATGCGCGCTTTCGCAACCGTTTCCAACCCGAAGATTGCTACCTGCCCATTCAAGAAGGGGCTTAGGCATTTCAAAACGCCAGTCACACCTGTTCCAATATCCGATTCTGATCAAATAAATCGGAATCGGAATCCATGTAACAGCGCTTTTCCCATAAATATATTTTGTTTGAAGCTTAGTTTTTAAAAGTTATCAAGCCAGCTTAATCTTGTAACGCAATTTTCTTAAACCAGTGATCTACCAATCCTGATTTTAATTAAATTTTTTTAGAATGCATATTTTTCATAACGTTTTAAAAAAAATTAAAATGGATGGAAATACAAAACTTTGAATGGAAAAAAGTTGCCCAACCATTGAAAAACTAATAAGGAAAGTTGCACTTAATTTTTGCTTTGAAGATTTGGTCTCATTTTTTCTTAACCACATTCTATAGAGGCAAAGAAATTCGGCTTAACTTTAGTTATGGGAATATTTTGGGTCCTAGCCGTATATATCATTTCTTATTAAATGAAGGCCTTACAAAGTGTGGGGAAATCAACCCTTGACACCCTGGAATTGTGTCTTTTTTATTGTTCGAATTTATATACATAGCATACATTCTGTTATTTATAAAATGTTATATATATTTGATGGAATATAATGTATTTGTTTCCAAGGCAAATCGCTTGACATTTAGTTTAAATTTAATTTAATTTTCGAGAAATCCCCAACATGGAATTTGGTGGAATCCGAGAAAGTTACCATTTATATTTGACTTATTTTATGGAATAAATGAGGGGCTGCACTGTGGTGGCTTGAATTCGATTTTTGTCCCCTTCCTTATCTTCCATCCCTTATCGATCCCCAATTTGCCGCTTGCATTGGGATGCTAGAATGATGCTCTGCATCCCTGGCCCATTCCCCAAAAGCAGCACACGCAACCCCCTTTCCCGCCACCCACCAAAAACCACCACCATCTACACCCCTTCACCCTTGCCACCCACCCGCTCCCTCACCCACACAGCCGCACTGCAGTGTGCTCAATTCGGATGTGCATGTGTGTGTGTGTGTGTGTGTTTTTGTGTGTGCGAGTGCATCTCCCCCACAACAACTGCGAACTGAAAAACTGCACTGCAAACTGCAGACTGCACGAACTGTGGTGCAATAAACGACGAACGGCGAACGGAACGGAACGGAACGCATATTGCGTTGGCGGCGATAGCTTTGGATGTTGTTGGTGCTGCTGCTGCTCCCTCTGCTCCCCCACCGCTCCCCCCCCGCTCCCCCATAGCTTCCCCACCCCCATTCCCTCCCCCTCTTGATGATGACAGCCGAGGTCGTAGGCAAAGACGACGGCATACGCTCGAGTAACTGGCTCAGCCCACACCACTACAAGCAGCCAAACCTGTTGACCTAATTTCAAATTCTGCTGCGTCTTGTTGTTGTTGTTGTTGCTGCTGTGGCTGATCTGTGCCTCTGTGCCATCGGTTGTGTGTGAGTGTGAGTGAGTGGCCGCTCTCTTGGTATCTCTGTATTGGTGTGCCGGAGAGCCAAACGATTGGCAAATCTTCGCCAGTGGTGTTTGGCGCCAAGGGGGATCTACATCCACATCCACTCTTCATGGGAGAATAACCCAACAGAAAAAAAAGGCCTTCAAACTTAAGCATTCCCCCAAACGAAGATCTTAAAACATTAGTTGACTGGTCTATAAGCAACTCAAAATTTGAACTGGAAAATTTTGTTGATACCAACATAACAAAATACTAAACCCAAAGACCTTACAACTTCTAGAGATATGTGTGTTAATACGCTTAACTAATTTGTAGCGGAATTTTGTATCTCCCACATATAGGTCTGTCGAAAGCATTGTCAGTAACATTAATATACCCACTAAAAAACTAACAGTTTCCCATGCTTCATTGCAGTTTAAGAATACAGTAGAACCTTCATAGTTAAATGTTTCAAAAGTCCAGAAGATTTCTCTTGCAATATGGTTTGGAACTATTTTGTAAGAGAATGTTCACTCAACAGAAACTCATTCGCAAATATTTAACTTAATTTTTTTTTATTATTATTACCTTTTTTTTTTACGATAGTTTGTCTTTGATATAAATTTTTGTAAATGATTTTATTGCTTAAAAATATTTAAGTTTTTTTTTTAATATTTAAAAAAGGTAGTATTGATTATCATGGGCTTAATTTTAATAATTTGGTATTGATAATAATGGGTTTAATAATTTGGGTCATAGAGCTTAAACATAAAATTAGTTAAAAATCTAGCACTCTTCTTATTTGGAAATGTTTTTTTTTGTACATAAGTGCAAATTATAAATCACAAAAATAAATAATGGGAAAATATTTTTCTTCAGTGCAGAAATAAATGTAGCTAATGTCTATCGGATCGCCCACCCCTTTGAACTCTGACTCACCTGAAATGGTAACCCCTCTCGGCCGCCAGCCCTGGCATTTCCGTCCCAAACAAAACGGAGACAGATACAGATACGAATACAGATACAAGTTCGGAATACAGATGCATTTGGTGGGACTTCCACATCCATTTCCACCAACTATTGATGTTTGGATTTAGTTCGCTTTACTATTTCGGTTTGGTATTTAGGAATTTCGGAATTTTTAGGCAAATATCAGAGCGGATGCAGTTACTAAAAACACGCATTATAGTGTGAGTTTTTGGGGGTGTATCCCACCTTATTTATATTTTGTATTTGTTTTTGCGTCCCAGTAACCACAAGAAATTACGGTCGCTGCCACAAAATGCTGCCGACGTCGCTGCCAGCGTAGCTGCCTGTTCCACTTGTCGCAGTGACGAAACGTGTATGCCAGTGTGTGTGTTTGTGTGCAGAGAAAATCAAGTGAATCAAAATGAGCGTATAATTAGGTCAACACAACAAAAATTATACGCTAGCCACTTACCAAAGAGAGCAAAGCGGCAGACTCTCTCTGGGAATCGGAAGTGGGGCAAAGCATGTTTGTTGGTCCCATCAATTAGAAATTAATTCACGCGCCTAATGCTACAAAATTGCAATTGCAGTGAGAGCAAAAAGCATGCACCTGCAACAACAACTGCACCCAGGGAGAGCGGGTGTGAGAAAAAGCATAAACAAAAAACGGGACATGCGCTGCACTTGCCGAACGTTTGAGAGTGTGGGAGAAAGAGCGTGGGAGAGAGCGGTTGTACACAGAGAGATGCAACATTCGCTTAGCTGCTTTTCGGTTTCTATACAGAAAGAAACAATTGTTATGATATTGAGGATTAATCTGATGATTTTAATCAAATTTTAGCTGTAAAAATATTGTAAGCAAAATTTAAACCTAAAAAAATTACTCATACGCAATGTAAAAAATTACTCATACGCAATGTAAGTTCTCCTTTTGTATAAAATACTTTTTTTCCAGTGTGAGAGAGAGCGCTTGTACACAGAGAGCTCCAACAGCAACATTCGCTCAGCTGCTTTTCGGCTCCCACTGAACTATTTTTTTCCCCACTTTTTTCTCGCCCGTTTCTTGATTTTCTTTCGTTGTTGTTGCTGCTGCTGCCCGTTGCTTGTTGGCCGTGGCAAGTGTTTCGCAATGAGTGCAGGCCAGCCAAAATGAAATCATCGCCGTACTCTCTGGCATTGATATGATAGAGGGGGGAAATTCCTGTTCCACTTTCTATTATGGGAGTCGGGTCGTTGTTGTTGCTGCTGCAGCAAGCAGAAGCAGCGGCAAAAGTAGCAAAACAGCACGTAGCATAAAAGTGTGTCACCATGGAAAGTGGTTTTCTCTCTCCCGCTTCTCTCTTTTTCGCTCTGTTCTTGTTCTCATTTCGACGCACATGTTATCCGATTGTTGTTGTTATTTTGTTTTTTTTTTTTGTTTTTTGGGAATGCTCCATTGATTTGCCAAAGGAAAAGGAAGCAACAAAAACAACTTCATCGACCGACTGACTCATTTTGTTGCGTGACGAAAAGCGATCCCCCTGAACCCCCCCGTCCTTCCTCCCAGGAAAACCGGTAAAAAATCGCTGCTAAGGTCAAATCTGTTATATGGTCTATTTTGCATGAAGATCCAGCCTTCGAAAGTCAGTCGCCCTCGAAAAGATGCGTCCGCCTTCGATTTCAACTCCACTTCCACTTCGCTTCCAAACCCAAATCCGATTCCGACTCCCATTCCATTTTGGATTCACAACTTCCAATAACAACAGCAGCTCGAAATCCCCAATGGTCAATGCAATGCTAATAAACTAGCTTTTGATTTGAATTTGAATGGGAATCGTGCGCCGCGGCCTCAGGCTATGCAAAAGATTCATGTGGCCTACAAGCCAACGCACAGTGGCTTAAAGTCAGCTAAAAAGATTAAGCCTACCGAAATTAATCATTTAATATGTAATTATTTTAAATATGTAATTTTAATTATAGTAACTGCGGGGTTCTAAAATTTTAACAACGGTTTTTCGGACTTGATATGTACAAAACGACTTACCGGTGTTTTAAGTTTTATAAAAAACAGCTTTAGATTTTCCCAAGAGCGGTTTTTATTGGGGCGCTTTGAGCCACTCACGCAAACCTAAAAATTTTCCAACAAAATATAATCCCATTTTAAAGTTAGCACAAAAGATACTCATACGTAAAGTGGAAATTGCTCATCCGCAATGTAGGTTGCCGTTTTGTAGAATATTTATGTTTAACCATTTTAGAATATTAACCGGCAACATAATAATTTATTAAATTTATTTTAAACGAAGATGATCATTACAAGATAATTGGAGAAATTGTTGTTAAAGTATCATTTTTGATTGTCTACTTTTACTACCTTTGGTATTGCTTATAGTCTTATTAAAGAAGATGTAACGCATAGTGGTTTATAACAAGCAAAAAAAAAAGAATGCAAATATAATTAAATTGAATGATAATTGTAAATTTCTTTATTGAAAAACCATAATCTTTTTAGAGTTTGTACTTTAAACATTATCTATAAAATAAAATTCTTCTATGATTATAATATCTTACTTTTTTTTAATATTTCTTTCCAAATTCTATTTTAAGCCCATTATGGAACTCGGGGCTTGTTCGATTCAGCGGTCCGACACGTGTACGGCCACTCTGCTCCTGAAAATTAGCCGCCCACGTGGCGCACCTTTATCCCCGACCGGCGGACAGTGTGCGACATCATTAAGGGCTCTCAGGGCGCTCCAATTATGTCGCTCACTTGTGTGTGTGTGTGTGCTCCCATTTCGCGTTTCTCCTACCATTTCTCATTTCCAGAGCGGCTCAAAGCCCAAGCGACGCTTTATATTTTCTTTTGCTTTCGGCTTTTGGGGCTACGAATTGGGAACAGCACGGCGGACAAGTGAAAATGCGGGACACCCCAAAGACCCGAGTCTCGAGACCCGAAACCCTTGGTTGGGTCGTATGTTAGCCATCGCTTGGCCAGAGATTATAGTGGTGATGATGATGATGATGATGATGGCAAGGTGGTGGCGATAATGATAATAATGATAAAGCCTGACCCAGTTGCACTCTAAAACTTGACCCAATGACTCCATTGGGTTGGCAACTATGGCATTTATAATGCCAAAGCCAACAGCGCCTCATAATTACTGAAAATGCAAACCGACTTTTTGTGCGTTTTTCAGCGTTTTAGTCTTTTGGCTTTTTGTGCCCGCGCCGCTAATGCTTACAAGTTTACAACATTTAAGTGGTCTGGCCCGAAAAAAGAAGTTTCGTACCCCGAAAAAAAAACCCGTTCGTCTGCGCGATGGAGCATCGAGTGAAAAAGTGAATTTGTAATTATGTAGATGCCTTCAAATAGGCCTACGACACACTTTTCATTTTTCAGAGTGCTGACCTGGCCAGAAATGCACAACCACTCGCATATATCTCTTTGGCCGCATGTGGGCATAGGGAAGCTGGTCGGGGCTGAGGTCGTCCCCCATGGCTCTTGGCTTTTGTGATCTGGCTAATGCTAATGCACAAGCATTCAAGGTTGAATTAAATTAGCTGCGAGAAGAGCTTGGCCAGCTCTGTCGAATGATTATGGATGATGATTTATACGCTGCCCGATATACACTCACACCCCACACATCGGCACCTGTGCATATGTGGAGGTACCCATAACTATCTATGGGTATCCATCCACATTTGACCTATTGCCAAAACCCTGGCCAGACAACGGGTGAGATGCGTCACTAAGCCAAAGTTGCACAATGGGACGGAACTCGAAATTTTAATAATAAGCATTTTTTTCGGGAAGTACCATGGATTTTTTGAAAATCTATATCCTAAAGTTTGTTTGAAGTATAAATGTTCAGTAAATCGAACCAATTTAGTATAAAGACAAATTTTGTATTCACAACTGACAAAAAAATTGAGTTAAATTCGGTCCAGACGTTCTCAATTGAAAAACTATCTTAGTAATACGTAATTTAAAAATTTGTTTTTTAATTTTTCTAAAAATGCGCATACTTGTTTCAAGCACTTATTATTTAATTTTGAAAAACCTTATAAAATACTTTTATTCACAATATACTATTTTATAGCCATAAAAAGTATTTGCAGATAAAATATTTATATATGTTTTTATTGTACAATCTTTTAACGAAGTTTAACAAACGAATTTATTAAGGGCAAGCTGGGTCTGAAGATGTTTCTTTGAAACAAGAATGTCTTTTTAAAGTCTGGCCTAAACACCGCTAAAATTTGGGGCAAAATGACATTTAGTTGCCATTGTGTTTGCTGCAAACTTTTGAATGATTTGCTTGATGTTTGTTGGTGTGGTCTCCATCTCTGGTTTGGGCAGCGTTTCTGTGTGTGTGTTTGGGTGTCCAAATGATTGCCCACCTGCAAGACCAGTAATTGGCCCCAATAACTTTGGTATTTTCATAGCACGAAGTCAACGTCAACGCCGGCAACAGCTACAACAACTACAACAACTACAACAACAAGGCCGCCCAAAAATGGTCGGTGCTGGTGGTGTGGTTGTTGGTGATTTGGTTCTTGGCGAATTCGCCGCAGGTTCCCCTTACCCCTCTCCTCCCAACGTCCCCTCTCATCCCACGAAGCCCCGACGCTGACACCAATTTGGCTTATTAGAGTCGAAGTCTGAGTTTGGGCTTGGGTCTTTGGGTTGGAAGCACTTGAAATGCCAAAATGCCGACTGCAAAATACAACAACAACAACAAAATATCAACCACAACTTGTCATCGATTTTCGGGCGTGGCCTGGACTAATCTTATTCGCACTGAAACAAAATCAGGGGTTAAAATCGAGAAAAAGTATCATAATATTAATATTTCAAACCTCGATTTCTGAGACTATTTTCTTTTGTTTGACCTAAATTTTTGATGAGTTTTTAAAACTGTTTTGCAATATTTTTTGTTTTAAAACTATTTTATCCCAAATTGATTTTTTAAAATGTTGAATTGTCATAATGTGGCAAAAAAAATCTAACGATTCCAGCGTTTAAGAAAGATCGCTTTTATTACATTTAAAATTGTATGCAGCGAGTAAAAATATGTACTTATTTTTTTAATGACTTTTATACTTTCCTGAACACATATTTCGAGATTAAAAATATAAAAGTATAAAAGTATAAAATAAATTTTGCTATTTCAGATGGCCGAAACGATCAGTACGGCGGCCAGCGGCATGGAGTTGGCCCTAAAGGATCCCAGTCCGACGGTGGGTGGCGGCATCATTGTGGACATGACGCCCACCACGGCGGCCCTGCTGCACCACAATGCGATGGCGTTGCGCAGTCTCAAAGAGGCCGCCTCATCCGCCTCCGAATCGGAACTGCAGGAGCCGCGATCGCCGACGCCCACGCCCACGAATCTCAGCACCGGTCCCCACTCGCCGCCCATGACCTTTCGGTGCGAGCGTTGCGACAGCTTCGAGACCAGCTCGCGGGCCTCCCTGCTGCTTCATGTGGTCCAATGTCTGGCTGGTCAGGCAGCGGCGGCGGCAGCTGCGGCGGCTGCATCGGCGCGGCTGAAGAGCGAGGATCTGCAGGAGCCGGAGAACATGAGCCTGGGCCACATGGAGGGCGGCAAGGGCGATGGCCAGGCGGGCAACCACTCCAGCTCTTCGGCCAGCTCCTCGCCGGCGGGAAATAGCGGCGGAGGCGGTGGCGGCGGCAGCAGCAGCAGCAGTTCCCGCAAGGTCTTCGAGTGCGATGTGTGCAACATGAAGTTCTCCAACGGCGCCAATATGCGGCGCCACAAGATGCGACACACGGGCGTCAAGCCCTACGAGTGCAGGGTGTGCCAGAAGAGGTTCTTCCGCAAGGATCATTTGGCGGAGCACTTTACCACGCACACCAAAACGCTGCCCTATCACTGTCCCATCTGCAATCGGGGCTTCCAGCGCCAGATAGCGATGCGTGCCCACTTCCAGAACGAGCATGTGGGCCAGCACGATTTGGTGAAGACATGTCCGCTCTGCAGTTATCGTGCGGGTTCGATGAAATCGCTGAGGATTCACTTCTTCAACCGGCACGGCATCGATCTGGATAATCCGGGACCGGGAGGTACCTCCTCGCTGCTCTTGGCCCTCGAATCGCAGGCATCGGCGGCGGCAGCAGCAGCGGCAGCTAGCTACGTGCCACCTGGCCTAAGTCCGGTGCCCGTGCAATCTCAGTCCCAGCAGCAACAGCAACAACAGCAGCAGCAGCAACAACAGGTTGCTCCGCCGGCCAGCGACAGTGGGGAGTCCATGCGGTCCCTCGAGAATGCCACGCCCCCGATGCACTTCCTCACGCCGCACGTGGAGATCTCGACGCTGGGCGAGAGTGGCAATACGGAGCTGTTCAATGTAAGTCAATTGCTATATGGCAAACAAACCCCTTTTTGAAACCCCCTCGCTTACAAACAATAAACTAGCTGATTTGCGTTTGGCGTGAATCTGCATTACAGGGCAACAACAATAACAATAGCATCAACAACAACAACAACAACAACAACAACTGCGTTACCAACAACAACAATAACAATAACAATAACAACAACAACAACAGCGGGAGCAACTCCATTAGCAATGGAAATGCCGAGTCCAATGGCGATAAGGTGAAAGATCGAGCCCACATCATGCAATCGCCGGTGGAGTTGCCCATGGATTGCAATACAAAGGCCACGCCCATCACATCCAGCACCACAGCCAGCAGTCTGAGTGGTGGTCTCAAGAGCCACCATCAGCATCCGCACCATCAACACCACCATCATCATCACCACCACCACGAGAACCACATAACGCCGTCGATCAGTCTGATACCCATCAAACAGGTGAGACGCTAGATCTTGTGATAAATAAAGATCAAAGCTTGGCATTTGGTTGGGCATATGTTATGAAATCTTTGAAGTACAGCATAAAAGTTACATGTGTAGATATGGGACAGAAGTCGAATATCATAAATTTCAAACACCATATGTCCAAAAAGTAGTCAACCTTCAAATGTCTTCTTAGCTATGTTTATAAATTTTAATTTCTAATTACAAAAGCAAGACTAGGAGCTGGGGTTTATAAGATATGGAAGTTCGATTCAGACGATCGACTCCAAACTTCGTCTGCATGCGAAGGCGGAACATTATTTTTTGAAAACCTGTTGTGCATCACAAAAGACTGCATACCTAATTTGGCTGAACTAGCCTTTTTTTTTTTTTAGCTTTTTGGAGATCCAGGGCTTATATATTGGTGTTTGATTCAGCGTTTGATCTTGACCTATAAAAAAAAATTTGCGATTAAATGGCATAAATTATGTATTATATTTATTTATACTATTATTTTATTAAAATTAAAAACAAAAACTGCCTACCAGGCTGTGATTCCATAAGAATGCTTTTTAGTATTAGCACACAAAAATTTTGTTGAATTTATGCATGCAAAATACATTTTGCTTATTTGCATGCCATTGTGAAAAGCAATTAATTAAAATCAATCGAGATTGACTTTAAAATCACTTTCAGCCAAACTAGTGTAAAGCGTTTGTACAAAGTTGATTGGTCTTCAAATTCCAACGAAATTTGTATGAACAGGAATTCGTTTGAAAGACATTTTTTCGTATTTTAACACATACTTAACAGGTCTTTATTTTATCTTTACCCTTAGGAGCCCATGCTAGAGGATGTGGATAAGAAGGACTTGATGAACGGCAGTGATCCCAACAGCGATACAGAACAGGCTTCCAATAACAATAACAACAGCAGCAGTAACAACAACAACAACAGAATCACCTCATTGATTAAGGTCAGTTGTTCAAGTCTTAATACATATATATAAACCCATATTAATTAATATGATTTTCGAAAAGGTCTCACCATTGAAATCACTCCTGCGCGAGGATCTCAAGCGGCGCATCTGCGCGAAGGCCAACAACCGGATCACTCGGAATGCCACGCCGCTGGAGAGTAATAACAACAATTCCGTGTTGTCCAACAGCCTGAGCAATGGATCGGGTCGAGGATCACCCGGCGTCAATGGCGGCAGCGGTGGCGGAGGAGCTGGCGGACCGCCCACACCGGCGACACCCAATGCCACGAACGGCGCCAGCTCGACGCCCATCTGCAACGGAACGATCACGTCGACCGGCCAGGACGGAGACCTGCTGCTCAACCGCAAGCTGATCCTCACCTGTCACTTCTGCGGCATCGAGTTCCCCGACGAGACGCTCTACTTCCTGCACAAGGGCTGCCACTGCGAGAGCAATCCGTGGCGGTGCAACATCTGCGGCGAGCAGCTGAACAACGTCTACGAGTTCAACTCGCACCTGCTCAGCAAGAGCCACCAATAGCAGCCACAGTGGGCCGGCAAGTAGGTCGTGGACCCAGAAATGGCTTGCCGGCTCGGGATCTGGACGGTCCCCCGAATCGAACCAGATTCAGAATATTTACTTAGCTCAATTTTGAGAGATTTTCCACAACCAGGCACACAGTTAAGCTCAGAGCAAATTATACACTTACCATCTAGTTCTACGTTTACACTTACGTCTACGTTACATATATAGTTAGTTAGAGATAACTCATCATATTTTTATGATCTGCATGCAGAGAGTATGAAAATCAAATGAGAGCTACGTAGTTACCTAATCCCTTAAAGAGTCGAAGAGTCGAAAAGTCGAAAAGTCGTAATATCGAAAAGTCGTACGACGAACAGTCGAGATTGCAGAATCAAAAACGAAATGCGATGGATATGCATACATACATATATACCTTCCCGGAAACCAACCCTGTTATGTAGTCTTATTATGCATTAGGTTTTGTAGTTTAGTCCTTAAGTACTTTGGCAATAATTTCCAGCCGGTTCAACTGGCCAGCAAACACTTGCGTCAACGCGGGTCCGCTTAAGTCGGTTTTAGTGCATTATATACATATATACATAGCTAAGGCTCGCCTCAAAGGCGGCAGTTTATGGTTTTAGACATCCACACTTCACACTCGACACCACACATAGATACATCTGATATATATATGCCTATACAGTTGCAGCGAAGGGCTTTAAATTTGTTATGTTTTCAGAGTTTAATGCGACGGCAGCAAGTTTAATTACGCGGATATAAACGAGAAGCTATACCTACATATATTTACATATAAACAACAGGATATATACGTACATAGCCAGGTTATATACACCACTGTCACACAGATACAGAAAGCAGACATACACACAGATACAGATACAGTTACAGATATAGATCGGGATTCAAATTCAGATAAAGATTCTTTTAGCTTAGCAGAGGGTTAACGAATTATGAATTCAATTATTATACTCGTACCTTTTACATAGCTCCTAGTTTGAATAACTAATCTAACACAATAACAGCAACGATCGAGGATTCTTCGATTGTGGAAAAAACATTTCGAATATTCGCACAGTGCTGCTCGTAAGTTTGCATACAACTGGAGCGTAGGAACATTTTTTAAACAAGCAAGACAAAAACATGCAAAAATTACAATTGTGATACGAAATTGTTGTAAATAATTGGTAAATCGAAATATGAGTAACATGAACTTTATCGTTTAGACAAAACTATGCCTTAGATGCCTATGATATAGCATTACATACATATACTGATATACTGATATCTACATCTACGATACGAGCGATCACTGTACAAACAACCAACTGGACAAGAAACTGTTGATTAGTATAGTTAACTTTAGTGTAAATCAAAATTTGAAAATGAAATCCCTGCCCTCTACTCCCCTCCCCCTTCCCCTTCCCTAATTCCTGCCCCTCCCATCCCAATTCCCTCACCCTCCCCCTTTGCTGACGTCACGGGTTGTATGCAGCCAGCAAGGCGCCACTGTGCGCTAAATTTTACTTCAAATTAACATCCGTCCATGATGTTCACAAATTCTAGCGAAAATAACACACTTATCCATAATGCTTATGTATGTAAAAACAAAACAAAAGAAACGGGATTCGAAGCCAATCACAATTGTTTAGTTTCCATATTCTTCTGTTATTTGATCTGTACTTTTAGCTAGCGTTAATTATTAGTCGAAGGTTTTTGTTAATAATTTTTTGTTGTTCATCATCCGTTAGCACATTAGAAGACACCTGCAGCACATTGCACATTATGTACATTACGTTCTTCCCAACTTCTTCTTATAGCAATATATGGTAATTTACCCTTTATTTTGCTCTTCTCTAGCCAATTCACACGTGTAAAAATGGTTTGTTGTGTTCAGTTAATATTTACTACTTACTACTCGGTAATTTACCACATAGGGCGTAATTTTGTTTTTGTTTTTAACTTTGTTAATAAACTAGCATCAAGTTGTTACACAAATCAATCCATTACAAAATCAAAAGGCGTATAACGTTGAATGTAACAATTGAACAATTTTTAGCGATCTTTCATGTTAAATTTTAATAGAATTAAATCGATAACGGAACATTTAAAACAAAATGGAAAACACCAAATGGATTAAGAACAGAAACAAAACATTTACTTAATTAGTGATTATAATTCTAGCTACAAACAAAAAAGGCATGTTAATTTTTTAGAAATAAAAATGGTTTAAAACAAACAGTATAAACGGTTTTTCTCTTACATTTGAAAACTATACAATTAACATAACGGCGTTTAAAAACAGCTTGAGCTGAAAGCAGTGCAAATAAAGCAGTTTGTCTAGATAACTTAACAGCTTCTGTTTTAACAGAGCGCCGAACTGTTAAGATAGTCTTTACAGATCGACTGTTGCTGCAAATTACTTCTGTTGCGATATGACTCGTTGATGCACTGCTTGCCGCTGTTGTCTTTATGTCTGTTTTTTGAAAGTTTGCGCGACCAACTTTATTAAACACTTATAACAAGGCGTATTATTAAGCAGTAATGTATAATATTTTTACTATTTAATTCTATTTTAATTCAAATAAATTTAAAACGAGAAAGAAAGCTAATTAGTTATTTTGCATAATAAAGCTAAATAATTCCATTGATCAGCTGCTTGAATATAATGCATACAACATACGAAGTATGGCTGCTATAGGATATAGACGTCCGATCGGCGGAGTTTCCAAACTTGATCTATGTTAAAATATAAAAAGACGATTGCAAAAGTTTAAGGTGAACTGAACAATACTAATAATGTCTCCTTCTCTGCGCTCTACAATTCTACAAAGGTATACAAAATTTATTTTATTTTAGCCGTAACAACGGCATTTATTTACTCATGTAAATAATAAATAAAGAAAATTTGTGTAAGAAATATTTTCACGAATCAGACATTTTAAAGAATATGTTATGCGGAATAAAGTTTCTAAACATGTGGGTATAGGTGTTCTAAAATTAAAATTACTTTATTAACTTCTTTCATTTTCTTCTGCTCTCGACGCTGAACCAGTGTTTCATATATCAGCCGGCCATCTCGGAATTGGTTGACTGGTAATTGACCAATCAAAACTCCTTGGCAGCACAGTGGTTAAAAAGGCTGTGTACCGTCAACAAAATTGTCGACGCCGGCGCAGTCTGTTTTGTATATACCACAATGGATACATTTGTCTGGTTGACAGGGGTTGATTACCAAATATGAATGAAAAACATTTTTTTTGAGAAGGAATAATATGTGATGTCACACTAGTTGTACGTATATATGGCAGCTTAACATACATTCCAATTAAGGGAAGAGCTAACGTCCTTATAACCCCTATTGCCATGCTTTTGAATAAAGAATTTATATTTATGCATTAAGCGCTAGACTCAGGCCATTGATTCAATGTTTTTCAACGCTGCGTTTTTAGGAACTAAGAAAATATATATATATTGACTTATTTGATTATAGTCAACATAGAGAGACTCTTTGCTTAATTTTTTAAGGCCAATGCGAAATTAAAATAAAACTAAAATTTTACTGTTTCTGAATTATAAATGATGCATTGGAACTCCGACGGCTAATTCTACTTCACATATTTGGTGAATATAAAAGTGTAAAAAACTCATAAAACGAATTTTTATTAATTTAACATACGTTAATACTTCCTTTTATTATTTTTTTTTCTTTTTGTTTACACCATGAAAATCACTAAATTCAAAAGGCAATTCAATATTTTAAATAAATTACAACTTTATGGTTTCTGAAATGGAAATCATGCATTGGAACACAGACGGTGAATTTTTATTCACTAGTTGAAGTGAAACTGAATGTGAAAGGAACTTATAATTTTGTTATTTATTTTTTAAAGTATGAAAAACAATATAAGTAAAAACAAACATTTAATCGCTTGCATGGTTACTAATCTTTGTTTTATTAATTTTTAAGATTTCATTATTTGAATTTGTTTGAATTGCCAGAAGTTAAAGCATATTAAGACAGATGGTTAAAATGCAACACATAAAAAGTGCTTGCTTTCATTTTTTGTTTGTTCTTTTAGTTGTTTTTTAAGGAAGAAGACCTATCAAATTCCGAACTAATTTAACAAACACCCCGAACACGATCAGATTAAACAACCCCATGATTGCAGATCGGAGGGAAAAGAGATGGTTATACAGAGACGCGGCTTTGGGATATATATCGTATCATTGGCAGCTCACTTCCTCAGCCGTCGAAGCCATTTGGCAATTTTCCTAATACCCTCCCGATTCGGATGCCGATCCGGATTCCGGGCATATGCTCTGCTTGCCTCGAAACGGAATGTTTTTTCGTGTTTCGGTTCCCGCTTTGCGGCAATTTGTTTGCAGTTTTGTTTGCGATTTAGGGGATAATGCGCCTTAAAGCCAAAACACGATTGACTGAAACCCCGGTCACAACTAATCGCCCGACGAGCGGAGTGGAAAGAGAGGAGATCTGGCTGACTGGCTGGCTGGCTGATCGGCTAAGGATAATGCCCGGCAAGTCCATTGTGAACGCATCAATAGTTATAATCGCAGCATCAATATTTACCCTGCGACCGACTCTGGATTCCTCCGGAGCTGCAAGCCCCGATCCCCGTTCCCCGATTCCCGAACCCCGACTCCGAACCCGACCGCCGGACAACAATGCGAGCAAATCCGCTGCCAGCGTTCCAATGAGGCGATTAACACCTAAATATGTGTGTCATTAGAGGCGACAAATGGAAAACGTATTGACAGCCAGACAGACGATGGCTTTGACATCCTCATCCTCGATTTCATACAGAATGCTGCAGCCGACGGCATACACAGCGAGAAAACGGTGGATATGCGTTGGCCAAGATTTTGACTAAACGATATTAAATGAACTAAAGGCATACTCTATTTGGTTTCACAAAATTTGTTTCTAAAAATTGTTCCATTTATGCTCCAAAACACTTTAAAAGTATGTGTTCTTAATCCATAATATATCCATTAGATAAAATAACTATAAAATGTAATATTCAAATGTCATTTTAAAAAAATGTTAAAAATGCTTTAAAGTATAAATGAAATTCCTTAAACTTAATCTTTAAGATCTAAGACATTTTCTTTGCTCAACTTGTAAACACAGATTCCGGTAGAATTATGATTTACCATATCTCTTAATTTTAAATCTAAGAACGCAGTTATTTTGCGCTTTGCTCAGTGCAATTTCACATATCAACCTTCTGTTCTGTTTGGTGTCGATAATGCGCGTGTTTTTATTTTCAAATGCCGATAACTTGCCCTTAAGCCGATTTGGCATACGTGTCATATAAGCCCACAGACACATATATGCAGAATGCAGATGGATTTTAAAATGGGGCTTGAGGTCGGCGATACAAAAGGAAAGATGTTTGAGCAAGCCAAAACGATCAATGACGTGTCAAATGGAGACCTCCCAAAAAAAAGTGTGAAAATTATGCAAAATTAAATCAGAAAAGTTTATAAATTCAATTTTGTAAATACATTAAACCAGATTAGTTAACACGTTATGGTCATCGGTCAAACTTGAATTAGGCTTTATTTATGTGAATACTTCTTTAGAGGCACTTTGTGCAGTGTAGAGCTTACCAAGTCACTCACACAATTCCCTGACCCCGTTGTGGTCATCGCTGCTGGGATCATGTTTTCCATTGGCATCTCCATCGCTCCCGACTGTCCGATATATCCACGGTATCTGTGTGGGCGAGTGTGTGCGGCCCGAACCTAAACCGATTTAAAGCTGACACGGCCAAGAGGAAGGTCAATTCAAGGGAGATTTGCTTAAAAAATTATTAAAAATCTCAATGAGGCTTTCGTTGACATTCGATACTTTGAAAGAACAGCGGCTAATAATCTTTAATAGAGCGCATATCTAATGGAATAAAGAAGTTATGAATGTACAAAAAGGTTAATTCCTTAGAAAGTATATTTTTAATCAGGATTAAATACTATTTAAATGCAGTAGTGTAATATATATTATTTTTTATTTGTTAAATATTTAAAGGTTGACTCTATGAAAATTTTAATCATGGATTATCAAACCACTAGTTATATCAATCAATCAATCAATATCAATCAATAGTTATAAAACTATTTGTACTGCAACATGTATAATTAAATTAATAATCAATATTTATCAATACTTAATATTATTTTTAGTAAAATATTATTTTAAATTTAATTAATTAACATCAACAATTTAGTTTGAACTTTGATTTGCTTTTTGACGATTTCTTTTAAACAAAAAATAGCTTTAAAATCAAACATGTATGGTTTTGAACAATCAATTGTAAAAGAAGTGATTATCAAATACCATACAACAAAATATGATCATTTTAATTTTGATTGGTTTGTTTTTTAGATATTATTTGGCTTATACCTAAACTTTAAAACTTTTGAATGTGGAACTTTTCTGATTTTCTTAGCGACGATTTCCTTCAAACAGCAAATAGTTTTAAAAGCTGTACTTTATAATTCTTAAAACTAGCCAAATATTATTTACAATTGGATTCATGTTCCCGAACAATTATCTTGTTTATACACCAATTTAAAGCGTCAATCTGTAGGAAAATAATTGTACGAGAAGTGATTATCAACTACTATCTATCCACTTCTTGTTGATCTCCCCCGAAAATAGTATTTTTCAGCCCCTGCCCTGCCGCACACAATCAAGAATCACACAAGCTCATGTCAGTGAGTTCAAATTACATTTAATTGTTGGACATTTTTTGGTTTCATGGAGCGGGAGCTGGCGAGGGTGTTAGCTGATGGTGGGCATGTAGATGAAAATCCGCCACAAGGCCGGAGTTGGGACTGAAAATCCGGGAAAGAGAGGAATGGGAAGCTGGGCTTAATTTGTAAAAGAGATAACATTTACACGTCAAAAGCGTTAGACATGGTTGCAAATGGGACTACGACGAGGGATTGGCATTGGATGAGGGCGTTACGAGCGGAGATGATGACGACGTTGGTGGTGGTGGTGGTGGTGATGTGTTAGGTCGGCCAGCTGAAATATTAGAACCTGATTCCGGTGAGTTGGGGTAAGTGAATTTGAATCTCAATTGAATTGCGAGTTTGGGTGAACTTTACGCTTGTCTGGTCGCTCAGATCCTGCCCTGCTCATCTCCCGAACCCAATTATCTTTCAATAAAGGGGGCAGCGGCAAAAAGTGCATCCTCAAGTTACGAAAACATACTTGCCATTGTTGTTGTAACGGATTTGTAAGCTGGGTTGCGTGTTTGCCAAAATCCGAAAAGCCAAAACTCACTTTGCCATAGGGGTTGACTTGCTCCGACTTGCCCTTTTTGTCTTTTGGCCGGCGTATTCGAAATCTAGCCTGCGGGCAAACATCTTTATTAATTCATAATCCAATCGGGATTCGCTGGGGAAGACAATGGAAACAACACATTTGCCAGCATTATGGATTTTGATTTAACTTCAATTTTCCTAGTTCGTTCTGGGTTTGCCCATTTCACATTTGTTTCAGTAATTCAATACGATTTTTCAATCTCCGCACACACAATGCATCGTGAGCCAGCCCAGATGATTTCAATGGAAAAGCTCACTTGGCCAGTCAGCCCCAATTTTCCAGCTGCCTCCGATGAGATGATGATGATGGTCCCAGGGTGAATCTTAGAATGCAAGTGGAAAATTGGAATAGCAATTCCGTTTAATTAGCTCAAATGAAGGCAGCCACTGGCCGATTAAGTTAATGCATTTCAAATTAAGCTTTCCAATTGCAGCAGCCAGTGAGGTTTTCAGATTGGTAAATAAGGTTATTGAAGAAGTAGCAAAATTGGTCACTTATTTCATTACATTTTTAATTTTCTTAAATCAAAATTCTCTTAATTTGAAAAATCTATATTTCAACATGTAACAAATTCTTGGTAAAATATTCAATATTTTGACAAGGGAATTCAATTAAACATTATGATTCATTTAAGCTTAAATTTAATTTATTTTTAGGATAATGAGTTAAAGAAACTGATTCTGATACTTCTTACTTCATTTTCTTAACAAAGCAGGATCTTGTTTCTATCCCTATCTGCGTAACCAAGTCATCACTTCAGCGAAACAGCATCCAACTTAAAATTGAGCACATTCTACTGTCATCATTGCAGCGATGCTATCGGGGCGAAAACCGTTTACACGGAGTTCCAGTAATCGCCCGGAAAATCTGCAGCCGTCCCTGGGCTCATGAATATTATGGGCCGAGCATTTAATGCAGTCCCCGCTTCTCTAATCCGTTTCAAATCTCCAAATCCATGCGGTCTGTGGGCTAGGGCAACAATAACAATGGCAGCGGAAATGTTTTCAGAATCAGAATCAGTTGGCTGAGTGCTTTTGTTAATCCCGAACTCGAATCCGAGTTCGAGTCTAAGGGACTGGGACTGTTACTGGGAATGGGAATGGGAATGGAACTCCAGACCGCAGTGGAGGCGAGTCTCCTTAGCACCAAGACACAACCACAATATGGCCACGCCCAAGATGAAGCTGCAGATGAAGACATCATCGCGATAGAGACCCGGGTACTTCGGGTACTTCGTTACTGTAGCTGATGCCTTTTCAATGCTCTTATGAATTACGCATCGACGCCTCCTTTTGTCCAATGTGCACCTTTCGCAGGAATACGATTCCCATTCCCATTCCCATTCCCAATCCGACTCCGAATACGAATCTGAGTCCCTCATTTAGAGACTGGTATATAAAGGTAGGTATGTATAAATCGATGGCTTTATGGAGGACAAATCTCATTAGAGGACAAAAGGGAAAGCGACTGAGACAGCGACTCACCTTTCATTGGGATTCCTGGCTGACAATTAGTGCGAGTGTCAAGTTATTCTGTGTTCTGTAACCGAAGGCAATGGATTTCATTAATGAAGCTGTGAAGAGTCCTCAGGTGCCCCAAAGCCACAGCCACGCCCCCTGGGACATTGAAGGGGGGGCGGTGGCGGAGATGTAGGAGTGGATTTCTCTTCACAATGAGAAGGGTTAAGGTCTGAGCATGTGTGAAGTGTTTGTCTTGCTCATTTAATGCTGCAAATATTTTGACAAAGTTTACCCACAACCACCAAGTTTTCACCCTTTAACTCCCACCAGTTACACAGCCAAAAATATATACTAATTGGTGATTAAATCTGTAAAAATTAAAACCAACAACAATTTTTTGTTTTGTCTTTTCCACTATTAAAAATTAAATAATAAATTAATAATAAATAATTAATAATATCGTTTACATTTCACTAAGAATCGTCGATTTACTTAGTAGAAGTTTATAAATCATTATGATACAAAAAAAAATGTTATAATATATATATCAAAACTTGAGTATGGGTTTTTTAACATGTAAAAAACAACTTATATTATATTTTATACATTCATAATATCAATTTTAGTTTAAGTATACATGTCCTTTTTTTCGCTTGTACTTTTCCTTTGACAAATTATCATAATAAAGTTAAATTTATTGATTCGCCTTGTTGACTGTTCACAATTGTCTGAGCAGATGGGTACAGATGGGCATTTCTCGGTTTTGGCTGCTGTTTGTTCAGGGAATTTGCATTGCTAACCCGGCAGTCAGTCCACCCACTTCCCTCACCCATCCAGCTCACCACCCATTCTATACCATCTCCACCCACTCGAAAGGCTGGCAACAATGCAACTCTTTTGGCTGAATTTTATTCAAAGCGCGTTTGTCTATTTACAGTACATTTACGCACTTAATGATGGGGTTCGTTTGTCCCCGGCTCCGTGGTCCCCACCCCCCTTCTCAAATCCCCCGCCCCTGTTCAACCCCCCTTGTAAAAGTGAGCAAATGTCAGTCAAAAGATTTAAAGATGTGCACGTTAAATGTTTTATATTGTGGTAAACGCTCGCTGTCTGTGTGAGTTTGGTGTCCCTTTGTCAATAAGCTTTAGATACAGTGGGGCAGGATGCTAATATTTCCTTAAATTGTAAAATAAATAAATTAAGTTGGTAAGAAGAATTCAATCTTGCATTTCATTGATAGTCATAAAATAATGAATTAAATAAAAAATACAGAATACATATTTTATGGCAACAACCTCTAGCTAAAATTGAATGCACCTCTACTTCTATTCAACATCCAATTAAAAAATGCCTCAAAACAGAAATGTCAAACAATTAAAAGTACTCTTTGTTATCTATTTTCATAACTTATGCAAACCAACACAAACTAATAACCTCCTTTCAAAAGGCAAATACACCCTGTCGCATGTCCAAATATTTTGTGTGCCAACAATGAGTTGGCACTCCACGGTGCGCGTTCTTTTCTTCTGGGGAGTTTTGGATGGGTCGAGACGACCCATGGATGGAGATGAGGACAAATTGACAAAATAAAAAAAAAGGAGGGATAGATAGAAGGAGGAACAAATTCGGCCGGAGGGTGCATAAATTCAATTTGAAATACGTAAACCTTTGCACTGAGGCTTTTTATTTTGCGGTTAACCTAATTGAGTCGTCTTGTAAAATATGTAAATGCAGCCACAACAGTCCGAGCTTGTTTGACTGCTCCATGGCGTTAATAATTACGAGCAGCAACCCCCGTCGCTCGGAATTTGGCGACAACGCATTAATTTGATAGACCAACAACGGGAGCTTTGGCCAGACGATAGTCAATCAGTCAGAAGTCAGTCAGTCAGTCAGTGCATTTGGGCTCCTGTAATTGGTAAATGACCCTCGAATGACGCATACCCCAGGCTGGCCAAGTGTAAAATCAATTACTTGGTCGGCCCAGCTAATTGAAGACATATGGCGTTCGTCTAGTGCCTATAGGCAACGAGTTCCTCAAGCCAACGCCAAACACCAAACATCGATGCCAAATCCAAATACCAACTCCAGACGACGCCGAAAATTGGAGGGTTGCAGGAAACAGGGTCAAAAGTGTCACATCATGCATAATGATGACGGTGATGAGGCGACGCGACGCTACTCACCTCACCTAAAAATAAAACATGAAATGGCCGAAAATGCCTGCAGTGAAAATTAACTGACAAAGCGGCGTATACTTAATGCGCCCTGTGCCCAGCTACTGATAATTGCGCTTTCAAGTGTTTTTTCGCTGACTGTCGGATGGCCTGACAACTTGCACATGCTCTCGTGGTCGATGGCGATGGCGATGGCGATGGCGATGGCGATGTCGATCCCCTTCTTGCCCGCACTCCTCGTTTGGATAGTACCTTGGGCCCCCTTAGTCTCACCTTGTAATTTGAGCCGAAAATTTGTTGGAAAAAGGAAGCACTTATATCCAACTAGTCAGTCAGTCATCCATCCACGTTTGGCCCATCAATCTGGGCAAGTGAGTCGAGTCTGTGGCGCTAGCTGGCCCCAGATTAGATCGCAAGTTCGGGCACTGCGAGAAACATCTTCATCAGTTCTTGGAAACTAAAAATACTGAAATCAGTTTGTGAAACGAAATATATACATTTATTTTGGCATGCTCCAATATCGCCAATAACAAATAGGGCACTACGAATTTATTATGTTCATGTAAACTAATACAAATTTTTCAGAAGTAACAAAATCCATTTCGTAAGATTTAGGGTATCCATATCTTGTGCCACTCAAACATTATTTTATTTAAAATTGATTGAGTGACACAATTTAAATGAAGATATATTTACAAACTTGGCAAATTGCGTCTATGGCTATATGCAGTTTTTTTACATATGTAAAAGTGCGGATCATAAAAAAGTGTAAAAGCCTTGTATCCCAAGCCTTGGAATTTATTCCCGAATATATTTGCTTAATTTTGATCACCACCATGAAAACCGTTTTAAATTTATACAATAATTCAGTTTACAAAATTTTGCTGCGTGTTGCTGGAACGATCCTATATTCGATATAAATATATATATAAACGCAGTCTGTTCCCAGGGAAGATCGGAGACTTTTGAGCCCATAATGACGATGATGTGGTGCATTTGTGTTTGTGAGTGACAGTGACGCGTCAGTTTTTCATCTCCCGGCGTTTTGGTGAGAGGTTGTGGTTTCGGTTATGGGCCGCTTGGCGGTGGTTATGGATGTTAATGTGGATGTGAATGTGAATGTGGATGGGATGCATTCGTGTGTTTGCCCACAGCATTGGATATTTTCATAAGGCAGCTAAGTAAACCACTCAAGTAGGACATGGCAAGGCCGGACATGTCATCGTTGGCGCCATCCGCCGACGCCATCATCTTAGTTCTCGGATCTCGGTCCTCAGTCTTTTCAGTTCGCAGTTCAGTTCAGCTGGCTGGAGTGGGAGACTGCAACTGCCACAGCCACTGCCACTGCCACCGATCGTGGATGTTGTTTTTTCCCTTCGGACTTGACTTGGCTTTCGCCTGACTCCGACTCTTGTTGATGTTTACTCAGAAATTGATATTTTATTTCAAAATATCAACAGACAATAGCAACAGTGGGAGCAACATTAGCAGCAGATGAATAGTTGGGAATATCAACATGGAGAAAAGGAAATTTCCCTATCCTTTTGCAGTTTTTCAGTTTTTCCAGACTATTTACTTAGGAGTCTGTGTTTGTCCATGGAAAAGCTGCACATGATAGCCAACAAAGTAAGATCCGTAGGGAATGTGCAGGATATGGTGAAAAATATCCCTATTTCTTTTAATTACTATTAGAGTTTAAACCTTTTTATATACAATATCCACTATGATTTTTGAATCAGAGTAAAATACATATACTAATTTATTAGCTTTATCATTACTTTTATTATTAGTACTATCATTTGTGGATTTAATAAAAAAATAAAGAAACCTGAGTTATTTTTATGTTTTCATGTGAAACTTTGCCGTAAAAATGAGCTATGTCATAGAAAAACTCTACTTGACTCTTTGTGGCGTATATTGGAAATCAAATATGTTTTGAATTCGATTGATAATTTTAAAAATGCATACCTTGATAGCCAAACAAGTTTTTATTGTTGCTTGTGTTTTATCCAGCTTAATTATTTGACGACATTTTCAAGCCTGGCTTCGCAATCCCAGAATTTTTCCATAATTACCCACCCGTCAGATCCGATATCATAATTAGATCGCACAAAAAACAACGCAATTTTGTATAATGACTCAAATTCTTAACTGTTCATTCGGTTTTTTATTGCAATCTAAATGTATACGTAAGCTCTATGATTTGCATACTTAAACTCTATTTACAAATACGTACACACACACAAAATTAGAATGAAAACGTTTCGAATTCAAGTTCAGTTTTGGGGGTTCCCGCCATCTGAATTACCTCTAGAAATCTAGATCTTGATCTAGATCTAGACCTAGTTCCAGATCCAGATCTGTTTTTTTATCTGTATCTCATTTTCCATCCGGCTTAAATGGCTATCTTTGAAGAGTGAGTGTGCGACGCTTGCGATTTGCTGCTGCTGCTGCTGCTGGATAACGGTATGGTATAGGTAATTTATGGGTCATGATATAGGAAACAGTTCCGAAATCGAATATTGCTCGAACTCAGCTTGACTACGGGCTAACTTAGAAATACAATTGAAACAATCTGAATAGCTGGGCCTTAGTGCTTCGGGGATAATGCGGTTGAGGATGAGGATGAGGATGAGGATCAGGATGAGGGATGGGGGATGGGGGCTGGGTGGATGGGTGGGCTTATAGGTGGACACCTCAGACCCGCTGATATCATGTGATCTCGGGCGCACTGTGCTTGAGTTCCGGCGACGTGGAGAAGGGTCGGTGCAACAGCAGCTGGCCACTGTGATGGTAGCCCGTTGTGGTGGGCTCATGGTGATGGCCGCCACCACCGGGTGCTACGGATACCGCCGCCGCCGCTACCGCCGTGGAGTTGAGCTTCTCGGGTGAGTTGATCCTCAGCTTGGGCGGCGGATGCGGCGGTCCATGGCCCGCCACACACTCCACGCTGTATGCAGCCGCGTAGGCCGGATGGTGCAGCGGTGGTCCGCCGGAGCCTCCGTTCAGGGCCAATGGCTGCGGCAGCTGCGGATGCGGACGCAGGACGATCGGCTGGATGGGGAACTGCTGGGTCATCTCCTTCAGGTTGCTGAAGCTCTGCAGGTAACAGCCGGCGCTGAACAGGCTGGTGGCCGCGTCCAGTTTGAAGGGCGGCAGGCAGCCGGGCGCAGTCAGCGGTCCTCCGCCTCCACCTCCGCCCGGTCCACCCCCATATCCCGCCCCCGGCAGCTGGGGCGGCGTGTGGTTGGGCGAGGCCAGCGGCAGGGGCAGCGCTAGTGGCAACGGCAGCGCACCGCTTAAATCCCGCGGCTTGTCGTCGTCCACGCTCAGACTCTCCTCGCGGTCGTTGGCCCCGTTGGAGGTGCTGCCCGGACTGTGCTGCAGCTGCAGGCTGCTGGGCACCGGCGAGTGGGTGCCCAGCGAGATGTCCGAGTCGGAGCTGTCCGAGGGCGTCGGCGAGGCCGCTCCGTCCGCCCGCCGGCTGCGACAGCCCATCCCCGAGTTGTTCTGGCTGTGCTGGATGCTGGAAAAATGGAAAGGAAAGAGGATATGTTAGTTTGTGAATGATAATTAAACAAAACATATTTTTAAGCTTTAAAATACCCAGTTTTCAATTGATAATAATTGATAATAGCGTCGCCGTGCAAAATTTAAATGTTTTGCAGGGAAAAAAACTGATGGTGTTTGGACAGACATACATTCATTAAATGAGAATGCAGAAGCCATTCTTAAAATATACGAAGTTTCCAAATCTTTAATTCAATGTAAGTAAGTTGTTGCCAAATTAAACATTGGGGAAATATCAAGTAAATATGAATCAAAGAATTAAAAGAAATCTTAAACATACATTTTTCACGAGTAATACAAATTATAAGCGAAAAACATATTTAAACTATTTTCATCAGATCAACGTTTACGTTTTTAAGTTCAAGAATTAACATTTTCGCATGCTTTTTACACGTCGCTACATAAAATAGCTAAGAAAAGTATTTTTGTTTACTGTATTGAGCCCTTCTCTTTATCGGATAAAGATTTTTCACTCCAAATACAAGCCGTAACGGATCGAAATGCTGATGGAATTTAAGAGTTCTCAAGACTTTTCCCGTCTTCACATTCACTTTACAGCTTCATGGCGATTTTCCGCCCTGCCAGATGAAGACATCAAGGCATCGGAATAGGCATCGGAATCGGCGTCGGCATCGTTAATTAGTCGATGCTGGACAGTTGCAGTGGCTGCGGCTAAACGCCCATTAAGGCGGCCCATTTGTGGCTGCCCCTTGGCGGCATGGGGTCAAAAGGAGGAGGGGGTAAGGGGATGGGGGAACGGGAAACGGGGAACGGCTCATAAATCTGACACAACTTTCACACATGCTTAAGATAAATCGTCTGTGGCCAAAACAAAAGACGCGCCATCTGACCACTGGATGACTTGATTAGCCGCCATGGATTTAACACCAGCAGCGCGAAGGAGACCTCTGCGTGGAATGAGGGCGCAGGAGGGCGAAGGAGCATTCTCATATACATCATCATTTGCCATCACCCCACGACTCCTGCAATGTCATAATTATCGGTTAGGATTCGCTCAACTTGCTGCAATTTGTTCCCCCTTCTGACTGCCCCCCCTTCCCCGAGTAGAGATCCTGGAGCGGCTCGTGTTGTGTGATTAATGGTGCTCCACCAGCACAGTGGACGCGGGAGCAGGGACACCAAAGACACCAGAGACACCACCAGCTCGGCACAGTTGGAGCTGCGAAATGTATCTGCGGCTACCTTGCTGGGCCCTTTGTCTTTCGCCTGCGAGAGGGAGCACACTAAATCGTTTAGCCGCCTAATGTGCCAACTTGATGGATCACTCACACAGCCTGATGAATTGTTAGCCAAGCGATCGGGGACTGCCCGCTGCTGGGATACTCCCGAAACGGGCCTTCCGATTAGAAAGGTTTTTCGGCTCATTTTTTTTGATTATCGCTTATTGGATTTGGGTAATTGGAACCAAACTATGGGAAACTAAACACACTATCTGAGTGTGATGGGTCGATACAGTGAAACTTTGTCCGGCAGCTCATAAGTATTAAAAAAAAAGAAAAACTTTACGATCGGTTGTCGTAGCTTTTTGTAAAGATATCCTCGAAACATAACCTTGCGATTAGAGTAATGGATATAGGTGGTTAAAACGTTCCAGATAAACTACGACCGATCATCGCTTGAAAATCGTTTGAAAGAGATTTTGGGGCAAATGCGTTACCACATCGAAAAAAAAGTTGTAGTATTTACTTGGTAATAAAATCACACTCAACGAATTTAATATTTATTACTCAATAATATTTTAAATGTTTTGCTGGGCTGAATTTTTGTTTGTTTAATTTTTTAAGAATGCAAAAACGTTGTTAGATCGCTGAATTACGCTTGACATGATAGCCAAGTCATAAAATATCCCTAAAAAAGTCCTTTTGGATATTGAATTACATTCTTTGAACTTTTTGACTACATTGCTGACTGGAGTAAAACTAAAGGCCTCAGCACTGTGCCAGTGAAAAAAAATATATAGCTAAGAATCATTTGCTAATATCTCTATTTTTGATTTTCCAAGTGTGCTACCAAAATAATACTACCGAATTTGAGTCAGGTAATATGTACTTCCCAGAAAGGTTTAAACTGATTATAGAACGAAGCAATCTGAGTGCGGTGGGTCGACATGGGTCGAAACTTTTACCATTGGCAGTAGCAGGGATAAGCAATCTTTTGGCGCTGAATCCTGTGCTGGTGCTGAAAGTCCATGTGATAGCTTCTGTTGGCCGGATTTTTGGCACGGGCGAGTGCGAGTCAAGGCCATTTTCACGCACGACTGGAGCGACTTGGCACGCTCGGCTTGAGCCCAGAAATCGAAAACTTGGATGCACGAATATGATATACATTTTCCACACAATTGACTTGGCAGCGAGAGGTTTACGCCGAAGTATAGTTAAAGGACAAGGATAAGGGCAAAGGGTTTACTGAAATCGGATACCCTGTGGCACCTAAACCAAACCTAACCGAAGTGACACGTATGTAATTACCCGCCTGGACATGGCCAGCCAAAAGGGCTGGCTGTGCGGAGTAACCCGAGATGCATTGAAATGTTGCTTAATCGGCTCATGTCAGAAGATGGGGATTCCAACTCGAATCGAAACGAAACGAATTGAAACGAATCGAGTCGAATCGCAGGGAATCGCAGCGAATCGAACTGAGTCGAAAGCGAACTGAAACCCATTCAGGCTGCAAAGAATGCCAAGGCGGTAACACGATCCGCTAGACCAACGAAAGATGCCCGCCTTAAAGATGGCTTAAAGACCGAAAAATCAGCTAGATGGGGAAATCAATGAACCTGCAGGTAATATAGAGTCAATAGCGCTACAAAATCAGCCGGAAAATTGCAGTGCTCTGTCTCTCTCTCTTTTGGAATATTCTCAATAATTGTGTCAACTCAAATTGAATGCCGTAAATTGTGTAAATATTTGGACAGGCGTGAGCAGTTAGCAGCGGTAGCGGTAGCGGCAGCAGTAAGAGCAGTCCGCCGTCCCAAGGGTTCGGGCCCCTAAATGCAATCAACATTTATTTTATATTTATTCCTTTTCTCCGGCCTGAGAGATCTGTTGACAAACGGGATTTAAATTTGCTCGCATTTGAATATTTCCAACCCTTGGGGCGGAATGCTCTGTTCCGCCGCCTGTCCGCTTATTTGCCGAGCCTCTTTCACTTGTCAATTGAACAAAGGCCACATCCGGTGCTTCGGCCTGTGCTTCGGCCATCCAGCAATCCAATCCATCCAGCAATCCAATCCATCCAACCATCCAACAGCCAGCCGTCGATGAAGAGTCATCCGACTGCCGATGATGATGACTCGAACCTGACTTCTTATTAATTTCTTTAATACACTTTCTATGCGGCATTGAAGTGTCCGACATTGAAGCTTCACATCCATTCAGTTCTTTCTTTGAGTTCAGATACACTTACACCGAAAAAAAATGATACTATGCACTTGAATATCACTCAAAAGTTTGATAACCAAGCTTTAGTTTTTATAGAGTTTTTAGGAACATTTTAGTTTTAAATCTTCAGGGTGTTATAATAAATGCAATATTTTTTCACTTCAAGGCTAACGAAATTAACTTTAGCTTTTTCCCTTGAAAGTAAATAGAAACTTATGAAAAACATTTCGAAAATAATTTGATGGCTTTGTCTTTTTGATTTTTTTTAATGAGAAATTCCTTTGGAACTATGTAGATGTCTTTTTAAAACTACTTTTTGAAAGTTAAGTATGTTGGATCAGGAAAAAACTTATTTCTTTGTTTCTGGTACACCCACAATTATTGTTTTAAAGTCAATTAACGATCACCTAATTTTTTTCTGTGTGTAACTCCAGCTTCTGCCCCCATTGGAGAGCTGGTTGTATATTTTTCTCACAAGCCACCGAAAACGGTAGTTGGTGTTGTGCAAACATCGTCGAGTGGTCCGGGCTCAGCTCCCTCGGATCGCATGGGTATGGTCATGGGCATGGGTATGGGTACTTATGGGGCTCGAGTGCCCTGTCCGAGCGCTCGGACAAGTGGGCCCCCGACTCGGATATTGACAATGGCCAGGGGGGATGGTTGAATGTTCGGTTGGGAATGGGGATGGGGATGGGAATTACTGTTTCTGCATCTTCCTTTCTTCATTAGAATTCGAGAGTGGCGAACGAGAGGCTGGGAATCGATGGGCAAAACCTCTTCAAATTTAGTCCCTGGTCATGGGCTTGTATCTCTATACATATATTCCTGTCCCCAAGTGCGTGTTTGTTGATTTGATTGATAATTGACATTTACAACATATTTGCGGGGCCCTCAACATTATTACACTTCACTCGCAAGCCCAAAAAGTTCGTTGATTCGATTTCTGGTGGCCCATTTCGTGTTCTGGTTCCCTGACAAATCACCCGACGCCCACTGTGCCCCTAATTTGGCCATCGCTTCTGCTCGAGATGGATGGCTGCTGGGATGTGGGCGAATCTCATCTCATCTCATTTCATCTCCATCTTCAGTGGCTGTCCACGAGCCACGCATTTCGCTTGGCGGGTAATTCACGCAATAAAACCATCGGCGCGAGGCGGATTCAGTGGATTCAGTGGATCCAGTAGATTCATCTGATTCGGGGGCTCCGTTTGGCCAAGAGTTTCGTATCGCTGTCGTGCATCGTCGAGTGGCAATTGTAATTGATCAAAATCAAGTCTCGAGCCGGGGTTTCGGCTTAATGAATTTGCACAATAGAAGCTTCTGCGTCAAGCAGTCTTGCTTTTCTCGAATGATTTGTGAAATGTTTTGTGACTCACGAGAAGTAGAAAATTATAAGATTTTCTCTTGTATCTTTTATCCATTTGGCTACTGTCTTAAAAATATTTGGAATTTTTGTGATTTATTAAATAATAAGTTGCTAAATTAAATACGAAGTTTCTATAAAATCCATTGCTTTTAATAACAACTAAGATTGGGACTGTGTTTCAAATTATAAAAATATTTGGGGAAGTACTCAATTGAAGTACTTTGAAAGACATTTGTTAGAGTAAAATATCATTGCTAAGATACCTTTTCTGAACATTTCGAAGCGGCTTTAAATCGTAATAACCGAATTAACATTAAAGATATAGCAATGCTAGATTAATTACGTTCCCATCCGCTCCTCAATGGGCTTTGCATGCCTCGAGGGTTTCGCTGAATCAGACAAATGGTGATGACTGGGGCATCTGCAAGATACGGCAGCCCATTCATATGCCTCCTCAGAATTCCTGTATAATGTGCGGCAATCTTGATTTTGAATATCTTGCAACTTGCAGTTGCAACTGCAACTGCAACTGCATCTGCACTCCACTTGCAATAGCCACTTGGCGGTTGGAGGCATCAGAGCATGACAAGCTCGCAGCGCCAAGTTTCCGCCGTAACGACTGATGTCGAGTTGAGCTGACTCGAGTCGATCAATCTCCGATGTCTTAATTACTCAATTCGGGAGCGGGCAACGCGCCGCTGCCTTTCTCTGCCGCAGCCTTTCTAATAGAGTGGATTGGAGCTGTGTATTTGATTGATTTACCATCTCGGCCGGGGCCACATTGCGGCCGTTTGACATCGCGGCTCCTTCTGCCTTCACGAGCTCGTTTCCCAGCACCAGCTGCCTTTTTTAATGCCCTTCCTTGAGGTGCTTCTATTCTGACCAGGAGTTTGCAAGGCCTCAAAGGAGATTTTTATAAAAAAAATCTAGTTTTACTTCGATCTATAAGTTTTCTGGATGAAACATTGCGCGGATCGTCCTTGTGTTAAAAATTAACGATTGATGGATTATCAACAGAAAAGAATGGATCATCGTTTTGTTGAAAAACATACAAGTCCCTTTTTTGAAAACACAAATACAATTTTCCGAAGATTTGTTTTTTGTCCTATTGGTTAAGTTTAAAGAAGTTTTTAATCTGAAAATTCATATCTAGCTTAAAACCAACTTAAGGTCACTAAATGTAAACTAATTGTTTTCTATGGCAGTCCCATTTCTTAAGCACTTATGTATGAATTTTAATATTAAAATAATATAAAGTATTTCGAGTCTAATCAAAGCCACCAATTTAATATAACTTCAATATTTAGGCTTTGATCTAGTTTTGTATATACACACAGATATGTGTTGGATTTCCTTAAAATCCCACTAGCAGAACCCCTTGCTTTATAAGGGTATTCTAAGCTTCGATCTGCAAACTTAGCCCTCCGTTGTTTTTGGTTTGTGAGACATGTCCGCCTGTCGCTCTCCGTTCGCACAAGTGCAGTAGCAAAAATGTTAACAATTTTTCAGCGCACAATGCTTGAACAGTCAGCGCCTGTTGGGGTCTGGTTTTGGTCGTCGGTTAGAATGGTCTTATGCCCCCCTCAGCCCCCTCTGGGCACCCCCCTACGTACGCCGCCCCTGACTGCCGCCTGGCGCTGTCGAAGTTGTCTGGCCGTCGCATATGAACGGCTTTTAATTTCATATTTTTTATATGGGCACAGACACAGAGACGAACTCGTGTTTTGTACCGCCAGTGCGCCTTTTTGTCTCATCTCTGGGGGCTTTTGCCGACGCTGCTTAATAACACGATGACTACACGAAACCTCGAAAAACTCGAATTCGAGCTGGGATCCGCGGATCGAGTGCGAATGGAGTTGTAATGGCCGCGTATCCGTGGCTGCTGCTGCTGCTGCTGCTGCTTTACAAGCGAAATAATCGCCATCATTTTAACTAATGACCCGTTCGCATCTGGTTTTTCATTTTTCATTTTCTTGATTTTTTTTTATTTTATAAATTTTATTTGTAGTTTACTTGTGTTTTTTTTTTTTGTTTTGAGCATTGGTTGGCGCTTTGTGCAGATTCATTCAATTTGAGACGGGGCCGCAGCAGCAGCTCCTAACTTAATAAACACGGGCCTTTTGGATGAGATGTCTCGGTTTGCCAGGTTTCCGAGGAATGCCAAATGTTGTCTCGATTTCTTTTACTTTTCCTTGTCCTTTTTTATCTCTCTTGCTTTTTTTGTGAGCAGGTAGAACTTGAAATATTTGCGCATCTGCAGGAGCAGGCAAACACTTGAGTGGACTACGATTTCGATGCCAGAACTGCGACTGCGGATTTCTTGCAGTGTCATTCCACTTAACTTGCCTTCTTTCGGTTCGAGCGGATCTTCTTCATTTCAACTTCGCGCGAATTGGTCGAGTTTTAACTTCTCCTGGTAATATTTTGCAAGCGGTTGCACCTTTCCAGCTGAAGCATGAGCTGCGTTTACACTGTCATCATCAACATTATCATCATCAAGATCATCATGATCGTTTGTTCGTTCAATCGTTGCTTGTCTCCTTCATCGGTTTTAGCCTGGCCAAGACCCAAGACCCATCGCCATCGTCATCGTCGGCGGTCAGTTTAATGTGGCCAAAAAGCGACGACCGCAACAAACAGCAGAAATCGAGAACGCTTCACTGGGTGCCGCCACCGCTGCCGCAGATCGGCACGGATCAATGAAATGGAAACGCTCCTGTGTGATCCCCCTCCTCCCTTCCTCCCCCCTCGACATACCCACACCAAAGCCACCCCCAAATGGCTGCTCCCACTGCTCTGGAGGATGGTATCGGCTTACACAGACCCGATCGAGTTACCAACCAAGTTTACCAACTCTTCTAGACCCGTCTCCAACTCTAATGGCTAATTGAGGCGGTCGCCAACTTACCGATTCTTGGCCGCAGCAGCCCGATCCCGCTGGCGTCGGTTCTTGAACCAGTTGCCCACTTGCGTGGGATTCAGGCCGGTGGCCTTGGCCAGCTCCCGCTTCTTGGTGGGATTCGGATAGGGATCCTGTAGGTACCATTCGCGCAGTAGGCTCCGCGTGCGCTCCTTGAAGCAGTGCGTCTTCTGCTCGCCATCCCAGATCGTCGGCGGCAGTGGGAACTTCTTTCGCACCCGATACTTGTCCACGGGGCCTGTAAAATGGTGATTACTTGTAATTTAAAGTAATTGTACTTTCTTTAAAAAGTTTAATTTAAATAAGTTAACCCGAGTCATTAAATTGATTGTGTCAAAATCTTAGGAATTTTATTTATAAATTTCAATTAAGCTATTAAGTTTCTCAAAAACCTCAAAGAAAGGCTAAGCATTGGATTGTCTTTAAGACCTATCGGATAAGTTTTAAAGAAAATGTTATAAATGGTTTTAAATTTATGTAAATCCCAATTAAACGCTGTTGATTACCTCCATACGCTACTTTTGAAGCACATACTATAAAAGAACTGGTTATAAAAACCATAAAATAAAAATAACAAGTTTATTTAAAACCTTTGAATAATACGTATTCGACCTGTTTACACGTGTCGGCACTGGAAACTATTAAAATGTATGTGATTTTAAATATATTTAAAAAATTATTGTGTCAGGTACTTTACACTTAGCCCAAAACGTTTTATGATACTACCCTATCCATTAAGAAAACAAGTTCTGACAATTTAAAATTATTGTGTAAATATATTTTGGTTTAGTGTCGGCAGTGGAAACTATTAAAACGTATGGGATAGAAGAATATTAAAACATTTTTGTTTAAGGTATTTTAAACTTAGCTCAAAACGTTTTTCTTTTAAGAAATTGAGTTCTGACAATTTAAAATTGTTTTGTGAATATGTTTTGGTTTAGACTTAGATCAAAATGTTTTATGAAGAAATTGAGCTTTGACAATTTCAAATAATTGTGTAAATATATTTTGGTTTAGTGTCATGTAATCCATATCGATAATGTGAACTATCTGCGGTGGCTTTTAACCGGAAAAAAAATCCCAAGTTATTGATTTGTGACGGGCCCTACTAAAAATTGAGTGGCTCCCTTTTAGGATATTTTGTTATTGTTATATGTAGGCTATAGCTTTACTTACCCAGTGATCGACCGCGCAGCTTTTCGGCCTCAATGTAGTGGGCCTCCAGCCACATGGCCTGCAGTTTGCCGTAGGACGCCTTAGTAAACTTATGATTCTCTATTATTGCATAAAGTTCCCTGAAAAAAGAGAGCCAGATCGAGGTGGTCCGATGTGAGTATCCGATGTCGTGCTTAAAGTTAATGTCGGAAAATTTGGCGTGCTGATTTCAACCCCATTAACCCTCTGGGATTTGCTGGTGTCCCGCTGGGAAAGCCAACCCCCCCCCCCCCCCCAATTCATCCACCCATTCTTACACCCCTCGCTCGACGGGCGTTCTAAGCCAGCCATATGTATTTTGAAACAATTTCATAAGCATTTATTGTCGTCACTGGCGCTGACAGCTCGCTTGAGTACGTCAAATGATTTTAATTGGAAGTCGTTTATTTACCAAGTCAAAGCAATCAAATCACTTGCATCGGCAGATCCGTATATGCATGTTCAGGCCATATACGTACATATACGAGTCTGGACATTGATTGATTGTACTCGAATTACATAGCCATTCGAGTTGCAGTCAGCTTTATGTGATGTGACACAGATGAGATGCAAAAACCTGATGCAACCGTTTATAGTTGTGATTGCTCGAACCGATCGGATAATTGTCGATATCGATTGCCGGGGACCTGTTAGCCCACATCAATTTCAAGCAAGCTAAATGACTGGCTTGTCTAGCCGAAGATCACAAGGCTAAGTTTTACCCCTTGTCACCCCCCAAAAAAAGCTAATCTTTCGCCATCCTTTTGTGAGGGCTGAGGGCTGACGGCTTATTGCGAAATTCGCAAACGAATGAATTGTTTCCGGTTGTCTTAGAAGCTCAAGTGTAACGTGAGAATATATATATTCTGCCGTGGCGACGGAAGCCGAAGCCCCGATCCTGACGTGGAACCTATTGTTCGGTCGGTGTTTTATTAATCAAGACTGCTCCACTTGGCTTTGGGTAGCAGCGAGTTCTTTAATTAGTAAATTAATTCCTTTGTTTATTAATTTAGCGGCTCATTGTGCCCTCATTAAGCTGTCGCTGTGCAAAACTATCGAATGACGACCGAGATGAAGCGTTTTGTCGGGGTTAATCAGGAGTTTGTTAGTCTGCGATCCTGACATTCGAGCCGGGGGTCTTTCCGTCTTTCCGTCTGTCTTGTCTGTCTATGTGTCCGCGCGAATGAGAAGGAATCGAGGAATCCTACCTGAAGTTGCCCACATGGTAGGCGACCACTGCGCGGGCCCGGAGCACCGCCTCGCAGTTGAGGATCTCGTGCATGTTGGGCAGGGCCACCGGCAGGCTCCACAGGAAGCGGGCCAAGCGTTCGATGTCGCCGGAGTCCTCGAGCGTCTTGCACACGATCTCCACCTGGGCGGCGGAGAAGGCCAGCGTGGGCACGGCCAGGATGGGGCTGGGTGCTATAATCTGGTGGTGCGTGGGCGAGAAGCTCTCTGAGGGCGGGTGTTTGCCCTCCGTCGGTCCAACGGCCATTTTATTCGTTGAATCCACTGTGAACAAATTGGCATACTATTCTCCACCGAAACGAAGCAATCTTGCTGGGCACTACACTGGTTTTTTAGTCACTAATTCAATTCCTTGGCTCTGTTTTTTTTTTTTATTCCCCTCTGTTGTTGTTGTTGTTGTTGTTTTTATTGATCACTAGCACTTGGGTATTCTCGCGATTCGATATGGATTGCGGGTGAGCACTTTGCACGCGCGATCGATGGCATCTGGCCGCCTGGATGAGTGAGGTGGCCACCGGTCTGACTGGCGTACGAATCCAAATGATTGCCAATGAGCCAGCTCATGAATGCGATACCCGTGCCCGGTCCACGAACGGAGCGCAACTGCTGCTCCACATTGAAGCGAATAAGAGGGGGGCCTGGGCGCTGGGCCTGTGCTTGGGCTTGAGCTATAGCTATAGCTATAGCTATGGATATAACCGATGCGATGCGGTGCGATACGATACGATACGATCCAGCGAGCGAGAGAGCGACTAACCAACCAAACGACCAAGCGAGCGCGCAAAAAATACGTCAAATAATGGTCTTGTAACTGAGCTGCCCACTAGGCGACGGGAACGGCACAGAAGCTATAGAAGCTATGCTATGGAGCTATAGAGCTACGTATATCGGCAGAGGTAGCAGCAGCGGCAGTAGCGGCAGTAGCAGCACAACAATGACGCGCCACAGATACAGATACTCTGGCAGGCCGCTTCACTATGCTACCGCCTGCCAGCTGCAGACACACAAACACAGATACAGACACAGATACAGATACAGCTAAAGATACAGATACAGATACAGATACAGCTGCAGCAGACTCGGCTACAGATACAGATACAAATACGGGCAGACACAGATACGGCCAAAGATATGGAAACAGAAACGAGTTGGCACCAATACCAGGCCACAACCAGTTTGCCGCACACACAGATACGCGAACAGATGCGGATACGGATACTGCCGAGCCAAAGCACCACCACACCATGGTGGTTTCTCTACGGGGTGGGCGTGGTTCGTTCGTCGTGCTCGCAGCCCCTATGGGCGTCTCCCTCTGGCACACGTCTTTGCCGGCGGGCTACTCGCACTGCCATCTCTTTTCCGCCACTGCGGTGGTGGCATCGCCTTCATGGGTCTCGTTTAAATGAATCGTACATAAGAGCCACACGCACACACGCTCGCGGCAACTAATACAGTTGCAGTTTCAGGACAACAACGGGCCGTACAATAGGGGTTACCAATTGGGGAGGGAGTGGTAGGGCACCAAAGAGGATGAGGGGCAGGAAGGGCAGCTCAGATATTGATAAAGAAATCAAATAAAACAACCCAGCACAGCTCGTCAGGCACCCGTGCAGCCGCACAGTGGGCTAGGATAGGGCGGATTATGTTTATTTTCCATATCAAATTAGATGGGATTTATTTTCAGAGGCAATTTTGTCAAGTCATGTTTTATTGAGGAAAAAAAAAAACTGATATCTTAGTTACCAATTTTTGTAAAAGCTATTCAGTTTTTAATAATTATCTCATTTTTTAACCGAATTGATTTTAAATTTTTGTGTTATCATATTCATATTTACATAGATATTTGAATAAATTACAAAAAACGAGTTAAGTGAATCGTTATCAATTTGAATCAACAAACGCCATTCTATTGATTTAGGTCTAAAACATGTGATCATTACGAACATTAAAATTACAATAAATAAATTTAACATTTAAATACAATTTTGATAAAATTAAAATTAAATTTATTTATAAGTCAGGTAATTATTAAAATGCTTAAAAAACACAATGTGGTAAGATATTTGGCTGAATAAAAAAAACCAATAAAAAACAAAACCAAAAATAAAGGTGTAGTCAGGGTAATTGGGTACCCCTTTCCATCTAGTTCGCGTCAGAGTAACTGAAGCATATTGTGTAAGTGTAGCAAAATGTTTGACACCATGTGGTCTGGCAACCTCTACTGCCGCCCCGTCCCTCCACACCTTCTCTCCTGACTTTTTCCCTCAACGGCCCCTACTCCTGCCTTCTGTAAGCCATCTTATCCCTCCAACCCTCTTCCCTTAAGATCCATATATATATATATATATATATATACATATAAACATATAACCGAAGAGAAAATCACGTTTTCATTTTGGCAAGAAAGGGAACTTTTGATTATGACCGCCGAATAAGGGAAAATATTCACGAGCAAAAGTTTTTATTGTGGCGCTGTCAGTGGTGTGGGTTTTAGCAATGGTGTGGCTGTCGGTTTTTGGTGCTTCATCATTCTCCTGGTTTGACAGGGGCCGGAAATACCCAGGGGGGGGCAGGGGTGGGGTGTAATGGCGGGCAGCGGGGGCAAAGAACACGCTAATGTATCGTTCGCGCCTTTGTCCGGAGTGTTAACAGATTAGTTGTTTACATGCCACAAGTAAATGAGTTTTCAAAAAGTGTTGCCGCCGGGCAGGGGTCGCCCCCTCACACCCTCTCCTTGTCCCATCTGCCACCCTCTACCACCCACTCCTACTTTTACCTATACAACCAATGTAAAAGTACATATATGCATGTACAGCGTACACATACAAGTACACGACCATCGCCATTGCTGCCTGACTCTCTGTCTCTTTCCATCCCCCTGACAGCCCTGCCCCCCACCACCACCCATCCCCCCACAGCCCCCTTCCTCCACTTGTTAAATCTGAACGATGACTTTTTGAGTAGTTGGTTGAGCATTTTCGACAATTGCATTACGTGAGCGACAAACGCTGCGCGCGCGTGTGTGTGTGGGTGTGTGTGTGTGTGCGTGCGGGCATCAGGCACATAGATACAGATACATTTACTACGAGATACAGACCGAACGGGCTGATAGCACACGCATTGCGCCAGCTCCCACTCAGCCACATTATGTGCTGCCACCGCCGAAGTCCCTGTGTCCCTGAGTCCTCTGAATACGCTCATTATGGTATCGATCACCTTTCATGCGCCACAATTGAGGATGGAGTAAGAGATACAATCGAATCATGGCCACACCGCTGCAGATACAAGCTGAAATGCAAATGTAATACTGTTAAAGCCGCGAGGCATTCGTTTCGAGCAGAGACACTGAGTTCAAAGAAAAGAAATGCGAAGGATTACAGCTGTCTACGATATAATAAAGGGGAATAAATATATATAGCAGCTGTCACAAACAAATATAAAAATAATTATAAAATTTGATAAATAAAATTAAAACCAAAATTATAAAATAGTTAAGAATTAAATAAAAAAAAAAAAAAAACAAGAAAGGAAGCAAACTTCGGCAAGCTCAAGTTGTCATACCCTGGAAGCTATTGCAAATATTAAATATTCTTCAAAACATCTAAATTTTGATTTTTATGCGTTTATTATTTAATACATCGAAGCTATGATGATTTTCAACTTAATTATTCGATCGTTCCTATGGCAGCTATATGATATCGTTTTCCGATTTGAATAAAATTAAAAGCGTAATTCTAAACTATCAAACTATTTCTATGTCCATTACAAGTTTTTAAAAAAATAAAAAAAATTAAAAAGTTACATTTTTTTTTATTGTTCTAATGGGAGCTTGATGCTATAGTCGTCCGATCCGGCTCGATCCGACTTATATACTACCTGCAATAGAAAGACAACTTTTGAGAAAGTTTCATGCAGATAGCGTTAAAACTGAGAGACTAGACAGACATGGCTAGATATATATATATATGTATAAAAACAAGCAATAATTATATTTATGGGAGCTATATGGTATAGTCGACCGATCTGGCCCGTTTCCAATTATACGTAAATTTATTACAAAAAATATAGATTGAAATCAATTTTTTTGTTCATATGTATGGATGGAGTGCTTTAGCACCCAAAAAAAATGTTAGAAAGGGAATTGAATGTTTAGTTTTTACAGTTTGAAGATCAACTAGTTAAACAAACATCAGTGACTCACTGTACATCAGCTGTTCTATCCTGGCTGCCCAACTCGCTTTTTTAGCTTAATGAACATCAAAAAGCAATCGCAGTCGCATTTGAATTGCCTAACGAACCGTGGACTTTCGTTTGGGGCATACTCGTTCTCGAAGTACACCGTATAATATCATATTGTTGACAATTGCGCTTGCGGTGCTAATCAAAATATCCAACTCCGAGTAGATGTCGAACTTCCCCCGTGGTGAGTGACTCCGGCTAACTGTGTCACTGGCTCAATCAAATCATACGCCCAGTGGTCCATTAAATGACAAAATTTGTGCTTCAAGGCGGCCGGGCTCACCTCACCCCTTTTTATGGCGAGGATAGCGCTGTTATGAGCTGTGTAATTAGGCCAAATACGCATACCGTTAGGGCCGGCTCGAATTCGTTTTGCGAAAACAATTAAAAGGCAATTAAAAGCCATTTTTGATGCTCGCTTGGCCAGGCTTTAAAGGCTTTTCCACTCGCCACACAAAAGGCAACCGCAAACAACAAAGGGACCACCGCACTTGGCTGGCTTTCGTTGGGGAGCCCGCGGCCAGAAAGTAAATCTCTATTATTGCAGTCTAGTGTGCCCTGGCTACATATGGTGGGGTTATTGCCGTCTTCCCCAAAAATATGTAATTTAGATGTACTCGTTTTTTTTTAGTTTCGGGTTTTCCACCCTCGGGCGCAAGCAAGTTTGGTTGCCCTTTGTCTGCTTCTCAATTTGTTTAAGATAATTTAATCTGATTCCATGTACCTGAATATTTATATTCATATGCCTGACAGTGGGGACGACGAGGGTTGTTGTGTGGAATATTCAAAGGACATTAAGCGAAAATAACACCTCGATGTCAATCATGTTTTATTGTATTTCATTTTTTATAGACGTTCCCAAGGTGTCGTTTATTTTTCGCCATAACTGACCCAAGCGTATCCCACAAGGAATAATATATATTGTAATACTATTACGAGGACCCCACAAGGGGTCCTCAAAAAAGGGACCCAAATTCAATTTAACCGCTTTCCTTTTGTGACTTTTGGCTAAGAGTTCGTTAACCCAACCCGAAGTTTATGAAATATTTGGGAAAAATACCAAGCACAGGAATAACAACAAACTGGGTAATTAAAAGGTTTTGTCGCTGAAAATATTTAATATTTTAATTTATACGAAATTCAATAAATCGAGAAATGAAATAAAAGAGCAGAAATCGCTGGCTCAGTGATTGAAAACGAAGACGAAATAACTTTATAAGCAAGTGGCGACCGACGGGGGAAGGGGTGCGGACGTCGCATCGATGATGAAAGATCGGCGCTGTGGCAAGGTATTCGTTTAATTTACATCGTTCTTGTTGCTCTGCTCCAGCACCAGCACCAGCTCCAGCTCCTGATCCTGTTCCTGCAGACGCGCCGGCGTTTAGAGTTGAGTTTTTCGGGGAGCCTAGAGGAGTCCCAAGTCCCAGTCAAAGTAAAAGTCCCAGTCACATATTTAGTACCCCTATTTGAAGATATCGGGGGTATATTGTATTTATTAAAGTTTTGGTACACCCAAACAAAAACGGAAAGTTTTTTTTTATAAGTGGTTCTTATAAATAAACTTCAGATATTAAAAAAACTGTGAGAAAACAAAACAATTATACAGAGGATATTTTTTATACATAAAAATAATGTTAATATCCCCTAAAGTTTTACAAAGGTTTTTGAAAGTTTCCTTGCATTACATATTTTTTGGTGAGAACTTGTTCATAGTTTTTTGTTTGTCATTTTATTTATTTGTATTTTATAAATTATAAGTTTACAAATTTTTCCCCCAAAAGAACCCCATGCAACCCTTTGTAGTAGACTGTACAGGGTAAGTCGATGTTCTAACACTCGACTATAACCCTCAAAGTCAGCTCGCTCCTGGTGCGACTGGACTGCATTCCATAGTCATAAGGCCGACGTCGGCTGCGGCGGCCCAAGAAATATCTTTGGGCATTAGGTTGCGCAGGAATGTCAGCGATTCGAGGCAAATGTATTGAGCTGCATTTAATAATTATGATGGGGACGTGGTCGCAGAACCCAACCGAACTTTGTGACTTTACTTTTCGGCTGTTCTGTTCTGTTCCGCCTAATGGATATGTCAAGCGGCGACGACGACGGCGACTTCGACGGTGACTGGCGAGCGGCTCAGTGTCATCTGCTCGCCCATCGGAATCGGAATCAGGAGCTTGAGCTGGAGCTTGAGCAGGAGGACTTGGACGCGGCTACTGTTTGGCCATCACTGCGCATATTAATCAACGCACCGCTCAGGTGAGCAGCGCAGACTGACGAGGACGAGGAACCGGCAGAAGAACGAGCATCCTCCTCATCATCGTCATTCCCATCGTCATCCCATCGTCAAGTGATACGCGGCACGGAACATGCGTGAAATCTTCTGGCCAGAACAAGATTAAGCCAGGTCAGAGGCGGTACTGCAAGGGGCTAGTTCTCAATAAAGAATCAATATATTTAAATGTCAATATTTATATTAACATTTTTACAGGCATAAAAAAATAAAAATATTTAAAATATTTAAAAATAAGAAAAAGAAAACGGTAATAAACCATTCAATTACACTAAAATTATATGTTAAAGTCGGCTTTCTTTTAATATGGAAATTTATGCTTTCTTACAAGTTAAGGAACTCACAATTCTATATCTTATAAATTTTAAGCTGAACGAAAATAAATCTTTATAATAACTGACCCATAAGAATTGTAAATATTTATTAAGTTTTTAAAAGTTCTTTTTTAGCTATAGCTAATACAATATATTGTCCAAGACCTTTAAATGAATTAAAAATGTTTCTAAAACAAATATTCAATGTTCAATTATTTTAAATTGCTGCTTTCAAATAACAAAAGGGGTATCGATTTTAAGGAAAGGTCCCTCTTGCCAACGCCTTTGTTGGCCCTGCCTGTGTGTACCTGTGCATCTTGGCCTTTTTTGCGACAGTTTCAACAGTCGTGCCACTTCTGATATTGCCATTGCCACGCAAAAAGTGTGAAATTGTCGGACTACTGGAAGAGCAGCCACCAATTGGGACTTGGAGTACGACTCCAGATCGGACGGTTTGCCTGGTGGTTTAATTAAGTCATTAACACCAGGGTCTGTCAGCGGGGAACTCTGCCTACCCCCCTTTCTCTTGTCCTCTCACCACTCCTCAACCTCTTTCGCTCGTTGTCCTTGCGGACAATATCGAATTTGCCATATTTGGTCAAAATAATCGGACCCAAAATGGTCTGTGGAAGCGATACTGCTGACCATAAATATATAAATTATGCATGCGAGTTTCGGTTATGGGAGAAAATCAAAGATCGGGTTGCGGGGGCTTCATCAAACTGGTAGCACATTCATCAATGCGTTTGACATTTCGCTGCCATGAGAATCGGAATCGGGTTGTCTAGCAAGCGCTAAGTGGATAATTACTGCGATAGCTGCCTGCCAGCTCGGATTGTCTTAATCGGTGCTAAAAAGCATAATTATACCGTGCATACTCCAAGTAATCACCACTAATGATCGATGCTCTCGTTTTGCATGTGCCCGTCGATCGTTTGTGAAGAAAGACAAAAGAGTACAGTGAAATCTACGTTGGGGGCTTAACAAGCTACATAAATATGATTTGTAACTCAAAATTCTGTTATGACCAAATTAATTAATATTCTGCCTTATTAGCACCCCCATACATTAAATGTATTACTCATAATAAAGGATACCAAATTTTTTCTTTGAACTTTTTTAGCAATGTTGTACTCTGTAATAATAAAATTAATTGTTAGTCAAAAAATATATTGCACAACTATAAATATATCTTACTGAGACTGGTTTATAATTGCTTATAAGTGCCAACAATTTTTTTACATTTGGATGGAAACAAGCTTGAAAATAGTACAAGAAACTGATGGCTACTTGTTGAAAAAATAGTTAACGGAAACCGAGTCCATCTGAAATGTCATCCCAAGCGAGTTTTGACTGTACTTGGAAAAGAAGAGCACACAATTATAAACTATCTGTTGACGAGCTAGAGGTGGAGTGTCAATTAATGATCCCTTTCCTTCTCCTTCTCCTCTTTCCCCTCCTTCCTTGCTCTCGCACAAAGGAAACGTCAAACAGCGCGTCAAATGCGCAATGAGCTTAATTCGATGCGCCTGCGCACCACTTACCACTCACTCACTCTCTCCATCCCGTTCCCATGCGCACTGCTGCCATCTCGCTCCGTCAATTGCCGTTGATTGCCTTTGTTTCTCGGGTAATTCCCCATTTCCCATTCCCCGCCCATGGGGGACCAGAGATGGAGATAGCGGGTCTCTTGACTCTCTCGCTCCGCTAAATTGAACGGGAACGCTTTGTTGACATTGCCGTACTTTGTACCCCGTTTCGACGGGGAATTATAAATTGTCGAAACGCCCACCCAACGGAGCCGCCTTTGTCTTTTTTTGGCAAGAGGGAGCGATCACCTCGGTAATAGCCGAGGTCCATTGTTCTTGGCCACCCCGCTCATTAGGAGTGCTCTGCGGACGCGGCGTTGACTTGTGAATGGAATCGAAAATGGAACTGAACCAGCCACACGGCCGCTGCCGGGCTATTAATTAGATAAGTATCTTGAGGAATTGCCCATTTTCAAATAGTCGGCGAGCATTCGCGTAATTAGATTTGCTTTTCACAACATTTACGTTGGGCGCGGCCAACTCGAGTGGACGGCGTGGATTCAAGTTGCGTGGAGGTGGGCATTGCGGAGCCAAGTGTTGGCCAGGTCAAAACATATGGACAAGAGATGGTCGCGTGAGAATATTTTTAGATGTTAGAAGTTTAGCCATTTTAAACTTAAAACCCTTTTTTAATCCTCACTGTCATTGCATCAGTAAGCCTTGTTGACCAGAGGCAGCGTGGAGACTCTAAGCTTATTGACTGAAGTTGACTACAATATTTCTTTCTTAAATTAAAATTTTAGCTAACATTTTACACAATAATAAAGTACATTGAACCCCAACAATCACTTTGGTTTTTTAAATTGGCAAAATGTTTAGTATGGTAACTTAAGGAGTCATAATCGATCAAAAGCAAAAGTTAATTAAATTTTTAGCGTTAGGCATATAATTTTAGTTTAAATGGAACATTCTGTATCATTATGAATCTTTTATAATCAAATGACTTTTAAACTTCTACTTTAAAAATCCAGAAGCCAAGTTTTAAATACATTTTAAAACATAAACTTTCTATTTAAAGAACTTATTTTTTTAAGACAAAGATTTAAATAAAAATTGTAATTAACAAAATTGTGATCGAAAATTCTTAAAGATAACCCATTTACTACAACAACACTTTGAAAAAAAAGAAGATACCTGATTCCAACAGTATTAAAACACGGAATTAGAACAAACGTAATAAGTGTAACGATTAGCATTAGCCCACGAGCGATCACGCGGCCACCTCTAGTGCCCACGGGTCTGTGGCCCGTTGATTGCATTTGGCGGCAGCGACTCAACTAACTTGGGCGATTAATCATCGCCCGACCCGGGTCCGACTCTCAAGCCTCCAGTCTTGGGTCTTGAGCTGGAGTTCGGGCAGAGGCTACTGACCATGTGTAAATGCCGCCTTGCGGTTTGTCGCAATTTATGAGGTGATAATTATTCATCGCGAGCCGCAGAACTGTCATAATATTGTAATTAACATTGGGCCAGCAATGAAATTAAACGCATTTGATTGCATTTGCAGTTGTCGCCGCTGTGGCCAGAAACTTTCTCCCCGCCAGCCCGGGATTATGGCAATTGGATCCCCGGCTTTGCCCAGACCAAGTTGGTTTCCTTATTGACTCCAAGCCCAAAACGGAAATGAGCCAAAGCCACAGATGGAAAGGAGAGCGAGTCAATCGATCGATAACATCGTCCTGCTGAAAATAGGAAAAAAATGAAATTCGAAAACAAATCAAATTGCAAAGCCGTAAACTAATCACGAAGAAGGATGTGGGCAAAAGGCAGTGAAACGAGAGGAAACAGAGAAGTCCACTATCAAAGTCACAAAATCTATTTGCAACTCGAGATGAGGTATAAAATTCCTTGAGAGATTTGGTTGGGAATTGAAACAGAATCAGTTTTTTAAAGCAGCTGGTTTGGATTTTAAACTGTATTGAGAAAATACTCATTTCCAAGACTCTATGGAAATTTAGGTTGACATTCAAAATACGTTAAAAGATTGAAGAGGAAAGCTATAGTTTTAACACCAATCTTTTGCCATATGAATCTATTTCAACTATCAAAAAGTTTGAATATTATTAAATAAAAAAAAATATATATATAAAAATTATCAGATGAATTCAAAAATCTTCAGTAAGTTTTAAAGCTTTTTTACAGAATAATTAAAATTATAACGAATCATAATCTAATCTTCTACCAATTTGAACATTATATTCAAAAGTAAAAGACAGCATCTACGGCTAGGATCCTAACCAAACAGCTGCTCGAAATCGCGACCCAAGTCCCATCTTATATGTTTAACGAAATCTCTTTCCGTCACCTATTAATAAACTTGTGGATTATCATAATTAGCTTTGTTAATTCTCACAAATATGGTAACATAATTCCTTCCCGAAAAACTAACCCCTAACTAATATGAAAACGTGCAACTTACCCAGGCAGCTATGGACTATGTAAATTGACTCATCCGTTGTAGTCGGTGGGATCCGACTGGGTTTCAGATTATGCCAAATGCTGTAATTCGAACTCAAAATGGAACCAACCGCCTCCGAAGGGCAATTCACTCGCCACCTTATTTCTATTTTTTTCCTGATTTCTTCGCAGTGAATGGAATATATTGTATTGTATTGTGCTTTGTATGGCAGGCATGGCTCTGCTAATGGCATAATGTACCTTCCCCTTCCGCCTCACATTGCCCTACCCGAATTGGGCACAACAGTAACTGATTTTTTAATTTCATTATGGCGCACAATAGGCGATTCGCCTGTGACCCGTTGGGCAGGATCTGAATGGCAGGCTGGCAGGGATCTGGGCGGGAGGCAGGCAAATTGTTGCCATTTAATGTGGCTGGCCGGGCTGGCCGGGCTGCCATTGCATTGCCTTCGCAAGGGCGTGATCCTGCCCCCAGGAACATGCATATAATGTGCACAATTTCAATTTATTTGTATTGCAAAGTTTGAACTGGGCTCAGGACTCTGCTTCTGCTTCTGCATCTGATTCTGCTTCTGGGCAGGGCCTCTTGCGGAGTGTTACGCTAACACGGCTTTTGTGGCATTTCTGATTCTGTTGCCACTCGGGGTGGTTTCCTGCCCAAAGTGGGCGGTGGGTGGTGAGGAGTGGGAGTGGTTTCTAACGCCCCGGCGACGCCATTTCCAAAAGAAAATATTACAAATTCATTGGCCATAGACGTAGTTGGTTTTCTATGAAGGGGTATTCATCGTAAATCCAAATATTTTCTTATTGAATTAAATATTTTCGGTACCGATTTAGCCCCGAAGGGTGTTTTGTTTTTTTTTATTTTTAAAATAAAACAATGAAATCTACAATTTTCCTATTGGATAAACCAATTAAAAAAGTTATTAATAACACTAGTTTATTTTAAGTAAGTTTATATTTTGAAAAAAAATGTTACATTCCAATATTTTAATTAATTTACTTTTGGGTTTTTCTTTGGGTGTACCGATTAGAATATAAATTTAAAAATACTAAGGAATATTATTTTTGTTCAACTGGAACGTTTAATAATCAATCTAAAATACAAATTTGATCGCAAAAGCAAAAAAACAAGAACATTTACTTTGTAAAACGTGATAATGTTAGACACACATGTTAGTTTTAAATAATATTTTTATTATCAACAATTCCGCAGTGTTAAAATGCTTTTAAGCTTTTCTAACTAAAATCGTTTACAAATTTGAACTAAGAATACATTATGTTTTAAAATGGCTTTTATATTAATATGGAAATATTTATTTTTGCCACATTGAGATTTAGATATTGCTCATTAATTCATACACTTTCTGCCATTTGATTTCAATTGAATTCAATTTTAGCCTTTCGTCTTTTATACAAAAAGTTTGGGCTGGAAATGTTGTACTTCAGCTGAAGCCTGACTGTTGCGCAAAATGTGACCCCCTTGACAGCTGTTCTACTCCCTGGTACTCGCACTCGTACCCGCCGGTGCTCAACCCCCACCGCCGCCTCCTTTTCACAATTGCAATCAGCTCACGTACTTGATGTGCTACAAAATGACTTCCATGCCATGTAACTGGCTGCTCTACGGATGGGTCGAACAGATGGACCGGGATGACGCCCATTTGGGTTTCCTTTTGAATCGAGCTTGAAGTGGGAACTGGGAACTGGGTCCGTCCCTGCCCTCCACATGCTCTTCCCATTCCCATTCCCATTCCCATTAACATTCTCCTTTCCCTTACGAACTCGTACTCCCCGGTCCTCGGTGGCCAGTGAACATGTTGGAAATCACATAATGTGTCATTTAATAATCAAGCTCAATATTGACAGCGACACAGTACAACAATGCGATGTGGCAACGACTACAACAGGGGCAGGAGACAAAAAGTAGTACAACAATCCCGCCATTAGGCATAAATTCATTTGCGTTTGTCTGTATATTCTGTGTGTATATTCGAGTGTGCGGCCCAGCTGCCGCCATTGGCACAATTGCACATCCATCCATATCCATGGGCACTCTCCCCGCCTCATCCCATCTCATTTCATCTCACATCACAGCGTCTCATCCTCATCGCTCATCGCTCATCATCCCATGGCATCGGATTCGGATCTCAAGCGCTGTGTGTGAATCCCTGCGGCCGGCTCTTCCTGCTCGCTGCCTGGAAATGGAATAAAAAAGTTAAATAAACCTTAAATGAAAAATTCAACTCAATTGAATTCGTTAGCTGGAAATGTCGTTCCTCCTTGTTACTTCATCGTCATTCCCTGCCACATTCCCGGCGATGATGATGATGATGATGATCACCATCACCATCAGCATCATCGTCAATGCCCATCAATGTCATAGAGAGGACTGGACTTGCCATTGTTGGTCTTGTCACAGGCAATGTCCTTTGGGCCGGCCAAATCGTATCGGAAGGATGCCTTTTTGAAGAGAGCTTTAAACACGCTCGAATAGTTTCCGTTTGATAATCGAAATAGCTGGAAAGTTAGTACATATTTTTTATCTTTCCATTGGAAAGCTTAAAACCTTCCAATGTCTTGAAAATTAGTCTTTAAGATATACAAATTTTAATTTAATTTTTAAACAAAATAAATTTCAGTGCTAAACTTTAGGTGAAACTATTTGAATGTAATTTTTTAATCTGGGAGTCCATCAACACCAAAAAAAACCGATGGGTCGATTGAAGAAAATTTTGTCAAATTCTGTTTAAAAGCTATAGTCTTACATTTAATGCTTTAAAAATTTTGTATAAGCAAATATTTGTATTACACTCTATTAATTATATTAGTAAGCCACCAAATTGCTAATTTAAAATAAAATGTATAACCCATCAAACTAAAAATTAAAGCATCGTAATAAATGATTCTGTGCATGTATATAGAGGTTTATATTCAGGTTTAATAAATATATTAAAATACATTTTTAAACAAATATAAATACCTTTTGTGTTTCCAAGTGTTGAAACTAAAATTATTTTTTAAGTTAATCATAGTTTGATATAGTTTATATTGGATAAATAAAATGTGAGCTTAAAAGAATTACTAAATGTACATCTAAATTTATTTACGTGTTAGGAATTATTTAACAAAGGCAACATTAAAAAAAGTATATTTCATTGGGTGGATGATGGTCTTGAGTTCCAAGTGGGTAGGTGGTGTTGGCACCAGTGGTTTCCTCGCACAAAGGGATAATAAGATACTTTTTGAGTGCGGCGATGAGACGGGAGGCGAGGTTAGGGGTAGGGTAGAATGATGATCGTGGCGATGATGACGGCGATGATATGGCAGAAATGAGCGGGCCAGGCCAAAAGCCGAATGCCAATGCCAGCGGAAAAGAGCGGCTGTCAGCGCAACGCTGTATCTACGGCAACGGCTACCGTGTGCGGGGGCGACCGTCGGCCGTCGACGCCCGACAAATTGCCATTTACACCACTTGCCGAGACAGCAGTCGCAGCTGTGGGGCAAAGCAAACGAAACAAGTGGCACACCACACACACACACGTCCCCAGCCGCTGCTCACACAGATACTTTGTAAGAGTATTATATACATTTACTTCGGCCCGCCGTCATATGGTTGTCTCGCTTCCTCTACCATTGGGGCGTGTACGAGGTCTTGCCACGCCCCCTTTGCCAATGGCAGCCGCACGGGAAGGAGGGAGACAGGGAGAGTGCGATACATAGAATGTATCTCACAGATACTTTGACACTTTGTTGCAGCAACACTACAGCACAACAGCGCAGCAGCAGCAAAACGCGGCAGAAGTAGCAGCTTTGAGTAGCTGCCGTTGACGTATTTTGAATAAATTTTAATTGAATTCGCACAATGAAACTGTTTACTTAACCTGCCACTTTGCCAGATGAGCTTCATCTGAACGCCAATGCAAAGATACGGTTACATGGCTATATAGTATAGGTATAGTGGGTATAGTGAGTATCCAACGCCCCTCCGCCGCATATGTGTCGGTTGCGGTGGAGATGAGCGGGGGCGGGGGACTCTGTGTGCCATCGCACTCTTTGTTTTAATTACAGCTGCCGACGGATTCGGTTTGTTAGCTGCTGTTAAATCTGCAGGAAGCTAGTTCGAAATTTTCCGAATAGATACTCGTATAACCCAATTAGGCATCTACTCGTATGTGCCTCACAACAGCTGCTAATATTTATTAACAATAATGGTTTCTACTTAAAGTATTTATGAATGTTTATTTCTGGTGTAAGTAGAATTACGCCATTTAGTGACAAAGTAATTACATAATCATTTATTGATTTGCAGCCATTTTTAAAGGGTTGAGTGAGACAAATGGATGGATACAAAAATATTCCATATAAACAAGTAACGAAATATTTATTTGTCATAAAATACTTTTGAAATAACGTATGGTTAAGTAATATGATACAAAATTCTTGATGTATTGAATGTTTATGTTATTGAAATAAATGAAAACTATTTAAAATTATTTTTTGAATAAAATACGTTGCATAATTGTTTGACTCGAAATTGTTCTTTAATATGGCGTTCAATCAATTATGAGAATGAATAGGTAAGGCAGTAATATCTCCAATTTGACACCATTTACAGCATATTGAATACGCTTTCGCAGTTGAGTACTTAACGCTCTTACAATTCAGGAAAATACCGAAAAAAGTGTAAATAAGGAAACGTTAAGAGCAGCAGCTCCTTTGTGGGACCCTTGGCTTCCGGTTCACTCCGAATCACGTGTCAGGTAAATGTGGCGCACAACACTCCTTCATTAAGTTAATAACAGTTTTCCAAGTACAAAGTGAAATTGCGAAATTCCGCTTTACAATTTTTCAGCGACGCTTTCCCAACGCCACCCCATGCCCATGCCCATGCCCATACTCATACCCATACTCATACCCCACCACCGTCCGATTTTTGTGAGGCAACTGCAACTGTAACGCTGTAATTTGCCATCGCTTTGCCTTTTGATTCCTCAACGGTTTTGTTTGGTTTTGTATTACAGCCGTCGCCGTCCCCGTTCCCCCCTCTGGATTGTGTTTTACATCTTGATTATCTTCCGTTTGTTTATACAGGACTCACACTCGCACAGCTCGCACAGCTCGCACACTCCACCCCACCATTAGCCGAGCAGGCAAGTGAAACACAATTTCCATTCAAATCCATTCAAGGATAAGAAGTCAATCAGTCTTCAAAGTGTAAAGGATTTTGCACTTTGTCAAATTCAAAGTCCGACCTTATGCTTATGCTGATGCTAATGCGGATCCGGATGCGGATGCGGATGCGGATGCCACCCGCTCAGCCTTGTCTTGTCGGTGTCATAAGCCACAGGGCCGCAGAATCGCAATCGGTCTTGGCCCGCCTGGAACTTAATCCAGAGACTTGGCCTGAAACAACCCCAAGATGCTCGCCAGGCCAAAGGAATATCAAATTGAAACTTTGTACCTTGGCTGAAGGCGTCTTGCAGGCACGTGCCCGTGTGGCAGGCGAAAAGGATCCCAAACTGCTATGGGGAATGGGTTGAGCTGGTTCGCCTTCAATTACCCTTTCGACGACGCTCGCTCATATTATGATAATCGCATCCTAATTGCGAGAAAATTACGCCCACGTGCTGCTGTAACCCGATCAGGATTGTCATCAAAGAATATGTTGCTGGAGCAGTCAGCTGACGCAGTGAAAGTTGGGTTCAATAACATGACCCATTCACATGGTACAAGAACATGAAATTGCTCACGGTGTAGTAGATTGTGACACATCAGATTGCTGATGTTTTTATAATTTCAATATAAGTTTGTGCTCACTTCATTTGTTCTTGAAAACAAATAAAAAGAATTATAATTAATACAAAATATTTTAAGCTACCAACTAAATTTTTCTAAATATATATATATATTTTTTTTATTTTCTTCTATAACTTCTTTAAATTCAATAAAATCATTTCGAAAAAATCACGTTGGTCTTCTGAACTATAAGCAAGCAGTTTATGAAGCAGTCATTTCAAAAAGACAACAAAAGTTATAACAGAAGCGATAATAGCAGAAATATAAACATCAGCCATATCAGCAGCCATAACAGCAGTCATAACAGCAGTTATAACAGCAGTTATAACAGGAGTCATAACAGCAGAAATAACAGCAATCATAACAGCAGTCATAACAGCAGCCATAACAGCAATCATAACAGCAGTCATAACAGCAGGCACAACAGTCATAACACAAGGAATTCAAGCAGTTTAGCAAGCAGTTAACTAGACACCAATTTAATGTTTAAGAACGCTTCCGCCAGGTGTCGCTAACGCGGGCGAAAGTGCAGCGCAGTATCTAAAAAATCCAATAGAGGAGCGAACCATATAGCCGTTACTTTTAAACGAACATTTAGTTTAACCTTTAGTGGTAAAGATTTTTGCAGCCACTGAGAAGGTGATTTTGTGGTTTAAGCTTCCCAACATAAGTGCAAAATAAAATTATATTTATTTAGTATATAAATATATATATAAATTATTATATTTATTCACAAAATTATGTATCCGCCACAAATTATTTGTATTTTTTTTTAAGTAGTTGCAGAACAAGTAATGTATAAGCCAATAAAAATACAATATGACTTAAAATTCATTTTTTTTTAAACCAAATGCAAAGTGGGCAGTCATTGCTGGCGAGCTTAGGGAACAAAAGTCCGATGACAAAAGATCGAAATGTGAAGTCCAAATTTAAAGCCCAAACTGTTTTAGATCTATACCGACTTGTTAATTTGGGCGAAAAAGAATCATCTCTACCGAGAACCCAATGCAGTTCAGCCTGTGTCAGCTTGGTGTCCGCTTTGGGTTTTTGACGTTTGACTTTTTAAACAGCACAAGGATTTCTCTACATCCATTAACAATAGTTTATTGGAGAAATAAAAACTATTTATATGGTCCCAAGGACCCTATTTGAGCAGTGACGGCTTAAGCCACACGCTGATCCTTTATTTCATTTAAGTATCAGTATCTTTTCGCGCTCCTGAATAATAACGAAGCTATGATGACATCGAATTGCCATCCCGAATTTTTCGCTTCAGGCGCTTCTGCTGAATTTGGTCGCCTTCTGTGTGAATTGTTATCTCCTAGTTTTTATGTATTGACCATGATTAATAAACTTGCATTAAAAGTATGTAGGTCATTAGAATAACGGTTCTAAATGTTTAATCAAAGATTAGATCTTATCAGCGTTACCTTTTCATTACAAATGCATCTTTGTTCGTATAGAAATTTGTATTTTAAACTTTGACTGAGCCTAACGTTTGCTAACTAAAACCCCTGAGTAGCAGCAACTAAGAGATTGTTTTGAGCGTTTGCTGCAGCTTTTGCAGAGCTTCGAAAAGCTTGAGCCACCCCGAGAGTCAACTGAGGTTTTATATTCAATTTCACGCCGAACGCTCTCAGTCCGCAACCGTCGGTTTTGCCAACCAAACGTGCTTCATTTTCCATCAATTGACGCTTCGAAACGTTTTCAATATTTTCCGATTCTGGGATTCAGGATTCGGGGGGCTTGCCAGTGGGATTTCGCAGAGAATGCAACGGGATTGATATAGCAGAGGGCCACGAAGAGCCTGGCAAAGCAATAGTAGCCACTGGACGGATCCTGGCTCGCCTTTTTTCTGTGGATGTAACGGAATTCAGTGGTCAAGCACTGGGGAAAGCCAAGTGCCAGCCAGCATATCGATACTGGACACCGTTTCAAAAGAACAAAAAGGAACAACGGAGCAACGGAGCAGCGGAGCGTTCGAGGACTGTTGAATTAGTTAGAAGCGAAGCAACAACCACAAATACAAACAAACGGGGGCCCCATTCAACAACCTCTCGACGTCGCCGTATCGATTTTCCGTTACATCGTTATACACACACACTAACCCAGTTGGCACACAGCCATTACGCATACGCCCCATAGCCTCCCCAAAAAAGAGAGCGACTCCAGCTGCCAACTGCCAGCTGCCCCACAAAAACCAAAACCAAAAGAAGAGAGAGAGAGAGAGAGAGAAGCTGGCTGGGATTTGTTGCATCTCGAAGGCACTGGAGGCATGTTTCATTTGGCACTCGCTAGCCGCGGACGGACAAACCATTTAGGTGAGAGTGCCGCAGATTGGAGAGGAGCAACAGTAGTAGCAGTAGTAGTAGCAACAATAGCAACAGTATACGGACGGACAGCTTAATTGCGGGCAATTTAGATTTAATCCGCGGGCTGGCACACACAAACCAAATAAAATCATGCATTGTGCGCCCAATTGAAATCCCCCCTAACCTCTTCTCATTTCGCACACAGGGCTACGGCAATAGCCATTGTAGATAGCATTCATCAGCATCACAAATCGCAGCCAGCCACGAGTTACACTCATTGCGAATATCTCGGAATAGGATATTCCACCACACTCCACCCTACTCCACTCCAATCCACTCCACAAAGCCCCAAAAAAAAAAAAGGAATCGCAAACCACCAGCAGCAAGGTGTTCAGCATGGCGAGACTTCAGCTGGAATGGGGACAGACGACGGCATTGGTGTTGCTGCTGCAGGTGCTGATGGTGATGATGACGATGATGATGATGATGGGCCAGGTGGTGGGACAGGGGCCACCGCCGACACAGGTGTGCCCGGAGCAGAGCGAAATCGCGCCCTGCATCTGCACGGTGAAGAAGAACGGGCTGGACATCCTGTGCGAGACCACCGATCTGGCGCACATCACCAAATCGATGGGCACTCTGAAGGGCAAGAGTCCGATCATCTTCTACCTGAAGCTGCGCCACAACAATCTGCCCAAGCTGCAGGGCTTCGTCTTTCTGGCCCTGGATATTCGCCACCTGACCATTCACAACAGCAGTTTGGCGGCCATCGAGGAGAACGCCCTCAGTTCGCTGGGTAACGAGATGGACGCCAGTTTGAGTTTGTTTGTTTGGTTGTCACACATCTACCTTTATTTACCGCAGGCACGGGACTCACCCAGCTGGATGTGTCCCTTAACCAAATGAAGACGGTGCCATCGCAGGCGCTGAAGCATCTGTTCCACCTGTTGATCCTCAATCTGAACCACAACAAAATCACAGTGGTCCACAACAATGCCTTCGAGGGTCTGGAAACGCTGGAGATACTGACGCTCTACGAGAACAAGATCACACAGATCGATCCCGAGGCTTTCCGGGGACTCGAGGAGTATGCCAGAAAGTCCCTCGATTGACAGCTCTTGTTTCTAATGAAAACCCCTTTTGTTTCAGTCATTTAAAGCGTCTAAATCTGGGGGGCAACGATCTGAGCAGTGTCCCGCAGAAAGCGCTTTCCATACTGTCCACTCTGAAGAAGCTGGAGATCCAGGAGAACAAGATACGCACCATCAGTGAAGGCGACTTTGAAGGTGACAATTGTTGTGTCCCAAAGAGATGGCAATCGATTAAATGTTTTGGATTTTTGGCAGGCATGCAGAGCTTGGACTCTTTGATATTGGCCCACAACATGATCACCACCGTGCCTGGCAATGTCTTTTGCCACCTCACCCAGCTGAACTCCCTGGAGCTGGAGGGCAATAAGATCAGTGCGATTGACAAGGATGCCTTTAAGGGCCTGGAGGGTGCGTTTCTCCATTGATTTCTCTGTTATTTATTTGTTTAATTTACATTGTGACTCCACACAGAGAACCTGCAATATCTGCGGCTGGGCGACAACCAAGTCCATACTATTCCCAGCGAGGCACTGCGTCCCTTGCATCGCCTTCGTCACTTGGATCTGCGTAATAATAATATCAATGTTTTGGCCGAAGATGCCTTCACTGGATTCGGAGATTCCCTCACATTCATTAATCTGCAGAAAAATGAGTAAGACTTTGCGTTGAATTTTCATGTCTTCTTAACTTTTTTAGGAAAAGAGATAAGTTGGAGGACTTTTTTTAGAACATACAAACATGAATATTTAAAAGATTCTTTGCGTTCATGTGACTTTATTGCACTTACGCTTGAAAATTTAAAATCACACAATTCTCCAGAAACTAAACCACAATTTTTCGGTGTAGTTGGACTTTTTTTTTTAGTGTAATGAATATTTTCGCTTGTTTTAAAGACCATTTTACATTTATAGCCTTTTTTTTATTGGAAATAGCTTTAACTTTACTGAAAAAATAAATTTTTGACTTCATAAGCTTGTTGGCTTCTTTAATTTTCCATCTTTAAACGATACAATAAATTTCGGTTTTTAGGCATGTATTTTTTAAGGAGTGTTATTAGTACTTACTTTTCTAAAGATGTTTGTTACTAATGCTCTCTTATTTATATTTCACTCTGTTTAGTATCAAGGTTCTTCCCAGCCTTCTGTTCGAGAATCTCAACTCGCTGGAGACGTTGAACCTGCAGAACAACAAACTGCAGCGCATTCCGCAGGACATAATGGAGCCGGTCATCGACACCCTCCGCATCATCGATATAACCGGCAAGTCTTAACCATTCAAGGCCGCACAAAATCAATAGCAAACTAAACCGAAATCGCAATCGCGATCGAAACTCCCAATGCAGATAACCCGCTGAACTGCTCCTGCGAGCTGACCTGGTTCCCCAAGCTGCTCGAGGACCTGAAGAACAAGGACGACGAAATGTCGCAGAAGAAGAAGCCGCTGTGCCACATGTCGCTGGACAATCGCGAGTACTTTGTGCAGGCCATGCCCACCGAGAAGATGCACTGCGCCGGCCTCAATGTGAGTCCCTCGCCCACCAGCGGCGGTCTGATGCGGATCCTGCAAGTGAACATCCTGGCCCAGATTGCCGTGTGTAGCGTGGCCTTTCTGACTAGCGTCTAAAGCCGCATCTGTCCAGCTAGACGCGATGTTCTATGCGGGTCAGTTTCAGTTTTAGCTTCAGTTTCAATTTCAGTGATAGAAAATAGTGCGGTCCCTTCAGTTTGATTCGATTTGATTCGATTTGATTCGGCGATAACGATAACATAATGTCCCCCCAAAACGAAGCCAAAGACCCACAGTCACAGACCCTTTTGTACGTCTACAAACCATTTCTGTGTTGTTGTATTGTATGTTTTCTTATAGATTATAGAGAATCCGTGAATTATGCAACTCTGCCAATAATTAGACTCAGAAAGCACGCCAGCCAGCCAGCCAGCCAGCCAGCCAGCCAGCCGGCAACGCAGCAAGAATATGTCTCCCAAATCCACCTTGTTGAATTGACGCACCTGCAGCGGCAACACCACCATCCAATCCACTCAACTCCACTCCACTCAACTCCAATCCACTCGACCCCAGTAGCAAGTAGCTCGACTTGCACAGTAGCTCGACTCGCTGGGGAATGCTGATTGAGATGGGTCGGCACGGCAATCCAATTCAATTGTTAACGGACATAGCTTAGATGTAAGGCTTGATTTAGGTACCAGTGCACCTGCTGGGGTTAACCAAAGCGAAACTCAAACATATCAGAATATTGTTACGTTTAAGCCAGGAATTTCGTTGTTACACGCGTTAATCTGCACAATCTGTGTTGAGTGCAGGCTAAGGATCCCCACGGATACCCATTTATTATGTGTAGTCTATCGTCTATCGTCGTCTTGTCGTCGGTGTTGTGAGATACAATCATTACTAACGCGTTTCGTAGCCCCTCACCTGTTTCCAGTCCTACCTTCTGCACCCAACCAACCAACCAACCAACCAACCAACCAACCAATTAACCAACCAACCAATTAAGCCAACTGAGCAATCTAGCCAAGTCGAAATTCTTCGAATCTATGTATGTACTAATGTACTAATCAACTATATCCAATTGTGGCTGCACTTTGGGTGCCAGAGGCAAGGAGAAACTGAGGGAAAAAAACACAAAACAGAAAATATGAAAATTCATTTGCATCAATCACCAAGAACTGATTATGGAATAAGTAGTTTGTACTCTTTATTTGCCATTAACAAGGGGCAAGTACTCCCGATCCCAAAATACCAAATTACCAAATTACCAAAATTACCAAAATCCCAAACCCATATCCAAAATCCAATGAGATACCCTCACTAAAATCGAGAATGCATATCGTTATATTGTTATTATATCGTGACATATCAAGAGCTCCCAGTAATAAAACACTCGGATGGCTCTACACTGCTAAGATAGTGACATTTTATAGAATTTACATACATTTTTGAGGCATCTGAACAAGTTTGATATTTATGCAAGAAGTGAATTAAGCAAATGTATCTACCATATATGCAGAGTGGAATTTTTGAAATTTTTTATACATATACTTTTATACACACATACATACGTACCTTTTCAATTATGTCTATGCAAACTAAGTTGTAATTCGATTAGCAATTAACACAGACAGACACCCCAATCCGGCCGACCCCGCCCCCGCCCCCGATACCGCTCTAGTGCCCACCGCCCAGCCGACCGGTGGCTTGGGTCAGTAGCCGCCCACTGGTGGGCGGTGGTGCTACGTGAGCGGTTGCGGTTGCGGTTGCAGAACCGACACCGGTAACGGAAATATTTTCAAAAGAATACGCCACACCACCGATTCGGGTCAGTTTCCTTTGGCTAGAGCTGTTCTTTTCAAAATATTGCTAACAATGAACCCCATCGAAAGCTGGGCCTGCATAATGCTCTCCATGTGAGCAACAGTTTCCCAAACGGGAAACACTCTGAGAATCTATGTAATAAAGAATCCATGTTGGTTACAAATGCAAGCAGGTGTTATTTTTATTACTATTTTGCCCGAAAAAACAGTGTTACTGGCACTTCAAATCCATTGAACGGCTTGGCCATGGTCTTTGCGTAGGCTCCCATGTTGCGAAACACTACGAGATCACCTCGGTTCAAGTTGGGCAAGTGCTGCTCCTCCAAAATCTAAAGGGAAACATTAACTGATGTTCATCGCAATTACTCCAAATAACAAGCTCACCCTATCCTGGGCATCGCAACCCTATCACAGACTTGAACTTTGGCATGGAATCGGCTCCAACTGGATAATTGATTTCAATGCTGCTTGAAAAATTTCAAAATACTGGGTATCGATGCTAGTTCTTACCAGGAAAACTTCAGGAGTCACAACTACGGAGGTGTAAAAGTGCAGGCCAGGAACCCGTAGATGCCGTCATTTATGTAATACATTAATGTGTCCAACTTCCCAGCTTTATTTCGGACCTCCCGCTTGGCATGGATCTTACAGATCAAAGTGTAAGCAGCCTCCACAAAGAAACGTCCTGGTTCGGCAATTATTTGGACCCGCTCATCGGGGAAACGGAGCTGCACCGAGGTGTTTACAGCGTCAGCAATCTATAAAAATATACAAATATTTGAATATTTAAGGAATCTTTTAAAAACAAGACTTTTGCAACTCACATTCTCGAACAGTGCATCATCGGTGCCGGGAAAACCACCGCCAATGTCCATTAAATTCATGTCATGACCAATAAGCTCGCCGCACTTGAAGATGTTCTCGGCTTTTTCGATGGCCCGGTCGTAGGCCTCCACCTCGCTGCATCCGGAACCTACATGGAAACTAGTGCCAGTAACCTTCAGATCCAAGGCCTTGGGCAGGAGCAGTAGGGCAGCGGCATCCGCCTTCACATTGCATCCAAACTTTTCGCTCAAAAAATGCAGTGCCCCTTGGCCTCGCTTTTGAATCTTACAATTAGACTAAAATCGAGAAACACATCATCGTACTATTAAAGCTTATATTGGGTGGGACTTACTTGGAGTTGGGATAGTGCTTATAGAGCTTGTAAACCTCGTACTCATTGTCCACCGTGCCATTGACCACCATCTGCTCCTTGGCGTACTTCAAGTGGTTGACTGGACGACAAGGATGTGCAAAGCTAATACGCTCAGGTGAAACGACCAAGTTATTTAACATGTTTTAAACCAACAACACTTGTAAAAATCCAATTAAAATACTTTTATATTCAAATATTGGTATAAAATTATAAATAAAGTAGCATTTTTTGTTCTTTTAATTTGAATATAAATCAACTCTTTATTTATATTTTATATTTATATGTAAGCAGATATTTCTGTTTTAATTAAAAATTTAATATTTATACATGTAAAAATTTAACTTTATTGGTAAAAATCAATAGTTTTTCTTTCGTTCAAATGTGGTTAAGTCACTTTTTTCGAAAGAACCTTGTCTCAGGTACCTCAAATCCATTGAAAGGACTGGCAATGGGCATTTTGTAGGCTCCCATATTGCGAAATCCTAAAAGATCGCCAACGTTCAAATTGGGCAAGAGAAATTCTCCGGATATCTAAGGAATACGTAGAACATTGCATGATATTGATTGGCTCAAATAATAATTTACCTTATCTAGGGAATCGCAGCTGGGCCCCCAAATTACAGACTTAAACTTTGGCAAGGTTTCAGCGTCTTCCTGTAATAGTTACAATTTGATTTATTCAAATTAAATAATATTAAAACAACAACAACAAGATTTAAAGTACATATAAACTAACGAGACTGCAAAACATATTTTAAAGAAAATATTCTTGATGAGTTCAATAGCCGAGTCGATCTAGCCAAGTCCGTCTGTCTGTCCGTCTGTCCGCCTGTATGAACTTTGAAATCTCATAAACTATTGAAGCTAGATTTTTTGGGATTTGGCATGCAAATTTTATTAGTTCCTACGCAGCTCAAGATTTTTTCAAAAAGAAATCGTGAAAGTATGTACTGTCACTCTGTGACATGTTAGACAGTAAAGTGTTGGACTCTGTGTGTGTTTCGGTCATATCTATCGGTAGACACAAACATTTTCAAAACTAGCTAATTATTGAAAAGTTATTCGGTTTTGAAGCCCTCTGCCGCCGTTTTGCCTCCGCTCTGCCGCCGCTCTGCCGCGCATCTGCCGCTGCTCAGTCACTGTTCGGCCGCTTATTGCAGTAGCGTTCCCTCTTGTTTTAAAATGTAAATGGTAAATGTAATGGTGAAGAAGAAAATTTGGTTTTTTAATTTAGATCTTTGCAAAGCAATAAAGTAGAGATTTCAATTTCAGGTGGTCTGAATTCTATATATGAAAAGAGCATACCATTAGCCGAAGCTATCTAGCCATTTCCGTGTATCCGTTTCTACGGAAAGTAAAAAAGTTTTGATTTGGTCTACTTTTCCAAAAGTCTTCTTTAAATTGAAGGAATAAATATATATTTCGGGATCAATCGGAAAATAAATAACTATTTACGATTTTAAAAATACATGCTTAATTTTAAGAAATCTGTGGGCTATATAGCATTTAATTTCTGCCTAAGGCATCTGTTTTGATAAAGAAGAATTAAGGCATTCAACAAAATAAAATTATGGAGTTTCCATAGAGAACTGATTGATGGTAAACATGTTTTTTAAAACTGCAAGAGAAAGTAATTCCATATCTTACCAGGTAAAGTTCGGGGTTCACCTCCTCAGGGTAGTAAAAATAGTCGGCAAAGGCTCCGAAAATGCCAGCATTTATAAAATACATTAATGTGTCCAACTTCCCAGCTTTATTTCGGACCTCCCGCTTGGCATGGATCTTACAGATCAAAGTGTAAGCAGTCTCCACAAAGAAACGTCCTGGTTCGGCTATTATTTGGACCCGCTCATCGGGGAAACGGAGCTGCAGCGAGGTGTTTACAGCGTCAGCAATCTATAAAATATACAAATATTTGAATATTTAAGGAATCTATTAAAAACAAGAGTTTTGCAACTCACATTCTCGAACAGTGCATCATCGGTGCCGGGAAAACCACCGCCAATGTCCATTAAATCCATGTCATGACCAATAAGCTCGCCGCACTTGAAGATGTTCTCGGCCTTTTCGATGGCCCGGTCGTAGGCCTCCACCTCGCTGCATCCGGAACCCACATGGAAACTGGTGCCAGTAACCTTCAGATCCAAGGCCTTGGCCAGGAGCAGTAGGGCAGCGGCATCCGTCTCCGCATCGCATCCATACTTGTCTCTTAAGGGACACAGTGCCTCCTTGGCCGCACTTTTGAATCTTACAATCAGACTAGAATCGAGGAACACATCATCTCACTACCAAAGCTTATATTGGGTAGGACTTACTTGGAGTTGGGATAGTGCTTATGGAGCTTGTAAACCTCGTACTCATTGTCCACCGTGCCATTGACCACCATCTGCTCCTTAGCGTACTTCAAGTGGCTGACTGGACGACAAGGATGTGCAAAGATAATGCGCTCAGGTGAAACGCCCAAGCCAAGAACCTACAAAAGCAACAGAGTTTACAATAAGTTTCAATGACCTTATTATCTCAAATAAGTTACAGGACAAATAAATAAATTAATTTTTTTTAATTATTATAAAAAAATTGCTAGGACTTTTAAATTAATTTCCTTTTTGTTTATTGTGTAGCGTCTATAGTCTATTCACGTACAAAAAACAATTAATAAAACTTAAATGATTATTTATTCCATGATAGTTTTCTATGTTCTCTAAGAAAAGATTTTAATGTATATTTTAATTAACAAAAACTTATGGCAGCTTTCCCTATTTGCTAACGTTAAAATACAACTCTCAAAGAAAACCCACCAATTTGAGTTCGTTTTTGGAGGCGCAGTCGAATCCAGTACCAAGATCCGCCAGAAACTTGACCACAACCGGATCGTCATTGCACTTGACGGCGTAGTGGGGCTTAATCCTGGGCAGCAGTTTCTGCCAGAGGCGAAGTTTTCGCTCCAAGCTGGAAAGATCGCAGATATTGAGGGCCGGGTCCAAGTTCTGCAAATCAAACTGCTCAATCGCCCGACGGATGTTGAGCTCGTTCTCGTAGAAGTGGATTTCGGGGACACCGCTCGCCATCTCGCACAGATTACAACTGACCGCTTTGAGATAGAGTGATCTTGAACTCATAAGTCTTATCAGTGCGAAATTTGCAAAGTCATAACAAGGCGGCCTGGTTTGGCACACCAACAAAATAAAAGATCATGCTCTACTATAGTCAAAATGTATTCATCAGAACATATTGCATACTTTTACGTTGTGTTTTGTGCAAGATCCTAAATGTATAGTATCTTAAAATAGGTCGAAAACTCATCTCATCTAATCGAAAATATTTTCATACCCAAAAGCTAAAAATTTGGTGTATGTAACGTTTTGAAAAAGGCTAGCAAAAAATTGCGACTTGTTTTTTGGCTTAAATCAAAACATATATTATTAAAGGTAAAGTTTATTTGCCTACTAACTCGAGGTAATGTTTGGTTATAATATTTTTATTTCTACACTATAACTCCCTCCCCCTCCTAAAAAAAATTTAAAAAAAATAAAAAAATTCAAATGTTGTCAACTTTGATTTGTAAATAATTTGTATTTTTACTTCCTGGTTTCGTAGCAAAAAAAATCTCTAGCACACATTTTAATATGAAAAAACTTGAAATCAAACAAGAAAAGATTTCCTGTTGATAACATGTGCAAGCCAGTGTTGATTTAATAGCTTTTAACAAACGGTTTAGTCATATTGCCCGGAAGTACAGAGTCTTGGGGACATCAAATCCATTGAATGGACTGGCAATGGGCATTGTGTAGGCTCCCATGTTGCGAAATCCCAAAAGATCGCCTCGGTTCATGTTGGGCAAGAACAAATTCTCCGATATCTAAGGGGTAAGAAAAACGAGTCTTAATATAGCTGGAACAAAAGCCAAATGTTTGCCCACCTTATCAAAAGCGTCGCAACTGGGTCCCCAAATCAGTGACTTCAATTGGGGCAAGACATTCGTTTCATCCTGAAAAATGGTTTTAAGTTTATTTATTTTTTTTTAAGTAATGCCCTAAACGCAAGTGTTTTGGAGTTAAAAATTTATTTTAGTGAAATAAAATCTATTGAACACAAAAAAAAACAAAACAAAAATTTAGTTTTGATAAATGATAATTAAAAACAGACAGTATTAAAGTATAGATTTTAATTCAATACAAATAAATTAACCCCTATTCTTCTAAGTTTTTTTTTCTAAACCGTCGAGACGAAAACTTTAGAGTAAAGCCTTATTTTAAGCCGCCTAAGTGTTGTTTCAGTACTTTTAAGGTATCAGTTTAATACTCATCTTATTAAGAAATATGAATAGTATAAAATTCTTGTAACAATAGTTTATTTCCTATGAACAATTTTTTTTTTTGGGTGTAGATACTTAATTAGCAATGCTACAAACTGCTTTCCATTTAAAAACATAATGCAAATACTATCTCATTAAATGCACCGAATGTAAGTTTAAAACACCTTCTGAAAAATAATATTTAAAATAACTACTTACTAGATAATGCTCAGCAGTCACCACTTGATGGTCGTACAGAATGCAGTTGAAAGATCCATAGACGCCGTCATTAAGGTAGTACATCACGGTGTCCAGCTTTCCAGACTCATTGCGAACCTCCCGCTTGGCATGGATCTTGCAGACCAATGTGTAAGCAGCCGCCACAAAGAAACGTCCTGGTTCGGCAATTATTTGGACACGTTCATCGGGGAAATGTCGCTTCACCGAGGTGTTGACACTCTCGGCTATCTGTAAAATAGTTTTCTTTGTGCCATTGCGTTAACAACTGAGCTTTTTCTCCACCTACCCTCGCAAACTTTTCGTCATCGCTGCCGGGAAAGCCGCCTCCAATGTCCAAAAAGTCCATGTCATAGCCCAGCAGCCCGCCGTATTTGAAAAGATTATTTGCCTTCTTGATGGCCCGGTCGTAGGCCTCCAGCTCGCTGCATCCGGAACCCACATGGAAACTGGTGCCAGTAACCTTCAGATCCAAGGACTTTGCCAGCAGCATTAGGGCAGCGGCATCCACATCCGCATCGCAGCCAAACTTATCGCCCAGCGGACACTGCGCCTCCTTGGCCTCGCTTTTGAATCTCACAATTAGGCTGGCATTGAGAAGTAGATGAGCATGAGCACTGCTTAAAGTTTAGATTGGGTAGGACTTACTTGGAGTTGGCATAGTGCTTGTGCAGCTTGTACACCTCAAACTCATTGTCTACGGTGCCATTGGCCACCTGGTTGTCCCTGGCGTACTCCAAATGGCTGACAGGTCGGCAGGGATTCGCAAAGATAATGCGCTCTGGTGACACATCAAAGCCTAGGACCTATAAAGTTAAAAATGATAGTGTTTATGTACGTATTCACGAAATAAGGAATAAAGATAAAGTCTTAAGAGTGGGGTTGCTTGACATAAATTACCAGAACCCTAAATACAATTTTTATAGTAACTAAATACTTATACTTTAATACCATCTGTAGTTTATTTTCAGACTTGGCTGGTATACAATTTCAGTGGATGACGAGAACGGAAGGTTATACGCATTGTTCTTAGAAATAAAATTTAAAAAAAAATAAAGGGAAGGTAAAGATTTCCTACATCAGAATTCAACTGACTCAACTATGATTACAATTAGGTCAAAGTTAATAAAGTACCATTTGCCTTGAGATTTTCTCAAAATGCGTTAGCCATAGCTATAGGATAAGCTGCCAAATATCTGTTACACAGAAAATTTTTGCCGATTTTTATACGTACACTGATAATGTTTAACAAAAAAAACCTGGCCGATCGGACAAATACATATTATGGCTGCAATTTAATAATGCGGTTTAAAATTGATAATTGCGTATACCTCTCTTTTTTTTATTTTTATTATTTCTTATCCATTTCTTAACGACAAGGGTATTAAACTTCGGCTTCACAAAGTGAGCTCCCGTTTTCGATTTAATAACAAAAGCGAAGAAGACTGTCTGTTGCTAGGTTAATCTAAGGTTTCTGTACAATCAATAGCTTATTTTATTACTATAAGTGATTACAATTTCTGCTCTTAAGTAACACAAAGTTGTAGTGCTAATACATTATCACGTCTCTCACTTTAATCTCATATGCTCAATCACTGAATTCATTCAACCTTTCTATAGGAGACCCACCAGTTTCAGTTCATTTTTAGAGGCGCAGTCGAATCCGGCTCCTAACTCGGCCAGCAGCTTGACCACCACGGGATCGTCGTTGCACTTGACGGCGTAGTAGGGCTTAATCCGGGGCAGGAGCTTCTGCCAAAGGCGATGCTTCCTCTCCACACTGGACAGGTCGCAGATGTTGAGGGCCTGGTCCAGAGCCTGCAGATCGGACTGCTCGATCACCCGGCGGATGTTGAGTTCGTCCCCGTCGTAGTACTGAATTTCTGGGTTACCGCTCGGCATCTCGCACTACTCGCAACTGACTATGGCACTCCAGCCCCTCCAGCTAATCCCTTAATATATATACAATATATATTGTATACAATTGTTATCAGTCAACGACTTGTGTCCGAATCGCAACAGACTTGCGAAACATTTAGGAGAGCACGCACCGATGGTGTTCCTCAGCTGGCAACAATGAGGCACTAATTAGCGGCAAAAGGTCAAGCGATTGAGACTGAGCCGTTACACCGTCGCCCCTGGATTCGAATGAATATTTGCCAGTATGCGTAATTTACAACCAACAATATTTGGCATCGTAAATAATTTTAATGCCCTCGCGCCGCTGCACGAGCATGTAAAACTAATAAAATGTAAATTTCGAACCGGAGCAATTGCCGGAGTGGCCATCAAGTCGTGCATAATCGACACTTGCCCCGCGGACATGACGCACTTCACACCGCCTTTGGAATCGTAATCGCATCAAACCCCTACACACACCCCTAGAAAATTGCACGGCAATGACAATAATAAAAGTAATAATAATAGAAGTGTGCGTGTCGGCAGGGAGGGTGGTTGTGGTCTGTTGTCCTGGCCAATTTAGATGCCACCCCTCGTCGACTGCGTCCAAACGGGCAATTAAAAATTAAAATCAAACTTTTGTAATCGATATTGGCAATTGCCGCTCTTCATCGCCAGCTTGCGATGGAGTGTCCTGCTATCAATCAACCATTAATTGGTTAGGCTCATCAATATTTTTTCGCACACCCTTTGGCCTTAGGCGAAGATGTTATAACCAACAAAAAAAAAAAAAAAATAGGAGTTGGAATCCGCAGAATGATAACTGTCAGAAACCACAGACAAGAGTATTGAGCGATGACCGAAAAAAGGATCTTGTCATGCTCGAAAATCCAAGGAATCGAATATATCCGAATCATTGCGATTTGATTGCAATTTGCTGCGAGTGTCATCATTCACTCGGCATCAGTTTTTCAGTTTCGAATGCGATTTCAAAGCTAACCCGAAACCGCAGCGAGCACTCCTCACTTTGAGTGATGTGACAAATCGACGCCAGGCTGAAAAGTGCCCACAAAAAATACAGAAACGGAAACCCCGACAATTTTAAGCATGCTGAATTGTAAAACTGGTTTCGCCCTATTTCTGTACAACTAAATGCATTTAAATCATTTGGTTAATTTGCTGGAAATTTACATGTAAATGTCATTAGTTCAGTCGTCAGACCCAGCAATTCCCAAAGCATTTAATTTGAAATCAAGATCTATTATGGCTTAGGGGGAAAATAAACTCAAATCTATCTAATTATTTTTCAAAAACTATGGTTTTCTAAATATTTAGCCCGTTCGAAATCGTTACATCAAAACAGAGCCACATTTCAGCAAACGTAAAGAGGAAATTTGAGTTATCAATCAGTTTTTTCCACGTTGTGTCTGTCTTTTTAATACGTTTCGTTATCATTTTTAGTCAGGAAGACTTTATTTTGAATATAAATTCAAACCAGACTGCTGATAAGACAAAATCTCACTCGCTCTATTTTCAAAGAAAATATGGAGCAACATGAGTTAGTTTAATTTTGAGATTTATACTGAACTAAGAGTGTTTAATTATAATAGACGATTACAATCCAATACACATATTATCTCTTTTCAATTGAAAGTAAATAAATATAATTAAACAAAAAGATTGGCAAGTAACAAAAAAATCAATTACTTGGTGGTTGTATTACATTAATAGTGTAATATTTTTTCTTAAATATTTACTTAGTTAAATAATAGTTAAAATAATTTACCCATTTGCTTGTACAAATTATTGAACTAATGATTTAACTATAAAGCCAAAAATTACACGTTACTTGCCAAGTTCTAAATACTAAAAAGGTGTTATTATCAACATGCGTTTAATTTCTGTTCAAAGGAATTATAGAAAAAATCGCTTCCACATGAACATTCATGGCATTCACACACTATTTATAACATAATTTGCATGGTAAATACTATATATTGTGCCATAGTTATATGACCACCTCCCGCAAGTTTAGCGGCAACCCTCTTCAGAAATAGTTTCATAATAAACTTGCCATGGATGGCAGCGCCAAGTTGGCGCCCTCAACAGCCACACGAACAATAATAATCAGGGAGCAGGACTCACCTTTGGCCCACAGTAGCGCTTAGCGCCCCAGGCACTTGACCGCTGATTCGAGGGCCCTCGTTTCAGGGGATCTGCAGGGGGTAAGGTATATGGGAAGGGGGGAGGGGGGAGTGGGCTCGAAGCCGGGCCATTACCGCATTAGGGGCGACCCACTCGAGATTCCCAATCTGTGCGCCTGGATTAAACTGCGCCTGTGCCAACAGAGGCTCTCACTGGCACTTGCACTGCTCCTCAGTACACAGTAAGAAATGGCACGCCACTTTGCCAACTAATAAGCATTAGTTGTTCCTCATAATGTCTAACACAACTTTGTTACATATTTATTTGTGCTAACAAAAAAAAACAGTGTGATTTTTAAGTTTTGAAATATCAATATCGTTTGTTTAATAATCGCTACCCGGTGCGCCAGAGTGCTTAGAATTTCTTTTTAGTCATTCCATAAGCTTTTGTAAAATAATTAAAACATTGTAAATATCTAAAAATAATTAATTTAAATCTCTGATGAGTTTACATATTCTTGATGCAATACTCTTTTATTGAAACACCGATCCACAATTGGAAGTTAATTTAAAAATTCGATTTATTTTTATAAACATAACCACTCTAAATAGCTGATTTAAAAATACAAATTTTACTTCGCGTTTAGAAGTTAAAAATAAATATTAATAGTCATGGTGAACTTGTATCTATTTAGACTACTTTCAATTAAAGTAAACCCAAGTTTGAATTATTAGATTACGAAATTGTATTGTAAAGTATTTAAGAATTTAATTTTGAAAATATCCGTACCAAGCACGGACAAAAAAAAAGAATTATTGAGATTTGTTTTTAAAAACGTCTCAAATTACTCTAAATCGTCTTTTTACTGTTGCCTAATTAGTGGGCAACAAAGCTGTGAAAAAAAGACAGCAGACATTTAAAAATAAAAGTCGCAAACTGCGTTAGTTTTGGTGCTTAGTTCCAAGACCCATTTTTGTTTTTTTTCGGTGCACTCGTGCCGCTGCCATGAGTCATGTGGCAACTCGTGCGGCATGGGAAGTCCTTGCGCCACCTGCGAGTGTTCGACTCGGCGCTTCCTTGTTCAGTTTTGTTTGGATAGGCCAACGGGCGGCAGTAGCAGCAGCAGCAGCAGCGATGAGGCACATGCCCCGGCTCAGTGCCACAACTCCGATGGAAGGGCAACAATAGCCACTGTAATTGCACCGTTCAATTTGGGAGGTATAATCGGCGGCGACACAAAGACACCAAGTCAGCATGTCGCATTTGCTGAGACGCACCAAGAAGTCCTGTCTGAAGGTTAGTCTGGCTGGGTGGGTGTGGGTGGTTGGCTGTGGCCACTGGGTAATCAATAAAAAATCGATGGCGGCCACCGCGAATGAATACAAACAGTAAAGTTCACAAGCCCGTGCTTTTGGCACGTTAATCATACGCCGCGTTGACCGTTCACGCTAAGTTTATCCCCATTATCGATTTGTGTTGTTGCAGTTCCTGCGCAAGATATCGACTTCAAAGCACCTATTCGTGCAGCGCCTGGACGAGGAGGATGGGGATGAGGACGATGAGGTGCAGGTGGAGGTGGACCTGCAGCGGCATCTGGAGCTGGATGTGAATAGCAATTGTCCTTCGGCCACAGAGGCCATCTACGAGGAGTTGCAGCTGAGTGAGTGCAATCCGGCCTTGGATTTTGCCAGAGAAGTGGAGGAGCCGCCGCAGGATGCCAAGCACGATCTGCGGACCAAGTACTTGATGAGCTACGGCAGCTACGAGGTGTTGGCCACCCTGCCCAGCATTGAGTTCGAGCGGGTGAACTACAAGGAGAATGTTCGCTACCTGCGGCACACACCCTCCAACTCTAGTCTGGACTTGCAGCTAGAGGAGCAGAAGGAGCAGCATCACCAGCAGCAGCAGCAGCAGCAGCAGCAGCAGCAACAGCAGCAGCAACAACAGCAGCAGCAGCAACAGCAGCAGCAGCAGCAGCAGCAGCAGCAGCAACAGCAGCAGCAGGGTGTAGCAACTCCAAGGAAGCAAGTGCAACAGCAGAGGATTGCCCCGGCTAGTCGCTATCATCCCTGCAGCATTAGTCTGGGCTCCAAGTTCGAGGGCAACTACCACAACGTGGTCATCATGGAGCCGCCGCACGACGACTTCCCCATCGTCAAGTGGGACATCAATGGCAACTCCCTCGACGACGACACCTGCGATCGCTGGGAGGACTTCGATGCCAGGTGGCGTCAGGCGGCGGCCGTCACCAGATCCCTCTCGCAGTCGCAAAAGTCCAGCCACCAGTCCAGCTCCTGCACCCTGGAGACCTGGGTGGACGACACGGAACCCCTGAGCCTGGAGCTGCACCGACACGACTCGGCGGCCGCAGCCGGGAACAACTGTAATCTTTGCCTTAGGAGCTTCTGAATCCTCGCGGGAATACGTGGGAATTCAACGGCTCCGTGACCTCCACTTTGCGTCCAGCGATTGAGCATGTTAACCAGTCTTGTGAGAATTACCTACATATATATAAAATATGTATTCGAGTATTTGAGTATTTGAGTAGTTGAGTCGGTAGACCGCAATTTTCATTATAGAAAGTTGTTTTTGAGAATAACCATTAACAATAAAGTGTGTATGTGTGTGCGGCGCTCCTTTGGCTCCATACCTTGAGTAATGCACTCCAGAATGGCCTTTTGTTTTGTGCAAGGGAGGGAGTAAGTTCGACGCCACCCCCCCCTCCTCCATCGATCCATGCCGGCGCACGACCCGCACGTGCTGGCCGCTCGTGAGAATCCGTAGACCTTTGGCTTTCCCACGAGCCACGGCCGCGATTTCAGTCCTTCGGTGGTGCGGCAGTGTGGCAGTGTTCGCCGCTATATGTATTGCTCCATGGCGATTGCCCTGCACTATCCATCCACTTGATTAGGGGTGGGTTCCGGCGATTTCCGACTTCCAGAGTTTGTCCCACGCTGGCACTACCACTGGCCCACTGGCACTGGCATTGGCCATTAGGCATTTCCACTTTGCTGTTTGCCACAGTTGAAACCTGAGCGACAGCATGCCGAATCAAATTAAAAGCACTTTTTATAAATTTCGATTTTTGTGTACATTTTTGAAACTGATATGGCATGCCATTATTATAAAGCTTACGCCACGACAATCAAAATTAATCGAGAAAATGGAAAAAAATGTTGCAATTTTTTTTTTGGAATTAGAGGGAGAGAAAAATAAGTTTGTTTTCTTATATAATATATTATATTTATCAGGTTGTAATTTAATAATGTTATAATAATAACTAAGATCCATGACAAATGGAATGTTCGATTTTCGGTTTTGGAGAATAACTTTATTGCTATGAAATTAATCAAATGATTTTTAAGGGTTTGGACCTTTTCAGATAATATATTTATATTATATATATCTTAAAAAAACAAAATTTCAGTTATAAACTTAAATTGAATATGTATTTCACTCAAAGCACTAAAGGTGTTTCACGTAGGAATAATAAAAAATATTAAAAAAAAAATTAATATAACTTTTTAATAAAGTGTTTACGAGATTTACATAAGTGAAAACTTAATCAAAAAACAACTTAATCTTATCTTAACTGGATCTACTTTTTTAATCTTGATTCTCAAACAGACAGACAAGTAATAATATATATGTTAAGATTTTCAGAGCAATACATACTAGTTACTACTAGTTACTTTTTTGTAAGCTAATCATATTTGTTATGACATAAAATTTGTAGTGCAGTTATGGAGACAATGTATACGTAATATTAAACTTTCCTAATCGCAAATCCAGTTTAACATCAGTTCGGATCAGGGTATATTTATATCCTTTGCAATTCACCATCGGCCATTTTTTATAAAATTTAATGGGACCAGTATACACCAGTCATAATAGTCGTAATTTATCAAAACCATTTTAAGACTATTGAATGTGTTTGTGAGGCGTGGACGTGGTAATTTATAGAGTCCTTTATGATTCAACAAAATATTCTTAAAAGATGTTGGTCGTAACACTTTGTTCTGGCCACCTCAAAGTCCTTACTTTTAAAACGCTAAATAACAGTTTCGATAAACAAAATAAAAAATAAATAAAAGAGATATCTCCAGAGATCCTTCTAATTCGGTACCAAGACACCTTCAAAAGTAATAGAAGCCAAAGGTGGGAATACATTTTACAAACTTTATCTTAACTTCTTTACTCTAAGAGGGTTTTAACAATGTTTTAATTAGTTTTACATTTTTGTCCAACTATTTATTAAACTAATTTAGGGATCAAACGTTGAAATTCACAATTGTAATTTTATTAAAATACATACTTCGACTAGCGTTAATACCAGGTTAACTCTCTAATAAAAAAAATAAACAAAAAAATACTATAATAAAAATGATATTATTTTAACAAACAATTTTTGTATATCAAACATTTTTTCGAATAGAAAAGAAAGCCAAGCTGATAAGAAGCCCAAATTTGCGCACCAACCACACGTTTAGGCCATCAAATGGATTGTACCTCAGGCAATTTCTAGGTCAACTTCTGTCACCTGCTGCTGTTATCTCGGCTCCCGCTCGTGCTCCTGCTTCTGCTTCTGCCACTGTTCCCGTTCCCGTTCTGGATGTCTGATGCCGCAACCTTGAGCCAACACTGACCTAGAAATGTGTGGGCCAACCGGCATACGGCATTCGGCATTCGGCATTCGGCATACGGCATACGGCCCAATGCCAAGATAAAGGTCAACGGCGGCCGTTGCACTTGTTGGGGCTTTTCCGGCGCCACGCGATGCCACACGACCGGCGCGTGCTCCAGTTTGAGTTCCCGTTCCCGTTCTAGTTCCCGTTCTCGTTCTCCATGGCCCGCTGCAGCCGCTCCAGTCGGCGAACAAGTGGACGACGGACGTCGCCAGTTTGTCGCCCACGGCGCCGACGATTAGTGGCCATGTTGCAGATGCTGCTGGAGTCGCTGTATCAGATGCAAGGCGGCGATACAATCGAAATCGATGACAGACAACAGGGCTTGCTCATTTGGATTGCCGCTCCCTGTCGCACACACACACACACACACACACACACACACACACACTTCCTTGCTCACTTACTCACACTTACTCACTTGCTCACTTGGCAGTGATCGCCGCCCGGCACGGCACACATTTCCTACCCCAATCCTGGCGGGCAGGCAATCCCGGCCAGCACGCGTTGCCAAGGGGGTGGTTGCTGCTGCATCTTATTGGACGGCTGCCGCCGGCGGTAAAAAGGGGTTGAGCGGCGGCAGCGGAGGGCAGGTCGTCCGCTCGACGTGTGCTGCAGAATCAGTCGAACGCCGTTCGCGCACACGATAAGTCACGTGCTCAAACTAGCTCCGCTAGCCCGGTCCAGCACTTTATCTCAAGCAACTAGCAACTTGCAACTTGCTGCCAGTCCAACTAGCAACACGCAGCACGCAACACTCGCCCAGCAACATCAACATCAACATCAACACTACAGCTACAGTGTCAAGTGCGCAGGAGCAGCAAATAAACAGTAGCAAACAAACAATGGATCACAACATGCACGTGAACGCGCCGTCGCTGCATCATTGGGGCTATGCCGCCGGACCCGGAGTGGTCATGCCGGTTGGCGGCACCACCACCGTGGGAGTTACGCCCACCCAGAGCCACTGGGTGCCGCCGCCGCAGAGCCACCACAGCGCCCACAGCAACCACAGTCACGGACACGGCCAGAGTCACAGTCACGGACACGGCAGCCTCAAGCGGACGCTCTCCGAGAGCGACTGCGACGATCTCTACTCCGAGGAGTCCTCCAAAGAACAGTGCGTATACGTGATTTGCTAAAATGGGGTTATCATTTGGTTACACAGTTTTGTGAAAGATCAACATCTTAAAATGTGCTTTAAGTTTTGATAAAAAAGAGTGTTTCGTGTGTGTGCTTCATCATATACATATACATTTAGTGAATCAGAATAAACAAACTAATCTATCGACAAGTGCAAGCCTAGTTCCTAAATTTATATTAAGACCTCAAGTATTTAAACTTATAAAAAGAAATTGGTGCAATAATTCATAAAAAAAAATCTTGTTCTTGTGAAACGTATCCGAAGTCGTACTTTTTTTATCAAAAGACATTTTCTGATCAGTTTCCATGACTGACAAATTATTAACTTAAATTCTCTTTAAGCCAAACTAAGTGGCTCTCTAGCATTATAAAAAGGAATGAATTATAGAACATAATATCAATAACATGTATAATTCGCTTGCATCTTTAAGACAGACAGTTTAATGATAAAATCGAGTTTGAGAAATTCAAATCTACTGTTAAGAGAAGTGCGTTTAAATAAGTTTAAACAATTCCAAAGATAGGGTTAAAGTTTAGGGTGCTAGGACTAAATAATTTCCTAAAAATCCTCATATTAAATCTGAAACCTTATCTTTATTCACCTTTTAGAATCTCGCCAAGTGAACCGGGCAGCTGCCAACTGATGAGCCGCAAGAAGCGTCGCGGAGTGATCGAGAAGAAGCGCAGGGATCGAATCAACTCCTCGTTGACGGAGCTGAAACGCCTGGTGCCCTCTGCCTACGAGAAGCAGGGATCCGCCAAGCTGGAGAAGGCAGAGATCCTTCAGCTGACCGTGGAACATCTGAAGAACTTGCAATCGAAAAGTAAGTGTCAATTTGCTAGTGTCGTTAAAAAATGGGGCTAAATGTACATTGCATTACTACATTAGGACATTTTAAGTAAGAAAGATAAAAAATATCAGAATATGAAAAGTATAAAGAAGACTAACTTAGACCATTTTAAATCATTTTGCCAATTTGGTAAAGAGTTATTATAATAAACAGTATCATGGGAAAGTCCAAAGTCCAACTAAAATCCCTAAACAAAATACTCGCTGTGGGAAGCAATTGAGTCACAAGATTAAATACAATATGCGGCAAATTATCACAAATCTGGGTAAACAATCCTGACCTGTTGTCCCGAACAGGGTCGTGTTGTGGGAAAGTTATGATTGCCGTAAACAAAGCAGCAGCACCACCACTACTACCACCACCACTATTACCACCCTAACGCCCAAGTGAATCTCGATTCTCGGGGCTTCCCACGCTGCTAGTGGTAAAGCTACCACCACCCCCTGATGGCCACCTCACCAGTCATCCCGTATGAGGACACGGGGGTTGTTCTGTTCTTTATGCATGTTGCGTGGGAACAGCTATTTTAATTGTTCCGACGAGCCAGGATTAGACAGCTTATTGACTTTCTCCACCTTCTCTCGTCTCCGTGTTCTTTCAGCTCTCGACTCGCTGAGCTATGACCCGCAGCGCGTGGCCATGGACTACCACATCATCGGGTTCCGCGAGTGCGCCGCCGAGGTGGCCCGCTACCTGGTCACCATCGAGGGCATGGACATCCAGGATCCGCTGCGCCTGCGTCTCATGTCCCACCTGCAGTACTTTGTGCAACAGCGCGAGTTGTCGGCCAAGAGTTGCGCCAGTCCCGGCGGTTGGCCAACAGCCACTCCCAGTTCCTCTGGCTATCAGCCGAACTGTGCATCGGCTCCCTACCAGAGCTATGCGGCTTCTGCGAATCCGGGTGCCTATGTCTCCAGCTATCCCACACTGAGTGCTTCGCCTTCGCAGCAGACACAGCAACTTGGCGGAAGAACCAGTGTCTCCCGGACAAGTGGAGGTGAATCTCTGCCCACCCATGATCTTCACTCTGAAAGCAGCAACCAACAGCCACAGCAGCAGCAGCAGCAACAGCAGCAGCAACAACAGCAGCAGCAGCAGCAGCAGCAGCACCACCAGCAGCAACAACAACACCAACAGCAACAGCAACAGCAAAGGACCCAAACTACCCCTCAATCGCCACAGCAGCAACACTACACCCACGATCACAGCGTTGTGCATCCCGAGCAACAGCAGATACCCACCTATATCGAACTGACCAACAGCAATCGTCCAGCGGCCGTGGGTTCCGAGGGTCTCAGCTACAGTGCCGCTCCTCAGTATCCTGGGAGCGGGGGTCAGGACTACAACAATTCCAGCGTCCTGCAGTATGCCACGCCCAACGGAGCCAAACCCTATCGACCCTGGGGCGCCGAGATGGCCTACTAGTCGGATATGCCGTGAACAGTGAGATGGGAAATCAGGACAGGATCTCTAGTCAGAGGAAAACAAGTGTGATAGTCTTAAGTTTCGCAAACCATGCAGTGAGATTACCTACCTTAAGTATTTGCATTTCATTTATTCTTTAACATTACTTTTATGAACCTTTTGTGAGTCTATTGTAAATAAACGCATTTGTGTATAAGTAATAATACATCAAGCAATTTTATTAAACAGGGTTAACAAGAGTAAAAATATCATACAATGTTTAGAAGACAGGTTGATAACTGCTGGTACATATAATGTATAGAGCTGTGTTTAAAATCAGTTCGAGCTAAAGCTTGATCTGAAAGAAGTTAGAGTCTAGGAAGGGAACTCTTTCAGCTGAAGAATTCACGGTCATACACAATTGAATAAAGAAGAGAGAATAATGATTTCAATAATATGCTACACATTTTCGAATTGTAATTATAGAAATTGAATATCTAAAACGTCTCTCGATGGCTTTTCTAACATGACTCGAGCTTATGATTCCAACTTCTCAATTATTGCAATCAAATCAAATAGTAAATCTTAAAAACCTGGCTACTTGAGCTGTTTTTTTTTAAGGCGAAAATCAGCGGGCTCTTCAAGTATATATGTATTTGTGTTACTTGTCAGTTTAAAACCTATCATTTTGTTAAAATTTTAATTGCTGTAAATTAAAATAAAAATTTTAATACTTAACAAAAAAATAGATCATGGGAGACTCGAGACGCCTGCCGCGCTGGTGGTCCGGCGGCGTTTGCTCGGCGATCGCAGTGACCACCACCCACCCGCTGGACCTGATCAAGGTGCAGCTGCAGACGCAGATGGTGAAGGAAAAGAAGTCCGTGGCCGAGATCATCGGTAACATCTACAAGCAGAATGGCGTTTTGGGCTTTTACAGTGGCATCTCGGCCTCCTGGTTCCGTCAGCTCACCTACACCAGCACCCGCTTTGCCCTGTACGAAGCTGGCAAGGATTACGTCGACGCCGGAAACTTGGGTGCCAAGATGGGCCTGGCCGCCTTTGCCGGAATCATCGGCGGGATTGTGGGCGTTCCCGGGGACGTGGTCACCGTGCGACTGCAGAACGATAGCAAGTTGCCGCCGGAGAGCAGACGTAAGTGAGTATTTTATAAGGTTCATTTTTTATATAAAGTATATTCAAAGATAGCTCAAAAGTCTTTTCCAAGTCAGTACCAGAGTATTTGTTAACCAAATCGAATCGTTTCCATCTCCCTTTAAAGAATACATGAGGATACATACACATTTAAAAAATAACAGCCAAGTCAATAAAGCAATATGTGTAAGCTTATGAGTCCGTTTATGCGTTCGCTTATGCGTCCGTTTTTGCGTTCGCTTTTGCGTCCGTTTTTGCGTCCGCTTATGTGTCCGTTTAATCGTCCTTTTATTTGTCCGATTATCATTCCGATTAACAGTCCGATTTTCAGTCCGTTTAGTTAGCTTAGGCGTAAATTAGCAACCTAGATTTCAACAATTATTTAAAGAAGGCTTTAAAAAATTGCACTCACTCCATTTAGGTAGACAGCATGTTTTTAAACAAAAATGGCGATCTCTTTGCATCCGTACTAATTCCTCAGCTACAAGCACGTCTTTGATGGCCTCTTCCGCATTTACAAAGAGGAGGGCTTGTCCAGTCTATTCCGCGGCACACTGCCAGCCGTTTCGAGGTCCGTCCTGCTGACGATCGGTACGAATGCGGCCTACGATCAGGTGAAGCAGATGCTCAAGTCGGCGACAGGAGCAGCCGATGGCGTGCCTCTGCACTTTGCCACCTCGACGATAGCTGGCTGCATTGCCACGCTGATGACGCAGCCACTGGATGTGCTGAAGACCACATTTATGAACGCCAAGCCGGGCGAGTTCTCCGGGATCGGGGCGGCCTTTGTGAGCATTGCCAGACAGGGACCCCTGGCCTTCTATCGCGGCTTCATTCCGGCCCTGATGCGAGTCAGTCCCAACACCATCATCACCTTTGTCTTGTACGAACAGGCCCGTCTGCGCTTCGGGTACCTTCGACCGGATGACAAGTGATGGCCCCAATTCCGTAAACATTCAGGGACCATTTTTTAAAATTCAACTCAAAATTTTCTGTACTGTGTGTCCTAAAATTGTGAATAGTTTGAGTATTTAAAAAAAAAAAAAAAACCCATTGAACTGTATATAATCCGCACCCAATAAGCTGCCACTGTGCTCGTTAGATCGCGGACCGCTGACCGCTGGTCAGCCAGTTTGTAACGAGGGGTCAACGGTTCATAAAATTTGCATACGCATATGAATGAATGTCTGAGCAACTAACTACTTAGCACGTGAGCGCCCAATCCGCGGCGGTTAGTTAAGCCGGCTGCACATTCGCCGCCCGTAATTAGAAAGCGGTTTTAGCAAGGTGCTGGGGGTCGCAACCCCGAACACCGAACACTGAACCCGGAAACCGCACGATAAACGGGAAATTTTCGAGAAAAACAGGAAAGGATCTTTTAAGCGCTCCAGAAAATAAGCCTCGAAAGGGAAACTGCTTCGCAAAGGTAGCAGGGTTAAAATATTATAATATCCGCTGTCATATTATTTTAGCTTGGGGTGCTTTTGTAGGCCAAATATGTATCTAGGGACTCAACATGTTGTTGAGTTTGGGTTTGATCCTGAGCCAGATCATTTTCAAGGTTTTTAAACGTGTTTAGTTTTTATCCTTCCTTAAAATAAATCTAAAGACCAATTGTAATCAGTGTCAAATTGTTAAGCTGGCAAAAAAATGTTAACAAAGGAAATAAAAATGTCTTGTTAAAATACGATTTTATTTGGCTTAGGTTTTTTAATGTTGATATGAAATTTCAGTAAAGGAAATCAAAAATTGCTTGTTAAAATACAATTTTAAATATTTTGCATTTGTTTTTTTATAATTAAGAATCGTTTACTAATATTTCAGTAACAATGGATACGTCAAATAAGAATTATTCACAATTAAGGCATCAGAAATTGGTTTTTCTCTAAAGTATTGATTACTTATAGTTCTTAATATTCACATATTGAGGTTAGCACTTAAACCCTATTTATCGACAAACTTGTTGTTCTTATGTTCAATATTTTAAGGATTGAAAATCTATGTCCTAGCAATAATATTCCCACAGTTAATGAAATTGTATAGCAATATGCCTTAGATCCCATAGGACTGTAAACGAACAATTTAATTTAATTTAATACAATTTCCCTATTTGCAATTAAATCCACTGGCCCACACCAAAAAAAAAAACCACTTGAAACCAAAATTACATTGAAACCGGGCAACCGAAATTGCTGTCTTTCGAATGTGGGAAACAAGCTGAATCACCCCCGAAAAATAAAAACACAAGAAACAATCTTTTGCGCATTAATATATTTTTGCCGGTTAAACACATATAAATGTTTTCCAAGCTATGTGAGAGACCCCTGAGCTTTGACTTCCCACGCGATGGGCAAACCACCACCCACCAGGGCTTACTATTCCTATACGCATACGTATGCGTATGTATGGTATGTACGCTATAAGGGTGGTTCGGCGCCCGAGATCGGCGTCAACACCATCGCCTTTAACATAATACACACGTCAAAACTTCCAATTAGAGACAATCATTCGGATCTGGGACAGGAGGGGGTACTTCACATTTCTGATATCGATGCGGGGTGGTTCTATTTCTATCCACCGACAGTGACAGTGACTACAAAAACCATCGAGCTGGTCGGGCGGGATTTCATTCCTTGGATTACCAGCAGAGCAACAGGATCAGGAGTACCCGAATACCCGAATACCCAAATACAAAAATACCCGCCGTGGGGTGGTTGCATATCATTATAATTGTGTGTGGTGTCATCGAAAGTGAAATGATTCCTATTTTTATTGCGGTTCGAGTCAATTAAGTGGAATATTTTGCGACATTTCTGAATGGATTTTCGTGTTAAACATAATAAAAACCTTGCTGTGGGCACTTGTTGTGTGTAACATTTAATTTATGCACATGTGTGGATGGAATAGAAAAGCACTTAAAAAGGATTTTATGATCCATTGATTCGCCGCCCGTGTGAGGGGTTAATCGAACATATATAACCCATAAATAAGAGTTAATAAAAGCATTCGATTTGAATGCAACCACTGAACTTGAAAATGCGTTTTTCTTATTTTCCCTGCTTCCAACACACTATCTCACTTTATTTAGCCTGTGCTTTGGGTCTTTAAAAATAGCTAGCACATCAGATCTGTCGTTCTCATTTACACACACACACACACACATTTGTCGCTAGAGAGAGCATTTCTTACTATTATTATTTTAGTACTCGCTCTGGTTTGTCAAGTGAACTTAAATTTTGTTTTGATTTGCCGCCGAGCGGGGATGTTGTCCCAAATCAATAATTGATTCAGTTTGCCGGCAAACGTTTAAGCAATAGCCCTCGTTTTTCTGTTAGTCTCTGCTAAATTTGGAGCACTGAGAGATTCCCATGTTTCTGTGATGTAATGTGAAAATGCCCCAAGGGAGCGCGATCTATAGAACAATGTGGACTAGAAGGCTGCTCATCGGATCTATCAGAATGCCGGCTTTAATTGTGAGGCGTAAGTGGCATCAGAACAAACATTACCGCCAACACATTTTCTTTATTAAGTAATTAAAAAAAAACACCGAGGTGTTCACACATTGTAGACACACTGTTTCAATAATAAGTTTTATCCTCCACCTAATTCAACAGAAATATCGGTAGCCATCCCTTTAATATAGACTGAATTGATTGACAGGTATTTCATATCTACTACGGTAGCTTAAATTTCGTGTTTTCAAAAAAATAAGGGAATTACCAAATGAGTAGAATCTTGTCGAGACACACAAAAACAAACAAAAATCTCTAATCTAAAGAGAGCTTCAATCGAAGGTGCAATCAATCTACCAATTTTAAAATCTGAACAATTTTATTTCACTATTATTCTCGAAGAAAACTATTTAAAATAAACATGATTAAGTTAAGATTATGAATTAAATTGTAAGTAATTCTTATTAAATGGCTAGAATCGTGAAAAAATTTAAGGGAAAATTTTAAGAGTGTCTACCCATATTAAAAGAAACCAAAAGAGTTTCAGCTTAGGAATTTATTCGGGACTCTAAAGATTAAGTACAAGATCAATGCCACGGCACCTGGTTGCCGATGGTGCCCTTCTTGTAAAACTTGGCCGTGGCCGAGGCGGTGGTGGCCAGCGTCGGAGTGGGCGGGGCAGGCTCATAGGTTGGTCCACTGCCCTCCGCCTTCAGCACGGCGGCACAGCGCCACTGCCTGTTGTAGTTCATCCGCCACAGACGCACGCAGCCGTCGTCGCCCGTGGAGATCAGCATGGTGGCCAGCATGTTCCAGCAGACGCGCCACACGGGGCAATTGTGCTCGCTGAATTTGATGGTCTGAATGTCCAGCTTCGAGATGCCAGTAGCGTCCCTAAAATAAGTCAAATGATTATGGGCTCTTTTCTCTAATGCTCCCTGATCTTACGTCACTCCTCGCAGGTTAACGATGTAGAGATCCTTACTGGCCACGGCCAGCATGTGGAAAGTGCGACCAGCGTTGGGCGCGAAGGCCACATCCGTGACTGGGTCGGTTATGTCATTAACAGTCTCGATTTTCACGCATTTTCGGGCATTCTCGCTGTAGGCAAACAAAAACACCTTGCCTGTGGGCGTGGCCGCCTCATCACTGCCCGCCTGAAAATAAATCATACTAAAAATCAGAATATATAGACTTGCATATAGCTTTGTTTTTTGAGATCATAAAAACAATTGTATCCCAAAAACTCGTTCTATTAAATCTTCATTTTGGCGATATTTTTATACCCTTGCAGAGGGTATTATAATTTCAGTCAGAAGTTTGCAACGCAGTGAAGGAGACGTTTCCGACCCTATAAAGTATATATATTCTTGATCAGCATCACTAGGAGAGTCGATCTAGCCATGTCCGTCTGTCCGTCTGTCCGTCTGTCCGTCTGTCCGTCTGTCCGTCCGTTTATATGCAAACTAGTCTCTCAGTTTTAAAGCTATCTGCATGAAACTTTCCCAAAAGTTGTCTTTCTATTGCAGGTAGTATATAAGTCGGAACGAGCCGGATCGGACGACTATAGCATATAGCTCCCATAGGAACAATCGGAAAAATAAATGAAAAAAATTATAACTTTGCTGTTTTTTAATTTTTTGTTTAGTTCTTCGACATATAGTAATGGTAAAATATTTCCGATTTACGGTTTAAATTTCATCAAAATCGGACGACTATAGCATATAGCTCCCATAGGAACAATCGGAAAAATAAATGAAAAAAAATTATAACTTTGCTGTTTTTTAATTTTTTGTTTAGTTCTTCGAGATATAGTAAGGGTTTAATATTTCAGAATTACGGTTTCAATTTCATCAAAATCGGACGACTATAGCATATAGCTCCCATAGGAACAATCGGAAAAATAAATGAAAAAAATTATAACTTTTCTGTTTTTTAATTTTTTGTTTAGTTCTTCGACATATAGCAATGTTTAATTATTTCAGAATTATGGTATAAATTTTATCAAAATCGGACGTCTATAGCATATAGCTCCCATAGAAATAATAAAAATATATAAATAACTATCTAATAATTGGGCTGCAAATAATCATAGTTTCAATGTTTTTTTTTAGCACATACTCAAGTAAATCATAATTTAAATGTTTTCAAAAGTATTTAATTAATGCAATAGCTGCAAGGGTATATGAACTTCGGCTTGCCGAAGTTTGCTTTCCTTCTTGTTTTTAATTCTTTTAGCTGCGAAGCAGTTTTTGAAGCAATATACATTAGTTAAGGAGATTGTTTATATTATCTGCAAGGTTATGGAAATTTTCTATTTAGTTGATACTTGTTTACGACGTGAAATGTGTTACAATTTTTACGTTTTAACGGAAAACTTTATAGAATTAATGAAACAATATAAGAATATTATAAGCACAGTTTAGCAACACGAATAGAACTCTATCGATTCAATGATTATTCTGTAGTGACCTCTGAGAGGCATATGTTAACTTACCGCCAGCAATTGGGTGACCATGTAGGTGGATGTGTTCCAGGAGAGACAGCTCAGCGGCAGCTTGTTAGCGATCTCGTGCTGCACGGGCCACTGCGAGAGGTTCATGATGTCGGGTGCCTCGTAGATGCGGATGATGCCGTCGGCGGAGGCGGTGGCCAGCAGGAGGCCCAGATATTTGGGCGCGAACTCCACATCCGTGACGCTGGTCCGCGAATCCACTAGGGTGGTGCGACGAGTCCAGCGCCTAGTGGGTGCATTGGTAGATGATACTTTCTCACCAATGACCTCCTCCCAAACGGAGGCTGTGCGATCGAACGAGCAGGTGGCCACAACCTGGCCAAATTCCGGATGCGCCCAGGACACGCGCCAAATGGAGCCGGAGTGGGCCTTCCAGCTGCTGGTGACGTTCCACTTTCCCTGTCCGTCCTCGTCCCAGATCTGCAAGTCGAAGAAATTCCGGATCACAAAGGTTGTTTATCGCAAAAGAAATCGTCAATGTATACCTTCACAGTCTGATCGCTAGAGCAGGTGGCCATCCGGCGGCCGTAGTAGTCGAATACCACATCATGTATCACATCCTTGTGGTCGGCAATTATGGGTTCTACATCAAACATTCTGCAAAATCTGGTTAATTGCCGAAAATGTTGTTTATAGAATGCACGCGCCGAAAAATCTGGTCTGCTTTTGCAGCCCTGGCCGACGAGGGCTGGTCATCACGCGCCAAACAGCTGTTCATTACCTGGCCGGTATTTTTTCTAGTATTTCAAGGGAAACGGTCTCACTGGTCGAGTGGTCCGAGTTACGCGTGAAATACGAATAAAGAACCAGGCAAAAAATAACAAAACACAGCAGAGGCGGTCGATCACAACTTGATAACTTATCAGTGGTGCCACACGCCCGTCTAGGGAATCGCGAATAATTCACAAGTCGGCGAGTCAAAGCCTCAAAATCCGAGAGGAGACTGTTTTGCACCCGGAAAAGAACAGTTACACACAACAAAATTGCCAACAGAAAGAAACGTGCGAAGCGCAGTGCGATGGAGAAGAGTAAGTGCGGTAATCTAAGCGCTAAACGGGTAATTACAGCCCGATTTCGATTTCGGAAATGTATGCGCATATGCAAATGAGCGCGGGGTGAATAACCCCGCAGCATAGCCATAGATCGGGACCCGCGTTTGTTTATCATTTGAATTCGCTGGCTAAAGTGCGGATTTCAATCAAAGTGCAATTGGGCAGCATAATTTCCTTTTCTTTCATCTGCAATATGCTCGCCCCTTTTTTTGCTCTCTTTCTCGCTCTGCCTCTCTCTCACTCGTTACTGACCTTGATTCCTATTGGATTTTACACATCGCGCGATGCCCGTGACGTGTGTATGTGTATGAGTGTGGGCGAGTGAGCAGCATATTTTGTCAGTGTGTGTCAGCCGGCTTCAATTACCTAATAAGAATCAAATTGGAGATTATGCATCTCTACACTGAGGATAATTAATGAAGGAATCTGAATCTCTGATTAGAAAGTAGGAGAGAAAAATTCGGGGCGGCCATAAAAACTCGCAGTATTTCGCTGAGAAATCTAAATAAAACTCGAACTATACGGACAGTAAGACACCATTGTTTTAAAATAAAATAGATTTTTATTTATATCAGGGGTAGTTAAAATTAAAATAAAGAATTAATTTTTTGAAATATAAGCAAATGTTTACATATTAATTCCTCCCACACAAAGCCATTGTCGTTCTGTGTACAAATCCCAAAGATAAGCCTATCGAAATCAGGCGTTTCACACGAGACCGACTTTCGGTTCTATTATTATTTGGAGGTGATATCAGTAGACGGTTTTTTTTTTCTGGACACGCGCCAAACATGAATAATGCAAACAAAAATCGAAAACCAAAATACAAAAAAAAATTTCCGTGCGATAAGATCCCGGGAGAGATTCAAGAATTCGGGACCGTTAAGTATTAATCATAATCGGTCGCCAAGGCCAATGCCAAAATCGGAAGATTTTTCAGGCGCTCGCCTATCTGAGATTAAAGCTGGCGACGCGTCGGGAATTTCTTTTATGACTTTTAAAAAACCTCTGCTGATGCCGGGTGTAAGCGGTGCAGGAAAAAATGAAAACAAATCAGCGGGATTCGCGTGTTCTGCTCGTGGCAGCGGACTGAATTCGTTAATAATTCGAATTCAAGTGCATCGCGCTAATCAATTTCTGGCGTTTTCGCTCATTTAACCCTAATCAGCATCGCTTCCCACTTACGGCAGCAAATTGAGAAATTATGGTTGTTGTGCCGTTTTTGTTGTTGCCTACGTAAAAGTGCATTACCGTCAGCGGATGGGTCAACTTTCAGATTAAATCCACCTGGCGCTGCAAAAACAACAATGGTTAAAATAACACCAGCGACCTTGACATTGAAAACAACGCCCACCATTCCACAGATACAGTTAAGAGAGAGAGAGAGAAGAGAGCGAGCGAGAAGAAAATACAACTTGTTGCCAACAGCTGATCGATATCGGCATAACGCTCTTATCTCGGTTTATCAACTGCAGACCGTTAGGAACAACAACTTATTACATTTTAACAGTGGAACTTTCCTAAGATGGATGTTACCAATAATGACCCTAACTTAAAACCACTTGGCCAAAAACATTTTAAAATAGTTTTAGAAATCAGATAACCTTGCCAAATATTTAAAACCATCCAAGGCTTTATAGGAATACTTAACCTGTTCCAAAACTTTAGGTAAAATTGTGTCACATAAGAAAACAGAAAAACTTATTCTCTAAATGTAGTGAGTATACTTAACATAAATATCACTAAAGCCTGACGTACAAAACTTGTCATACTCTGTTACCTTAATAAAAATAAATATTTTAATGTCCAGAGATTTCCCTGTTCCCCTGTTTAATTCGACTGTTTTTCTGTTCGAATTAGTGGGGCTCACTTGTATGTTCCTTCTGGTCACTCGGCACCAGCAACAACAATTGGCTTGGCGACCCGCGAGACCCGCTGGCGATTAACATACGAGCGCAACAACCTGAACACGCACAACAAAACGAAAACCTGGCCGCAGGCATGGCCATAGCTATATAGTTGATATTGATAGTGCCGACGTCGAAGTCGGCGCTACGCGGACAGCGGCGTCCAGGCATCGATAGTGCTTTTCGGACGAGCATAGCCCAGTTGAGTTCCAAGCGTCGGTCACTGCAGTAGCCATCTAGAAATCGTGCGGAACCAGTCAGTCTAGGAAGTTGAATCCGATCCTATACGATCCGATCCGACCTCGAAACACAGATCACATAAAACTAGACAAAGGCACACGCAGAGTGGTAAAGCGAGATCAAACCGTAAACCTAAAACCTAATTCATAAAGTAAACTAAAGTAAAACTAAATACAAACCAAATAAAATCCAGTCAAGGTACCGAAAAGTGTTGCCCTAAAGATAAACGCGCAGCTAGTAAGATTTTTGTACTTTCGGCTGTTGATTGTGTTCTTATCGTTAGATCGGTGATAGAAAAACATACGACTTCACTTAAGAGGTGTTTACAGAGCGATTCGAGTGCGGAACCACACCTGTTGCGTCGTTTCTAACGCGGAGTGTAACCCAAATCCTAGCTCGCTGTGAGATTTCCAAGATTTCCGCCTGCCGCCAGGCGTTACATAATACCCCGATTATTGCCCGAGATCGATTCGCGGGGTATAATTCACCTTTCCATGCCTTTCAAAGCCCCGCTGGCTGGCACACTTACACACTGTAATGCCAAAATCATTGACCTCTTCTACTGGCGAAGCCAATTTGCATTTCCAACACACCAACTGGGGTTTTTTTTTTTTTTCTGTCAGCTTGTTTTTTTTTTCTATTTTCCATTGGCACTCTTCTGCGTTTTGTTTTAAATTTTAATGCGCTGCACATTGTACCCCCAATATCCAAAATTCATTTTCGCATTTTTAAGTTGTGTCACTCTGCCAACGAGTATTGTTAGTAGAGGGTTGTTCATTTGCACAGCAATCTTTGACTTTTGGCCCCCCGGTAACACTTTGAGCTTCTGTATTTTCGTATAGTATATTGGAAACTATTTGTACATACATATACTTACAATGCGGAAATTCTTAAGTGTTATATGTAACGTGTTCAATTTCAAGCTAAGTATAGTTTAATCGCAGTTAGACATCTATTGATCTGTCATTGATTACGCTTTCTCGCTTTAATAATGATAATCTCCTTTCATACGCCTGATTTCAAAATTAATGTAATTATAGGCGCTAAAAAACCATATATTCAGTCATTTCTTATGTAATTACTTTCCTTACTATAATTAATATGTATTCATCATTTGAGATAGTGTATACCTCAATCGTTATCCATGTTTCTTATCTGCTGCCTCATTGACCTGGCAACGATATATTTTGGGGTCTCATGTTTTGGTTTTTCGGTTTCTTAATTGTATCTGACCAACTAGTTTATGCATAGATTAGCATTTTTATTTTGTTTTGTTTCGCCGCTTTGGCCTACAAATTCGTGGCAAATTTTTTGAACTTGAAAAGTCTCCGAAACGAGATGATACAAATTCCATAGAAGTGCACAGGCACTTTCACTGTCCCCCACAATGTAAATTAAACAAAGCCAGACACAAGAAACGATTATCTAATCCGATTTGCATTCACCGATTTAAAGCAGCCGTTTTTGGATATAGCCGATGTTACTAATAGCCACTCTGGCCGCTTTTCTCGCATTCCTCTTGACTCTGATCTTTGGCCGCGGCCAGAAAAGATTTAAACCCATCCAATCGTCAGCAACATCATCGGCCACGACAGCAGCAACTAGCGACAGCGACAACAGCAACATCAATCGTAAGAAACCACAACTTTGCTAAATCGAAACACTTGAAGGGCACACAAATCGCACACCTAGCTGATAACCGAATTTAATTAGTCTATTATGTGCATATGACTTTTCGACCGCGACTAACGTGTATATTGCTTATTAATCTGTGATTACAGACAACTCCAGCGTGATTGCAGCTACAGCATCAACAACAGCAACAACAGCAACCAGCAATCCTTCGGCTGCAGCAGAGACAGCACCTGCCGCGGTAAAAGCGGGTGAAAAGCGATATCCCAAGGCCTGCATCAAGAAGGTCAAGTTCTCCAGCGATAGCCTCAAATCGGAGGTGGAGGAGCTGTGCGTACAGTTGAAGGACAACGCTCTGACTGACCTGAGTAACGACAACATCCCCATCACCTGCCATCAGAACAACAACAACAGCAGCATCAACAAGAATAAGAACAACAACAGCATCGACATCGACATCGACATCAACACAAGCAAGATGAGCGAAACAAATGAGTCCAATGACACGGCAGCCCAAACCGCTGAGGGCGAGAGGCCCAGCTTTCTGGTAAACACAATATTATAGTCCCAACATTTTTGGCACCCATCACTGAACGTTGAATCGCTTTTTTTTTCCATTCCACAGGTGGGCGATGAGATCGATGAGAAGGCTGCCGAGGCGGGCGAAGCCTGCGACGAGTTCCCCCAGAAGATGCAGAACGATATTCGTCAGAATGGCGATATTTCCGAGCGGCGCAAGCGTTTAAGGTGAGCCGAATTGGGCTTACCCAAATCAAAAATAGAAATTACACCAAAAATACAATGTCATTATTGCGTACATAGCTTTTTAATAGTCAGCAGTTTTACATTAATATCAAAAGTGTTATTGTGAATATTATCAGCTTTTAAGTTGCTAAACAGCGAAAAATTGTTGTAAAGTTACTTTACAACACAAATTTTACATTATGAATGCGTTGAGCTATAGTATACTCATTTTGAAAGCTCTTTGTTTTTTATCATAGATCGAATTATCCTGCCTTGAGAAACATAACAATTTTTAATATCTCAAATGTTTTTAATTTATAATACGTTTGAAATTGTTTTGAAAGTCTCATTAATCTAATCACTTATCGTTTTTAATATATTTTCTTTCAAACGTCTAAGAAAAAATGTATGCCTGTATGTTTTGTATTGCTTAATTGGAATAGTTCTAAGCAGTTGAATAGTTCTTTTGATATCTTATCTTTAAAATTTGTCAAGTTTGTTTTTATTTTTTTTTCAATCTGACAAACGACTCACTTGAACTAAAGCTATAGCTTTAATTTAGCACTTCAACAATGAAATGTTTATAACTCGAGATAGATAGATGTTTTTGATTTTCATGTGCCCACTTTCGCGCAGTGTAGCGAGCAAAACAAAGAACAGGTGACTGCGTCACAGCCAAACGCCGCCAAACATATCGCGTGAGTTTAGGGAAAAGAGACGGCACAAAGCTGGTGGCCGTGTGTGCGAATGAAAGGCACTCTCCCAGCTTAGCGAGAACTTTTCGCTTTGCGCAAAAATGGAGAGAAAAAGCGAGAAAAAGAGAGTGCCATGTGGGGACGCCGCATTTTGTTTTCATTCATAATGCTTAAAACTTGTTTTGCCAGCGACCGACCGACTGACTGGCACTCTCTTTTTTTTTTCGGGGTCTCTCCGCTTCTCCGGCCCATGTGGCGGATGAGCGATGTCGATGTCGATGACGATGGTGGCCAACACCAGTTCAGTTCCCAGGCAGTCGTCGGCTCCGTCGGTCCGTATTCCGCTGATATCGTTACCCCCAGAAATACGATAAAATATCATAGCCATAGCCATAGCCATAACCAAAACCATAACCCAGTAGCCCCAGAAGCCCGTTGCCCAAATAAGTTTCTCGCGTGTGCGGCCATCGTTCGACATTGATTTTTGTGTATTTTTTTTGTTTTCGGCCAGCGGAGCACGGTGAAAGTGTTGCAGCAGTGGCAGTGGCATTAAAATATTGTGTGTGCGCTTCGCCTTATTAGTCACACTTGCATAATTGCAAGGGGGATTAGCCCATAGAAAGATAAAATATCAGATCCCCTTTGGATGCTATTGGCCCTCGTGGAGCTAATCAGAATGTTGAAGCGTCGCGCCAGCAAGCGTTTCGTACTTGTTGAGTCCGGGGATGAAAATGCCAATGGAGCGGCCGCCAGTTCGGCATCAGGAGTGATACCCCAATTTGTGGCAGTGGATTGCGGTCAGAACGAGAGCAATAACAACAATGACGGCGAGATGAGCAGTGCCAGCATCAGCAATCACAGCACGAACAACCAGGCGTCGTCATCGTCGCTACTGGGCGTACCCGTGGTGGGAACCCTGAAGTAAATCATATTAACCATATAAAATACCCCCTTTTTGTTTATTGAAATGCGATATTGGTCGACACACGGTGTAAACAAAAGCGAACTATGTGCAAGAACTTTTGATCATGTCAGCTAAACCGGTTCTGTCAAATCTTCTTGCCAAGTGCCCGCTCCTCCCCTTTTCCTACAACACCTGTCTCATCGCGCCATTATCTACACTAATCAGCAAAAATTATGACCGAATAAAGTTCGTTGTTAGTTGAGTGTTGCTAAACTCTACAACTATTTTATTGCTTACAGTTTGCAATTTTAAGAACATTAGTCAGCGTTTAAATAAATGTGATAATAATAATCTGACCTACCAAAACTTAAATCGCAAAAATATAAATCTAAAAAAACATGGTTAAATTTTAATCAAGTCTTACTAAATATTTGAAATGGGTTTTTCTCGAATTCGAACAGCAAAATTGAATTTCCAGTGTTAAAAAGATCGATGTTAATAGTTCGGTCTGGCAAATTTATTTTTTTATTTAAACATGTCTATGGGTTTGGATTTTTAAAACATAAGTCAGCGTTATTTGATATACCACAACTACAATCTTTTTATTTTAAAACACCTAATTCATGTTTTAAAACTTAAATCACTTAGAGAGTTTGTAAATTAAGTTAAGTCTTATTTAGAATTGTCTATCCTTTTAATAGTTTTATAGAATTCAATTTATTTTATCATTTCTGATGGTGAAAACTCTATCTAACTCTAATTCCGTTGTTCGATTTTGCAGGCCGAGCATGTCGCGTGGCACTGGACTGGGCCAGGATCGCCATCAGGATCGTGACTTCCACATCGCCACCACCGAGGAGTTTGTGAAGCGCTTCGGCGGCACTCGTGTGATCAATCGCGTCCTGATCGCCAACAATGGAATCGCGGCCGTCAAGTGCATGCGCTCCATCCGAAGGTGGGCCTACGAGATGTTCAAGAACGAACGGGCCATTCGGTTTGTGGTGATGGTCACGCCGGAGGATCTGAAGGCGAATGCCGAGTACATCAAGATGGCCGATCACTATGTGCCCGTGCCCGGCGGATCCAACAACAACAACTACGCCAATGTTGAGCTCATTGTGGACATTGCGATTCGCACCCAAGTGCAGGTGAGTCCGGAATCTGGGGGCCATTGCCATAGAAGTGGCCAGTTGGCCAGTGTCGGCTCACCTAAACCGCATCGTATGATTTGTATTTGCACTCTGTCAATCGGGGCAACTGGCAAAGTCAAGCGATCGTCCCGCTTACCAATAAACACAGACCCCTATTTGTATTCGTGTGTATTCGTTCGAAATGGCCGGCATTTGGAACCACCCAAAGAGTGTGTGTGTGTCAGCCAACACTGTGCTACAAAATGTGCTCCAGATACTGGCCAGGGAATGGTTGTTTATTGCTTGGAGATATGCCCAAGCCCAGCCCGATTTCCGAAATTGCTCATCGTATAATGTACGCTCTGAGTGCAATTAAATGTGTTCTATTAAAGCCTTTAAGTACTTTTTCACGGACACTTTAACGGTGTAAACGATTGTACGTGTCGATTGGCTATACACAAATAAGATATACTGCCAGATAAGAACTACAAAGTTGGACTAGAAATATATAACATTTACTTGGCTTGTGTCAAGTAAAAAATTTTATTTTTCAAATTTGACCCTTTTTTTAAGACCTTTAAGGTTAATCCCAATTTAAAGCCATATTTGTTGACAGTTAAAAACTTGCCAGGTATTTTATAAAAATTGTCAGACTTGTGTAATTACTTTCAAATTGGCTCGACCCATTAAGTTTTTATATTTATTAATTTACCCATGGTTAATAAACCAACAATTATATCAAAGTGAGTAGAAGATTGCCTTCAAAACAAACTTATCTAATACCCTCCATTTTTCCTTTCCCATCAGAGTGCACTAGAACGTAGGTGGTTAGATTGGAATGCGTTGAAAACAATTCCAAGTGAAAATACACTCGTCACTGTTTACTTTCCATTATGTATTGCAAGGCACTTGAGGTTAATTAGCAATGGCGACGACATCTTGTTGCACAGTGTGAATTATCTATTTTGTTTTGCTATCCGGTGTTGTCGATTCGTACCGCTTCGAATGACGTCACTATTGATTTTTGCCGACAATAAAGCTCCATAATTTGCCCCACACCCACAACCACAACCACTCCACTGTCCTTGGGGTATTGGGGTATTATCAAATCAAAACGAACTGATTGCGAACCTTATTTCCGATTTCAGGCCGTATGGGCTGGCTGGGGTCATGCCTCCGAGAATCCCAAGCTGCCGGAGCTGCTCAGCAAGGAGGGCCTGGTGTTCCTCGGCCCACCGGAGCGAGCCATGTGGGCGCTGGGCGACAAGGTGGCCTCCTCGATTGTGGCCCAAACGGCCGAAATTCCCACCCTGCCCTGGTCCGGCTCGGATCTGAAGGCCCAGTACAGCGGCAAGAAGATCAAAATATCCAGCGAACTGTTCGCCCGCGGATGTGTGACCAATGTGGAGCAGGGTCTGGCTGCAGTTGCCAAGATTGGTGAGTGTTCATCCCCAATGCTGAGTGCCGTGAAGAGGTGATAATCGTGATGATCGTATTTTACAGGCTTTCCTGTGATGATCAAGGCCTCGGAGGGAGGCGGTGGCAAGGGCATTCGTCGCGTGGACACCACCGAGGAGTTCCCGGCTCTGTTCCGACAGGTGCAGGCCGAGGTCCCCGGCTCACCCATTTTCGTGATGAAGCTGGCCCGCGGAGCTCGCCACTTGGAGGTGCAACTGCTTGCGGATCAGTACGGCAATGCCATCAGCTTGTTTGGCCGTGACTGCTCCATCCAGCGTCGCCATCAGAAGATCATCGAGGAGGCCCCGGCCATCGTGGCCCAGCCGGAGGTGTTCGAGGACATGGAGAAGGCCGCTGTGCGGCTGGCCAAGATGGTGGGCTACGTGAGCGCCGGCACCGTGGAGTATCTGTACGATCCGGAGGGTCGCTATTTCTTCCTCGAGCTGAACCCGCGTCTGCAGGTGGAGCATCCGTGTACGGAGATGGTGGCCGATGTGAATCTGCCCGCTTGTCAGCTGCAGATCGGAATGGGCATCCCGCTCTATCGGCTCAAGGACATCCGTCTGCTGTACGGCGAGTCGCCGTGGGGCTCCTCCGTTATTGACTTTGAAAATCCGCCGAACAAACCGCGTCCCTCGGGACACGTCATTGCTGCCCGCATCACCTCCGAGAATCCGGACGAGGGCTTCAAGCCCAGCTCGGGCACCGTGCAGGAGCTGAACTTCCGGTCCAGCAAGAACGTGTGGGGCTACTTTAGTGTGGCCGCCAGCGGCGGACTGCACGAGTTCGCGGACTCACAGTTTGGCCATTGTTTCTCCTGGGGCGAGAATCGTCAGCAGGCTCGAGAGAACCTGGTGATTGCCCTCAAGGAGCTGTCCATTCGTGGCGATTTCCGCACCACCGTGGAGTACCTGATCACGCTGTTGGAGACAAATCGTTTCCTGGACAACAGCATCGACACTGCCTGGTTGGATGCCCTGATTGCGGAGCGTGTGCAGTCCGAGAAACCGGACATCCTGCTGGGCGTTATGTGCGGATCGCTGCACATTGCCGATCGCCAGATAACCGAGAGCTTCTCCAGCTTCCAGACCTCGCTGGAGAAGGGCCAGATCCAGGCGGCCAACACGCTGACCAACGTGGTGGATGTGGAGCTGATTAACGATGGCATCCGCTACAAGGTGCAGGCTGCCAAAAGCGGAGCCAACTCGTACTTCCTGCTGATGAACAGCTCGTTCAAGGAGATCGAGGTGCACCGCCTCTCCGACGGCGGCCTGCTCATCTCCCTGGAGGGCGCCTCCTACACGACCTACATGAAGGAGGAGGTTGATCGCTATCGCATCGTGATCGGAAACCAGACGTGCGTCTTCGAGAAGGAGAACGATCCATCGCTGCTGCGCAGTCCGTCGGCGGGAAAACTCATCAACATGATTGTGGAGGATGGCGCCCATGTGGGCAAGGGCCAGGCCTATGCCGAGATCGAGGTGATGAAGATGGTCATGACGTTGACGTCTCTGGAGGCGGGCACCGTGACGTTTGTGCGTCGACCGGGTGCAGTCCTGGATCCCGGCTCCCTGCTGGGTCATTTGGAGCTGGACGATCCGTCGCTGGTGACCAAGGCGCAGCCGTTCAAGGGCCAGTTCCTGCTGCCGGAGAATGCACCGGTGCCGGAGAAACTGAACCGGGTGCACAACACCTACAAGAGCATCCTGGAGAACACGCTGGCCGGCTATTGTCTGCCGGAACCGTTCAATGCCCAGCGGCTGAGGGACATAATCGAAAAGTTCATGCAGAGCCTGCGGGATCCGTCGCTGCCGCTGCTGGAGCTGCAGGAGGTGATCGCCTCCATCTCGGGCCGCATCCCCATCTCGGTGGAGAAGAAGATCCGCAAGCTGATGACGCTGTACGAGCGGAACATAACCAGTGTCCTGGCCCAGTTCCCGTCGCAGCAGATCGCCAGCGTGATCGACAGCCATGCGGCCACGCTGCAGAAGCGCGCCGACCGAGATGTCTTCTTCCTGACCACCCAGAGCATTGTGCAGCTGGTGCAGCGCTACCGGAACGGCATCCGCGGCAGGATGAAGGCCGCCGTGCACGAGCTGTTGCGTCAATACTACGACGTGGAGTCGCAGTTCCAGCACGGCCACTACGACAAGTGCGTGGGACTGGTGCGAGAGCACAACAAGGACGACATGCAGACGGTGGTCAACACCATCTTCTCGCACTCGCAGGTGGCCAAGAAGAACCTGCTGGTCACCCTGCTCATCGATCATCTGTGGGCCAACGAGCCCGGCCTCACCGACGAGCTGGCCAACACGCTGAGCGAACTGACCTCGCTGAACCGAGCGGAGCACTCGAGGGTGGCGTTGCGCTCCCGCCAGGTGCTGATCGCCGCCCACCAGCCGGCCTATGAGCTGCGCCACAACCAAATGGAGTCGATATTCCTCTCGGCCGTGGACATGTACGGCCACGACTTCCATCCCGAGAACCTGCAGCGTCTGATTCTGTCGGAGACCTCGATCTTCGACATCCTGCACGACTTCTTCTACCACTCCAATCGGGCGGTGTGCAATGCCGCCCTGGAGGTCTATGTGCGGCGCGCCTACACCTCCTACGAGCTGACCTGCCTGCAGCATCTGGAGCTGTCCGGCGGCCTGCCGCTGGTGCACTTCCAGTTCCTCCTGCCCACCGCCCATCCGAACAGGCTCTTCTCGCGCATGTCCTCGCCCGAGGGATTGGACCAGGCGGCGGCCGAGACACTGGGCAGCTCGTTCGTGCGCACCGGTGCGATAGCGGCCTTCGACTCCTTCGAGCACTTCGAGATGTACTCGGACGAGATCCTGGATCTGCTCGAGGACTTCGTCTCGCCGGCCATGGTCAATGCCAAGGTGCTGGAGGCAGTGGAGGCGGCCGACTCCATCTCGGACAGCCGGCACAGCACCTCGATCAATGTGTCGCTTTCGGATCCCGTGACGCGGGCCAATGCCGCCGAGGAGGCCAAGTCCACGGAACCAATTCACATCGTCAGCGTGGCGGTGAGGGAAACGGGCGAGCTGGACGATTTGCAGATGGCCCAGATCTTTGGCAACTATTGCCAGGAGCACAGCGAGGAGCTGTTCCAGCGACGCATCCGTAGGATAACGTTCGCCGCCCTGAAGAAGCGCCAGTTTCCCAAGTTCTTCACGTACCGAGCCAGGGATAAGTTCACGGAGGATCGTATTTACCGGCATCTGGAGCCGGCATCTGCTTTCCATCTGGAGCTGAATCGCATGAAGACGTACGATCTGGAGGCTCTGCCCACGGCCAACCAGAAGATGCACCTGTATCTGGGCAAGGCAAAGGTGTCCAAGGGTCAGGAGGTTACCGACTACCGCTTCTTCATTCGCTCGATCATCCGGCACTCGGATTTGATCACCAAGGAGGCCTCCTTCGAGTATCTTCAGAACGAGGGAGAGCGCGTGCTGCTGGAGGCCATGGACGAGCTGGAGGTGGCCTTCTCGCATCCGCATGCCAAGCGCACCGACTGCAACCACATCTTCCTGAACTTTGTGCCCACCGTCATCATGGACCCGGCCAAGATCGAGGAGTCTGTGACCAAGATGATCATGCGCTACGGTCCGCGTTTGTGGAAGCTGCGCGTGCTGCAGGCCGAGCTCAAGATGGTCATCCGCCAGTCGCCGCAGTCACCCACTCAGGCAGTGCGTCTGTGCATTGCCAATGACTCCGGTTACTTCCTGGACATCTCCATGTACACGGAGCAAACGGAACCAGAGACAGGAATCGTAAGTCTTGACTCGAAATCTGCTTAAATTATAACTAAATACCCGACTTTTCGTGTTGCAGATCAAGTTCAAGGCCTACGGAGAGAAGCAGGGATCTCTACATGGTCATCCCATCTCAACGCCCTACATGACCAAGGACTTCCTGCAGCAGAAACGCTTCCAGGCGCAGTCCAACGGCACCACCTATGTATACGATGTTCCCGACATGTTCCGCCAGATGACCGAGCGTCACTGGCGGGAATTCTCCAAGGCACGTCCCACCGTGGATATCCGCATACCCGACAAGATTCTGATCGAGTGCAAAGAGCTGGTCCTCGAGGGCGACAGCCTGGTTGAGATGCAGCGCCTGCCCGGCGAGAACAATGTGGGTTTTTCTAGCTAGCTAGCTTAAGTCGTCGGTTAAGCTAAAATATATTTGTTCATTCGTTTCAGTGCGGCATGGTGGCCTGGCGCATTGTCCTGGCTACTCCCGAATATCCAAATGGCCGTGAGATCATTGTGATAGCCAACGACCTTACCTACCTGATAGGCTCCTTCGGCATCAAGGAGGACGTGCTGTTCGCCAAGGCCTCCCAGTTGGCCCGTCAACGCAAAGTGCCCAGGGTAAGTTGGCTTAGACTCCCAGAATTTATCTCCATTTATATTAATATAATGTTCTCCTGCAGATCTACATATCCGTGAACAGCGGTGCCCGCATCGGACTTGCCGAGGAGGTAAAGGCGATGTTCAAGATCGCATGGGAGGATCCAGAGGAGCCGGACAAGGGCTTCAAGTACCTCTACTTGACCACCGAGGACTATGCCCAGGTGGCCAACCTGAACTCGGTGCGGGCCATCCTGATCGAGGACGAGGGCGAGCAGCGCTACAAGATCACCGACATCATCGGCAAGGACGATGGACTGGGCGTGGAGAACCTGCGCTATGCCGGTTTGATTGCCGGCGAGACGTCGCAGGCCTACGAGGAGATCGTAACCATCGCCATGGTCACCTGCCGCACCATCGGCATCGGATCGTATGTGGTGCGTCTGGGCCAGCGCGTCATCCAGATCGACAACTCGCACATTATACTTACGGGCTATGCTGCGCTCAATAAGGTAAGCTAATTTAATCTCGAGGAGCATTTGTTTCCAGCTATAATGAAATTATAGTGGCACACTTAAACCAAAAATAGACCTCAACTACATGATTCACTGTGGTCTAAAAATAATACTTATGGAAAGCCAAACCAAATGTTTATATCCCGGCAGAATATTTATTGTATATTATCTTTTATTTCCAGCTGCTTGGACGCAAGGTGTACGCCTCGAACAACCAACTGGGTGGCACCCAGATCATGTTCAACAACGGAGTCACCCACAAGACTGAGGCCATCGATCTGGACGGTGTGTACACTATCCTCGACTGGCTCTCGTACATCCCCGCCTACATTGGCTGCGACCTGCCCATCGTTATGCCCAGCGATCGGGTCGATCGGCCCGTGGACTTCATGCCCACCAAGTCGCCGTACGATCCGCGCTGGATGCTCGGCGGCCGTGTGAATCCCGTGAATGCCAATGACTGGGAGAACGGCTTCTTTGACCGCGACTCGTGGAGCGAGATCATGGCGCCGTGGGCCAAGACAGTGGTCACCGGACGCGCCCGCCTGGGCGGTGTACCCGTGGGCGTGATTGCCGTCGAGACACGCACCGTGGAGGTGGAGATGCCCGCCGATCCCGCCAATCTGGACTCGGAGGCCAAGACGCTGCAGCAGGCGGGTCAGGTGTGGTACCCCGATTCGTCCTACAAAACGGCCCAGGCCATCAAGGACTTTGGGCGCGAGGAGCTGCCGCTGATCGTGTTCGCCAACTGGCGTGGCTTTTCCGGCGGCATGAAGGACATGTACGAGCAGATCGTCAAGTTCGGTGCCTACATCGTCGACGGCCTGCGGGAGTACAAGAAGCCGGTGCTCATCTACCTGCCGCCCAATGCCGAGCTGCGAGGCGGAGCGTGGGCCGTGCTGGATTCGCTAATCAACCCGCGTTACATGGAAACATATGCCGATCCGGAGGCACGAGGTGGCGTCCTCGAGCCGGAGGGCATTGTAGAGATCAAGTACAAAGAGAAGGACCTGGTCAAGACGATACATCGCCTGGATCCCACCACCATTGGGGTAGGTTCCAAAAACGGGAGTTGGACTTAGAGAATGGTTTCTAATTTTCCATTTCAAATTATAGCTGAAAAAGGAGTTCGATGATGCTAATGCGGCTGGCGATAAGGTCAAGGCTGGCCAAGGTGGACGAGAAGATCAAGGCCCGCATCGCTGTGCTCATGCACGTCTATCACACGGTGGCAGTTCACTTTGCCGACCTGCACGACACGCCGGAGCGGATGCTGGAGAAGGAGTGCATTAGTGAGATCGTGCCGTGGCGCGATTCCCGCCGCTGGCTGTTCTGGCGCCTGCGACGCCTCCTCCTGGAGGATGCCTACATCAAGAAGATTCTGCGCGCCCAGGACAACCTGTCCGTGGGCCAGGCCAAGCAGATGCTGCGACGCTGGCTGGTTGAGGAAAAGGGAGCCACAGAGGTGAGTAGTTTAAGCGAATCATCACTCAAGCCAACCTCTTCAACATATCACATCCTGTAACCAGGCTTACCTGTGGGACAAGAACGAGGAGATGGTGTCTTGGTATGAGGAGCAGAGCAATGCCGAATCCATTGTTTCCCGCAACGTGAATTCCGTGCGACGGGATGCCATTATCTCGACCATTTCGAAAATGCTGGAGGTAAGTTAACCCCCCTAAAGCTTTCAATTCCCAAACTAAATCTCTGGTTATATTTTTGATCCACGTAGGACTGCCCCGATGTGGCGCTGGACGCTGTGGTGGGGCTCTGCCAAGGTCTGACGCCCGTCAATAGGGGCGTGGTCGTACGCACACTGGCCCAGATGCAGCTGAACGAGGAGACCTCTAACAGCAACCAGGGATGATTATACGCTAGGTTCTAAGTTCGTTTTAGGCCCCCACACCCATTTCCACTTCCACCTTCTCCCGCCTCACCACATTTCTCAGCCCTGTTTTGCGCTTGTAAAATACCGCAAGGCCTTGCATGATGTGCATTTTGTTTAGTTGAATTTGTTTAAACGTAATTAGCCTAAATCTAGTTATGTATTGGAGTTGTAGGCATGGGTAGGTTGTTGCCTCAGTGGCCCCCGATAAACTAGTTGTATCGTGTACATATTGGATTATGTATAACCCTTGAATACAAATCATTCCATTAGTTGTTTAAGAACTAAAGTCCTTTGTACACAGAGCTTTTTGAATTATACGAGTTACTGAAAATACACATATATATATATATATATATGGTACAATACATTTTTTAAAAATCGCTGGATGGTAAATTGTGTTTTTTTTACGTTTTCTTTACTTTTGTTTTTGGTTCCACAGGATCGATAATGTACATAATTTCATTTATTTTTATAAATTAGAAATGAAATCTATCGCAGACGCGGTTAATATCCGATTTGCTGCGCTCTTAATTGCCGACGTCTCTCATGAATATGAAGGTGAGTGAGGATTCGGTGAGAGCCGGGTTCAGTTCAGGTTATCTAGCCATTCTGGCTCGGCCACACTTATCTTCTCTATTATGGAATTCACTTGATAGCACAGCGACTGGATCTGTCTATCCCACTGCGGCAGTAGCTCGCGGTTCTCGAAGTGCACTATGCCCGAGATCTGGTCGATGTGTCCGTTCATGCGGCCCTCGGTGATCATCTGGGAGGCGATCTTCTCCGCCTTCACCGCGGGTATGTCCAGCAGAGCGCCCAGTTCCTCGAAGGTGATGTTGTTGTACAGCTTGCTAGCCGACAGCAGATTGTGCTCGAAGACAGCCCGATCGAGGATCGAAGAGCCGTCGGGCGTGGCAGCCTTTTGGTGGTCCTGCAGCAGGGCCTCGAACTCCTGCAGCTCGGAGCGCCGGATGATGCGCTCCAAGTACATCTTCTCCAGAATCCCGTAAGCCGGCAGATGCTGGCAGCGTTCGTCCTTAAACAAAGTGGCCAGCATGCGGGAGCGCTGCTGTCCGGCAGAGGCGAGTACTGTGCAGATGAGAGCCTTCTTCAGCGCCGTCATCCGCTCGCCTTGGTCCACGATCTTGCGGTAGGAGAGCTCGTTGTATCGCTGGGCGGCCTCGATAAACTTGCGCCGGTAGTCCAGCACACGAGCATAGCAGACTTTGTAGAGCACCTAAATTTGATGATTTTCCAAGGATATAATCGGGAAGAGTTTAACCACAAGATGGAATTCACCTGCAGCTCCTCTGAGTTGGTTTCAGCCTGCAGCAGCGAGGCACGGTTGATGAACAGCTCGGCCTGCACCGAATCGTTGTCTTCCAGGTAGAGCCGGGCGATCTTTAGGTAGGTGCCCAGTTTGCACTCCACGGAGTACTGCTTCTGGCCCGTCTCCAACGGAATGCCCACCAGCACCGTGGCCGCATCGCGCCACTGCTGGTTGCGCTCGTAGATGTTGGCCAGGTGGAACCGGATGCCGGCCACCTGCTCCTCGAACGAGATGACGCGCGGATTAACCTTCTCCAGGGTGAAGTGGGAGAGCTGCTTGGAGAGGTCGTCGGGCAGCTTGCTCAGCTCGCCGCCCACGTCGTTGAGGATCTGGCGCGAGATGACCAGGCTGACGTGCTCGTTCACAATCGCCTCCACAAAGAGCCGGAGGCCATCGATCAGCTCCTGGCCGGTGTTCGCCAGCACCGTCTTAAGCAGCTGGCGATACTTGTCCGCCTGGTCCTTGTGCGTGCCGGTGAAGTTGATCAGGCCCATCAGCTGGTTGCGCAGGACCGCCGTCGAGATGCCCTTGCCCGGATTTGCGTAGTTTGCGGCCATGTTCACTTGTATTCCCAATTACTTCGCACTAGCTAAGAACAACAACGCAAGCTCATCCCCGGTTATCGATAACTCGCGAATCCGGCCGCGGAAGTGCTGAGCGCTTAGCTCATTTCAAGCTATGTATGTCTGAACTTATGGTAACTGAGCTGCTGATGCTCCCATCATAAATTCTATGTTTTTCTACATGATAAGTATTTATGTTTCTTAAAAGATTGTGCTTGAACTCTATTTAGCAAATATTTATGAAAAGTTTTATTAAGTTAATATGACTATATAAAAGTTAGAATTTCGGATAGTCAATCTAGGTTGAGTATCACCAAATCACCAACCAGCGTTACTTAATAATTAAAGATACACAACATTCATTGTTTTTCAGTTCGATTTGTGCTAGCTAACACCACTTGATTGCAATTCCTGCTGTAAACTAGCTTTCCATATTTATTTAGCTACCAGAAATAAAGTTTTCAAAGCATTCATTTTCGGGACATTTCTGATTCAGTGCTGGCAAACGCCAAATGCAAAAGTACCCCACTTGCAGAATTGTGCAACACTTGGCTCTTAACGATTATATGTAAACAGTGAAAAAAGTATATTCAGGTGCAATTGGCCTGAAAAACTCAAACACAAATCGGAAGACACAATTCGCAAGTGTCAGATAATCCTGGTTTAATTGAAGAACTCGAGAACGCCTCGTGTGTGGGAACACCTACGCCAATCTGTGTCCAAAAGGGTGGAGACGGGACAAAGCCCACACACATACACACAATAATCGGGTGCAGCGCAGCTCGCTGAGTGAAGTGGAAAATGTATCCAAAGGAGTCCAATGGCCGTATTTGCGAGCAGATATGAACGGAAATTGCCAATTGACGACACCCATTCGCTGAGCTGCGAGATAACCGCTGTCCAGGAGGTTGCCGGACATACGGTAGGTGGTGTAACTCCATGGGTGGAGAGGGGAGGGGAAGGGGAGCTGATGACCCCAGTGAAAAATCAATAATTGTTGATGATTTCATGCAATCGGCGAGTGTGTGTACATATGTGTGCGTGTCTGCTTGCAGGAGTACCTGCTGCGCGTGTGGAGGGGCTGCAGCAACAAGGACTACTGGACCGTACTGCGCCGCTACAATGACTTCGACCGGCTGGACAAGTCTCTCCGCGTCTCCGGCATCGAGCTGCCGCTGCCTCGCAAGCGCATCTTTGGTAACATGCGTCCGGAGTTCGTAGCTGAACGGAAGCAAGCCCTGCAAGTGTACATAAACGCCGTACTAATGAATCCCATACTGGCCTCCTCGTTGCCAGCCAAGCGCTTCGTCGATCCCGAGAGTTACTCGCAATCCTTTCACGGTGGGTTCACTTCGGAACGCTTATAAACATTACATTAATACGTTTCACCTTTTGCAGATCATGCCGTGCAGAATGCCATGCTATGCCTGCGAAACGACACGACATGGTCGCTGGGCGGAAGTATGGGCGCCATAGGCTGGCGCCTCCGGAAGCACTACTTCAAGGTGACCACCAAGCCGCCGGAGAAGAGCCACAACAAGCAGTTGGTGAAGAGCGGCTCCCAAACGCATCAGAGCAAGCATTTTGCCGCCGGAAGCAGCAACGGCAGCGGTCACTCCATCGATGCGGGAACCTTGGAGCCCGGAGCCGAGGTGGTGGCCGAGTGGCTAGAGTACGGGCCGGACAAGTTTGTCGACGAGAAGGAAATCGGGGGCATAATGAAGAGCCTGATGGGGCTGCAGCATCCGCACATCGAGCCGGTGCTCCTGGCTGCCCACACCGAAAACGGCTGTCTCGTCATCAGAAAGTCAGTATTCAAAGATGCATTTCAAAGATTGTAACTAAGTTTGTGATCTATAGATTCCATAAGCACGGTACCCTGAAAGATGTTTTGTGCATGGCCGGAAATCCAAAGAATCCCTTCCTAAGCAAGTACGGCAATCCGAAGGGACGAACTGCCCTCTCGATGAAACAGGTGGCCACCTACGGCAAGCAAATCCTCGAGGCCCTCATATTTTTGCATTCCAAGGGCTACGCATATGGTAAGATACAACTTGTTTATCTAAAGACACTTCATTAATTTCTTGGCAAATTATACAGGTCACCTACATTCCGGAAACATAGTGATAGTGGACGATTGTGTTAAGCTACTGGACATCGAAAACTTTTTGCTGGGCGTACCCGCCTTCTACCGGCCATTTTTTATGCAGCACAGCAAGATCCATGCCATCGAGACCATTGATGTTTACTGTTTTGGCCACATTCTGTTTGAAATGGCCATGGGTTATCCGCTGCAGGAATCTGTTGTGCGCCAGATAACCGAATGTCCCGAGGCGTTAAGTGGGTGATTCGAAATACTCAAGCTTTGTGTTCGGCTCTAATCCATTTTTACCTTTGCAGAATGCCTGCTGGAGAGCATACTGTCCAAAGAAGCATGCAAGGCCGGCCTACCGACTCTGGAGCAATTACTGGGTCACAGGTTCTTCACACAATACGCTTCAACTGAGGGTGCTGGCGCCGCTGCCAGTGCAGAGAAGCCGTACTTTAAGCTATCCCTGAACGCCAAGGAGCTGCTTAAGCAGGCTGCCATCAAGAGCGAGAATCGCCTGCGAGACGAACAGAAGTCGGTGAAGAACCAAAAGCGCATTGTTCGCGTCCAGGAGCTGATGAGTTCCGAGGAAGAGAAACGCAAGTCCAAGCAGAAAGCAGTTAGTTTTCCAAAACCCAAAACCCAAATCCCCAACCGCTTCACGTAGTTCAATCTCACACAGCCCCTTAACGAACACTCTTTGGTTTCTCTTTTCCTTTTATTTAAACCGATGCTTACGTCTAGAAACTAGAGCACAAACAGTCGAAGCTAAAGCAGCAAGGTTCAATCCAAACGAACAATGGACGCTTGTCGCTTGTGGCTGCGACTGCAGCAGCAGCTTCCTCCAGCACCGCTGTGGTTGGCGGGTTATGTGGGGCCGACTCCTTCAACCGCTCCGACAGCACTCCCGAGGAGCCCACAATGGCCGGCATCAAATGTAGTTATCTAAACAACCAATCACAGCTTCCAATCAGTAGTTTGTTAGCTTCATCCTCTGAACTCATCCGACTCACATGCCATTCCGCTTTCCTTTCAGCCCCACCGCTTACTCCGGCGCCGCACTTGGGTGGCATATATCAGCAGGAAGTGCCGGCGTCACCCGGCGCACCGGTGGAACGGCAGTCTTCTACACCGAACATGCTGGCCGAGGATACGGAGGGCGGCGACGGCGAGGGCGACGAGCTGACCCGCTCCGCTCTGCTGGAGTCCATCTGCAAGTTCAATCGCGGATCGCTGCGCAAGGTGCGCTCCAACGACTAGCTGCGCTTCTGGGAGATGCAGAGATTTATAAACAAAACAATTTTTGGACCAAATGTGGCGTTATGAAATAACGGTGCCATCAAAAAAAAAAAAAATAACTCGAAACAAATCGAATTCCAAAAGCTACATTTTTAGAGGCATATTGAAAAACAAAAAGCAGATCGAAGACACCGCTGAGCATAGCATATAACCCAAAACAATCCAGCAATTACTATATGTACTAACGAAACCCACTGATTATAATTATTGCATCTTATACGTGTCCACTATACATTGCATACGGAATGTGTCTACTTACATATGCATATAGAAAATGAAACAAGTTACACGTCACACATTTGCGAGCAGACTTCCGGATCGCAACTAAAGCTTTACCTATGTGTCCACTACACGACTGAAACTAACTTTGGTACGAATATCTAAAATGAAAATGGAAACAAAAAAAAAAACCTAGAACAAGAATGAAACGACATACAGAGAAATTTAGTACTTTCCAATATTTACAAACATAAGTCTGCACCAAAATTTGCACGAGACGCGAGAAGCTATTCTTTTATAAGGCCCACTGGCCCATATAGTACATGGATGTTAGATGTCTAAGAAATTGTTCCTCGGTGTTGTGCTATCTCCACCAGTGCGTTTTAATCGCCAATTTTTAGTAGTTGTACTGCAGGTTTTGTAACTGACTTTGAGTTTTTGATTTTTATATATTTCGAAGAGCCACGAATGTTTTAAAAACACTCAACTGTTCGTTAAAGTCTACATCTATACATACTCGGAGTCCTGGACTCAAAATAGTTGTAGCAACAGACAAAGACAAGGAAATGTGGCCAAGAATCAATTCGCACTGTTATTGTTTTCTTTTTTATAGACAATTTATTAGGTGTGTATTTAATGGAAATCCAAATCCGAAATATGTGTCGAGTATATTTATATTTGAATATGTGTGTATATATATGTAATTGATGTTTTGTGGCCACAAGAGCAACCAGAACTAACGTAAATATCGTAACGTAAATTGGTGTGTGTGTGTGTGTATTATCGTCTACTAACTGTGTTTGATATACTTTAAACCGGAAACCGAACCAAAATGATAACACAAAATGCGAAACATATTCCCCCTACACATATTGCAAACCAAATAAAGTATAAACCAATTGTCGTTGTAAGCCCGCCTTTGATTTACTGTCGATCTAAGGGGGCCCTGTCATTTATTTTCCTGAGTTCCTTAAGGTTATAGTTTTGTGTTTGAGACTGGGAGCTCACGAAAAACTTGTAGTTAAAACACTGTGATCATGGGCGACTCACCGGAGGAGCGGCGGAGCAAGGAAGTGGCGCCCGAGGCTCCGGCCAAGGAGGCGGAAACTGGAAAGGGCAAAAAGGAGAAGAAGGAAAAGTCGGCCGAGGGCAGTCAAAAGCCGGTAAGTTAGTTTGCTAGTTTGGCTGACAAGTGGCGCATAATTTGGGCCCCGTATTGATTCAACAAACGCCACGAACTGCCACGAATTGCCACGGCGACAGGCCGTCAAAAGTAATCTGGCAGGGAATGGCTTAATGGCATAATCATTTGTGGTTTTATGGCTAACCGCGACGCACTCCACCCGACTACTGGATCCCATTAGTACACGTAAAATGGCAGCCGCTGCAGCAAAGAACTGGTCGGGTCTGGTGAATCTCTACCTGGGGCAGGAGCGCGCAAAGGTACACGATTGATTTTGCCATTATGGTGGCAATAGGTATTTGATGTCTTTTTAATGAATTGATATTGATGCTTGTAACGGAATGTGAACACGAGAATGTATGTGGTTCGTCTGAAAATTGGCCAAGTCACGCGAAGAATCTTGTGGGGATTCTAATCGGGGGTTTGGGATATATGTATGTAGTGTGTCTGCGGTTGAACTAACATGCATATTCGGTTTCCCATTTCATCACCATGCAGAGGCCAGCGAGCAGCCAGCGCGGATCGCTGACCAAGTCGCATTTGGGCGTTCCCCTGGGCATGGGTGCTCCAGCAGCCAAGGTGAGCCAAGTAGCATTAACTTCCAACCACCTGTGTATCTTAAGATCCGCACGTTTCATAGCCCACCATGCGGTTCATGCCCACCTATCGCCTGGAGTCGAAGAATCCCCTGAACAAGGAGCGCGTGGAGAACATCATCAAGGCGGTGATGAATCGGCACTATAACGATGAGTACATGTTCCATCCCAAGCATTCGCTGCACATGGCTGCCCAGGTCAGCGAGGAGATCAAGAATAGGATCAAGCTGGACAACTACGACAGGTGACTTGCCTTGGTTGCGCAGGATCCTGATACCTAACTAACCCGACTTTCCCCACCTTTCCCAAGATATCGCTACATTGTGCTGGTCACGGTGGGCGAGTTCCTGATGCAGGGCCTCTACTCCATGGTCAACTTCCTGTGGGATGCTGAAAAAGACGGATTTGTGACCTACAGCGTGGAGAGACCCTCGTACTTTGCGGTCTGCACCACCTTTTACCTGTACTACGATTGAAGCCCAGTATTCGTGACACTACTGGGCTCTCCTTCGAGTTGTTATTAAAATTGAAGTTATTGTTGCATAATCTTAACCTTCCTCCGTTGGTCTTCTGATTGATTCACTTTTTTCGGCACTTGGTTGCACTGTAACTCACATTTTTCAACACCAGATTTTTGAACACATTAGGATTCGATAGTTGACGTTTATTTAAAGAGCAGTATAATAGTTTAATATAATATTTTTTGAAGCATAAATTACTCGGACATCTGTCTAATGATGTGAATTAACTGCGTTTGATCGTGACTACTATCTCTTAGTGTACAGATTAACGATTGGATATATATATCTGTACGATATATATATAGATATATATTTATATAGGTAATATATTTGAGAACACACGCATACACAGCACATGCACTGGGCCAACTACTTGGATTTTCATCATATCTTAATTGATTTGGGCCCGTGGAATGACACTTGAACTCACAGAAACATAAATGTCGCATGAACGCATGTATAAATTATAAACAAAACACCATTCTGTTGAGAGCAGCCACAAGAAAACCAATGTAACAATTGCCAAACCCAATCAAACAGCAGAGACATTTTGGAGCAAATGCTACACGACGTTCTCTCTTCGGATGGAAGACGGATAAACAGATTCGGATTTGGTAGCCACTTTCACGCACCCACAGGCCAAAAAAACACCAATGAACCTCTGGGCGATCGGGGGGGCAACTGAAGCTCAGCCAGAGTTAAACACTTCGCACTGATTGCTGTTTTTACGGCGGAATCGCACTGCAAACAAACTCTGGAAACACTTGGTAACATTCGTTTTGGACTCATCAACTGGACAATCAGACCACTACTGGGTGCACTTTTTGTCGCACTGTATTTTCATCATCAACATAGTTCACAAACCAAAGACCAAAGCAAAAATCATCGGCGTAACACAAATCAAATAAAGGAAATCAATTTAAAAGAACACAAAAACTGTTTCATCAGGATTATTTCGCACTAGTTGTTGATCTTAAGCGGACACTCGAATTGAGTTGTTTTCTTTTTCTTTTGTTTGTTTTTTTTTTAGAAAATTTAAGGTGTTTTACTCGTGTTGTTTTCATTCTCAGTTGTACACTTTAACATAATAAAATTGGAAAAACTGTATGTATGCGTTTGGAGACAATATTGTTTGATTTGTTTCAAACTTTTTAGCACAATAATAAAAATATGTAATAACTTCACTGTCACTAACACATCGAGAACTTGAAATGAAACCATAAAGAGAGATCCTGTCTGCAAAAGAACGTTAATTAATGGGTAATTAATACGGGTCAGGGTCAGGGGTCATGAGGTGTGGATGATGTCTCCTCGGTTCTGCTCGTGTCTCTGTGTGTGTGTGCATCATATATATGTGTGTGTGTGTGTGCGTGCGGTGCTTGGAGGGTGCACATACACGACCCTTGCATGTATGTGACCCCCAGTTCGTCCTCCTCCTTTTAAGAGAGGGGCATCTAAGATACGACTACGGCTGCTACATTATAGTTAGGTGTGGCGGAGTCTTCCCTTGAGCACTGTGGCTAGTCATTACCTCCAGTTTGTCCAGCACTTGCCTCTCCTCCTCCGTCCGATTTCAATCCACTTTAGGCCGTGCCGCCGCGCACCACCACAATGACCAGGTGGTCCTCCTTCAGACCCTCCTCCGTGAGGCTGTGGCAGGTGCGCTTCAGCAGCTCCGTGGAGAAGTCGCAGGGTGGAAAAGCGTACAGCACGCCGGTGGCCTCGGTCTCCTTGTTCAGCAGCGAGATGACGCCAGCCGCCTCCTTCTGCTTCAGATAGGAGACCAGGTTCCTCAGGGGCCGCGTTTGCACGCTGGCATCGTCGCAATTGGTGTCATTCGTGGAGCCGGCCAGGCCCATAAATATAGCATGCGAGGATGAGGATGCAATCCGCTTCTGCACATCGTCCAACTTTGGCGGATCCAGGCGCAGTCGCTGGGTGATGCGAAGGTTGTGCTTGCCCTCCTCGTCGCGCATCAACGACTCTACAATGTCGGTATCTCCATCAGTCAGATGGAATTTCGCTGGGAACAGGGAGCTCTTGAGGATCAGCGCTCCGGTCCACACGGTGCTGCATTTGCGCGCCACATCCGGCACCGTACTGGCCGATCCAAGGGCATCGTTGCGACGAGTCGAGGTATCGGAATCAGATCCGGGAGAGCGAGCCCGCTTTAAAGGCGACCTCGAGCGCGAGCGTTCCACGCCAGGCTCCCGAGAGCTGGAGCGGGCTCCCCTTTCGTATGACTCTCCCGGTGGGCGTCGCCACTCGTCGTCCACTCCTCCGGGCGGCGGCACCGACGAAGAGGAACCGGCCAAGGAGCCGGGATGCGGCGGCCTGTGAACATCGTTGTGGTAGTGGTACATGCCTCGTCCTCTTCCGCGATAGCCACCTCTTCCACGGTAGCCACCTCTAGGAGGATACGGCGAGTAGCCACCTCGCGGTGCGTACGCCGCGGACTCCTCATAGTAGGGATCATACTCTGGACGCCTGTACTCCAGTGCACTTTCGTCATACGGCGGCTTTGAGCCCTTAAATGGAGCCGCAGGTGTGGCGCCCGGCAACTCTGCAAAGTCCGTGCGAAGACGGCGCTCAGGTCCACCCAGCGGGAACCCTCGCATTTCCTTTACCGCCGCCGTGGCCGCCTCCACCGTTTCGTATTGAATGTAGGCGTACGGCTCGCCCTTCTGGTACTCGATCTTCTTGATGGCGCCGAAGCGATCAAACTCTCGCTCTAACTGAGTGACCGAGGTCCAGGCACCCAAACCTCCGATCCACATGCGTGTGGCCGGAGTCACCTTGCCGTATCCAATCTTGCACTGGAACTTGCCGATGTACTGGCCGGACAGCTCGATCTTGGCCCGGTGTGCCATGTCCAGGTTCTGGTAGCGCACAAACGCGAACGCGTTGCCCGTGCCCGGCGGCGGGCGCTTGATGTCGATATCATCCACCACACCATACTTGCCGAAGATGCGACGCAACTCGTCGTCGGCGATGGTCACCTCCAGATTTCCCGCGAACAGGGTGCGCGTGGAGAGGGGATCATCCTCGGGCTGCACGTGGTGCAGGTAGTTGGGAAACTTGTCCTTCTTGCTCTCCGGCTTTTCGTAGGGGGCGTGCGGGCGTGGTGCCAACGGCCTCATTGGTGAGTACTGATGTGGAGGCGCGTGGCCATGGATGTGATGCGGATGGCCGCCGCGATGCAGAGGAGGTCCGCGTGGCGGATGGGGATAGTCGTGGTGCATGGGCCGGTAATCGCGTGGGTGCACTGCGTGCGGGTGCATATGGGGCGGACCGTAGCGGTCATAGGGATCAAGCGGGGGACGGCGGTGATCCAGCGGAACCCCTTGGCCCATTGGGGAGCGCGAGTAGTGGTAGCGCTCGTAGTCCGGCGGGGACATCGAGTGCCCGCGAGGTCTGCAAAGAAAAAATAAAGTGTAAGGCAAGGAAACCTATCGAAATTTGTATACAAAATCCCACCTATACTCTGGCCTGGTGGTGCTCTTGTACACCGGCTCAACAATAGCCATCTTGTCGTAGATGATGAGGCGCGGTTTGTGGTGCTTGGCCTCTCGCGCATCCTCAGGCGTTCGGAAGCAAACGTAGGCTACCCTCTCGTCCAGGTCGTGGGCCAGTCGCACACTGAAGTCGCCAAACTTCTTGTACTCGCGGTACAGCGTCTCCTCGATGAAATCGTCCGGCGCCTTTGGTGGCAAAGCGCTGACGCACAAAACCTTGTAGCCAGCCGGACGCTCCGCGGGCGGAGGGCCGCGCATGTACGGCTCCCGGTGCGGAGATCCGTAGCGGCCACGTGGACTGGGCGAGCGCTCCAGACGGCGTCGCATGCGCTCTGGCGACAGGCGCTCCGGAGAGTCGCCCGGCACCCCGCTGCCGTTGTCGTAGCCACGTCCCATGCTCCGCGAGTTGCGCGACAGGCTGCTCCTGGAGGCCGGACCCGGGGAGCGCGAGGCGCTGCGCTTCATGTTGTGGATTTTGATTGTGATTCGATCGGCTCCGGCTCCGTCTCGATGACTACTCATGGGCGGCTCTTCCGGTGCGCTTTTCCTCGGGTGCTGGTGCTGCCTGGGAAGCTTCTGGCAACTGGGGCTGGGAATTCTGCAAAGTATCCGAGATTGGCCTTGTGAAAGTACGTTGAGAAAAGCAAGCGGACAAGCGGCGGCCAAGTGAAAAGAAAATGGCGGCGCTCCAACGACAAAGAAAATCGCTCTTTGCAATTGAAATTCCCTAAAACTAAGGCTATTTTATATATTTTTGTTGCTCTTACCTCGCTAGCTCTTTTCTAAAGTTGACTGCAACGAACTTTTGCTAATAAATCGCGGATAATCCTGGGATTTTTAATTTTCTGCGGCTTTGCAAATTCTGTATGCGTCAAGACTGGAAGTGCGGCTATCGATAACCAGCCGACGTACTCGTCATTGCTGGCAGTGGCGATGTTATCGCTGAATTTCTGGCTATTTTTCAACTATTTTTATAGCTGATTTTTTTTAACTCAGAGTATTATTATTAGAGAGAAGAATTATTTTCAAATTTTGTAATACATAACAGCTGTAATCTAAGTTATATTAATGACCGTTTGCTTTTACTTTCCAATAGTATTTGGTTGGAAAAAAGTTTAGGAAGTACTCCGAGTATATGTTTTATTTATAGCTAAACTAGCTATTTTCTATCGAAATTCAAATTTTAATCGAGCAGCACTGCCTCGCGGTAAATCATTCAAATTTCTTAAGGCTTTAGGTAAAATAGATCACAGGTAGAAAACGGCCGAATAGAAGAAGATTATAAATAAATCCTCGTATGCCGGAAAACCCAAATGGGTGATTAGGAACCTTTCCGCACCTATCCGTGCCCAGAGTATAAAGGGCAGCGCCATCGCCGACCGGAACCATTGTTCCGCCAGAACCAAAAGCGAAATGGTGCATTTAGCGACTGAGAAGAAGACCCAGGAGGTGGCTGCGCCAAAAGCGCCCAGACAGCTCAAACTGGATGGCCACGTGGGATTCGACACTCTGCCCGATCAACTGGTCAACAAGAGCGTGCAGAATGGCTTCAGTTTCAATATCCTGTGTATCGGGGAGACGGCCCTCGGGAAATCCACGCTCATGGACACGCTCTTCAACACCAGCTTTGGGGCCACGCCCAGTCCGCACTGCCTGCCCAATGTGAAGCTGAGGGCGAACACCTACGAGCTGCAGGAGAGCAATGTCCGGCTGAAGCTTACCATTTGCGACACCATTGGATACGGTGATCAGGTGAATAAGGCCGACAGCTACAAGGCTCTGGTGGAGTACGTGGACAGCCAGTTCGAGGCGTATCTGCAGGAAGAGCTCAAGATCCAGCGCACGATGGCCAGTGCCCACGATGGTCGCGTCCACGCCTGCCTCTACTTCATCTGTCCCACTGGCCACGGACTGAAAGCCATGGACCTGGAGTGCATGAAGCAGCTGGACACGCGTGTGAACATCATACCCGTCATCGCCAAGGCGGACACCATCTCCAAGTCGGAGCTGGCTGGGTTCAAGGAGCGGATAATGAACGAACTGCGCCGGAACAAAGTGAGCATCTACCAGTTCCCAACGGACGACGAAACTGTGGCCGATACCAACATCTCCATGAATGGCCATCTGCCCTTTGCCGTTGTTGGCAGCACGGAGTTCGTGAAGGTGGCCGGAAAGCTGGTGCGTGCCCGCCAGTATCCCTGGGGAGCGGTGCACATCGAGAACGAGGCGCACTGCGACTTTGTGAAGCTGCGCGAGATGGTCATCCGCACGAACATGGAGGATCTGCGCGAGCTGACCCACTCTCGCCACTATGAGCTCTTCCGCCAGCGGCGACTGCAGCAGATGGGCTTCGTGGACGTGGACAGCAACAACCAGCCGGTGTCCTTTCAGCAGACCTTCGAGTCCAAGCGCTCCGACCACCTGGCCTGCCTCCAGGCCAAGGAGGAGGAAGTGCGTCAAATGTTCGTCCAGCGGGTGAAGCAGAAAGAGAACGAGCTGAAGGACAGCGAGAGGGATCTGCACATCAAGTTCGAGCGGTTGAAGCGGGAGCACCTGGATGAAAAGGCCCAACTGGAGGAGGCGCGTCGTCAGCTGGAGGAGGAGTGCCAAGAGCTGCAGAAGCGCAGGCTCCAACTGGCCAATGGTATGCACACACTTACCTTGGGCAGGGGCAAGAAGAAGTAGTTTGCTTAGCCTTAAGGCTTACGACATTTCGAACGACATCGATTTTTAAAACACCATCGATCCGATCGATTTTTATTCTTTTTCATTTTCTTCAATATTAATTTTACACACAAAATAAATCAAAGAAATAGATAATGTATTTCTTATTTATAAACTTAGATTTTAAAACTTGACGAATTTATAATGTTTCATTTGTGTATAAAATAAATTTGAAAATCGAAAAAATATTTTTTTCTTTCTACACTATGAAATCTTTGCACCTGCAAGACGAAAAGCTCCAAATATTTTTTCTTTTTGCTACTTATTCATACAAAAGCTACTCTTATTTTTTCTGACATGGGAAAATTGAACAAATTCTAAAATCAGCATTATTGGTTTGAGTTTGGAATTGCAATGTACTTAAAAATTGTATTACATTAAATTGGAGTTTTTTTTAATTTAATTTTTCGCGTGGCTGATTTGCTCTGCCAATTTTTAAGCATATTAATCGACTGGAGGACATTTAAGACAGTTATACTTTAAATTAAAAGAGAAAAATTAAAAAATTACCACAAGTAAATTTCTAAAAAATTCAAATATTTTGGTAAATGTTTAAATATAGTATATGTATATATTCATGGTTAACGTTTTTTTGAATATAAAATAATTTAAAATTAATCAACTCAATATCAGTCTGAATAAAACGTATACTTTTATAAAACAAACCATAATCATAAATTAACTATTTTTTTTTTTAAGATGAATATGTTTTCTTTATGAATTTCTTGTAATTTTTAAAGTAATTGTACCTAAACTATTTATGAGTTAGAAGTAAAATAGAAAAATGCATTGGGTATTAAATATGTTTTCCAAAAATTGCAACTTAATGGATTCCATGAAAACCAGTCTTAATACGTGTAATCTACCTGACTAGAATTACCTTGTAAAATAGCGAAATAGATCCCTTAACCGGAATCGTTTTATGACGGTCTTAAGACATGCGTTTGTGTCGGTGCAACATGCCTGCTGGATTGGAAACCCAAGTGACCAGTCGCCGCCCTGGATTACTGGATTAGCCCGCAAAACAGCTGTGATGTGACGAAAGCGAAACTTCTGGTTTTCCAACCGCCCCCGCCCGCCCTCGCCCTCCCTGTCGTTCCCATTCCGCTGGTAGCGATAGCTACCTCTCTGCTGCTCTCTTCGCCTCTCTTTCGGTCGCTCTCTGGCAAACAAAGTCGAAAAATAGAAAGAAAAGTAATAATAAATATGCTAAAACTGCGGATCGGGGCGCAATGTTTAGTCATTCAGATTGTAGCGATGGCAGCGAGCGGTACTGGTTCTAAACTGGAAAGCGGCACTTGCCCCGTGGCCAGGGGCTCCGGCTGCAGTGGCCAGGGAGCTGGAACTGGGGCTCCTCCTCCGGACCAGGCCCGCTACGACAACTACCGCATCTACAACGTGGAGTTCGAGAACGAGGAGCAGATAGCCCTGTTCCAGAAGCTGGAGGAGCAGAGCGACAGCCTCACCTTCATCGGCCATGCCCGCGAGATTGGCCAGAAGCTGTCCATTTTGGTGGCCGCTCATCGCGTGGCCGACATCGCCGATCTGCTCCAGACCTACAAGGTGAAGCATCGGGTGCTGGTGAGTTTGCTGTTCAAACATCTCAGATAAGTCGATTTCAAACAGAGAACACCTCCTTGTAGACCTACAATTTCCAGGAGAAGATCGACCGCAACATGGGCGAAGTCCAGCCGGAGGATATAGATGCCTCGCAGTTCGACTGGCAGCACTTCTTCCACCTGAAGACCATCTACGAGTGGCTGGACAAGATGGCGGAGAAGTATCCGGAGCGCGTCACCGTCCTGGACATGGGCACCAGCACTCAGGGCAACGCCATCAAGGGCATCAAGTTGAGCAGCAGTCCCGATAACAAGGCCATCTTCATAGAGAGTGGCATCCATGCCAGAGAGTGGATTGCTCCGGCAGCGGCCACGTACATCATCAACCAGCTGCTCACCTCCCAGGATCCCAGGGTGCAGAGATTGGCCCAGGATTACAACTGGATCGTCTTTCCCTGTGTGAATCCCGATGGCTACAAGTACACTTTCGAACACGACCGGATGTGGCGCAAGAATCGCCAGTTGTTCGGCACCTGCCGTGGCGTGGATCTGAACAGGAACTATCCGGACCACTGGAACACCACGGGATCGAGCAGCGATCCCACCCGCTACGATTTTGCCGGACCCTCCGCTGGCAGCGAACTGGAGACCCAGCGCCTGATCCAGTTCATACGCTCAAATGTGGCGAAGGAGCAGATCAAGACGTATATTGCCCTGCACTCCTACTCCCAGATGCTGATGTTCCCGTATGGCTACACCAAGGATCGGGTGTCCAACTACGACGACCTGCAGGAGTTCGGCAAGCGGGCATCGGAGGCCATCAAGGCGGAGAGCGGCCGGGATTATGTGAGTGGCAGTCTGTATGAGACCATCTACCCGTCGAGCGGCGGCAGCATGGACTGGGCGCATTCCGAGGCGGGCATACCGATTGCCTACACCTTCGAGCTGCGTGGCCCTCCGGATAGCGAGGACCTGTTCATCCTGCCCGACGTGGAGATCCAGCCCACGGCCAGCGAAGCCTTCACCGCCATTCGCACCATTGTGGAGGCGGCGGCCGACAAGGGTTACTACAAGTGAAGAGACCAGACTTTCCGGAACAAGCATTTTTTTCAACGTTCAACGATTTAGACAAACTTTAAGTGCATTTTTAATCAACTACACGATTTTATCTCTATCTGTAAAAAAATAAACTCATATAAAAGCAACATTAAGTTTAACCACAAAGCACTTAACGATAAGAATCAGACGGGGCATGTCACTTTTGCGGGATTTGTGGCCAGATTAGGGTAATTCTACCCTATCAGTACTGGGATTTCACGGCCCTAGTGATGTGGTTTCTGGGCGAGAGGCGCGGATCGAATATGGCCTCTATATGGACTTCACAGCCTGCAAGCAAGACGTCATTAATACGTGATTTGGCATCTGTTTGAAGGCGGATTAATACCATTTTCAGTGAGAAACAGGCAGCGATCATAGAGAATAATGCTCTCCACCAGCGGAGCCATCATTAGTCGGAGGGTGTAGAAGGAAACTATTCGCCGCCAGTTGGCCAGGTCCGTTTCCGTCTGCTGGTTACTCAGAACCCGGCTGTCAAGAGATTCAAAGCGAGTTCCCTGCACCGCTTTCCGGAAATATCTGCAGAACATGATAAGCAAAGAGATTTTTGTTGGGACAGCAAGCTACTTACTGGTGGAAAGTCATGCCGGGTGAGTACTTAACATTCCGTAGCGCACAGTGCCGTAGATCTGGAAATTGCTTGACGATGATGCGCTCGGTGGCGGCCCTCAGGGAGTGTATCCGGAGATGTTCGTAGTCCCCAGCCCGCAGGCGATCGTGGTACACCTCCAGGGCGTGGCAGGAGATCTCTCGGGCCTCGTAGCTCAACTGGGATTCGGGCTTATCTTGGAGGAACCTGCTAAGCGGGTAGCCATGCACTTGATCCCGGGGCTGCGTGCCCCGTGTGGTCATCTTCTGGTAGCAACAACCCACAAAGTTAAGGAACCTGGCCTGCGGGCAGCCGAGAAACATACGCATCAGTGTAGGTCCCAGATTGCCACACGGATGCAGGCCGATGATTCCAAAGCGAAAATGGTAGTCTTTCAGCTGAAGGGCAGCCCGGATGCTGGAGAGGAATAGCTCGGGCTGTGTGCCGCTCTCCAAACGCTGGGTGAGATGCACTGGTCGCTGGAAGTGGCTGGTCTCATCCGGTGGCAGGTGTTTCGCGGCCATGGACTCCAGTTTCAAATCGATTTCCCCCGCTTGCTTGTTGAGATCGGGCTGCATTTCAAAGCAGCAAACTCGCAGTCCATATCCGTAGCCCAGGATGCGTGCCAGGTGGCCCACGCCCGCTCCAAAGTCCACAACAAAGTCAACTGGTGACTGTCGATGGCTGAGGGCACAAATCTCCGCCATCCTGGCAATCTCATGCTGCTTTTTTGGTTTCACCCGCTTCAGGAACATGTGCTTTAGTTTGGGGTGATCCAGAAGTGGGCAGGGAAAGGAGTTCTAAGTGTAGAGTATCATATATGTACATATATCATATATCTGATTCTGGGATTAAATATCGACAGGATTTTACCAACTTCGGCTTTGTTCTTGGGTGCACGGCTGATGCAGAGTTTTTGCAACTCATGCTGCAGTTCCACTAGCTCCTCTGGCCATTTCACCTGGAGATCATGATTCTCGTCTACGAGCAGCTCTGCCAGATTCTCCAAGGGAATGTTTTCCAAGTCAGCCTGCCAGTTTTCAGGAAGTTTACTCCAATGGTCGTCCAGATAAAAATCCTAAAAATCCGCATTTAGTCATAATCTCAAATATGTTTCCACTTACCAAAACATAGGCATCCAACAACCACTCATATTTTTTAAGTAGCCCTAAGCTTTTCTTAAGTTTTTCTTTTACATCCATCGTTTGTTAAAAACAGCTAATGAACATACATCAAAACATTACATCAATTGGTACATCGCTTTTGAATTAGCGGAGCTTCTAACCACGGGTTCCGGTCTTCAATTATTCGATTAGTCGATAACACCTATTATAAGGTATCGACACAGCAGTTAAAGTTTTATTAAACAATAATGTTATTCTAAAATTAAGATATATAATATAATGCGCTGTTGGGGACATCCGACTTGTCGTCGAGTTATAGAATTTTAAAGATATCCGAATGCGACTTTCCTAAAAGTCTCTTATATTTTGTCCGTATTCAAGTATACTGCATGATTTAGTGTTACTTTAGTATTTAAGAACTACTAAAACTGTAATATATCTTAAAATACACAATTTTTTTAATAATCGGATAACTGACATAGCTTCTTCGTTATCAAACAAATACGCATATAATCTAATAAAATTTAATTATAGTCGTTTTATGGAATATTTTTTTTTGTAATATTTGGAATTACTAAGAAGGATAAGGCTAAATTTTATACACCCACAATTTTAAACTGACTGTAAATCTGAAAATTTTCCTGAAATAATGGGGAGAGCATTGTGTTATTTATAACACAAACGATTTACTTTTAAAGCCTTAGGATAGGTCTTACACAATGTATGGTGTAATTTAAAGTAGTGGAAACATATAAATATTGTTGCAGTGGAGCCCGGCAATAAGAAAATATCGATAATTTGAATGTTTGCGGAAATATCGGTGTAGTCGTTACCTTTCCAGCCCTAGCCACTTCGACTTTTTTTTGCCACGGATTGTGTATGTAGTTTTAATTGTGGTCGAAAAAACTGAGTTAAAGTGAATGCTAGCGTTAGGGAACAGCGACCGAAAGTACTAGATATATTGGTCCATGGTGTAGCGCGGCTAAAAACGATGTCAATGCAATAGTTCCATTTGATAAAACGGGTACGAAGTCATCTCGAAATTCGAGTTTTCGTAGTGCGTAGCATAAAATTTCAAAGGAAATTTTTGCGGGGGGATATAGCAGCAAGCGAAGAGACGCTGTATATGTGTATACGATATATATTGGATGGTGAATTAACGATCTTTCGGTGTTTCTTTCCGTGTGTGTTCTTACTTTTGTAGCAACTCGAAGCGTCCTCGCACTTATTCTGTCCATCAAGCACCGAAACGCCACTGGGAGGAAATGGTGTCCACCCGCCAAATGTGCAGTGGAGGCGGAAGTAGCGCATTGGATGGGGTTCCTGCCTTTGCGTTGGTTTCAGCATCGGCCACTGTAACGGGATCGGGTTCTGGGTCGGGATCGGGATCGGGAGCGGTATCAGGATCTATGGCCCAGGAGCCGCCGGAGTCCAGCTCATCGCGATCCCTGGTCATGCGGCGAACCAACAGTTATCAGGGACAGGGGCAGGGTCAGGGATCTGGTCAGGTCGCCTCACCGGCCAGTTTGGCCTTCTCCGCCAGCGTGGTCACTCGCCACCACTCGTACACCATGCAAATGCAACGGCAGGAATCCGCCGTTGGCAAGCCAACGCTCAGTTTGATGGATCTGCCCAACGAGCTGATTGAGAAGACACTCAGCTATCTGGACTTTAAGAAAATTTCCAGTCTCAGATTGGTAAGTGCACCGCACCATGCCCTCTCTAGTTGCACCCAAAAACGTAGCCTATTAAATCAATAAAAAGCAATTTACCAAGTGCTGGGTTTGGGTTATCCAACCATCCAACCATCAAAGCAACCATCAAACCAACCAACTATCCAACCGACAAACTAAACTACCTGCACTTGTATGCCCGCTCTAATATTGTGCTGCTATGTGTATTATTTTCGCCATGCGTTGTGTGCTCCAACCGACGGATTTCGGATTTCCCTTGGCAGGAGGCAATTAAAACTTTGTCACGAGGGCACATGCACTTGCAATTGTTTATATTTAGCAGCGTATGAGGCATCTGGTCTTCGGTTGGGGGCAAAACTGGGCAAAAAGTAAGCCTATAGCAGGTCCATTTTACAGATTCTTTGTTTCTGTTGAGTAACTCTCTTCCTTTAAAGCTTAATGAAGCGTAAAAAGCCAAAAACTTGCATAGGATTTAGGTTTGTAGTTAACAAACTAATAAAATGCCTTTGTATTTGTATATTTCACCACATAATAATAGGCATTCAATACTTATTTGTGTCACTTGTTATTTATCTTTAAAGAAATGTTTTTATCTATGAAAGAGTATTTCTACGACATTGGTAAACCCTTATTTATAGTAATAATAAAATAATAATAAAAAAATCTTAAAGTAACTTGATAAGTCATTTTTTTCAGTAAATGTCGGGATTACCAGTAAATGTTTTGGCTATAAATAAAATAACAAAAATAGTACATCTTATAAATTGCAAATAAAATTTGAATAATACATAATATAATTAGCTGCTAGTAGTTATTTTTAGGTCTTAAGTGCTCTTATTTATTTGGTTACCTTGAAGAACTAGTAACCTTACCATTACAACCTAAAAGATTATTAGATTAGATTATTGAATGAGCAAATTAACTCAGCATAAAAATCAGAATTAGCGTAAAAACTCCTCAGCCTGCATAGAAAACCTAGGTAAAAAATATACTAATGCATATTTGGTCAAAAAACTGACCACGAGGGTAACTACACTTCGGCGTTTGGGTTTCGTTGGCATTTTTGCCTGCACCCGCGTCTCCCTGCCACAATTCGCTGTGTATGTATGCATGGTTATTTGCCGTAGGTAGCGGCGACAAATGTAATCTGATATAATTTAATAACAGGCAGAACCTCCAGCTCGTGGATGATTGGATGCGGGCCCAGCAGCCGAAATCTGAATCTCGCCTTAGCCCAAAACCCAGAGCATTTTAAAGTTGAATTATAGCCCCACCCTGCTAACCCGTCTTCCGGATGTGCTTATTCGCAGGTGTCGCACCATATGAACGACATTTGCATGGCCATGCTGAACTCGGCCTTCTCCAAGCAGATCAAGACCACGTTCAGCCGCTTCCAGTCGATCAAGGCCAGCATGCCGCGTCGGGAGTCCGCCCGCCGCAACCATCCGCTGGCCTGCGAGTGCGACATCATCGAGACGTGCTACATGCGCCTCTCCCTGCTCCAGATGTCCATGGGCAAGCACATCGAGCGGGGCCACTGCTGCTTCTTCCCGGGCGCCGTAAGTCCAGTCCACCACGCATGAAACCTCTCTAGCTGCGCAAAGGCTATTCAGGATGGTCTCTTTTCCCCCTCCCCAGATACTGGACGAGGTGCAGGCGATCCTCAAGTATATCAGTATTACGCCCAGGCTGCAGCGACCTTATCGGGTGACCGACGAGCTCTTCGATCTCTCCACCATGGCGATGGAGTACTTCAAGGACCGCATCGAGTCCACGCTTCCGGGGCTGGCGTACTTCAACAAGGACTTCTACACGCTGCCCACCACCACAAAGCGACGTAAGCGGTCTAATAGTTTTTCACCCTCTCACCCATCAAACTCAATCGCCATCTGTGTCCATCTATCCATCTGTTAGCCACGCTTGCCATCAGTTCAGATCTCGAGGACAGTGCCAGCAACTCGCCGCCGCAGAACCACATGGTGCTCCGCAAGGGCATCCGCAAGATCAAGCAGGGCATGAAGATGTACAACAACCAGCTGTCGGTGCTGCGCACCGAGCTTCGCACCTGCAAGCGCAAGGCCGCCGAGCAGAGCAAACAGCTGGCGGAGCAATCGAATCTCCTGGCCGAACAGCAGAAGCAGACGCTGGAGTATGCCAATCGGCTGGACGAGAACGACAAGAAGAACGAGGAAATGAGTCGCAAGTTCTCCACCCTCTTGCAGGTAAGTTAAACAAAACTTTAACTCACTCTGTGCCACACACTTATTTGCCTACTTTTTTGCACAGGAGCTCAACAAGTGCAAGACGGAGCTGCAGTTCTGGCGCTCCAAGAGCCCGGCCATTCCTGCCGTGTGCAGTTCGTGCAATCAGAAGGTGGCGCCCGTGGTGCCGCCCGAGGATTTTCAAGTGCTGGTCAACCAGGGCGTTGACCCCGAGCACTTCATCATCATCAATGAGGATGCCGACGCGGATGCGGATGCCGAGAGCGATGTGAGCGTGGGCGAGCTGAAAGAGTTTGCCTCGCCGGACGAGTCCACCACGGCAAAGCTGCTGGCCGTGAGCAGCGCGGCCAAGAATCTGAAGCGCAAGCAGCCCTCGGAGGCGCAGTCGTCCAATGCCATAGCGTCCACGTCGAAGGCGGCGCAGATGGTTGCCCCCCAGTCTCAGTATCAGTCTCAGGCGCAGTTGCTGCCGGCGGTGTCCTCTGGAGGAGGAGCAGCTGCCAAAGCTGTGGGCGGCTACTCGGCCAAACTGTTCTACGGCAACCATCAGCGCAGCGGCGTGATTGTCAGTCCAGTGTCCAAGAATCTGGCGGTGGCTCCGCCGACGGACAATGTGGCCGCCGGATCGGAGGCACTCGAGGAGCCCGAGGAGGCGAAGAAAGCACGTAGAGTACAAAAGGCCAACAGATATGTAAATACGCCCGGCAAACGCAGTAAATAAGCATTAGGACTTACGCATATACACTTTACATATTTTTTACCACTTATTTACATATAAATCGTGCATGCCTTCCTTCTCCTGACCCCCAGGATGTGGGCCAGGGATTGAGGCATGCGCCGTAGTGTTAACGGAGGAATCAAATTAAATATATACACATATATCTATTAATGTCAAATGCATTAGGCATTTCGAATATTAATCATTATTATTATTATTATTATTATTATCGAGTACAACAAACGTGTCTGTATGTTCTTCGGTTTTAACGCCCCGCAAAAACAACTCAAGTTAACCACCAAACTACACGAGCACACACACACACGAATCCCGTAGTTATTGACAGAGCAAAACAGATAATAATAATTTAAAAGCAAATTAATTTTAACTAAGAAAAACAAAAAAAAAAAAACAAACCAACAATGGCAAAGAAATATTTTAAATAAAACTTTAAAAGCATTCAAGAAACGCTGACTTACAAGGGAAGGGGCTTTTATCGCAAATATATTCACTACTTGAGCTCTAAGCAATAATTTTAAAGAAATATTTCGATTACATATTAATTCGTTTGCCTGTGGAATAGTAATGGAAGAAGTTTAAATCAAACAAAGTTGGAAAATTCTTTTGAATATCTTACATTTCGATTTATATCCGTGTATGTTTATGGCAGCTATATGATATAGTTTTCCTTTTTTAATTAAATTAAAAGGCTAATTTTGAATTATAAAACAAATACTATATCCAAGAGAATTTAAGAAAAAATTGAAAACCAGATAACTTAACTTTTAATTTCTTTTTTTTTTGTTATTCCGATTATTTTCATGGGAGCTTTATGATATAGTCCTCCGATTTTAATCAAATTTAAACCCTAGTTCTAAAATAACAAAACATTACCATATCTAGAAGAACTAAAAGACAGCAAAGGTATTAAAATACGAGCTATATAATATAGTCGTTCCGATTTATGGTCTACCTGCAATAGGAAAGTTTGGGAAAGTTTAATGCAGACAGCTTTAAAACTGAGTTACAAGTTTGTTAGATCTACTCTCACAGTGATGCTCATCAAGAATATATATATACTTTATTCCGACTGAAGTTATAACACCCTCTGAAAGGGTATAAAAAAAGGCATATTTAATTTAGTTTAAGTCTCGCAGATATCGTACATACTGCCTTATTTACTTCTGAAAGCATTTGCTTATATTTTGTTCCTACATAGTTCATATTACATCCAGTAATGGGAACAATCGTGTTTTCAGCATAGACCTGCCTATATCCAATTTTTTATGCTTAGAAGTCAACTACATATTTCAAGATCAAAAACTGATAGTAAGTTAGAAAAAATTACGTTTATTTACAAAGTCAACAAAGGAAACAAAGTTACAGCTTTTGGGAGCGCTCCTTGCCAGCCAGTGGCTTGTTGCGCTCATCCCAAAGGGTGACACCATCGCAGGCACAGATTCTCTTGAAATTCTCCAGGATACCAGCCGAACGGGCAATAATGCCACACGCAATCCTTATGGGGGAAACAATTTTCTTCGTCAAATAGTGGGTGAGGAAAGGGTGGTAGTCATGTGTGCTTACCTTTCGCCGGAATTGCCGTCGACCAGACTTCTTTCGTGGCCACCACGTCCCAGGTCATCGGGACCGTCTGTGAGGACAACAGCCCTGCCGATGATGTCCCACACCTCCAGCACTGAATCAACGAATCTGAAGGTGGCTCTGCCACTCTCATCGGCGCGAATGTTCCCCAAATCGCCGGCATGTCGCTCTGTTGCCGCCGATGTGGGACTTCCGTGGGGCGACTGGCGGGGATTGTAGTGTTCTCCGACTGATGAGCAGCCGGCGGAGGTGTCACCGCTCTCGTGGATGTGGAATCCGTGCAGGCCGGGCGTCAGTCCGTCCACCACGCCATCGACCACCACTCCGGGCTCCTGGGCCGTTATGGTTGTGAACCGGACAACTCCCTGGATGGGCGTTCTATCCACCACACTGCCCGTGGTGTTGATGAGCGCCACCGCCGACTGGCCGCCAAATCCCGAGAGTACGGCCTTGCGCCCGGTGGCCTCGATCTTGTCGTGAATCTCGGACCAAGGTCGCTGCGTCTGGACAATCACTCGGCCCTCCTGGGTGTCGATTTCCACCTGGCCCACGCCATCCAGCGCCGATCGCAGTGCTCCGGCGTACGCCTCATCGCCCTTGCGCATCTGCACTGCAAATTCAATCTACACTTTAACATGGGAGAATGTTTGCTGATCTAGAATATGCATACTTACCTTGATGGAGCTCATTTTTATGGCCAAAGTGCCGAATAACAATGATAAACAAACTTTGGCCCTTTCGACTCGAAGTTTCGAGCTTTAACAGTGTGACCAGACGACGATTGTTTGATCACACCAAAAATAATAAACAAAATAGTTGGGGGACTCCCCTAGTGGTATTGCCTTGTCATTAAACGTTCAATACTACTAATTTATTTATAAACATGATGGAAACTGTTAAAATTTTAAATATTTTGTGTACTTAAAAACATCAACAATAAGTAGGGATTTTATTTTTTATGTTTTTAAGTATAAAAATATAAAAAGCCAAACAAATTTTATACTCTTCGTCTGAAGTTAAATATTTAAAAAGACGAACAGGAAATTTCTGCTCTTTAATATATAAAATGATCTTACTATTGTTGTTCTGGTTAGAAAAACATTAGAATTTTATCTGGAACATTGCGTTCAAATAAAAAAAATATTTTTTTTAACAACCAAACTAAATTAGTTACTCTATAATTAAAATTTAATTAATCGATTAGGAATTATTTGTTTTATTTTTTGAGTGAAGTCAGCTATGATTGACTTTATTGATGAGAAGTTAGGTTTATTTAACGTAAAGTTATCGAATTATTGTTGGTCTTTGGTTACTCCTAAGCTCGGCGTTGTTAAACTTTTATAATACGATTCGTTAAACGTGTCGGGTTTGAGCGCTCGAATTAAAATACTAACCCCGAACCTGCACAGATGCTAATTATTTAAATTTCTTTGTTAATTTTCAGACCTGTTGCTTCATTCACTTCTTATTACGCCTTTTCAACTTTTCTTTTTGGCAACCGATGGTTTTAATCAATGGCCATAAAGATATATATTTATTTTAAGCCAAATACTGCTAAGTTGCTTGAATTAACAGCGCTAATTAAAGTCCCCCAAAGTTGCTCCTTTAGTTGCGGTTTTTTAAAAAACGTGCAACCAATTTCGATGAAGCGATTCCATGCGCGCCAATTTATTGCAGCAAATTGCGTCTTTGACTTTCATTGTGCAAAATAAATTAATTTCACTTGGACCCCGTTATTGATGGCAATTTAAAAACAATTGAGAAATATTTAATATTGCCTTCAATTGAAGAACTGTAAAAGGAAGCACTATAACAGGGAAAAATAATACTAATGCCGAGTCCAGTCAATTTCCGAAAATTCGGCAGCTCGGCACATGGCTTTGGTCAATTAAGCCTCAATTAGCACGGTGTTTGGGGGATGAGATGAATGAAATCGGTGGACAACAATTAGTGGGTATAAACTACCGTTACTTGGTCTAGACCCTGCTGTTTATAGACCTTATCCATAAAATGTGGCTTAATAGTTGTTGACACATTAGTTTGCATTCACAATATGACAATTGTGTGGTGTTAAAGTTGTTCAGTACTTTAATGTGTTTTTACAGAACACAAAAAAGAGTGATATGACATAAATTTCTTTTCGATACTTCAATTTAAAACCAGATACAACAAAGAAAAACACATATATACCAATATGAATATGAAAATACTGTTGTATAGTTTCAATTCCGAATCGTTTAAAATTGTTTTTTATAAAAATTTTACAAGTCAAAATCTAAATACTAATTTAATTTACTATCCGTGAACCTACTGGTCCACTCTAGCTTTACATAGATCGACGCCATATGTGAGCCACTTTGAAGAGCATTTGGCGCCCACACAAAAATACTAAGCAGGTGCACTCTGCGAAAACTCTCTTTAGTTTAGTAGCTGCTCTTTGGGGCAGCGATTAACGGGTAACAGCTGTTCTTGTTGATAAATAGCACTAAGATTCGTTGTTGCCTTTTCCTTTGCTGACAAATGCAAGTCAGCCCCAAAAAATTGAACTCTTTCTAGAAGCAGGTCTAATGGGATCTGGAAGGGGCAAGTTAAGGTCTCTTGGAAAGTGCGTGCCATGGCAAATTAGCCTTGCCTTTGTTTTTACTGCATTCCACAAGACACACAGTTACATTGGGGGGCAGCCAGTGGGTCTTAGTATGTGTGCCGAAGAGCGGACTGCGTTGCTCTTTTAGAGCCGTGCGGGCGGGAGCGAGAAAGAGAGAGCGGGAGAGTAGAGAGAGATATAGCGGGCTAGTGTTTTTGTGTTTTGTGTTAATATTAGCGCTGATTTCGTGCGCTCGCCATCATTATTTTGTGTACCATCGGTTAAAACACACGTTCATGTTCAGCGATTTTATGCGGGAGTGCAAAACTAATCTGGAAGAGCTCCAACAATTACAGCGACAACAACAACAGCAGCATCATCAGCAATAAGCAAAGCAGCAGAAAATTTTAACACGTTGACGGGTTTTTAGTGTTTATCGCGAGCGGAAAAGCTTAATTAGCGAGTCTTTTTTCTTGGTCTTGCGTCTTTAAGTGTGCGTGCCAAAAATTTAATACGTCATCGACGCGCGCATCGTAAAAACTGACCAAAAAATCAACACAAACGCTGATACATACAAGCCAAACGATTGAATTCAATTGCAGGAGCAACAAAAACAAATTGAGGGAAAATTCCACAACGCACAGCAACAGCAACTTGAATTAATTAACTTATTGTTATTATAGCATTCTTCTTGACTTTGCTTTGCCATTCGCAGCGAAACGCCGAATACACACAAAAAGAACGTGGAAAAACAGCTGAGAACGAGAGTAACGGAATATCAAGCAAAGCAACAAGTGCAGCGACAGCAACAATAACAATACCAATAACAACACAAAGCCCTTTCCAATTGAGAGAAAGAGAGTGTACGTGTATGTGTGAGCACTTCAACAAGACAAGCACTTTGTTGTTGCCACAATCAATTTGAGTGATAGCAGCGACGTCAACAGAGAGCCAGCAGCGCAGCAGCAGCATCCGCATCAATTTGCCAGCATCTTCGGCTTAATTCCGAAAAGTGATCCCGTTCCCGTGCCGCCCCCGTCGTGATCGCAACTCGGGCACTCGGCCCGCGATCTTTTTTCAGCGCTCGTATTGGTGACAACCCAGCAGCGACGTCGTCTTGATTGGAACGGTTTTTATTCCTTCCATCGCATCGCATAGCACTTTTTTGATTCCGAATTCTGGTGTATCTGTAGTTTCCCGCTAACGGCGAAAATTCACACAACTCATTGATATTTTAACCTCGTGTCCGCGTTGGCTGCCGCTCGACCAAGGTTCTGCCGCACAAAATGCTCGTCTCTTTGGGCTTTTCGAAGCCTAGCTTCGTCGGACTAAAAGTGCTCCTTTAGCACGCTCGCCAGAGTCCGGCCATCAGAAAGTAAATCCAAAACTATATATTTAACCCATTGAATTGGCAGCCAAAGTTATCACCAACCACCGAATCCGAAACCGTAACGTACCGTTATCGTTATCGCAAAACAGAATCCACAGATAAAAAACGTTCCGTTTTGTCGTAAATACAGTGCTAAATCGTGTGAGGCAAAGAAAAAAAAAAAAACTCGAAAAAAAAAACCCTAATTCGCCTAATGAAAGACGAGAGCATTTTGTGAATAATTAGCCCCAACAAAAAACCTGTTCGCTGCCGCAAAAATTAGGCCCCTAATAAAAAAAGTGACGATCCAAGAAACTGGCATCTCGCCCAGCTTGATATATAACACCCCAACACAAACGTAAAGACCGCGATAACACCCATACAAAAAAAAAAAAAAACAAAAAAAAAGAGCGAAAATCAAGCGAATCAACTTCACAGTAACGTCGCAAAGTCAGTGCAAGCCAGAGCTAAATCGTCGAGCAAACCGAGTAGTTGTGTCTAAAACCGTTGGTCTAATCCATTGTTGAATCGCAAAAAAGTTAAAAAAAAAAAAAACACCACCACAATCGTCATCAGTGATATCAGTATCAGTATCCAGCCTTAATAACTGCGGAATAATGTCAGCCTTCTGACAGTGTCTTAAAAACAAGGAAAACCCACAGCTATATAGCACCATTGATAATCCTATTTTTGGAATCGAACCCCTACAAGTGTCCACAGCTTTAACTACTAATTGGAATGTTGTCGCATATCTGACAGTGACTAAATAAACACCCAAAAACCAACCCCCAAATAAATCCAAACAGAAAACTCGAAAGCAGAGAACTTCAAAAGCATTGTGAGGAAATCGCCTAGGAAAACAGTCGCGAAGCCTGTGCTATCAGTTACATATATATATACAATATTCGATTCGAGCGTAAACAACTGCTATATAATGTCCGTCGCCATCTGACAGTGGTCCAAACAACCAGCAAACAGAGCTAGAGACAGCGTCGTAGAATCGCCGCCGTTACACAAGTCTTACTAGTGCCAGTGAGACCTGTACCAAATAACCAACCAATTTGAACTTGCAACTCGGGATCACCGATTCAGAAATAAATGGAGAAATCTGAAATACGACTGCAGCACATGTCTAATGAATATCAGTCGAAATCGAGCTATATGTATCTCCGGACCAAAATGCTGTTAAAAATCGAAAATACCCTACTTCGAAGCCATCGTCAGCGTGAGACCACCGGTATCAAGAAACTATACAATTCGTTTTTCGTATTGTTTTAATTTGCCCCCGGGCCAACCCCCGCCGAATCCCCCCGGAAAAGGCCCTAAGAACACATTACGCACAACGCAACAATTCCAATTCCACTCAATTGTGAGCCAAGTTAGAAAAGTTACAAAAAAGCAAGTTATAAATGTTTTACCTATATTAAATATATATGAATAAACTAGAGATATTATTTGGTTGTTAGTAGAACTCACGTCAAGTGCATATTGTTAGACATCGTATATCCAAGTGCTGTGCGACGAACGATTTGATTAAGTGTGTCATATGAGCATTTTGAACAAGCCAAAATGTTAACCTAAGCAAATAAGCCGTAAGTGTCAGTCGATCAATAACAGTTTCTACTTCGAATATTACTATTACCATCAATCCAACACTTTTGTTGCATTTCGCGTTGCACCAAAAAACTTGAGCAAAATTGCTGGCGAAAGGACTCCGGTCGGAAGCGGCATTTCGTTTTTCGGGGGAATCCAATAATTCAGGCGGCTATAAAATAAATAAACAAAAAAAAAATCAAGGACTAAAAGAGAACAGAACGCGATTCCAACGCCGTTAACTCACTTACCGAATGGCGCTTTCGTTTCTTTCTCAAAACTCCGGTCTGTTGGATTTACAAAGCATATTTGATCCACAATATTCTCATCATCAACAACAACAACATTTGAGCCACCACCCCCAACACCACATTCAACAACATCAACAAGCGGAACAGTTTCAACAACAACAACATCAACAACGCACCCTTCCAACGAAGTTCGATTTGAACCTTTTCAACGAATTCGACCAAATGGAATTCAACAACAATATAAATCGCAATCAATATCAGAGTAATAATATCAACAACAACAGTAATACCCAGAACACCAACAACAACTCCAACACTAATAACAGTGTAAGTGAAAATCTGAATCAGGTGAGTTTAAAGGTCACCAACGCATGTGTTTTTCCGGGCTTAAATAGGTTTAGGTTGAAATCGTAGAAGCGGAAGCTTAGATCATATATATCTGCTATAAAGGAAGTTCAAGTTACAAAGTTTTTTTTATTAAAACCTATTTGAATGTGTCCAGACTACTTTTAGCATTAAATGTTTATTCAACTGTTTTTCACACCATCGTTAGTTTGCTTCTTTAAACAGAATACCCACTGTTAAGGTTTTTTATAAGTAAATGAAGAAATCTACTCAAGATTCGCTGGCAAAATCTATTTGCCTTGAGGCAAATATAAATATATAGTTCAATTGCTAATTATACTATATGTCGGGGTGTATCATATAACAAAGTTGTGGTGGACAGATAGAGGGAAAAACAACAGAACTGCGCTTAATAAATAGTTGCAAATGTTACGTCAACAGTCCGACTCACTCGCCCAGTCGATATTTGTGTTTTTGTATCTTTATTTTTGGATGTCCGTTTAAATATATCCGCATTTTCTGGGTCTTCTTTGCCCAGCTCTTCAGGCTGAGCCATTTTCCGTTTTGTTTACACACATCGCAGCGTGTTTCGAACTTATCTTTCGAAAGCATAATTTAATGGAATCAAGCCGAGACCGAGTTCGAGTCCTCATCGGCATCGACAAAGAAACATGAGTCGTTGGGTGTTTTCACCCACTCTCTCTCAATGCAGGGAAAAAAGAGGGATTGGGAGAGCATAGGCGAGATTGTTAGCGGCCTTATCAGCAAGGTTCGAACCTACATATATAGTATTCCAGCTGGACTTAACAGAGATAATGCTGAGAGGGCATAGCCTCGTTGGCGGCTAGACACGCTTTGTAGCTGGCTCTGTCATTGATTACGGCGTCGAAATTCAGTTTTCAAACTAAAATCCTCTCCGTTTCGGTTTTCCAGATCCAAAACCGCCACTTCATAAGCGGCTATCACCACCAGCATATTGGATCGGACTATGAGCAAGTGATCAACTTTGTTGACTCGCCGCCAAACTCTGAGGAATCGTGGACAGGTAAGGCTGCCGCAATCAGTTCATTCAGATCAGTCAGCTCACCTCATCATATCCATCATTATCATCTCACTTATCATCACCTTCGACACACATCGCTACCGTAGAGACCAGCTCCCTAATCGAACAAATTACGATTGTCGTAGACGCCCAGTCGAAGGACTCGCCGGGACCGCAGATTATCGACGTACAGACCATTTACCTGAACAGCGGCTCACGCAAAAGACGAATGGATTGGGACTCTTTGGACATTGGCCAAAGTGAGAACTCACCCACAGCATCGCAGAGCGGCGAGCTGCCCACCAAAGTGGCCAATCAGGAGAAGGACAAGCACAAGCGCGAGAAGCACTCGGGTAAGATCTTAATCATTATTAACTATCACTATGGTTTATAATCGCATAAATTAATGAGGAAATCAAGTGTTTCCTACTAAAATATATACTAAGTTAGACCTAATCAGAACTTGGTACTTTGAATACATACAGCTGTAGTATTAGTAGTTTTTTTTTTTGTTAATGGAAATATCAATAAAAAATAGTGTAGAAGTCTACTTTTGTTCTTATTTTCACACAGCACAGCAGACCAATAAATTTGTAATCGTAAACTTTCATGCAGTTTATATTTCGGAATTCCCCAAGACAAACAACTTTTAATGACTAATCTTCAAATGAAGTCCCCTTAAAAATACTTTGTTCTTATCGCTTAAAGACGAGAAACAATTGTATGCTCTCGACTTGTATGTTTTAAATTTTTTTGGTACTTCTCCAAAGGTTGTAAGTTTTAAAAGTATATAAGGTCAACTAGGTTAAAATCGACTTCATTCAATGGCTGTAAATCAAAAGTAAAGCCCAGAAGCTTGGAAATGTAGCCTTGCTAATTTTTAAAGCAACAGAAAACAGGTCCAACGACTAAATTAAAATCGGATATTCTTTGATGATATCAAAAAATAATTAAGGGGTCTAAAAATGTCACACTCCCGTTTGAAAGATGATTAAAACAACACAAGTATGATACAAATTATACGAAAAAGTGTCATGAGAGTGAACGCTACATTGTTGTTGTTCATTGAATTGTCTTGCTTGGTGATTTGCATAAAATGAACGGTGACCCACAATTGATGAAAGCAAGAATTAAAAAAGCCTCGATCGGACTTGGGACTTCTTCCTGGGGCTGCAGCTGAACAGAACCCGTTTTGGAGTTGCGCCTCTTTGATTATACGGCCCTGTATAATTATGAATACATATGGGAATGCCCAGACAGATGTACGAGATCGATCTATCGACTAATTCGATCGTAAGTTCGTAAGACAAACGTGAGTCTTTCTGTTGGCGGGTGCTAAGTGGCGTATAAACAGAGGAATATGATCGCTAATTAGTCTGTGTCTATCAGACATGGAGTAATGCGACATATGCGTGAGATCACAATTAAGGTTTGAGCTCGACAAGGGGTTAAACTCGAGGTGTTTGAAGTAGTTGGGCAAACCTGGTGCAGGTGGAGTTGCATTCTGAGAGGCACGGTCTTTAAATAGTTTCATAAAATCATTAGCATGCGATGGGTTTTAATATCGAAGTTCGGTGGCAGTAATGAAATTAACAGCCTGCGATGGTTCAAACTTGCCATAAAACAGTAATTAACTTAGCACCTCGACTTGTGTTAATCAATGGAGCTTTAATAATAGATTGCCAGTAAAGAAATAAATCTTTTCTCAGTACTTTTCCAATGGCCCGAAATAGCCCCTAACCGACGGAACCCTTTAAACTTTGTAGATATGCCCTTGCGATTGCACCGAAAATCACGCAGGGCCCTCGGACTAATTACATCGAAACGAGTGGTCGCGCCATGACACTGGCCCACTGATACACTTTCGAACAAACCGTTTTGGGTAGTCAGTAGGTGTGTGTCTGGTGTGTGTGTGGGGACCCAACCATATAATTTGGACTCCAATCTAGAGCTCTGCCCCTCTCGCTGATGGCTTATCATCCGCATTGGCGGCACTCGGCGCAGATAAGACTAAATGCTAGCGTTTTGTCGTCCAACAATCCGCTATTAGGCTGACTTTTTCAGAACTCCACGATTATAGAGCAGGCAACAAGCGATCTTAGATCATTGCGGCGGGCCCAATGGCCTTTCCTTTTGTCATGCATTTTTCCCACATTCGCCGTTTATATAAGCGAAGGCTATAAAGATGATATGAAAGCCATTTCCCCTTGCCATTTGTCAAGGGAACTAAGCGGGGCATCCATTCAATTTGATGCCCCAATGTCCACATTTACAGATACTTTTAATCAAACAATTGTCTGTGACACTATCGCGAATGTGAAATGAGTGAGCAGCGGCGATGCGATGTGCGTCATTCGCTCTTGGATAACTCTGAATCAATTGTGATCGAGATATGTATTGTCCGATGGAATCCACACAAGCCCAAATTCTATCTGTAAAAAGATTAAATCAATTAACGAGGCATTACAAACATGTATTCATTAAAGTCCACATTCATTTTTGGAGGAATTTTGTAAAAACAATTGAAAGTGATGGTGTGCAAATTGATTTTTTGGTTTGGACAAATACTTCTTAACTTATTAAGAGAGTATAGCGACATTGATATTATTTTCTAAAAGCTAAATCTAGGAAAAGTAACATGAAGTTAAAGAACTTAAACGCATGGAAAAACGTACTTTTGTATCTGCTGCACATAGATAAGTGGATATTTTGGGCCTACTCACTTGACATGTTCTTATTTTAGCCACCATGGTTCTGTGTGTAAGAATTAATTTAATTTTAACAACATATATAAATATACCTTGCCTCATTAGAACATCCCAAATTACACGCCGTATTCCATAATTAGACATAATTACATTATAATGGGGACCAGTAGAAAAGCACTTGCTGAAGCTACACAAAAATTGTAGTGTTACGTGTTTATCAAATAATTATAAATTGGCCTTACAAATGTCGCATGCTATAAATTCCTCACAGAATTTATTTTGGCCAAGACACAAGTTTGACGTCAACGGTTTAAGGTCGTCGATGGTTTTTGAGTGCGTCACTCTGTGATAACAAGTTCGAATCTAAAAGAAATCTCAAACGTGTCAGATATGGGTTGAAATGTAGCTTATGGTGTTCTTCAAATTCGCAGGTCGCAGCAGCTGGAGCGATGACATTGGCTTCGATCTGAATGCCGAGTTTAACAGCAACTCGTACTTGAACAAGTAAGACCAGAAGCCTCCCGAATGCAACTAAATTAAATCTGATCCAATTTACGTTTACCCTCCGCGTTCAGTGAGAACTTCCTGTCGTTCTCGCCCACGCTGACCACCCTGAAGCAGGAGCCGCAGACGGAGCAGATCAAGCCGAGTCCCAAGATTTCCCTGCAAAATGCAGCACGATCGCCGTCCGTGGCCGTTGCCAAGCTGGACGAGGCCCAGAACTCACCGCCGCAGGCCAATGCTGGCCAGGAGTCGGCTACCGGATCGGGTTCGGCCGGAAATGGCAAGCATGATGTGAACTCTGGCCTCGTCTGCGGATGTGGCTCACCGCAGGGTTCGCCATTGGCCAACACTGAGTATGAGTTGAACGAGAAGGGCAAGCCCCAGCAGCAGCAGCAGCAGCAGCAGCAGCTTAGCGTTTTGGATCCGGCAAAGATCGAGATCGTTTCGGCCAATGGAGCTACCCACTCCGAGGACCACAAGTGAGTGTCAAAAAAAATGTTTTATTTTTCTTAAAGAGATGTCATAGGCTGGTTAGGAGTTTGGGTCACATAATATATAGTCTACAGTTTAGTTTTAATAATTTTGTCTTGTAAATTATCTACAGTGAGTCTTAAAGTATTTTTATTAATTTAATACTACATTTTATAGCACTCCTGTACATTTTTAAGTTTCATTTCTATACTGATGAGTCCAAAACTTTTATTTTTAAAATTCATGTAACAATAGTTTAGTTTATATGACAATTTTTGTTTGGATTTAGTTAAAAAAAACTTTGTAAACGTTTATCTGGCTTTTGAAAGGTCCCTTTTTAAAGTAGTTAAAGCAATTAAAACTTTAATATCCAGTGATTTTCTCTATATTAAAGTTTATTACAAACCACATACTTAAGAATAGTCAAACACTAATAAAGATTTTAAACCATTAAAAAAGGATAATAGCGTATAAAACAAAGGAAGTAGATTTGAAAAGCAAATGCGACTGATGGTAAATTTGAGCTTAAAGATAGATACCAGATTATAATCACTTCCTTGCCATTTCAGGTTTCAGTACATTTTGGCAGCGGCCACATCGATTGCCACCAAGAACAACGAGGAGACCCTGACGTATCTCAATCAGGGCCAGAGCTACGAGATCAAGCTGAAGAAGATCGGCGACCTGTCCCTCTACAGGGATAAGATATTGAAGGTGAGTCCAAAGTCCCTGTCCGCAGCCTCCAATTGAGGCGGAGAGTCATGTGATGCGGTGAATTATTTGACCGTCGAGTGAGAGACGTGGTCAGCGAGTCTGTGTTGTGTGACCGAATGTGTGTATCTGGGGGGCTCAATTGATTTTAATAAGCCCCAATTAAGCCGGTCGACTTGAGAGATGTGACTGGGAGGCAGAAACCACCCCCTCCGCTATGTACATGTGAAATCTGCGTGTGCGAAAAAAAACTTTCCGATTGACTTCACTTCTTGCCACAACCACAACTCACTAAATCGCCCCCCCTTCGCACTTCCCTCTTTGCAGAGCGTGATCAAGATCTGCTTCCACGAGCGCCGCCTCCAGTTCATGGAGCGCGAGCAGATGCAGCAATGGCAGCAATCCCGCCCAGGCGAACGCATCATTGAGGTGGACGTACCGCTCTCGTACGGCCTGTGCCACGTGTCGCAGCCACTGAGCTCCGGCTCACTGAACACCGTCGAGATCTTCTGGGACCCGCTGAAGGAGGTCGGCGTCTACATCAAGGTCAACTGCATTTCAACCGAATTTACTCCAAAGAAGCACGGCGGCGAGAAGGGAGTGCCCTTCCGACTGCAGATTGAAACCTATATAGAAAACACGAACAGTACCAACTCGGGCGGCTCGAGCGGCAGTAACAACAGCGGTAGCGGTAGCGCCAGTGGCAATAGCAACGGTAGCGGAAACAGTGGTTCCACTGCCCCAGCATCTCCGGAAAGGTCTCCCAATGGCGGCGGCGGCGGTAACAACGGCAAACAGGCGGTCCACGCAGCTGCCTGCCAGATCAAGGTGAGTGTGTGGATGCTCCTCCAGTCAAAGCGCATTAACTTGTCCGTTAACATAAAAAATATGTCCGCTTAAAACAGAATTTTTTTGTCCGGTTACCGAGATAAATTTTTACCCCGCAGGCAGAGAAAAGTAAGAAAAGCTAGTACCATACAAATTTTATAGTTGGTTTGTGGCAATTAAAATAACCGAAATGGGGTATTGACATCTCTGACCAACAGCTATTAAAGACAATCCAAAAAGAGGTTGATTGGTAATTCATTTTTACAATACAATTTTCTTTTCTTGGGTTTTAACTTTTATGATCCTTAAAATGGGGTAAAAGTGAAGATTAGCTTATAATTCTGTTCTATAAAAAGTATAAATTAGTATGGACAAATTGTCCGCTTAAGAGAATTGTCCGCCAATATTTATATTTTCCCATCTTAAGCACACGAAAAACGTATACTAAATTCTAACTTCTTGCAGGTCTTCAAGCTAAAAGGAGCCGATCGCAAGCACAAGCAGGATCGCGAGAAGATCCAGAAGCGTCCGCAATCGGAACAGGATAAGTTCCAGCCCAGCTACGAGTGCACCATCATGAACGATATATCCCTGGATCTGGTGATGCCTACCACCACCACTGGCTGCTACAGTCCGGAATAGTGAGTATAATAACTGTATAACATAGACATAGTGGGGGAGCGTGAATCTCTCCAACTGGCATAGCTTCTGCTCCAGAATTAGGCTACAATTTATTTCGCTGCGCTGTCCCGCAATCTTCCAATTGAGCTCGCCAATTTTGCCACAAGTCTTATTTATGTGACAGCTACGGCCTGAACTTTTTGATTTACGGACCCAGCGACTGCAGTCCCAACCATTTACATAACATCCAGTTAAGATCAAGTGCATATTACGTATCACGTATGCACTTGTTCCCTATCAGCCCGTACAGTGCGGCTCAGAGCCATAAGGTAGGACTGCAGCATTGTTATGAGGCCGATAAACATTTAAATCAATATATGTTATATCAGCTAATGAAGGTCTTTCATATATATTTTCGTTAGTTCATCTTGCTAGGCCAAACGTTTACTGACTCAAATAAAAGCACATATTCAATTAAGTCAATAAGATTTTGGCATTCAATTATTTTTCAATGCCAATTATATTCATTTATAGATTTTGGTTTTGTTTTTAAGTAGGTTCTCGGTTGATTTGTTTGTGGAAATAATAATGAGTCTAGTAGTGGCTAGGATTATATATGTTATGGACTATAGCAAGATAACAAATGGTTTCGAAGTATGTAAAATTAGAGGTAACGTTGATAAACAAACATAAGTTTATAACAATACATATACAACACCTTAAATCTATTAGTTTTTAGACTTTCATTTTCGAATGCTGCCAGTAAAGTTTTACTTTGAGATAAAAATGAAATTGTTTGAATAAAAACATCAAAAACATTATGTTTATTTATGTTTTTTAAGTGTAAATAAACATTCAAACCAATATGCTTTCGATTTTGTGGTAACATCAAATGTTTTTATTGGTTTGATACCAAAATGACTACAAAGAGATAGGTTATACCAAATATAGTATAAGCCATCTGTCATTGCCCTACAATTGCGAAACGCACTTTCCAGTGGAATTTTCCTACAACGAGTGCCAGAGGAAATTATTTAGTTTGTCATTTGCATGATCACCAAATCATAAAGATCAATCGAATCGAGAGCGGGTAGGCAGATGCAGAGAATACCCCTCGATTGGCGAGAGTTTGGGAGAATAGGGAGAATCGGAAAAGAGAGATACAAAGAGAGAGGGGAGAGATGTGGAGAGATGTGGAGAGATCTGGAGAGAGCCATTGAAGGATCATTGGGCGCTAAGAGATCAGCTAAGAGCATTTTGCGCCGTGGTCTTTGTTGTTTTTGCGTCTGTCCCAAAGCTATTTTTAGTTTAAAGTTGCTTTTAACCGGTTTTCGGTATTCGTTTCTGCTCAATGATTTTGTTTGTTTGCAGGCCGAGCACTATAGATAATAATGGCAAATGATATGGGGGATTGTATAAGGTCTTGTTTTGTTAGGATCGATTATATCGATCACAGGCTGAAAAGCTATCCTATGGCCCGGCATTAACCATTCAAAGTGAACCGGAAGCGACTGTGGTGTCGGGGGGGTGGCGATAGACGAATAAGTTCTGGAAAAGTTCCCCGATAGAAAGGCAGCCATATAAAATCAAATAGACTCGAAACGGGTTTGCCAAGCCAATCAGCCGCAACAGGTCGTATCGGGTGGCTTTTAAACAAGGCGAGTGGTTCTCCAAAGAGCAAACCAGATTCTCCGGTCTGCGGGACAGGATGGGAAATTCAAAATGCGAATTCCGCGACGGAGGAGTCCATCGCATTCGCGAACATGCGCTTGCATCTGAAGGATCGTCGCTCCTGCCAACGCCAGATACAGAACGAGCTCTACTGGATTTGTAGGATGCGCAAGAAGCCATCATACAGCTTTTATCCCCTATTAATCCCATTCCGTTCTTTATTCCTTTGCAGTATGAAACTCTGGCCAAATTCGCCGGTGCACATACCCAAGTATGATGGGATGCTTCCGTTTGCCCCAAGTGCAGCATCTCCGGCTACCAGCAGCAGCCCCATCGCCATCAATTCGGTGACGTCGACCAATTCGCCCACCCTCAAGCTGATGGACGCCACCAGCATGGTCTCACCGCAGCATGTGCCCGCCGACATGGACGATTATGTAGGTGTCATTGCCCCACTGCACCCCTACTGCAACTATCTAACTAATCGACCCCTTACTGCCCCTTACTGTCCATATCAGAGCCAGAACATAATGCCGGAATCGACGCCCTCGCAAGTGACGCAGTGGCTGACCAATCATCGCCTCACAACCTATCTTTCGACGTTTGCCCACTTCTCGGGAGCCGATATCATGCGGTAAGTAGTGTAGGACAAAAGCAACTATACGATTGACTTAAAATAATACCTGTATAAACTATTGTATAATCTATATTTTATCAGGAATATTAGGTACTAGTTTCCCAACCTGCTTCTTAGCGATACATTTTGTTGAAATTTGAAAACACAGAAGTTTATTGTCTAATCAAGAAAGTTTAGTGATAACCATTGTTTGACATACTTTATTTGATAACAGTTACAGCGCAAAACCTCTTATATAATAAATGAATTGTTGATCCAATTTCCAGACGATTTGTCAATAAGAACCATTTGTCTGGCAAACTAAGAGTGCTTGAGTGTTTTTGATTACCATTTCATTTTTCCAAGGCAATTAAGTACAATATTTCAATCAGTTAACCAGCAGTTGGGTAATCTTATTGACTGACATCTAAAAGATAGCGAAACAAATAGGGAATGACTACAGGATAACATGATTATACAGCCAATTGATAAGGAACATCAAACTTAACCATAAACTCTTTTGATTATTAAATGAGACGATTAGATAGCCACCGCTTTAGATACTTGACTCGTTACTAGTTATTACTCTATGGTTTCAATGGGGTTTTTATGAGCTTATATGCATATAAATTGTTTTTATTACGTAGTACTGCTTTTGATTTATTTATATTCGCTTATTTATTTATAGCATGTCCAAGGAGGATTTGATTCAAATTTGCGGCCTGGCCGATGGCATCCGCATGTTCAACATTTTGCGCGCCAAGTAAGTTTTCAAATTCAATTATCGGAAATTCGAACATATTTGTTAAATCTATGCCTTCTTGCAGGACCATTGCCCCGAGGCTGACGTTGTATGCCAGTTTAAACGGCTGCAGCTACAATGCCATCTACTTGCTGTCGTGCACGGCCAAGGAACTGCAGCAGAAGCTGTTCAAGATGCCCGGCTTCTACGAGTTCATGGCCAAGGCCAGTACCCAGGAGAATGGGGCCGGAGGACCGGCCGCCGCTGCCGCTCTGTTCAACAACTGGGGCATGCAGTCGAAGTACTCGGGCAGCGGCTCCAATATCTTCAACGACGCCAACAAGAGCTGCGTGTACATATCGGGGCCGTCGGGCATCCTTGTCACCGTCACCGACGAGGTGCTCAACAACGAGATCAAGGACGGCAGCCTCTATGCCCTGGAGGTGCAGGCCGGCAAGGTCATCCTCAAGCTGATCAACAAGCAGGACAACAATTGAAAGATCTTACGGCTACGTAGTCCCACTGTAGACACCATCCGAGCAACCAAGTATAGTTTTTAGCATTTACACGCTGTTCGATGGCATATTGAAACCGTTTTCTATATATGCTTCAATTTGTATGAGATTTCGCGCAGCAATTTTGAACAAGTATAAAGCAAGCAACCCGAAAGCCCCTGTTCCCTAAAATCCGCAAATCTTCGTTAAAGAAATAGTGCAAAATATTTAAGATTTCGTTTTCGGTCCTCACTTTAAGTTTTGTTTATTTTATATGTATTTTAAATAACCTACCTTATATGACTACATATGCACATTTAATTCTCTTTATTGCAATCGCATTTCGATTCGTTCTTTTTTTCTACTTTTAATTTTCGTCTATTTCTATTGCGTATGCTTATCACTTATATAACGATTATATATTTGTTTGTAGAACCCAACCAATATCAATTATTTGAAGTAGAAAGAAAAAACCCAAAAAAAAGCAACATAAAGTTACAATAATGATTATTATCTTCAAGTACAGTACCACGAATACAAGAATTGAGCAATTGTTTCGAAGCAGAGTTCAACTAGCAACCAAACAACAAATTTTGTATGTGATAGAAGCAATAAAGTGTTATCCACAAGTGGACTGTCAAAAAAAGGTCTATATGTGTGTTAATTCAATGGGTTTAGTATATAATAAGTTTATATCTTTTTTCGGAGGGGTGATGACCCTATACTGTTGTTATCCAAATCATTAGACAACCAAAATTTATCGATAAAAATGTAATTTGGGTTTTTGGAGAGTTCCCCAAAATTTAGTTTGATGTAAAATCTCATTCAGTTCGATTCTTATTTTGGCTTATTTTCAAAATTTAAAAGTAAATAAGAGTTCTAGAATCGATGGCTGGCATTCAGATCTGCATATCCATCTACCTAACTTTGCTGTGCTTTTAGGTGAGTCTATCAAATTTCTGGTAAGTTATAAGCGTTTATTATTTGGGTCAATGTGACAGCTTTGCAAGTGCAGGGCGATTGTAGAATAGCACAGCATATGGTGGAGGGATCGAATAGGATTTTCACCTATCGCGATGCCAGTGGATCACTACAGTTGCAGCGCAGGGAAATCGTTCCAACCGGCGTCACACTGCTCATGTACTGCAATCCTTCGGACATGGTGGAAACTCAATGCCAGGACAGCGGTCAGTTTTCAGTTCCGCTGCCCATGAGATGTGGCAATCCAATGCAACCGATGACCACCCGGATCCGGGATAGCGATTGCTCGGGAACCTTGTATGCCGTGGGTTATACGATAGACGGAAAGAATCTAGAACTATATCGAACCTGCTTTAATGCCGCCCAGGCCAGGGTTTTGTACTCCCAGAGCGATGTCTACTTTAAGACTTTCTGTGAGTATATCTTGAACTCTGCTTAACTTATAGTAACCCTTTAACACTCTGCCTGAGATATGAACAAACTACGAGTTTTTTAAATTATGAACTAAAATTACCGTCGTCTTTCGATAAAAATCCAACGGACTACTAAATTTTAAATATAATATTGTATCTTTTACACACCATTATATGTAGCTTTCTAAACCCCCAATAGTCCCTAATTTTCCATATCTAATTTTTAAAATCTCAAAATTCATTTAACTACATTAAGCACTGTTAAAAAAAACATAGTAAATCCAAGTATTTCTTACTAAATTTAAATATGATTCGCTTTGAATATTTTAGTTATTTTTAATATAAAAAAAATTTGAATTTTTTTAAAATTGATTTTAACATCTGGAAATTTTATTTAAATTAAAATAATATATTAATATACATGTAATATAATTATAAAGAACTGAAATGTAATATTTTCCACGTTATTTAAAATATTTTAATATTAATTCATGCTGTTAATATGGAACAAGGTTTTGAGTTACGTAGCCAGGTATTTATTTTTACTATCCATTCCATTCTTTTTATCAGTGAATATTAACTGAAATTTAGGAGAGTTATCTTCGGTGTGCGAAAGTATAACCCTTAAGCTACACAAATAAACAATGTCTTATCCCTCATAGTTCCAAGGAGACCGTTTGTGGACTTTGTGACCGATGAGATGTTCAGTCCAAAGGAGGCCGCTGCCTATATGAAGTCCAACATATATTTCGCTTTCAAATGCATTTATGGCGATGACCAGTCCTACTTGCGAAGTGCCAACTCCTTGGTGATCAATCGAGGTCACCTGGTGGCCTCAGCGGACTTCCTGTTCGGTGACCAGATGGGTAGTACCTTTCGCTATCTGAATGTGGTGCCGCAATTCAAGTCGATTAACGATGGTAACTGGGAGAAAATCGAGAGGTGGGTTCGTAGTCAGATCCCGCAGTCGAGTTATTATCGCATCAAGACCGGCGGAATTGGCATTCTGAATTTACCAGATGCCAGAGGAACCATTAAGCCGGCATTCCTCTCCGACTCCAAGATCCCTGTGCCCGAGTGGACCTACAAAGTGGTCAGGGATGCCAGTGGTAATGGGCTGTACGTCTTCCTCACCTATAACAATACCTTCTCGCGGGAGAGGCCACCATGTCTGGAAGTTTGTCATCCGATTAATTGCCCCCTGGGTCTCCCGAATAGCCCTGATGAAGGATTCACCTTCTGTTGCGATCCCAGGCAGTTCCCACTCTGAAAATTGAAGCATTTGTGCATATTTCATTCGAGGACTATGCCAAATTGTCCTGCGTAATAATCGCAGGCTGCATTATTTAGTATTTTTATTTAACAGACGCACACAAGTGGAAAATGGGAAAATCAGTTCCACGGCAAAAAAAAGGGTTTAATAAAATTTTCAGTAAAACTTTACATATTTGAATTTTCTGGGTTGTACATTAAAACCATATTTGTCGATAGAAAAATATTATCAAAATGCGTTGAGTGAGTTAAAAATACTTAGATCATGAAGATGTTTTTTGGATAATATACAAAATATTTATGAGAAAAATATTAAAAAACTAAACACATTCTTTTATATTAAAACAAATTTTTTAAAAATTTTAAACCATTATTTTTATTCTTTAATTGTTTTAATCATGATAATTATTGCTTAGTGAAAGGCACACCAGTACGATTAGCGAACAATTGGAACCGCCTAACGACTTTTTAAATGCCCTCGGAGGAGCCATATAAACACTCGGCACAAAACAATTGTACTCAAGTTCAAAGAAAAACGTCAAGAAGAAATGAGGAAAAGTGCGGAAATCTTTTACCAGGGCCAGAAGTCCTTGTTAAACATCTTCTCGCTGTGGCCACAGGATGAACACTGGTGGAGAATCTTCCACCAGGTGAACTATGTGCATGTGATCTGCTTTTGGGTACTGCTCTTCGATCTGGCCAATCTGACCGACATGTCGGAGGTTGTCAGGGCCATCTTTGTCCTGGCCACCAGTGTGGGACATACGACCAAACTGCTCAGCATTAAGGCCAACAATGTGGCGCTGGAGGAGCTCTTCCACCGGTTGGACGACGAGGATTTCCGGCCAAGAGGCGCTGAAGAGGAGGTGATCTTTGCGGGCGCCTGTGAAAGTAGTCGGAAGCTTAGGGATTTCTATGGCACTCTGTCCGTGGCCGCCTTGTCCATAATTCTTATACCCCAATTCGTTCTGGACTGGTCCCACCTGCCACTGGGCACGTACAATCCCTTTGGCGAGAATCCTGGCTCACCTGGCTACTGGTTCCTGTACTGCTACCAGTGCCTCGCCTTGTCCGTCTCCTGCATCACCAATATAGGCTTCGATTCCCTCTGCTCCTCGCTGTTCATCTTCATAAAGTGCCAGCTGGATATTCTGGCGGTGAGGCTGGACAAGATGGGTCAGCCTCATAGTTCTGGTTACTCCTCCGTTGAACAGCAACTGAAGCAAAACATACGCTATCACATGAACAACGTGGAGTTGACCAAAATAATCGAACGACTTCTCTGCAAGCCGATTTCGGTGCAGATCTTCTGCTCGGTATTGGTTTTGACTGCCAATTTTTATGCTATAGCTTTGGTGAGTACACATAATGGAAGATATCTATAATTATTATAACAGATATCCACATTTAAATAAGTCCTCTATGTAAATCTCGTTTTCCATCTTGTTATCACTTTTTATCAAAAAGATCATCCCAATTTAAAGTTATATTAAGAAGACAATATAAGATAAAGGATCAAATGACAAAACCAACATAATTAAATATTTAAATTACAAAGCTTTTTCGAATTTGTAGTATAAAATACAAAATTTTGTCTGAACTTCCAAACAAGCAAACATAGACAAGCTTTAAGGGTTAATACCAAAGATTAATGTCAAAGATTTGTTTTCTTTTTTTAATAACTGTCATTTCTAGCGTCTTAATTTGTATAAAACTTATTTATATTATATGCTCTAGACACTGCTTCAGTTAGTTTTAAATTAATTTAATATTATTTTTCTTTGAAACTATGATTGATTTAGCGTTTATAGTCAATTCTTAAGAGGCGTTCTTTAAAGTTTTAACTAGTTATAATTAAAATTGCATTTATAAGCACTTTTATTTCTAAATGTCGACCTGCAGTTTCTATTAGGGATTTGCATTTGGCTTTCCTTCTTTACAACTAAGGTTTACAAAAAAAAAAATACAATTATATTTTAGTTAGTCTAATTTTTGTGTTGTTCAATTATAAATTTAGTTGTCTGATCAGAAGTTGGCGCTCTTTAAGTATATCACCTATCAGGCGTGCATGCTGAGTCAGATCTTCATATTGTGCTACTTTGCCGGGTGCGTGAGGACATCTTAGAAGTTTACTGCAGGTTGCTGATTACTCTTTCAACAGTGAGGTCACCCAGCGCAGCTTGGAGCTGCCCCATGAGCTCTACAAGACCTCTTGGGTGGACTGGAGTCGCCCCAACCGAAGGATTGTGCTGCTCTTTATGCAACGCCTGCACTCCACTCTGCGGATAAGGACCCTAAATCCCAGCCTGGGCTTTGATTTAATGCTTTTCAGCTCGGTGGGTTGTTCTCTTAGGTCAACCATTTTGCGCACTGTAGCCAATTTCCATAATTAGCCTTATTAGCCGAATGAGTTATTGGCCTATAAAAGCGTTTCCGCAAGCGATTTTATGGTCAAAGTGAAAATCGTCAGCATGTATCAGGATCAAGTGACAACGAAGGACTTCTACAAGTACCAGGTGTGGTACTTTCAGATCCTCGGAGTCTGGAGGCTTCCCATTTGGGCCACGAACCAACAGCGCCGCTGTCATTACCTTCGGTTTGTCTTCATCCTGGTCATCCTCTGCATCATGCTGCTGCTCTTCGCCTTGGCGCTGATAAATAGAATTTCCGAAGTGCGGGAGATCATGAAAGTGTTCTTCATGTTCGCCACCGAGATATCCTGCATGGCTAAGCTATTGCACCTGAAGGTGCAGAGCGAAAAACTCGCTGGTCTCGTCGAGATGATGCTGTCCTCAAAGTTGGCCGTTAAAAGTGAACAGGAAAGGCGGATTTTGGAATCGGCCAGAGTGGCGGTCGTCCACATGAGGAACTTTTATGGCACCATGTCCCTTGGAACGGCCTCGTTGATCCTCATGGTTCCCTGTTTCGACAACTACGAGGAGCTACCACTGGCCATGTTCGAGGTGTGCAACATCCAGGGAAAGATCTGCTATTGGCTGCAGTTCATCTTTCACTCCATGTGCCTTCTGTCAACTTGTGTCCTCAACATTACCTACGACTCGGGGGCCTTCTCCCTGCTCTGCTTTTTGAAGGCGCAGCTCCAGATGTTGGTCATAAGATTGGAGAAGTTGGGCCCTGTGGTTGATCCTCGGGACAATAACAGGATTGCCAAGGAGTTGCGCGAATGTGCTGCCTACTACAACCACATTGTGCAGTTCAAGGACCTGGTGGAACTGTTCATAAAAGCACCAGGATCCGTGCAAATCATGTGCTCAGTGCTCGTGCTGGTATCCAACCTGTATGACATGTCCACCATGTCGATTGCCAATGGCGATGCCATCTTCATGGCCAAGACCTGTATTTACCAACTGGTCATGCTCTGGCAGATCTTCATCGTTTGCTACGCCTCCAACGAGGTGACTGTCCAAAGTTCCAGACTGTGTCACAGCATCTACAGCTCCCAGTGGACAGGATGGAACAGGTCGAACCGGCGGATTGTCCTGCTCATGATGCAGCGCTTCAACTCACCGATACTCCTGCACACCTTGAATCCCACCTTTATTTTCAGCTTGGAGGCCTTCGGTTCTGTAGGCCATCCGAAATGTTCTTATCTATGTAGTATATTTAATTGAGCCTTGTTTTTCCAGATTGTAAACTGCTCCTACAGCTATTTCGCTCTGCTCAAGCGGGTCAATAGTTAGATTTCAAACTGTAAAAGGAGGATAGCACCCAAGTACTTAGGTAGTTTTTGCCATATAAGACCAGAACTTTTCAGATTTAAACTCTTCTTTTATCTTCTTACAGCGGAGTAGCAACACTGGGGATATACAGATTCAGGACTTACGACATTGGGTTGATTCGCGGTCAGAAGTGCAACAAGATATTGAAATACCTTACACGATGCCTAGATATATATAAATTATGGGTACACCTTATTGTGGAAATTTTATTTTAATGAATATTATTGTGTTTGTCTTAAAAATATCACTTTATTTGTTATAAACATAAAATAAAGTCTTTGCACCACGTGTTAAAACTAGTTATTAATCCATCTCTTTGAGTTTCTTTGACAGTTTAAATAATGTGTGTTATTTCTTTTTTATTTATTATTATAGCTTTTAAAATAAACTAACTTGTTTACAGAGTACTTAATTCATAAAGTTTTTATTTTGGTTTGGTTTGGTTTTACTTTTATAACGGTTACATTTTCAAAATTGTGTTATACGGTCACTCTGGCAGCGAGAAAAAAAATACCAGACTGGCGGCGGGAACCAAAACAGAGTGCAAAAACCACCTAAAAATGTCCTAACGCCTGAAATTCGCTGACGGACAAAGATTAAGATGTCGGAAAACGCGAAAAACGATAGCTGTCTGCATTGCTCCGTATTCAGTACGAAATACCAGTACCAGGAGATATTCGATGAGTTCGGAATCGAGCTGGGTCTCCAATCGCTGCTGGCCAAGCACTACCAGATTGATGTGACACCCGATCCCCAGAAAAAGCAGCTCCTGTGCGAGGTGTGCGTCAACAATATCATCCGCCTGTTCGACATCGATGAATTGCAGCGGGAAAGGGATGCAAATGCAGCCAAGGACGAGGTGCTGCAGGCTGAGGTGCTGCCCAAGCAGGAGGAGCCTATCATCATCACCAAGGTCGAGGCACCGCCACCAGCTGCGAAGCCTGCGAAGCACCCAACGCCCCCAAAGCCTCTGGCCAAGATTCTGCGTCCTGTGCCCATTACTCCCACCCGGGAACCAAGTGCCCGGATCAACAAAGGAATTCCAGCGCCCCAGCTATCGCCTGGTGCATCTAAGCCGCCGGCCCGAGCCCAGGATCCTCCCCAGGAAGCTTCTCCGCTGAAAATTGAAGCAGTGCCGGCTCCAAAAGATGCAGACCAGGAGCAGATAAGTGTCCTGATACAAAACATCCTCGACGAAGATGAAACAGTTGCTGAGGAGGTGGTCAGTGAAGCTAACCACATCGCCAAGGAATCGGAAACCACAGCCGAAATGGTTCTGCTGAACCACGAATCCGAGGCTGAGCCTGTTCTGGACGAGGAGGATGTATACATATACGAGCATGAAGGTTGGTTAACCATTGCATTTCTATACCAAAAACATAAGCTTCAAAATCAAAATGCATATTTTCAGATATTCTAGATCCAGACTTGGAAGATGTGAAGGTTAAGCCTGCGGTTCGTCCATCCAGATTAGTAGTTCAAGCCGAGGAAAGCCAAAGCGATGGCGATATCGACGAGGGTGAGGCCAGCAATGTGGTTCTCTTTAACTTTGTTGACATCAAAGAAAGTGGGTATATAGCATCTGTAAAATCAAAACTCATATATATAAGCCAAAATCTCTCCCTTTCAGAGGATGAAATAAATGACATTTCGGAGTACTTGGCCACGGTGGTAAAGACCAGCTTTGAGAAACTGGCATTTGAGTGGTGCACAGTGTGCAAGCACTGCTCCCTGAAGTGTCCCACATTTGAGAGTCTTTTCAGTCACATTGTTAAGGCCCACAGAACGCGGAGAGATGTCTACCAGTGTCCCATTGAAGGCTGCAGCAAGGAGCTAAAGGGTCGCCAGTTCCTGGCAATGCATTTGGTTCTTTTGCATGCTCCCGTGGCTGAGTAACTATTACAGCTCTTCAAAACCTTGTTTACCTTTACTAACCATAGCTTTTGTTAATTAGGATTCCCATTTATGGCAGCTGCCCGGAATGTAAAATGACCTTCTCCAACATTTTGCAGTACAACAAGCACTCTTGTGCCCATGTCATTAAAAAGAAACGCGGTGTCCGCTCGTTTTGTGAAATGTGCTCTCTGGAGTTTCCATCCTGGAAGCGGTAAGTCGACTTAGCTAAGTTTATGCTAATACCCACAACATAATTTCCCTTACAGTTTCAGTTTCCACAACCAATTCCACCTGGAGAAACATAGACCTCGCGCTTGTTTCGTCTGCGACTTTGCCAGCACCAATATCGATGAGCTGTTCCAGCATTTAAATTACGCCCATGAGCCTGTGGGCACCTTATTTTGCGACCTGTAAGTGTCCTGCATTTCTCTATGATTATACTTATTTAAATCTGTTATTTCTTTTAGTTGCGACCGCACTTTCCGGGACCCTGCCGTTTTCATGGAGCACAACAAGTCGCATGCCAATGTGAGCAGCACAACCTATTCCTGCGGCGAATGCATGGCAAACTTTGAGTCCCGGGGGCGATTGAATGGGCATATGGTTAGATTCTCTTTGACATTGAAATTTAAAGCAGTAACTAATTGGATTCTATATTTCAGAGAGCCAGGCATGGCAGCGTGGTAAGCTGTGAGCTCTGCTCACGCGAGTTCGCCACCGAAGCCACCTACAATATTCACATGAAGAAACATCTGATCATCGAGCGGGATGTGCACGTGTGCGGAAAATGTGGCCTGGTGAGCGACAGCCGCGAAACACTACTTGCCCATGTGGATTCCCTGAAGTCAGCCTGTTTTGGCTCTAAGATATACATGGAACTGCTCCGTGATGCCTACGTCTGCGAGTACTGCTCCTCGTACTTCAAGGAAAAGGCCCATCTGCAAGCCCATCGAGAGTCGGGAGTTCATAAGGACGGATTGTACTGGTGCCAGCCCTGCGGCAAGGAATTTCCGCACATGAAACTGTACCGCCATCACCTGCGCAACTATCAGCAGCTGCGCTCGGACTCGACGCATCGCAAGCTTGAGATTTGTGTATTTTATATGTGCGATCAGGAGGTGAGAATTGCAGCGATTGGGCAACATAAATTGGAAATCAAAAGTATCACTTTCATTACAGAACTGTTCGGAGGCCTATGCGAATTGGAACTCCTTGTACACACACAAGCGACGCACTCACGAATCTTCGAACAAGCAGGCGGAGAAGTCCTCCAAGAGCACCCAAGAGTGGATTTGTCAGTTCTGTTCAAAGGAGTGCCGCTCGAAGATGTCCTTGTCTGTTCATGTGGCCAGGAGCCACAATAATGGTGAGAGTGAAGCCGTATAACATATTCTTCCTTAGTTTAATCAAAAAACTTTTTAGACAACGTGTCTTGTCCCTTGTGCAATGCCTCGTACAAAAGCCAGGATGCGCTGGCCAAGCACCATGCCTATTGGCACGAGCCCATCGAGTGCCCTCAATGTTTCAAGATCGTTAAAAATCGTCGGAACTATGATACTCATGTAAACGTGGTTCATTCGAACAAGAAGCGGTACTCCTGCAGCATCTGTAATAAAGGTTTCTATCACAGAAGTGAAATGGAGGCGCATCAGAAGGTGAATATTGTTGCCTTTTCAGAATCATCTGTCTAAATTATCCATCCGTTTTCGTTAGCTCCATGGTCAGTCTTACAGCTGCGAGCATTGCAGCTTCACCACCAGGAATAAGAAATCCCTATCAGTTCACATCCTGGGTCAGCATTACAAGCGCTTCGCCTTTGAGTGCAAGGTGTGCAAGAAGAGGTTTGGACGCCGACAGGGCTTGAGTACGCACATGCAGCGGGCTCATGGGTCCAAGTACATGTGTCGTGACTACTTTGAGGGCGGCTGTGGACGCACTTTTGTAAACAGTTCCCAGCTGAATGTGCATGTGCGAAAGGTACACAAGGGAGTCATCTTCCTCCAGGAGGACCTCGTCGAAGAGGATGAATATGTCAGCGACGGCCCGTCCACATCCAAGAAGCGCTGCATTCGTATCAACGAAGATAATATTGAGTTTATAGAAGACGAAGATGAAGGAGATGATGGAGAAGATCAGGATGGCATTGGATTGGAGGAAGTTGACGAGGATGGGAACGAATATATCGACGAGGAACCAGATCAAGACCCCAAGCATTGAGGCAGACACTTTCTGTTTAAGTAAGATTTGTTGCTAAAGCAGATTTATTTGATTTGATTTTTAATTGTTTGCTACCAATTAGTTTGAACACAAATGATGTCCAAAAATGACATTAATATGTATTCCATAGTTTATAATACACTGTTCTAATGATAATGTAATAGCTACGTTTAGGCTAACTTCAATTGCAATTAACTAGCCAGAGTCTGGCGGAAGCAAATTTGATTTATTAAGCGTTGTAGTTTGGTCATTTAATTGCTGAAGATTGTGTGCGGAGCTTACCTGCAATTGAAAGTTAAGTTTTTGATTAAAAGACGTCAAGGAAATGGTAGAGATGCTCTCTAACTTACTGGGCTAATTGGTGTTATAACAATGGCGGTGCGCGTGGCACACTGCAGCAATGCCGTGTCCTCAGTGGACTCATCACAGTCGCCATCGGCATCCGCGTCCACATCCACTTCCACCCCAATATCACTGTCGATCTCCCAAGAGGGGAAATGATCCATTTCGCCCTCACAGTTGAGATCCTCCTCCTCGAAGTCCTCGTACTCATCGATTAGTATAACTGAAGGAGGGATTTTAAAATGACAAATTTAAAGTTGCATTAGGAGTGCTTTTAACTTTAATTTTGTTAATAAGTAAAAACTACACTTTTAGCAACCATATTGGTTACAAGTTATAACTTAAGCAAACTAATGGCAATCAAAAAGCCAACTCATAAAAAAAGACAAATTAAAACATTTTAAGATTTTATTATAATTTTACTTTCTTCCTAAATGTAAATATTTTTCTAATAGCCTAATTTGGTTTGCCTAAACTAAGAGTAAATTTATTTAATTACTTGAACTATCTGGCGGCGTTGGCTTTGCACTGCTGTCCAGGGACTCAGCTCCCTCATCGGGTATGTTGATGCGTTGCTCCTGCTTGCTATACGGCTCCGATGTGGATCTATGTAGGCTGTAAAATTGTAAATTTATATACTTATTAACTTCCGTACAACTAGGTTTTAAAACAAGCAACGAAACGCACCTTAACGTAACACGTTTTTTGGTTCTATTCTCTAATTCAGTCATAAAAACATCATTGTGCTGCTGCTTCTCAGACCCCAGCTGATATGAGTTAAGCACGGAAGACTGGAAATGCGAGTTGTACATATGTTTAAGATAGTTATATTTGAAATCGGTTAAGCTAGGAACACCTTTGTGTTGGTCGCTGTATGCTGCATGTGCGGCGGCATGGGGGTTTGTGTGGCGATCGCATCCGTTGTCGTGGTGGCCGTTTGCGTGGCCGTCAGGGATCGCAGCTCGGAGCCATCGGTCACCGAGGAATCCAGCAGGGATTCGGAGGGTGTCACCTGCTCCGGATGCACACTGAGCGCCGCCGTCCGTTTCCACACATCGATCATCGCCAGGTTGTGGGCGTGGTGCAGGGGCTTGTGGCTAGGGCTAATGGAATGTATTTTGGGCTTGGCTGGCAGCGGAAGAGCCAGGAATCTATCACGATCCTCCATGTACGCCTTGATCAGCACGTCCAGCTTCTCTTCGATATCAGCGACCTGGTTAGGAATTTTAGGAAAAGAATTTTATCATATTTATATTACTTTGTTCAACTATAGCTCACCTGTCGCTCGACTTTAACCACGCGGGAGGCTAAGCTTATTTTGGATGCATACACATCCTTGGCCTTGGAGCCTTGTTTGCCCAGGATTTGATCCAAGCTGGGGATTGGTTTTAAGTTTGTTAATATAGGTAAAATTGGGCGTTATTTTGTTTGATTTCTCACCGCAAATGTAGCATTTTAACGCGACCCAACAAGTCAACGTGGCCTTAAATAGAAAAAATAAATTATTGTTACATGGATACCCAAACTTAGATCAACATTTAAAACAAATTTCTTAAAACCACTAGAAATTGACACCAATATTGGAGGAACTGTAAACATTTAATGTATAGAATATATTAAACCATTAATTTTCATTATTTAAAAAAAAAAACAAAAACGCATCTTAACGAGGTATGAAAGTCACACCTTCAACATAAAGATATACCTACAATTTTTTGTACTTTTATATAAGGGGGTATTCTGGTCGGTTTTTTCTTTGCATATTTTGAAAGTTTTTTTTTTTCAGAATTCTAACTATTTTTGGAGACACAGCCAATTTTGTGACGTGGCGTCCCAGCGATTAGAATTGAATTCTTGAAATAACTTTTTATTGAGGTGGTTGCATGATAGTTTTAAATCTACTGATCCGATTCCTTTGAAATTTTATATATGTACATCTTGTTTGTACAAATTTTTATCGCGTATGCCTTGTATTTAAAAAAAAATTAAAATTTTAAGTAATTTTAAAAAATTCAAAAAAAGGTCGAAAAGCGGACGTCATTTTGTTATTTTTATTTATTTTTTTTTTATGTGGTCATAGCAACATATTCTTTAATGAATAATTTGTTTAAGTTTTTGTTTGAGATATCTCAAGGGTTGCAATCATGTGTACCAGAAATAATTATTAATTAATCCACTGGGTTCAAAAAAAATTGTAATTTGCACTAATTGTGGTATTTCGTTTACACTTACCGGCCGCATATTGCTCCATAACATCCTTGACGTCGTAGGGCTTCAATGCCTCCTTGAATTTTCGTCGCGCCACAAAGTACTTAAGCTGATGGAGAAACAAGCACAATTATGTTACCGATCGACATCCCAATTCTACAGTGTATCTGTGGATCCTCACCTTGCGTATAAACCTGATGGCGGTCTTGTGCCGATTGGTTAGCTGCGTGCAGCGCGGCTCGTCCTCCTCATCTGCGGGCAATTTGTGAATCAGAGAGATTGACTTGTGCGTTAGGTTTTGGTTGCTAGCTTCGCTTGTTGGTTATTGGATGTTTTTTTTTTTTTTTTTTTTTTTTTTTTTTTGTTTTGGATATGGTTAATCAAGTCAACGTCAACGCAAATATACAACAACACATACAAAAGTACCGTTACACACACATATGGAACAATTAGTAAATACACATGGATTATCATTAATACATATATGTATATATATAGAGATAGAGAGCTTAGTTAGTTGGGTAGTAAGTTAGTTAGTTAGTAAGTTGGTAAATGCGAGGAACGAAGGATCCTCCAGCCCAGAGATACTGAAGCAAGCGTTGTGGTGTGCGGTGTCGCTGTGTGATGGAGGGGTGTGGATTTCAGGTGTTGGATTGTCGTGGGATGGAACCAAATCACCTACATCTACAAATCAAAGGGGCAACGGATGGGGATACGAATACTCTATTGTGGATGTGGTGGGGTGTTGGGGTGGTGGACAGCATGCAACCCTAGCGCAGGCGGAGGAGATACATTTGGTGATGCGTTTCTCTGGCTAGCACGCACTTGCCACGTCGCCAGCTGGATTGGTGGAGGTGCAGTTGGAGATGGTGGTGGCGTTGAATCCGGTTTCCAGAAATTGCGATGCAGCCGCAAAAAAGCGACCCGTACGTCCACTGCCCGGACTGGGATTCGGACTGCAACTAGGACTGCCCGGCAGCGGCAAGTTGTTGCTCCGCTGGCAAGTGTCCTTCGCGGACTCCTCCTCCTCCTCCTCCTCCTCCCGGCCAGCTTCCAAATCACGATCGTTGGCCGGAGCCACCCTTTGACTGCGCAGCGAAAGCGTTGAGCCCCAGAAGTTGCCATGCAGAAAGCCGTAGAGCACCACCGGAATGGTAAGGTTTCTCCTGGAACCACCAACCTTGGCCTGCTCCTCAGCCTGATCCCGATTCCGATCCTGATCCCCATTCCGATCAGAAAACTGGGTGAGGGAGCCGGCACTCGAACTGAGCTTGCAGTTGGCCAGCGATGCGGGCTGGCTGGCTATTGGTTTGGTTAAGTTAAGTTCTGGATTATAGGACCCATTGGGACGGAAGGGGGGAGCAGTCGTGTTAGGCAACCAACCAACAAACAACATCAATTCAAAGTTCAATCAATCTTATCTCTGGGATGCATTGGATTCACAACATTGACACAACCACAACACTCAAATACAATATAGTGTGATATAGTAATCATATTTTTTTCTTTGTTTTGTTTTTTTTTTTTTTTTTTTTTTGGATATTCGTATTGTAGGACCTGGGGGAGAGGACCTTGTAGACTTACCGTCTGAATTTTTAATATTTTTTAAGCAAGTGGTTTCAGCAACTGAATCTTCGCTGAAACTTGGATTCATGGATTTGCCGTTTTGTACTACCTCTGCAAAATTTCAAATCAAATCAAACGTTAAACTCGACAATCAAAACTCCACTCATTGCGAATCGGAGCAGCGTTTCTGTAACTGTAACTGGAATCGGATGGTTGCCAATATATATCTGCGATTCGAGAGACACGGTACGGTACACACTCTATATATGGGTCGTACAATATTGGAACATTCAACACGGTTGCGAGAACAAATCAAAAGTAATGCGCCACAAGTGAGAAATCAAATCATCCAACTTCTAGGAACAACAACAAAAATGTAATTTTCTTTTCGTGATCAGATGGTTCTTTTTAAGGTTTGTTTAGTTTGTTTGTTGGTAAATTCAAGAAATATTTCGGAATGAACACTTTTAATGGGCTTATGGTTATTTTTTGGGAACATCACTTTGGCTTTAAATTGTGTATGCCCTATATAAGAAATTCGTAAGTAAAAGCATTAAAAAAACGTACACCAGGTTTTTTTATGGTAGAGCCTTAAAATTAATTTTTGATTAAGAGATTTTATTTTATTGTTAAAGTTATGAGTGTGTTAATTTTTGTTTTTTAATATAAATATTAATATTAATTTTCTTCATAGTTATTTTCTTGACTTTTAAATTAAATAATTTACTCAATATCCAGTATTGTTTGAACATTTCAATATTAGGTAATCTTTTGCAAATAACAGCTATGACTTAATCTCTGTTTAATTAATGTTAATGTTTGGCAACGCCAAAACATTTGTAATGGACTTGCAAAGACATCAATAGAACTGCAATATTTCGATTAATATCACATCGAAGCTGACTGGAATGGTTTATTTTTCTATTAATGACTGGTTTATTGACAATTAGTTAAAATGAAATTTATTACAGAACGCTGCATGCATAACAAAGTAAACTGAAGAAAGCAAATTCCCTTGAAGTAATATGGAATTAAACATTTTTCTTTTATGTTGGGCCACACTAAATGTATTCCAATTTAATTTGTTTAATTTTCATGTCAGCTCTTTATTTTGAAGTGCGATTTGTCTTGTTGAAAATTTTTTTGGAACTGTGTAAATAGCAAACTAAATCTTTGCCTTGTGTTATTATTTGTTCAAAAATAAAGTTGGAAATAACTACATGCTTGAGCCAAACGGTGCGTTTCGTTACTTTAAGGCAACATTTTTTTCTGCACAATATAGATGTTAAATTATTTTACTATGCAAGTATAACAAATTTAAGTGTTATATTAGGAACATCACAGTTAGATTTTATTTCAGTTTAGTTACCAAGGTTAGAATTTTATTGATGCTTTTAACCAAAAATTAAAAAAAAAAGAAAGTTCAGATAAAGTTAATTTAAGAACTAAGTTAAAAAAGTTACTAATTATTATCAAATGTAGTAAGTTTATTAGCGTTACGATTGGTTAAATTTTTGTTTTTGGTTATGATTCGAAGACCCAATTGTTTGTTTGGGGTATTAGTAAATCTAGATGGAATGGAAAAAACATTTTTAAGAATGGCAAAGGAAACCTCTGGTTAGTTAATTTCGCGAAAAACAAGTCAGACATATTTTTAAAACCGGCCTTATGGTCACGAAACGCACTTCAATACCCTCAAAAGCTGTGTGTGTGTGTATTTGTGCATGTGGGCTGTGTGCAAACAGAAATTCGCAATGGAATGGAAATGGGGAACATAAACGGAAATCGGAAGGAGCTGCCCGATCGATGGCCCACCAACTTACCCAGGTTCTCCACGGACGCATTGATGTCCCGGATGGTGCGGGTGTACCGCGTGGAGGCCCTCGACGAGCCCGGCGGCTTGGACACTCCGCTGCCGTCGCCTCCGCCCGGAGTCTGGATCGTTTGGCTCTTGTGCCGCCGGATGGTGGGCAGCCGGGCCACGAAGGACGTGTTGTGCTTAAAGCTGGAGGACGCCCGTCTGCAGCGGAGGGGGTGCAAAAAAAATATATCTCAGTTGACACTCAAATACTAACGTAACTTATCATATAGTTGTTTTTTATAGTAAAGAGATAGGTTATCTGGCAAATATAGTTAACAGGATACGACTGTGGTTCAAAGTTAAGGTGTGTAGGTGTAGGCTGTGTGTGTGTTTTCGTGTAATTGCGCATACATACATTGACGTGTGAGGATAAAAACATTTAAAGTTAGCATTTTGGTGCTAAGACAACATTGAATTAATTAATTCCAACATTTACAAGTTATAAATGAGGTGCCACACAGTCGAGCATTTCCGACTAATTGCCCGTAACTCAAAGTAAAAAGCATCGCTATTATTGCTTTGTTAACTGGATGTAATAGAGATATTAATTATTTACCTAAAAATACTGCTGAATTTTAACTTGCTTGCTATGATATACCATTTCAAAGTTGTTATAATTGTTCTTATCTTTGCCAGTTTTTTGTTAAACAAAGTCATGATAACCAGTCTGTAGGGCAAAAAATTAGTTGGCCCTAAAAAAATAATTTATTGTTCCAAAAATTGAGTGGTTAGACATTTTCAACCCCTAAAATAAATCATTTATTGTTACCATTAGTATCAAGCTTTTTAAGAACTATTATTTTCCATTGTTAATTTGTTACAATTTCAAATAAAAAAATTCAATCGGACATTCCAAATGAATTTAAAAGGGCGATGCTCTGATCTTTGAAAAACGGGACCATGGGAAACCAGGCGTCGAGGTGCTAGGGACAAAAATCGTAAAAAGTTCTGGAAGGAGTGAGTGGGTGGATAGTGTCTTCATTTGGAATGGATTAAGGGGGTAAAAGGAGCGAAAGAGAGAGACAGAGAGAAAGAATCGAATAAAAAGCTTTTCACTCATTTTGCATCATTGAACTCACGTGTTAATTATAGATTATACACACATTTATATGCATTTTTATGAAGTTTTTTTTTTGGGCGCGGGGCAGCAGAACACACAAAATGAGAATCAATTCGTATCACATTGATTAATAGTACCTCGGTCATTGGGGAAAGTATCAAAAATTTAGCAATGAATTCTTTCGAATGCAGCAGAAGACAAAGATGGAAAGACCAGGCGATAGAGCGAGAGCGTCAGATAGAGAGCGATAGAGATAGAGAGACTGGTGCTGATGGTAGAAAAGCTGCGAATTAACTTGATTCGATTTAGATGTGGGAGCCATGTCTACGGATGTGGGTGCTATTTAGGGGGCTGATGAACACCGCCCGTACAGAATGATTGGCAGATTGCTTTGATTCTTGCTTGGCTTGATTTTGATTGCTTTTTGTTATGGTTATCAAGTTTTACCTATATTCAGTTATGTTTTTTAATAATCGCTCCCAGTTTTCAGAACTGAAAATGTTTACAAAAATTATATTATCTATGGGGTTAAGTAAATTATATAGAACATAAGTTGTTAATCGGGTGGAGAGAAGAAAGACGAATAGAAAGATTGCCGGGTAGATATAGTTGATCGGGCTACACTCTAGACATATGATACATATATCTCTAGCTCTACCTATGTTCAGTGTTTAGGGTTGTGATCTTGTTCTATACATATTAGGGAATTTTTAAAATTTTCAATTTCATGCTCTGAGCGGCACATGCCAATTTACCAAATTCAGCGCCCTTCTATGCGCTTCTCACAATTTATAGCTGCCCAGCTCATGAAGACATTTTCAAATTTTTTCTTGGGTTATACACATCAATGCCGATTGTGTTTGTGTGAGTGTGCGAGTGTTTGTGACTGTGTGAGTGTCTTTTCGTTTTTTTGTACAATAGTCGTTGAACTTCTTCTCTGCAATATATCCCCAAAAAATGTTTCTTCAGTTTCATACAAATGTCCCGCCCAATGGAGTGTCAGTGTCGAATTAAAGGCGATACTTACGAAGCCGGCGGACTGGGCAAGGCCACTCGATGGATATTCCACGTGGCCACCGACACGGAATGCTCGTCGGCCGCATAGCATCGCCACACGGCCTGGATGAGAGTGGCCGCCGGCTGGCGACGCCGGATCATGTGCTTCTGCCGCTGCTGCTGCTGCACCTTCAGGGCGAATCCACTGCCCAAGATGCCCTAGAAAATCAGAGGTGGTTTTGTATGAAGATACTTGTATGAACATCACCACGACAATTGGCTCATTAGTATAAGTATACGTAAGTAGGAATATTAGACAGAGCTGCGCCACTAATGGTATTCGTCCTTAAAAAAAAAAGTATTAAATTACTTAAGATTGTCTAAGGAAAGTGATAATAGTAAAATTTAGAAAACTAATTAACATTAAAGATTAATGCTAACAAGTGTTACGTTTCAATACCATTGAAAAAATACGTGCTAATGGAAAAGAGCCATTCCAAAATTGGAATTTAAATATGTTTAAAATAAGGAGAAAATTCAAACTGGATTCTTATTCTTAAAGGACTTACCGCAGGCAGAGCGAAGAAGGAGATTCCTAGAAGAGCACAACAGGAGGCAATGAGCTTGCCCTGCCATGTGATCGGCACCATATCTCCATAGCCCACTGTGCAGAGTGTTATCTGTAATCGCGAATAGAGTGTCAACACTTGGGAGATATACTTGAATCTCTAGCACTTACCACACCCCACCAGAGTGCCTGGGCAAAATTGCTGAACTTGTCATTGACGTCCTTCTCCCACATGTAGACCAGGAATGATGCAAAGATTAGACCTAAGAACCCTATATACATGGTTGTGATCAGCTCCTAAATTAAAAAAATATAATACAAAATTGTGTAAAATATCTTTAAATTAACATTTGTTAAGATTACAAATTTCTTTTATCAAAATAAACATACAGCTGATCTGAGTTACACAAACAAATATTTTTTATTTAAAGAGAGTTTAAGGTAAGTGTGCCTTAATACAAGTGTACTTTATTATAAGTATACTTTAATGCAAGTGTAACTGATAAATTGATTTTATTGTCGTAAGATTATACGTTTGCAAGCCATATAAAAAGCTTTGTGTAACAGAAAACTTTAGTTATGTAAAAATATAATAAGGATGCATTACCATTAGAACAATTAGATAGCTCACTCACCTGTCTATGTGCGTAAACAACCGAGCCGAGCAACTTCCAGGTGCCGCCCCGCCGATCCATGCGCACCATCCGCAATATCTGAAAAAACCGGAGGCCACGCAGGGCACTCGTGGCGAACACCTGGCCCGAGGTGCCCATCCCTAATACTACAATTGAGGCTAAAATGGTGACAATATCTGGAATATGAGAATTCCAGCTAAGCCACTTGTTAATCCTTGTTAATTGCGCAGAATACAATACCTATAATACAGAATGGTCGCTTCACGAACTTCATCCGACCCAGGCAGCCCTGGTATCGCGATCGGCAGCCCGAAGACCATAAACGAGCTCCAAACTCCATCGTGAACCAGATGACCACCAGGATCTCCATGCGGAACAAGATGTAGACGGCGTCCTCCTCGTACTCCTTGATGGTGGAAAACACACTGAGCGCCAGGCAGGTGAACACCATCAGAAACCTTGAGAAAAAATAAATTAACATTAGATATGTTTTATTAAATTAATTTTCTTCTTTTGGGAGATTATTTAAAGAAAACTAATTTTATAAGAAATCTAAGCCGACACTTGTCACGAATATTTTTAATTCTCAATAGGGGAAAGGTGTAACAATAGGCTAATCTTCATTATACTAAAATTATACTTATTTTGTATATAAGTTTAAATCAAAACTATTTATTAAGATTTATCCTTAATACTACGTATAACATTTGGTCTATGTATATACAAATCATTGTTAAATATAAATAAACATAAATTTGAATTAAATTTAAATTTATTACACTTTTTAAAACATAATTGAACTTATCGTAAAATAAAATATATCAAGCTTATTATTTTATAAACAACAAATTAAAAACGAAAAAACAATTTTTTGTGAGCCTAAATATTCGAAAACATTTTTTTTCAACACTTTAAAATAGTTAAAGTGTGATCCGGATGCCACTAAAATACTATTTTGGGTTTACTTACACCATCACATGGTAGAAGATGGCGTGCAGGCCGCGAGGCCGCTCCAGGAAGTTATAGAGGCGACTCTGGAGACGCCGGTAGCGGACATCGCGGCGGGTGCCGCGGTTGTAGTTCAGCGGCTTTCCTAGGAGTGACATTCGAGGTTGCAGGATTCGTTCCGAGTTCGGCCTGCCCGGTCTACATTTCCTGTAATTCAGATGAAAGCCACTTAGTCTTTGTTTTAATCAATTAAAATTCACGTTAGCTGGTTATATTGTTTTAAGTGTACCCCTTGTAACCCTTTATATCGTAGAAGGCATAAATATCGTTATCCGGATCCATTCTGATCTCATTCCACCCCGGTGGGTTCTCGGAAACTCTCGGCTAATATTTTCGACACTTTGGACACGTCTAGCTTCGACGGCGATTCAACAGCAACTCGATCGACGGCTGATCGTCGGCCGGTTAAAAAACCTTCCTTAACAACTAGACTTTCAAAACCCCATGTGTAAATTTTATTAATTATCTACATAAACAGTTTTTTCGTTCCACACACCTTGCATTTTTACGACACCCCAAGTCTGCGTAGACCTCTATTTGGTTTTATTTTAATATATACCCTATATACCCAAGTATATTGCACCTCGTCATCAACAAAGTGCCATAAAATTTCGCGTACTTCGGCGACGTTTTCGTTTTGGTTCTCCTTCGCCGTTGTGGGCGGGTCAGGTTCGCTTTAGTCACGATCTCTCGACTTTGTCTTTGCCCAACGTGCTGCCAGGCGATCGTACGTCATTAACTTTAGCCACTTGCCATACCCCATACCCCATACCCCACAAGCCAAAAATGGGTGAGTTTTGGCAATTCGTTCGGGGTGTGCTGGAAAATTACCAGTCGCTGATGGGAGAGTTCTATTGTTATTGATATGGGATTCCAGGAGGTTTCTATTGTAGCATTTAAAATAATACGGACACAAACGACGGGTAAATGTCTACGGCTAAAACTTGCTAACCAGAAAGGTAAGTAATCAAAAAAATATACTAATTTGTTTTTAATGTAAATATTTAACAAGTATTTATAAAACAAAACAAATATTTTTTTAACATCTCTAAAAACAATTAAAAGCCATGTTGTAAAAAAAATGTTTTTCTTTGCAGAACAAAAATTGTAAAACGGCTGCTAAAACTTTAATGTCAAATTGCTTCAATCTATCCAACATGGACACGCAATTTATTGAAATAAAAAAGTTTCCCTTTCTAAAATTTTTTATTCAAGTCGAATAGTTTGAGTTTATTTTAAAATCAAATAAACCATAAGCCATTTTGCTAGCACAATTTTTTAAACACTTTAGATAAATATATTTGTATAGAGCTTAACTACCTGAAATAAAAAAAAAGTGGAATAAGCAAATAACAAAGAGCTTAAAATAAGGAAATCCAGTTGAATGTTTTCTGTTAGATGGATTACAAGTAATGTATCTTAACATAACAACGAATCACTAAACAAAGAAGAGTTTTATTGGCTCATCTTTGATTTACATTATAGATCAATGCAAATTAGATATGTATGAATCAGCTAAAAACACAACTACAGATGATACTCGTAGCAATTAGCATAATTTAACTGGCCAGAACGCGGACTTTCCCCGTCAAATAAATTACACAGCTATGATCAAAATAATAGAAATATTAATGTTGATTATATTTATTTAAGATTTTATAGTTGCTTAAAAGTTACTCTTTTTATAAAAACAAATCTTAAGCTTTTTAAATATGTATTTTACGGTTGTCAGTATTGAAGAAACATTTTATTTATGCAAAAATAATTAAAGAAAGCTAATCAAAAAGATTTTTTGTTAATTTGGGCTAATAACATTTTAAATGGTTCCCAAAAGGCTAAACTTTTATTTATGTGATAGCTAAACCAAAATTTTCAGAACCACTATTTGTATGCAATTTACTTGGCCATAGTACATAGTATGCTAACTGGACATATAGTCGTCATAAATGGTTATTATTCTGCTAATTGTATGTGGGAAGCGGGAGAGCCAGTTCTCAGGCCTCTTTTTCCGGCAACTTTTCAAAGCTCCCCTCGAGCGAGTTAATTGCAGTGTCGAAGTCAGTTATCGACATACGGATCGCGAAAGCTCTTCACTATCCACGATCCATGGAAATGTGCCTGTGTATTGGCTTGTTTTGATTCCGCTGTATGAGTCATGCATATCTTATCTTCCAGCGATCTTCCAGCGATCTTCCAGCGATCCCCAATGGAAAGTGCTGCCCATCACCATAAAACGCGAAGAATCGTTTGATTTTAAAATTGTTTAATGCATTCTTGCTTGTTTTGTGTGTGTTTTACTTTTGTGTGTGTGTGTGTGTGTGGCTTAGGTTAGGCAGTAATTAAAATATACGATGTGGGTGCGCAATGCTCGCTTGGCCGTTTTACAGAACGTATTTACACAGTGATTGGCTGGGGAGAACAGAACAGCTTTAACAGTAGAAGTAATATACGATAATTATAAATGATTCGTGCACAAGATCACAAGTTGTGGCACCAGGCGGGGCGACGACGAAGTGCGGTAATCGCGGGGTAATCGGGTAATCCAATCCTCTCCAAAAGCATGGGGCCTCATGCTTCTCATTTCTTGGCATCGATGATGATCTCGTCGCCCGACTGGATGTTGTAGCTGTACAGCTGCTTATTGGGGAACCGCATCTCCTCGGGCCCGAACTCCTTGTAGTCTTGGTCCAGATAGTACAGACGCATCTTGTTGGGCGACAGGCCCACCAGCTTCTCCAGCTTGGCCTTCAGATCGTTGACGGTCAGGTAGATGTCCACGAATCGGCTCTCGCTCACATCGTTGTACGTGAACAGCACCTTGACCCGCTTGTCCGGCTTCAGGCTGACATTGACCAGCGGATCCAGCTTGCCGTGGATCTGCAGGAGCTCTTCGTAGCGCGCCGGCCGCTCGTCCTCCGGCTTGTCCATGTAGTATCTGACAAAGGCCCGCTCGGCATCAACGCGTTCATCGCTGCTGATCTTGCCTCCCCCGTTCAGCATCTCCACATTGGGCAAACGGGCTATCAGAAGCTGCCTTCTCTCGTGCTCCGTGCACTCTAGACTTTCCCACAGTGGCCAGTGTTTCACCCGCAGGTTGCGAAGTTGCCCAAACTTGGCCAGCTGATCGATGGCCGTCCAGCTGTCGAGCTGCGCAGAACTGAGGTTCAGCAGCCTCAGACTGGGGAAATATCTGTGCGTGTCGCTACTCTCGTCCGCCTGCAGCGATCGTATGGGACAGTCGGCCAGGACCAGGGCCTCCAGATTGGGAAACAGCCGGCCCAGTCGACAGATCTCCTGCCAGTGCTCCACGGGATTGCCGGTGAAATGCAGGGTCTTTAGCGCGGGATGGGCCCTGGTGATGCGCAGCTCCGTTTCCTCGGGCGTTTCCGTCTCCTGCAGCCGCTGCTCCGCCTCCTCGGCGTCGATCAACACCTGCCTGTAGTTGTTCAGGCTGAGATGCAGTTCCTGCAGCACGGGAAGATTTCGCAGCAGCGAGTCCACGCAGGCCCAGTCCAGATAGGTGCCGTTCAGCACCAGGCTCTTCAGATTGATCGTTGGAGCCGTGGGCAGCGAACTGATCGGACTGGCCAGCTGGTTCTTGCTCAGGTTTAGGAACTCGATGCGCGGCATGTGCTCCAGTATGCTGAAGACCTCCGACCAGTCGCTCAGCTTGTTCTGGGCCAGATCCAGTTCCCTGACCCGCTGGCACTTCTCCCGGATGCTCTCGAAGTCCCCGGCCGAATCGATGTCGCAGTCGTTGAGCACCAGCAGGGCTGGCACACTGGTCAGGGGCGACAGGCGGGGTATGAAGATGGAGAACTCCATGCGTCCGCCACACTTCGTGACCGTAAAGTCATTGGGCAGGTCGCTCCGCTTGTGGAGTTCCGGTTCGTGGGCATTCTCGAACTCGCATTCTGTGAAGTACTTGCGCTCCAGCGCCTCCAAAAGCGAAGGCATTGCGAATGCACTTTCCTATGGGATCGGGGATATAGTTTTATGGGTTCTAATCCCCCCTATATATTTGGGGTTCTCTTATTTTGCCCCCTATTGATTTTCCTCGCTTTTCCCGTTCTGTGTCGGTTGTGATGCAATTTTTCAGTTTTGCGCAGTTGCAGTCTTCATTGATTTTAAACAAATTATTGCGCACGTTTCACGTTATTCGTTGTTTGTTTTTTTTTTTTCTTTTCTGTTAATTATTGCGCACTAATTTGAGTCTTTTTTTTTTTTTGGATTACAACGTGCTTCGATGTATAAAAAAAGATCGTAACAAAGAAACCCAAAGTGCGTTGGTCTTGGCTGGTTTTTTCGTATCTCTCTGCCAGCTTAGATGCGTTTTCCCTTTGTTGTCGTTTTGTATTGGTCGCTGCTTAACCTTTGTCGCAGTGGCCAGCTTTTCCGCTTTTCTGCTTCTGTTTGTTTGTTTTTTTTTTTTGCTTTTCCGCAACGCTCTCCGTCCGTTCGCAGTGCCACCAAACGCTCAACTAACCACCGAGAACCGCGCCAAACTCCTCAGTGGTCGGTGGTGCAGTGCATATACACATCCACATCTATATGTGAATATATACGGGTGAGTCGTGTGCTCGTGCTAGGATTCGGATTCGGATTCTGGCCTGTTTAGTGCTTTTTGTGTGTAGGTCGCTCGACATGCGCACAAGAGCGGTTCGGGCCCAAATTGGGGCGTTTCCAGCGAACTCAGGCCGAGGTGTAATTTTCAGAAACAAATACGCGATAAGTTCTCGTCTGAGGTTCTTCCGAAATCCGACCAGACAAGAACTTATCTGCTAATTTTGACAAAGCACAATTAAGTACAAATTTAAAATTTACCCTTAGACGCAATTCTCACTGCCCCCTTGTACATTTAAACGTAGTCATAGTGCATGTAAAAATAATAATTATATCATGTTTTATTACAGTTTATTATTTATAAATAAACAAACAATGTACATACAATTATAAAAAGTAACGATAAAATACACAATGGCAAAAACATAAATTTTAAATACTATTGTTTAAAAAATGGCTGGATAAAAAGCCAGAAACCTAAAAAAGTCTATATAACACTTTCAATAATAATATTTTTGGAGCAAACAAATATTACTTTTGATTTGTAAATAACTGAATTGCCAGTAATTTATAAGCGGTAACTGCGAAGGTTTTGAGGTAAACCTTAAAAAGTTGTAAACATTTTTTTATAGAACAGAGGGAAAGTCGTTTTCTTAATTTTAAGTGATCTTTAGCTGGCTGATATAATCCAAATAAAAAAGTGTCACTAAATATTTCTGTTACTAACTAAACTTCAAAATTTGATTGTTTTAATTGAGGAAATCATATAGTAAGCTGATTATATGCGGGCCTAATTTCGATCACTGCGTAGGTCCGCCCCCCATGTAAACGCTTTGACAGCGACCTTGCCGACAAAAATAAATACGCTGTTTCAGTTACGAAATTTTGTTTAAACTAAGACGGCAGAACAAATTATTTGTTTGGCTTGCTCTAGCATTTTTTTGGGTTTCTGGCGCAAGCGAGAGCATAAATAGAATGCAGAGCAGGGCGGGGAAATATTAAAAATAAATAAATACATTTACAATGACCTTGTCATGTGCACTTGACAGGCGGCCCTAGAAAATATAGAAAATAAATGAGAATTCTGGCGACTATCTAATTGGGCGCAAGGGCCGCCCCAGCGTCCCCCGTGGAAAGTGAGTGCGCCTCTGGCGGGCCGTGAGGAAAACCAGTTATAAAGTCAATGGTCATGCCACAGTGGGTACTCATTACGAGTGACAGGTGGCCAATTGTGATCCCGAGTGACAAGTGGCAATTGTAAAAAGCCTGGGACAGTGCAAACAAATAAATTAAATAAATTGATTTAAATTTGGTGTGACCTTGCAGCTTATAAAATGCAGTTACATACATTGGGGTTGGTGGGTACATGTCTAAGGGTTTTCACTTTAGAGCTTGAAAGGTGCGCAATAGATTTGCGAGAGAGTGGATAAGAAGGGGATAGACGGCGGGAAAGAGAACCAGAGAGCTCCAAGTTAGAAACACTCAAAGCTCTCTCTCTCTCTCTCCCGTACAGCTGGGTTTTGTTGTCCCACGAAAACAAAGCAAAAACAAACAGCAGGGGAGCGAGGAAATCAGCACTCACATGTTTGTTTGCATTACGGTGCTTTGGCAGACAACAAAAAATTACGCAGCATTTGTGCTGGAGCTTTGGCAGCCACCAGCTGATTCTGTTTGGGCAGGAAAGCTCCCCCCACCCCAGCCCCCCAAATTACACCCCAAAAAGCTTTTGCGCCATGTGCAACACCAATCAACAAACAAAGAGCAAACAGATGGCAGCACTATGTCCGCTCTTTTGTGCTTTTCCTTTGTCATTGGGGGGCGTTATGGTTAAAGTTGTTGTAACGCCATCACCATATCGAAGGTTTCGCTATACAGTGCGCCCTCCATAGCTGAAACCGAAATCAAAAAACCTTTAGTTTTATAACGACCCTTACGAGGGATTTATTGGAAAATCTAGCGGACTAAGTTTTATAAATACCTAATAAGGTCTCGAAAAAATTATTTTCTTTTTTAGATCATTTTGGAATTCACATTGTTTTCAAACATATTAAATATACCACAGCGTTATCATAGAGACAATTGAATACAAAACGTATACTTTTCGACCGTTATTGGAAGAATAATTAAATTTAAAAAATTAATTTATAAAATATTATTCTAGAAAGCCTTTATCTATATTTTTTAGATTTAATGATATTATATATTCTATATTTTTAGCAAAATGCAACAAAACAACAGCTTTTTTAAGGAGAGCGTTACATTTAAGAATTCAACCTTTATAGAAGATGCTTTAAAATATTTTTTTTTGAGGGTAAAATTAAGTTGAGTGAAGTGTAAGCGATATGTTTTGAATTTAAATTAAATTTAGTGAATTTCGCGTTACAGAATTTCATCTGCCATTGTTTTTTTTCGCGCCCCGTTCTGCATGACTGAACTCAATTTGCGAATATTTCACTGTTCACGCTGTTATAAATATGGTTGATAGATAAAAGTGTTTGTACACACATGCAAGCTAATATTCCGGATTGACAGCGAGTTGCAAATTGGTCAATGTCTGAGGAGGGTTCAATCAGGTTCTTGCAATATTTCGTTTTCCATTCTTTGCCGATTTTTATTGTACCAAAAAAAAAATGCAAATACATGAGGAATGGAGAAGTCAAAATCGTTGACAGGTTGAAAAAAATACCTGCATCAAGGCAGGAATTTTAAACTACCTCGACTATGCTCAAACTGCAAATATAATTTTTCCCAAAGAAATAGATTGCTTGTAAAATGATTTGTATTTCGTTTGTTTAAAGGGGGTTTGCCGTTAGGCAGTCAAATATATTTATGTATATACGTTCATATAAAAAATGTAGGTATAATAATAATTACATGAATTAGTTGCCATAAATTTATTAAGTTAAATTGTTTCATAAAATGTGCACTCATTAATCAACAAAAAATAATACAACTGCGAAGTAACAAATTTACTTTAAGTGTTTCGTAAGCTCCAGATAACTAAAAGTATGCACCAAAGGCTCATAAAATTATAGAAAATTATTGAAAATTTCGCAAGAGCAAAAGAGCTCCTAAAACACTCTTTAGCACAAAAAGCATTAAAAGCCACTGCGGCAAGTGGCGATATGCTGAACAATCCTATACTTGACACTTTATGGGGCTCTTAACCCCAGAAGTCAATCACTTAAGTAGGCCTAAACCTGTGCCATATAGGCAAGTATGGGACTCGTGTGTGTTTGCATCTATCAAGTCATCAATTATGTCGACGACCCACATCGCTCATTAGCTATATGCTACATGCGTTTTTGTATACGTAGCCATCCCCTGTTGTCCCTCACCACTGCGTCTATATTTAACCAAAATCGTTGGGACTTTTGCGCTTAGACTTGTTGGCATTTTCGCTTGGTGCGATAATAGTTCAAAAATATATAATTTTATGTTATGGTTCGCCGGCGAAAGCAGAGCGGCAAATAAGTCATTTGTCAATAGAATTTTCATTTCACTTGACTTTTCCCCAGTGACCAGTGACCAGTGCTCTGGGCCACAGGTCACTTTGCCCATCAATATCGTATATCATATATCACATGTATCATGCATCATGTATATCAGCTAAATTTATTATTTGCTGATCTATATGCGCATTGATTTGCCTTTATTGGGGCCTTTTCATGAAGATGGATGCGTTTGGCGGTAATTAGGAATTTTCTGTTGCTTTGCAGCGATATAAATATTTCTTTAATGGCCACAAAAACGCTGGCTTTTGTTTACACGTGGGATCGGTACAAAGGCCTGTTATAATCCAGCTCATTGAATTTTCAAATCGATTGCGTCAATTAATGCAGAAACTAGACGAGTTGTTGTTGTTGTATTTGGTTGGTCATAAAGTTTCTAAAAATTGTGCTGGTGTCTGCGACGTTTAACGACTTTAAAGCGAATGGCACACAACCTCAGAAATGGCAGCGTAAACAATGATATGAAATGGCACAATTTTCCCTTGGCAGCATCTTTATTTTTCATCTCCTTTGTCTCATTTAGAGTCTAGACGGAATTTTGAATTATTGCACGATACCCAGTGTCAACAGCATCCACTCTCTGGGTCGGAGTAGATGTGTCTGGTCTTCGGCTAACCTTGCGTATGAGTAATTTCATTATGATTAGCCGACTTGTGCTGCATTTGAAATGAGGTCTGCGTGACCATTCAACGGCTCTGATATATGAACAGTTGGGGTACACATAATATCACTTTAAAGAGCAAAGTTTTACATTTAATCGCGTTATTAAAACAGTAATAACGCCAGAAAATCATAACTTTATTTAGAAGAATAGCTACTTTATAGTCATCTATTTTATTAATAATATTATATGTTACTAAAAATTTATTAATTTTTGAAGAAATGCAATACTTTTTTTAGATATCAATCACTTTAGGAACAGAAATCGATAAGAGCCATTATTTTGACCTCAGCTGTATGCGTAAAAAAGTGAGTACCATTCGTTGAGCCATTTCACAGATGGCAAAAGTTGGCTCGTAAATTCTGGCAAATGTAAGCGAATCGAATAATAAAAAAAAACCAACATTCTGTCGATAAGAGCAAAAGAATTGTTTAAGTTATGGGTTGTAGTGTATTGCACTTTTTTTTACCGCAGGCGTTGTTGACAAGACATTATTTACTTTGGTTTTTTTTCGATAAGCAATTTTTAATTTCATTTCATCTTGTGGCTGTTATGCTGTGCTTTTCCACGCTTTGACTAATTTGGTTTGGACCTGGAGCCGTGGGTTTTGCGGGGCGGTTTATGGGATGGATGGGGGGGGGTGCCTGTCAACTAGCAGCGTTAATTTAATATGCGACATTTGCACTTTTCGGTCAGTTCCCGTTCCGACACCTCACAGACCCCAGGAAGGGGGTTCATCGGTTGCGCTACCGCCGACGGTGTCATTTTCTGGGAACTCGGGGACTACGGAGGTGGTTCGGAGGAAGGCGTCTCTGCGGTCTGACCCTCCAGCTGCAGTAGCAGATTGTGCTGGCAGCGAAAAGTACAATTTGTGCAATGCACTTTATGCACTCTCGCTGGTCTACCAGTCGGAGAAATGGTGGCTGTTGCCCTGGAAAAGGGGAAAAGCCAGTCTGCTATATTGCTCATCGTTTGTCATCATCATGACAATGATGGTTGCCATGGTTGAGCATTACGCATTTTTATTAAATTCAAGCACTTCGAGAGATTTCTTTTTAAGGAGTGCGGGATAATGAAAAACGCTCACTTTTGTGAAATATGAATTTTCGTGACAGTCAGGGACTGGGATAATAATTTATTATGCAAATGCAAAATATGCGAAGTGTATGTACTGTAGGTCCAAGGATATTATGAAAAGATTATTTAAACAAAAGTCCATGAGATAAAACAAGTATTTTGTGCAAACTTATATGTTATTTTTTTTTACATAAGAGAAACAAACAATTTTGAATTCGACCTAGATCAAATAAATATTCAGTTATTTCTTTGATTTTATAATTATTAAAAAGACCAAACAGAATATTACATGCACTTCATTTCTTATATTTTCATTTTTTTTGTTCACATAAACAACCCCTTTTTAAGTTTTACATACTTAGAACCTGTAGACGGCATCAAATAAATTAAAAAACTTTTTTTATTTTCATAATATAACACAGTTTAATTTAATTCTAGTTCTACTGTTTGAATCTTTAATACACTAAGTTGCTTATGTCCGTGTTAAAGTAGTCAAAAATTGATTTTTGAATATTTTTGGTTACAATAATCGCATTTCTTGCTTATTTGGATTCTACTTTTGCATCGCAGAAGGATTTCGCACACTCGACTGCTTTCTTTTCGTTGCCCTGTTATCAGCTTAAAGTAACATTTTTATGGCCATAATATTGGACTTAGTCACTGAGAGACAGTCTCTTAGCCTTGATAAGGCTTATGTTGGCTGCTTGGCTGGTTTCGCCCGAGCTCTTCGGAATGTTCGCAGATAATGCCGTGGAATGTCTCGTATAAAAGTCAACTTGATTAGGCTGAAAATGGCTTGACTGAGGCATTTCTTGAACGGGTGGAAAAAGAATCAACAGCAGTGAAAGTAAGTAGTGTTTTCAGAAGGTCACGTCTCATTCCTTTTAAAACCCTTTCTTGGCCAGCAATAGTGGCTTATTACGGGCAATTAGTGGTCGTCCTTTGGCAGGCGTGGGCGTGTCTGTTCGGTCAAGTCAACAGAAACAGAATTATTCATAAACCACCAAGATACACTTAGAAAAAAATGTGTAATAGATATAATTTAGGGTTATCTAATTATATAACAAAAAATAAGAGTAACTGGATTGCTTACAAATAATTCAGAAGGCAAAATCATTTAGTTCGTAAGAGTTAAATTTATAAAAGTTTTTGTGTTTTTCAAAATGCTTCAATAGAAACCATTGGCTAGAATGCTGATTTAAATTACAGAAGTTTAACTTCGTATTAAATATATGAGCATAATTTTTTTTATTTATCAAAAAATCATTTGGAGACACAAATTGTTTATTGACGTATTTGTTGATAAACAATCTAAATTGATTTGACAATATTGCACCACATGGCGGTATTGTTTTATTTACAAATCCATTTTCTCAAGTGTAAGTTGTGTTGGTCTCGGTGTGCAATTAATTTGCTGGCAATAATGAAATCTAGGACAAAATGCTGGCAAAAGGAAAATCGTTGACAGTTGACTGCATGCGGCACTCAGTTTTCTCCCAGTTTTCCCTCTTCCTTCATTTATTTTTCTTGTGCATATGGTACAAGTTTCCTCGTTTTGTATGTTCCTTGGCATCCAATGGAATAATTCCATTCGCCAGGTGTGCGATTGTACGAACATGTGTATGTTCTGCAAAGACATTGCCATGGCCTACTTAGCAACCCTGGCAGATGCAGAGTTGCCAAGGCGTTAGCGGCAAATCCAATTTTACTTACTCCAGTCCCATTATCTGCATATCAATCGCCAGCAGGCGCAGACTGATACTAGCAAACATTAAAGATAATTCCTCCTGCACTTCCAGTCTCTTCTCCAGAGCCATATTTTTAATCAAACTAAAATGCCTGGCAACGTTAAGTGTATTCTAAGCTCCCACTCATCCGGAAAGGACTGGTAACGATTTCAACGGGGAGTCCCCGGTCTTATGTTTTTGATTTGCTTAGGGATGAGTGCTTCCTGGCAGGACTTGTTTACACAGCACTCAATGGGAAATCGGTTGCTGCCCCTAATTTGTTCACTTAAAATTGAAAGATGAGTACATAAGATTTACAGATAGTTTATATAATTTTATTTTTCGGCATTTATTTATGCCACTGTGGGTAGTTCAAGAAATTAATTTAAATCAAAAAATTCCAAGCATACTAATAATGATTTATGACTTATTAACAGATATAATGTCTTAAAATTTGTACTATATATTTGATTTGATTTTTAAAATTTATCTTTGCCTGAATTTCAAAGAATCCTAAATTATTTGTAGTTTGTAGTTGTATACACAATCCATTAGGCCTATTGTAAGTAAAGTTGTATCATTTGTTGTTGTCTGCATCATTTTTACAGCTTTAAACATTGTGTATCTCTTTTTTTTTTTTGCTTGTTGTTGGCAATTTAAAATATTTACATTTGAAACACAAACATTTTATAATAAAATTTAAAAATATAGGCATTTAATATAGTGCATTTATTTTAATAATTAGAACTATCTTGTGTTCGATTTGAATCTATATAAAAAAATTATTTTTTAAACAAAAACGTACAGTTTTGGCCTTAATCTCTTGAGTCACTTGATCATATTATACTTGACTGACTGGCTAGTCAATCAGTGTGACTAGACATCTGCCAAAAGTGGGAAGGTCGGTTTAACCGTGTCAGCTCTATTTTCCCGTAACAATGACCCTGATTACCCTGCACCTAATGCCATTAACCCATTATCTATGCACCTGCCACAGCCCCCCGCGATGCCTTTTGGATGCCTTTATTTTGGAATATCCCCACTGTGGCTTCTGGCCCACTTTGATGGCGTGTGACACTGATTAGACCTGCTCCGATGATGATGATGTTGATGAGCAGGAGGGTGATGGGTGATGGTGCCGGGGATTATAACCATACCGACTTTGTCTGATGGCGTGCCAAAAAGTTATCAATGAATCACTTTAAGTGCGCTAATTTCCCCGCGCTATTTGCATTTTCTCTTTCCCCTTTTTGGGGCTGAAATTAATTTTTGGTGTTTGTTGATTTAAAATGTTAAGATCTTAATGCCATTGTTACTGCTGTACTTGTTGATGCCTCTACATCAATCAAATGTCCGCCGCTTTGTAAGAACAATTGCGAATTTATTGTAATTTGTTTGAACAGCTGCCAAAGGCAAACATCAAAAGGGGGCGGTTGCGTTGTCAACGGGACGGGGGGCGTGGTCGCTTTTGTTTAGCCGAAGATTAGGCTGTCCCCTTCCGTGTTGTCCGAGGACTAAGGACTGCGGGTCCAAAGTCCTGAGCCCGGAGAGCCGTGTACGTGCGAGCACGCAAAAATTGTTCAGCAATGTCTTTACTAATGATAATTACATTCGACGTGGCCTTGCTCCTTTAGAGGGGGTGGCGTTTGCGGGGTGATGGGGCAGGCATATAAGCCGCTTAAAGCGTTATTCGTGACACATCCCCGACCCCGCGCCGCTCTCCTTTGTCCATCCAACAGCAGGCATAATTTTAATTATCATCAAATTGCGTTACATTCTCAGCAGGCTTCAGCGGGCAATTATTTTACTTCCCCATATTTGATTAGCTCAACACACAGTGCGACTCGGGACAAAAGTTTACCTTTAAAGTTGGTGGCTAAGCGAGAATTTGGCAACGTAGTTAGGGATTAACATTTTGAGGGATAAGCCACATCATTAAAGCTAACAAAATGGCTTCCAAAACAAAACTGACACTCGAAAATTATTTTTCATAAATTATTATAAATATATGCTTAGTATTCTAAAATATAAAATAATTAAAATATTTTGTAGTAAAATTTAAAAAAAACAAGAAAGGAAGCAAACTTCGGCATGCCGAAGTTTATATACCCTTACAGCTATTGCAAGAATTAAATATTTTTGAAAACAAAAAAAATTATGATTTACTTGCGTATATGTCTAAAAACATTGAAGCAATGATGATTTGCTCATTATTAGGTAGTTATTTTATATAATGTTATTATTTCTATTGGAGCTATATGATATAGTCGTCCTATTTTGATGAAATTTTAACCGTAATTCTGAAATATTTATCCATTACTATATGTCGAAGAACTTATAGAAAAATTTAGAAACACCAAAGTTATAATTTTTTTTTATTTACTTTTATGATTGTTCCTATGGGAGCTATATGCTATAGTCGTCCGATTTTGATGAAATTTAAATCGTAATTCTGAAATATTTATCCATTACTATATCTCGAAGAACTAAAAAAAAAATTAAAAAACAGAAAAGTTATAATTTTTTTTCATTTATTTTTCCGATTGTTCCTATGGGAGCTATATGCTATAGTCGTCCGATTTTGATAAAATTTAAATCATAATTCTGAAATATTAAACCATTACTAAATGTCGAAGAACTAAAAAAAAAATTAAAAAACAGCAAGTTATAATTTTTTTTCATTTATTTTTCCGATTGTTCCTATGGGAGCTATATGCTATAGTCGTCCGATCCGGCTCGCTCCGACTTATATACTACCTGCAATAGAAAGACAACTTTTGGGAAAGTTTCATGCAGATAGCTTAAAAACTGAGAGACTAGTTTGCATATAAACGGACGGACAGACGGACAGACGGACAGACGGACGGACAGACGGACATGGCTAGATCGACTCTACTAGTGATGCTGATCAAGAATATATATACTTTATAGGTCGGAAACGTCTCCTTCACTGCGTTGCAAACTTCTGACTGAAATTATAATACCCTCTGCAAGGGTATAAAAATGGGCTAAATATACATTGAGCTCTTTAAATTCTTTCATAACAAAATCTATATAGATTTCACTTAACTTTGCTTTGTATTTGCTTACACCAGCATGGCTCGTTGTACTAACATACATTTTTAGACCGAATCAAATAACAAATATTGCACTAGAAGAATTTAATGATTAGATTTTCCCTAGCTTTACTCAATCGGAAAACTTCTTCGCCTCGATGATTTGTGTGCACTGCAACCCGTTTATTCATTTTCATTAAATTGAAAGTTTTTAAAGGTCACAACCAGCTGCCAAGTTGATTAAAAAATATTTCAACTATTTTATGTTATTCGGAGTTTTGTTGGTGTAACATTTTTCGGTGCCAAGTTATTGAGCCAAGTGACAATGGCCAAAATGCAATTTATATTGTCAGCGCAAAATTCCGCCACAAACCCTCGCTTTATTACGTTCCACATCAAGTGACAGGAGAAGGGATATATATTGAGGGTTTGGGGGGAATCGAGAATATTGTAGGGGGACCACCACCGCCACACGCTTGGCAGCCATTGAAGTGAGTTAATTATTCAAAGTTGCTCATACGCAACGTTGTCGCTGCCAGCCATGCACCATATACCCCGATATGCATGCACCGTCACCATATAGTACCATATAGTGCCATATAGAACGACTCGGGTTACATAAGAGCTTGCCTGGAATTGGCGGCATCTCTTGAGCTAAAATTCTCCCATTCCCATTCGATCACATTGTCCATTCTGCTTGAAACTCGGATCATGAATGTTAAATAAGCTAAAATTGATTGACAATTTAGATTTTGCTGTCGTAGAAAGCGGGTATCCCCATTGGGCAATAAGGTGGCTGGCGGAACAACAGGTTGCAGTTGCCAGCTTTCAATTAGTTCGTTTACATAGCTTCGTTTAATTAATAAACAAGGCCCGATTCGTTAGGTTATGAATGGGGATTAGTCTTGTCATATATAATTATAACGTGGCAAAAAAGAATTTAGTTATTGGGAGTTTCAGAAGTTTGGATTAAAGATATAAATATAGATATATATATATTTATTATTATTAAAGACGCTTTGTTGATATGGCAAAGCATAACAAAAGCAGAAAAATTTAAAAGGAAAAATAACTATAAGATTTTAGTTAAGTTTTTAGCAAAGTATCGCAATTTCTTTAATTTCTGTAATTTTTTAAAGAAACTATGTATTTTTAGAATAATTGTAAAATATGTAAGTCCCTATTTTAGTTTAAAAAGGTAGTTTTGCACATAATTCTAATTTTGTGTTAATCTACGCTTTTTTAAAATATAAAAGGCTAAAAGAAAGAATAGTAAGCTGATAAATTTGTTGGTTTCATATCGAAATCGAAAGAAACTTCGTACTGCATGTCATGCTTTAACACCCCATTCAATTCCTGGCAATTGACAAATCCCCGACACTCCTTTGCATTGCAATAATTATACAATTGTAACATGATGGGAATAATTTATAGTTTTATATACTATATATTGTGTGCGGCTCTTGAGTGCAGGGATCGATAATATTGATTTGATTTTTGCGCGGCTTATTGCCACTTTCCTTTCTTAGTGCATTATGGCGGCGGGTTGCGGGTTGACTGAATGATTTGAGAAAATATTTGCACTGTTTGTCATTACAATTGATTGCTGGCAATCAAAAAAGCTCAAAGCACATGTCAGTTTTTCCGGAACACCTTGGGAGGAAATTAAACCGAGACATGGCATTGAGATTCTCACAAAGGCCAATTCGAGTCATTAAAATGTGGCGGCATCAAAGCAATTTCGCCAGTTAAAAATCAAAACAAACTCAAGCCATATGAGCCGATTCGCCTCTTTGTAGCCTGACAAAAGTTAGTTTGGCGTGAATAATTCCACTAAATACAATAAAAACATTTTGCGCCTGCGGCATTAGGAATTTGCATAGAAATGAAAGCCTCGCAGCCGGAACTGTGCCACAAAAAAACAAAAAATTAAACGAGGGGAAAATGCAGAAAAAAAAGGGAAACGTTGATGAGTTTGCGGTTAGAGGAAAAGCGGGGTTCCTTGCTTGTTAGGGCCTGTTTATTTTGCCTGCTCCTCGGGCCGCGGATGTAAATAATAAAAAGCACGTTAAACAGCATTTTCTTTCATTTCGAAACGAAAACGAAACAATTCCCCACTCGGACTAGGCCACACACACACACACACACACACACAAACAGTCAAGTTCGTCGCATTATATGCATTATGTATACAGCACACAGCCGCAAAGACTGACCGCTCGAAAAGTATGCTACACTTGCGGCTGGCGAAGCTTTGACACTCGGGCAGACAGACGAACTACTTAGAGTGGGCCACGGTCCATTTTCCGCATTTCCCTTGCACTCTAAGGCCCGTCGGGGTAGCTTGGCAAACTGGTCGGCTTAAGACCCAGCTGGCTTTGGCGGCCATTTCCCCAGAAACTTCTGCCATAAATATTCTTTGTTTCACTTTTAAATCTAGATGGGGATTTCGTTTGGACTTTAAATGTACTGAATAATTTGCTTGATGACTTGGCAAAAATAGAAGTCCATCAGCAAATGAAAAAAATTTGTTTTTGGTGTTGATACTCTTCGATTTCATTGACATTGTTTAGCTCAGGGGAAAAATTTTCTTGTTGAAAAATACTTCTATTATAATGAAGTTAGTTTGGTGGGCAGAAGGTGTTTTATTCTTTTTTTTATGTTCTATTTATGCACTTGAAGCCAAAGTCGAAAAAGAGGGAGTTTAATTACACAATTTTTGAACGATTAAAGGTTTCTGTTCACTTCAAGTTAATTTAAACGAAGGATTCTATTAATTGAAATATATAAAAGTAAAGTTCAAAGTATAGTAAAAGTAATTTTAATAATGGAACTATAAAAAATCTGTAAAATATTCATAAAAGCAATGTAAGTAATTATATAAACCATTGTATTTAGATACTTATGTTTTTCTTTAATACTTGCGGTTTTTTTGAGGTGTTATTGTATAAGTGTAAGTTGAATGTAGTTGTTTCACAATCAAAAAACCCAATTGTAATATAAAAAGTTTGTTTCCCAATTTCCTTGAGGGCATTGCAAGTTCGTTAGGCAGTCTGATCGTGTTTCGTTCTGCATCAAATTGTGGCAGCTGCTACTTGTGCCACTTGCTGCTGCATTACTGCCACGTTCCGTGCGCTTTTCCTTCGCTTTTCCCACCGGAATAGGCCCGCCCCCCTCTGCGCCCTTCATTTTCATGTCCAATTTCCACGAGCTGCGCCTAAAAGAGTTGGCTGGCTGCACTTGAAAATTTAGCAGTCTCAGCGCCACCTGACTGCTGCCAGTTTGCCATTTGGCCGGTTTGCCAGTTTGGCTTTTTCCCCTTCTTTATGTGGGTTGTGGGAGCAATGTGAAATGAAATGTAATCCAGTGTCATGTGCCATGTTTATTTGCCTGCTGGCTGATGGCTGCTGCGGAAACTCCTTCTCCCTGTGCTGGCTGTGCCAACTGGGTTTAATTCGCTAAATGCTTTTTGACAGATTCCAAAATTAACTGATACCACACTCGAGTGCTTCGACAAAGCCAGCAGAATGTTTGCCTTTCGATAGCCAATATTTCCCAAAATCAAATTGATAGTGCACAGAAAACAAATGCAATGCAATCAATAATATAAATAATTTTATTAACTTCAAATAAAAATAAATTCGAAAAACAAAAAGCTACCATATTTTAAAAACGAATTTTTATATTCAAAATCATTGGGTAAATTTAATTTACAGTTTTTTTTCCAAACGACTTAAAACCCCAGTTGACAAAGTTTCACACGTGGTGGACCCACATTTTTTTCGACTAGTTCTCGGTAATCATTTGGCCTACCTTAAGTTTGCCAAACTCTAATCCGATTAGGGTTTCCTTCTGCTTGCACATTCTCAGGATCTGGGCGGGAAAATCGGTTTAAGCAGGTTTAATGGAGGCGAACTGCATTTCCATGTCCGAAGTTTTCGGCCTAACAACTTTTTGCGTAATCTCGGTCCAAACAAATTTGAAATGCAAGTCAAGTAATCAGGAATTCAGTTGGCGTCTGAGTAAATTTGCATTTCCGCTCATTTTCCCTTTAAGCGGCTTTGCCTCGCTTCGTTATACTCAATTTATAATTAAAATGATTTAAGCGAACTGGGAATTATTGATATCGAGGTTAAGAATAAGAAGAATGGAGGAAACATTCAAAGGGGAACTGGTGGGACGATAAATGAGAATGAAATTTCGCTGATAGTAATTGTTTTCGATGTGCATTAAAGGGCGGAGGGGTAAGTATCCAAAAATCCCATCTACAGCTCCTTAAACTCAGTGAACCAAACGTTTAAAAGTTGTTCTTGCAGAACTTTGAAGAAGATTTTAGTTTGTTCGGCGTTTGACTTCAGTCTTCCGTACACTTCTTACGCTTTTCAAACTGCAATAAGAAATGATTGATATCCCTTTTTCAAATAAATTATTTGGTTGCTAATACATAGATAAAAACTTATCATGATAAATGAGGCAATTAAGTTTTTTTTATATATTCGGATCTATATATCTAGTTGACTGTCATTATTTGGTATATAGGTTATATTCAAAAAGTGTTTCAAACTGGGGAAATGGAGTAGATATCTGGGTTAATATATATTATGGTATTAATAAATAACGAAAGTAAACAGGTGTAAAATGAAAAATAAAGTTCGAGAAAGGTGTGTTTATGTATGTGATTAATCAAAGTTGTGCTTTATTTGAACAATTCAAAAAATGGCTAAGTAATGGTAAATGGTACTAAATTAAATGTTTTGCTTAAGCGACAAAAGTTTATATATTTAAAAAAGTACAGTACAAATTTCATCTTGAAAGCCTTTTATATATACCGCGAACTTTTCAAAAAATATTTGTATAATAATTGATTAAATTAAATTAAGTTGAATTAAATGTTTATTGAAGTAAATTTTAAAAAAAATTATGTAAACGGTGTAAAAGCGGTCCAGACTTGGTGACAAAACAATCCAATTAAATGAACTAACCATTAGATAGAATTATCTATTAGCCCTTAATAAAGATTTATTTATTCTGGCACTCACTGACTTTGGAATGCCACTGCATGACTCTTGTTGGAGCTTATCAAAAGCCAAGACTATTCAAACATTCAAAGATTCCTGAACCGACGAAGGCAGAGTGTAAATGGATATGGATACGTTTGCCATTCCCAGAAACGAAGAGTGGGACAGATATTAAGCATTAGCATAATCTGCTGACCTATGATAGATAGCTCGCTTGGGTCATTTGCATAAGCTAATGCCGCAGTGCAGACGCAATCTGCTTTCGACCATCCTGCTGCTTATATATGTTTATTTGTTTGTATATAGTATTCATTCGGATGTCTAATGGCCAAGTACAACAAACGGAGTCGAGTGCAGATTTCCTTTTGGCAGCAACCACTTCCGACAGTGAATTTTGATGAGCGCCAAGTGCAGTTAGCTGGCTGGCTAAAAATAAAGCGCGGAAAAGCGAGGAAATTGAAAGTGCGCCGGTTGAAACTCGAGTGACTTGCTAAATATGCAAATTAATGAAACCAAGCCAGATTGTTGCCTGCAGGTGAGTTGTTTTCCCTTTGAACTATTTTCGGCTGTGTGGCGCTAACAAATGTGCAGAAAAGGCGGCTTGAACAACTGCGGCTAACAATGGCACAGCGACAAAGAACAAGAAACTGTGGGTTTCGCGAAAGGGGAATAAGTGGTGAATTTGTGGACGACCCTTGACACAACAAGCCGCAATAGCGCGACCAACTGCAATATACACAGAACTGAAACCGGCAACCAGAAACCAGAAGCCAAAGGACGAACAGCGAACTGCACTAATAACTAACACCCGGCCATAACAATACAAACAGAAACCACAGGAAAATACTTATAATAAACACTTGAAAACGTGTTCTCCTTCTTGGCCCACTCACTCACACAAAGACACGTGTTTTTAGCCAACCCAATAATAACTGTGACCGCATTGCGTATACGTCATGTGTTGCAGTCAGCAGAAAACCATTAGATTTGAAAGCAGCAGCACCAAACTGTGAACTTTTCCATTTCCATTTCCGGTGCAAATTCATTTTAATTACAACAACTAACACTGACAGCAGGCTGTGGCTTTTTAATTAATGAATAGTTAATGCCAGCAATGGCAAATGCTGGCTCTCGTTAACCCAATATGCTGGCAAATGTTGGGCGAAATTGTTCAATTGCTAATTGAGTAATTAGTTTGCCTGGCATTTCATTTCATTTTGATTGGATTGCACTTTTTTAGCCACAATTTTTTTGTTTGCTAGTTGTGGAAATATATTTGGATAATACATAATTTATTTATATATTCAAATCTATATATCACAAAATCAATAATCGTTTCTCTATCTTAAAGACATTCTCAACTCAAGTGTAATAAATTTATATTACTCCTAATGAGCCTCCTGAGAATGAGGGTTTCAAACCTCTAGAGTTGCTGAGAAATCAACTGAATGCTTTTCATTGTATGAATAAGCAATTTAGAAGCAAATAGTTTGGATAATTATAAAGAGTCGACAAGTTAATACCCCTCTAAGAAAAATTCCTTTAAGTAGATATTGTTAATGTAATTAGGTATTACATTTATTAATTAATATCTTCAAAGTGATAAAATCCTTTAAAATAATAGCATAGTTTTCGCATCTAGAGGCAATTATTAACTAACTATGTTACTATTATAGTAACACTGATACTTAATTGATTAAAATACATAAATGGACATTTTTTAGCCGTTTTCTTTTCCTTCGAATGATTTACTTAACACTCTTTGTAATGCAAGTTGCCTTATCTTAGGAGAAACAACTATTGAACTAGGGCTTTATGGGCATTAGTTAGACAGATAGGTATCTTCAAATGGTTATAAATTATTTGAAATGTTCTATCACCTCTGCCTTGTATCCGTAATGGAGGCGATATAAACGTTATCGAACTCCCCGACTAGAAATGCTTCATATGTTTGTTTTCATTCCGTGTTCGATTCTAATCGTCAGTATAAATCACTTAGCACTTTGGCCGCTATCGAATTCGGCCCACGCCACTTAGCAATCGCTCGAAAGTGGAATATTATGAACCCATAGAGTTGCCAGCGTTATTTACCTTTGCTAATTAACCGCACTGAATTGCTTTTTAATATTGTATTTTATGTTATGTATTCAAGGCCAATTTAGTTTCATATTTACCTTTGCTTAAACTTCACTAATTAACTGGTTTTTAATTACATTAGCTGCACGAACCAATTAATATGTGTCCTTAAGGCGGTGCTAATTGCCGCCGAGAAACACCCACTGGCGGCCAAAAGGGAATTACCTGAAATTGATGGTGTTCAGATCCCGTAGGCAGGGGCTGAAATTGTAAATTTATATCAAAGTTAGCTGCGCTTCGGCTACCTGAAGCATCGATCCCCACACACAGAGATGCCAGCGGCAGGAATATGTGCCAAAGCTCGACACTGATTTGGCTTAAACGATAAAGCCAGGAGCTGGGCCCTTTGTGCCCAGTCGGCAGCAGACCGTCGGACCAGGCCAACCATAACAGTTTAAATGCGAGCAGGGTCTATTAAAAAACCGAATGGAGTACACAACGGCACATATTCACCTGCTGGGTGGGGTGAAATGTGGGTGGGTGGGCGGTAGGTCTACGACATGCCAACACAAAAGCCAACATGCAATTTATGAACAGTTTTTTGCTGGCGGGCCCGAAATGCTCGTTTGAAGCTAACGAAACTCTCTAGCCCTCTTTCCGGCCAACATGGGGGTAACTTGGGCAAGAAAGCGTAAAAAAGCATCAAGTACAAGAATGCCATTTGATCACTGGCCAGCCAACGAAGCGGAAATGCCCTTTCAATATGCAATTGGCCACTCTCGCGATTTTTAGCCATCTTTTTTTATCCGCCCGCTGGGCAGGATTGGCAGCTGAATTATTCAGCGTGAATTTAGCACACGGTAGTTTCTATGCATATTTTACCAGAAATTCAATAACAGTTTTCAACCAACTTTGTTTTTGGGCCTCCCAATGGCAAAATTCTATACTTTCCATACACAGAAAAAACAGAACTCTAAATTTCGAGGTTTTAGGTGCAAAATTTGGGTAAAAACATTTAAAAAAGTAAAACAAAACATTTTAGTAAGATTAAGTAAAAATAAATTTATATGAAGCGTTTTACCTTTAAAAATTTGTCAACTCTGATTGTGCACCTAAAACTTTTTCTGGTTTTTTCTGTGTACTACACTAACTAAAAATATACCAATATAATGCGAGTAACTCATTAGAACATGTATTTGTAGCTTAACAAATTTCTGCCACATTTGTGCGATTCTTTTAATTCTCTGTTTATATGCAAATTTGTATCCAATTATTGCGTGTAAATTTAACCATTGTTCATATTTAAAGCGAAATGCTGAATGATTATTTTGCAATTAAATTAATTATTGTCTTGTCAAGAAAAATGAATTTAATTGAAATTTATTAAATAAATCAATTGAGCAATCCACTTAACTTTTTTTTTCAGAATGGAAAGGGTATGTAAGGACAGCTGAGGTGAGTGGGGCCAGCCCTTAAGCCAGGAGGTCGGAGAGGATGAGGACTGAGGATGAGGATGAGGTGGGCCAAGTGGAGTGCGGCGGTTCTCAAGGGAATCTAGTGAAGTCGTGGCACGTTCCCTGCTCGAGGTTCTTTTTGCTGAGCCCATTGTTTGCTAAGGCAAAAGTACAGCAGTAGAGAGACAGAACTCTCTAATTTGCAAGACTCATGAATTTATCAGGCTCGTAGGCCTAATCAATATCAACAGAGACATGGCAATTGGGGCATCCAGCTCTTTGTTCACCTATTGAAAAGCTGGCAAGGTATTTCAACAATTTGTAAAGAAAATGTAGCATACTCTTCAGTGCATTGCAATCTCTTTTTTAATCTCTACATAAACATTTTTTATCGGATAACTAGAACACATTTTGACAAAGAGTTGGTCCCATTTTTAAATATTACTTTTAAGTTTCTCCTTTCCAGCTGCAACAATTTATATAAGAATTTATAAAATCAGCTCATAAAAAATCAACGTTCCACATGCTTTCGCAAAAATGCTGTCCATGAAAGCAGACCACCATATGTTATTATTAAAGTTATTTAAGCTTGGGTTTCGGACCCCAATCCCAAACTTTTCACGTGGCATCCGTGATCCGTATCTCACGGAAGCCCGGAAAAGTTGCGTGGGGGAAATTATAAGTGTGCCAGGTCAGGGAAAGTGGCTGGGTCTTGACTCCTCTAGAGTGTTGGCATTATTTTCCGATGTATCGATGCATGGGGCTTCAGTGCACTTTTCAATGCTGCATTTATTACGGCCGCAATATTTCGAAATTTATTTTCCACCGCCCACAGCCCGTTGGAGTGGTTTTCCTGTTTAGCTTCCATGTTTCATATAATATGGATGGCCGCAACAAAAGGTGGCTTTGAAATTGCTTTCGTGTCGAAGGCTGCAATTCTTTGGGCTTGTATTTCAAGTTCGTTCTTTGTTTTTGGCAATTTAATTACAGCTCTCATGTGTCCAGAAAATAACTTTAGCAAAAATGGGGGCTTTGCTGTTAGACTCGCAAAAGAGAAAGTTAAAAAGTTTATGTTTACCTTAAACTATTTCTTGTTGACTTTAAGCAATGTTTTTGTAGGTGCGAGTAATTGCTTACATGAGGTAATGAATGCCTATAACTATTTTATGTAGTTTCAGACTTTGGATTTTTTGCTGGATATAAATTGGTTTGAATTTAAGAACAATTTTGTTCTCTCATTTTAATGCATTTATTTGCTAAACTCAAAAAGCATTAATCAAACTAAAAGATAATGCTCATACACAGATTTATGCATTCATTTTTGACACGAACTAAATGTTAAAATGCTGTGATAAAATATGATGGCACTAAATTAAAGACTTTAAAGAAATTTTTGTTTTCATTAAAATACAATTCAATATTTGTAGTTTAAGTAACGTTTGTAATAAACACAAATCACTTCTATGTTTAAAACAATTTACGAGCGTCAAACTTCCATTTCAGAAAGTTTCTTCAATGGAACACCAAATGAACATCAATCCGAATCCCCAAAGTGCTAAGCTTCGTTTTAGCTTTCCGCCCCTTTTTATCCATTTGAGCGCCATAAAGTATGCTACACATTTTATGTGTCCTGACCGGGAAGGGTTGGTCTTTCCACTTTCCTGACCCAATTGGACTTTTTCTCGGCCAACAAACAATTGTCAGCGACCTAGAGCGCTAAGCAAATAATTTTGGCAGCGAAATGTCACATTTTATTGTTAGCTCCATCATATTCGGCCGAGGAGAGTGAAAAAGTGGAAAAGTGGAGCACTAACTTCGGTCAAAGTCAGTGGAATTCCATGCCACGGGCTAATAAAAGTGCGAACCTGTCGGGGCAAAGGAAAGTTTTGCCATGAACATTTGAGCAAAACACGACCCAATTCCAGACGTGCCTTATCGCTTTGAGTCGGGACTTCCCAAACAAAAGACCCACCAACGGCAGTATAATAATACGAAAATGAAAACAAAAATGTGTCACGAATCAAGACTGAGGCGGCGCCGAATGAACTACAAGACGTCAACACTTACAAATTATTATGTAGATTTCGTTTAGGTAAAATTCCGATGAATTTCGCTTTTGCTTACCTATTTTCTTACGCCTTGCGCCTGGGAAAACCCCAGAGTTTTCTCCAATTAAGACCTATATCCGCGACACTTGGGCACACGCAATGTTAAATCAATTATACAAATTGCACACCTCACTTCTCCGTCCCCAAACGTAATCAATCTGATTACAATTGAACATAAATTGCCGCTCCCCTTTGCGAATCTCATCCCTTATTGTGTAATGGTTGCCTTGACCAAATTAAATGTCTAGCTTAAAAATATTTGTTTTGTTTACGCGCCTTACGATATTCACCACTACTCTGCAGCCCTGTTCGATAATATCGAGTATTGTGAGTATATCGAGTATCGAAAAGAAAAAATGAGATCAGCTGTTGGTGCAGTATCGAATTGCATCCACGTTTCCCAGAAAAAAAACTTCGGCCACAACCTTTTCTTTTCCGTTTGCAACGTGAAGATAACCAGACGTACCAATTGGCCAGATCCTCAATTAAGCCCACATGATTAGTTAAATCTATAAAAATCAAGTGCATCCTATACCTCCGCATTCCAGTTAATTAATTAACATTTGCAATCATTTCAATTGGAATCGACATGGTAAATATTAACGGCAGACGCCGCATAAAAAGAACACTAAGGAACCACCAGCTTTAATTCCGTTCCGTCTAGGTTGCACTGGCTGCCAACTAATCGTGCCTTCTCAAACGGCCAGGTTACGTTGAAATACCAAACCAAGTCTTGGATAACGGGCCCCAAAAATTGCATCAGTTCGCCTTAACCTCAAACCGGCATAAGCGTTTCGCTTCCCATCAGCCAGAGTGAGACCATCAAATCCGGTCCTCTGCCACTTCTGTGCCGATCAGCCGCGCGCCACAGCATTTCTATCACCCCACACACAGACTCCTCCGGTGTCTTTCTCTACACTAGGATCGTGCAAGCAAAGAAACAGAATCACTAGTAGCTCCGGCAAGGGACGAAACCTTTACGGGCGGATTTGGAAAACTAGCACCGCCATGTAGAGACCGACAAGTTATCAGCCCTAACCCAGCTAATGCGCTCGGGTTATACACTTCACCTTTAGATACCTAAGCAATATGTGCATATAAGCCTACGCGATCGTTTATGGCCAGACCCGACTGTGCCTTAGTCAGAACGACAACCAATACATTCTTCAGCTTTGTGAATTCACTCGCAGATTAGTTACGGAAACACACAACACTGTCTGGAAGTGCGCAAGCGATGCCATAAATCTTTCAGTGCAAATCGAATCAAAACAAAGGAAATAATGCGTACTCAAATTTCAGGAACTAATTATTTGCATTAAATTAAATAAAACTTCCTCCCCATCCACTAAAGCACGGGACTAATCAACTCGTCATCCATGTATTCTTGAAGGCCTTCAACGAGGATTGGACGCGGGTAAGTGTACCCAAAAGAATGTATTCTAAATACGGTGAATCAATTTTAGCTTAATCCAAATATTAGTTCTGAACGTGTTATGCTTATACACCATCGATGATCCGTTATCGCGCAGTCAGTTACGTTCATAACGGTTCTTTCTTTTGTTTTGATTATCCATCCGTAATTCGGCTATAACCGTCTGCATAAATCTGCATTGTGTTTGCATTATTTTAAAAAGGAAAATGTTTTGTTGTAATAATTAATCAAATACCTTTTCTTTTGCATATATATATATATATAATTTCTACGCCTTTTCAGCCAGTGTGTGTGTTTACGTACTGATCCAACATTGTGTATAAAGTTCATCAACAAAAAAAAACAAAAAAATGTAATATTAATAAAGTTAATAATTTCATAAGTAAATAGCTAACTAGTTAGAGACACAAAAAATGAAGTTAATTGAGAAAAAAAAAAAGAGAAAAGAAAATCATGATGAAGCAGAACATTAACTGTACCGCAATTAATTGTTTGGTTTAGCTCCGACTTAATAAATCATTTGTAGTAACAATGCCTAAATTGAACATTATGAGTGAGTAGTTGATTTACTTGTGCGACCTGGGAATGTAAATATTTGATCAATCACACTTTGGGTTCTTTAATAATCCGTTCAAGGTTAAAGACATGGTAGGGTGGGTAGCGAATTCGCGTGAGTCAATCAACAGCTAAGACGTCACGCATATTATCTGGTTTCTGAAAAGTTCTACTTTATTCAATGATTTAAGTCAATTCGCCTAGTTGTTGCTTTGTTTGGTTTACCCGAGCAGGTAACCGCTTGAGTATTTCAACCATGATCGTGTGGTTATTTAGTTTCAGAAAGGGACTCTAAAAATTATTCTTAAGGTAATGTTAGGCAGAAGGGTCAGCAAAAACCCCCCCCAATTCCCGGAAGAGCTAGAGATGACATGGGTCCCGCTCCGCTGTACACTCAGCTGTCTAATTTAGTTTCTATGGACTAAAAATAAACTTTTATTTTCAGTGTATATAAACCATTACATAAGAATTGGCGCCCAAACGTGTGGGGCAATTTATTGTTTGCTTTAATTTACAAAGGAGATAATATATTTAGTCCCAATTTGCTAGTGAAAAAAAAAAAAAAATCTAAAATAACACAAATTCTTTTGCGTTCTGGTTTCTAGGATATCGAATGGGTTAGCGTGAGCTGATTTATATCGACCAGAGAGAAGGTTAGAGAATTTTTTTTAAATTTGTTAATACCATCTTAATGTATTGATGGACATCTCAAAATAACGTTGCTGAAACAAAACACTCAGTCAACATTAGAACGGAGAGCCACAAGATTCACTAGACATTTAAGCTCGGTTGCGTTTCGATGAAATTAGTTAGATTTTGCTACAGCACCCAAGGTCAATATATTTAATACGCATCTGGATATCGCAGGTTCAAGACAGTGGATCAACACGACCGATGGTAGGCAATATTAGGACAGGGAACTGTAGTAGATAAAACTGTTGTCATCATAATTTTTATGGGAAAAGTTGTGTTTAGCAGGTATTCATTTGGCAGTCCCGCGATTAGCTGGAATACAAGAAGTATACGTAAGTGTGCATTGTCCGTTAACCCCGATTGGCTAAACGTTGAACTAAAGCTAGCATTGCTACTCATAGATAGATTCAATAGCCAGAATATTTTAATTAAATGCAATAGTAATAAACAAAATCAAAAAAAAAAAAAAAAAAAAAAAAAAAAAAAAAAAAAAACAAAACAGAAAGAGGAAATTCGAAACCAGGTAAAACAAAGATCAAATTTTTATATTCCCAAAAAGGTCAAAGCAAAGAGAAAATAAATTTATAGATAAAAATACAAAGATTAAACCTAAAAATGCCAATTCAACATTCTCCAGATAGAAGCTTAGCGCCAGCTACTAATCAAAATGTGTGCTTAATTTGCGAAAAGGCAATGACTGATACGCAGCCATGCGTGATGACTATTTGCAAGCATGTGTTTCATAAAACTTGTATTGACAACAGGTTTCATCCGGATAGGGAGAATGTATGCCCCTCCTGTCTGGAAAAGGTGGTGGTAAAAGATTTGAAAGTGGTGGTAGGAAATTTCTCCCCGGAGAAGAACGAAGACCCAAGTCAAGGACAGAATCGACGTCCAATTACTAGATCAGTGAATCGGCTACTTGAATTAGGAACATCACCACGAGAGACCGAATTGGAACAACAGGAACGGCAACAGAACGTTGGTCAAGGAATTATTCCTGGCACAAGTAATAGAGGTACTCGGGGTAACACTAATAATTTGGATAGAGGTTCTTATGTGCGAAGAGGTGGAAGACGAGGAAGACACCCACGTCAATACCATCGGAGCGAAGACAATTTAAATGACGATAATTGGTCACAGCCAGATATTGAGTTGATAGTTAGGGAAACGGTGATGAGAATGATGAATTCGGTATCCATTAGAAACGTGTTGAGTGGACAGGAAAGTCAACAGCAGGGAAGAGCGGCTTCTGATGACCAAAGTCCGAGGTCCCAACAGATATCATCCCACCTCGCTACCAATAAAGTAGCCGATATCATTCAGAAATGGGGTGTGCGTTTTGAAGGTACTTCTGAGGGGTTGTCGGTAGAAGAATTTTTATACCGAATGCAAGTTTTGACTCGAGAACATCTCAATGGTGATTTTGTAGCACTCAGCAGAAACATTCATCAGTTGCTGGTGGGAAAAGCCAGTTCTTGGTTTTGGCGATTCCATAAGCGAGTAGACAACTTTGACTGGGAACAGTTTTGCTTCGCCCTACGTGCTCAATATAAAGAAAGTCGATCGATCACGGAGCTGCGCGAACAAATTCGTGCACGTAAACAGAAACCTGGCGAGTCCTTTGACTCATTTTACGAATCCATTTGTAAGCTAATGGACAAACTGTCTGTTCATTTCGAGGAAAGGGAATTAATTGAACTAGTGCAAGGAAATTTGCTTACTGATATGAAAGATAGATTACTCTTTGAGGAAATACATTCCATCGGACAGTTGCGTCGATTAGTACAAAAGAGAGAACATTTTTTGCAAGATGCGGGAAAATCATTTCGTTTTTCGGGAAAGCCCAAGGAGTCCGCATTGCGTGTGTATGAGGTAGACGAGAATCCATTGACAGAAACCGAAAGCGAAGAGCAGGAAAAGGACATCTCAGCGTTGCAACGATTACCCTTAAAGATCATTTGTTGGAATTGCGATACAGCCGGCCATGTATGGGAAGACTGTTTAGCAGAACGTCGCGTGTTTTGCTACGGATGCGGAAAACCGCAAGTATACAAGCCAAATTGCCTAAACTGTAAGAATCGTTCGGAAAACCGCAAGGCGGGGGCATCCACCAACCAGAGGGTGTCCCAAGTGTAGACAATAAGCAGATTGATTATTCAGATAATATTAAGGAATTAGAAAATTTAAACGCTGAATTAAAAGATCTTCAGCCCGAGATTTTATTGAGTTTAGAAAAAAAGGAAGAATCCAGTGAAGTTCAAAATGCGTTTCGGCCATATGAAGAACGGCTTAGAAATTATTATTTAGTAAGAAATCGTATTTTTTATGAAAAGGAAAAACACAAAAAGAGGAATACAGTGCGCTTAAAAAATTATTATGTTAATTTAAGGAATAAGCAAAAGAAGGTAGTAGCTACCATTTTTCAGAATAGGTCGGATAGAAGAAGTTATGCAAGTGTTTCCTTTCTGAATTTTACAGAATGGGGATTGCTGGACACCGGAGCAAATATAAGCTGTATAGGATCAGACTTAGCTTTGCAGGATTTTAGTAGTTTTTCAGGATTTAAAACCATAGTATCACAAGTTAAAACAGCCGATGCTAAGCCGCATCAGGTCTCCGGAATTTTAAAAGTCACCATGACGTATAAGGAGAAATCACAAGATATTGAACTATATGTGATTCCGACCATTGCGCAGAGACTTATCTTAGGAATCGATTTTTGGAGAATTTTCGAATTAGCACCCAAAATAATAGGATGCATAGAAAATTCGCAAGTAGAGAGTTCGCAGGTCGAAGATTCCTACCCACTAAATGAGACCCAGCGGCAACAATTAGAAGCGGTAATGGAATTGTTTCCTAATTTTGCGAAACAGGGCCTAGGTCGCACATCCCTAATAAGGCATCACATAGATGTCGGGAAAGCCACTCCAGTTAAGCAGAGACACTATCCCGTTAGTCCAGCTGTCGAAAAGGTCCTGTACGCTGAAATAGATCGTATGTTAGAGCTTGGGGTAATAGAGCCATCAACAAGTCCTTGGAGTTCACCAATTCGTATGGTAATTAAGCCGAATAAAGTCCGCCTTTGTTTGGATGCTAGAAAATTAAATGAAGCAACTAAAAAAGACGCATATCCATTGCAGAGCATAGAAGGTATTTTCTCCAGGTTGCCTAAAGCCAATATTATTAGTAAATTGGATCTAAAGGATGCCTATTGGCAGATTCAGTTAACTGAAGAAGCAAAGCCACTTACGGCTTTCACCGTGCCTGGACGCGCATTATATCAGTTTGTTGTAATGCCTTTCGGCTTATGTAATGCACCATCCACAATGTGCCGTCTCATGGACGATTTGATTCCTCCAGATCTACGGCATTGTGTGTTTGGATACTTAGACGATCTATGCGTGGTCACGGAGGATTTCCAAACCCATTTGTCTGTACTCATACGAATCGCAGATCAGTTTCGAAAGGCCAATCTAACGTTAAACATAAGCAAAAGCCATTTCTGTGTTACTAAAGTCAATTATCTGGGTTATATAATTGGAGAAGGAGGTATTACCACGGATCCGGCCAAGATATCATGTATTTTAAACTGGCCATCCCCTCGAAATATAAAACAAGTTAGAGGATTTTTAGGAGTTTGTGGCTGGTACCGCCGTTTTATTTCGAATTTTGCTGAGTTGACGTTTCCCATAACTGAACTTTTAACAAAAAGCAAGCCCTTTAAGTGGTCACCGGAAGCGCAGAAAGCCATGGATGCACTAAAAGCCAAACTTACCTCTGCCCCGGTATTACATAATCCTGACTTCACGAAGAAATTCTTTCTCCATTGCGATGCAAGTGATTTTGGTATTGGTTCAGTTTTAGTACAATTATCAGAATCGGGAGATGAGAGACCAATTGCCTTTATGTCCAAGAAGCTTTCTAAAGCACAGAGAAATTATAGTGTCACGGAACGTGAATTGTTGTCCGTAATACTGTCCATTGAAAAATTTCGTTGCTATCTTGAGTTACAAGAATTCGAGGTAATCACTGATCATTCAAGCTTGATTTGGCTCATGAGACAGCAAAATGTTACAGGTCGACTATCACGATGGATATTTAGGTTACAGGGATTTAAATTCTCCACAACTCATCGTAAAGGAAAGGATAATATCGTTCCGGATGCATTGTCTCGGATGTGCGATAATCAAATCGAGAGCATAGAAATCGTTGGTCCACAAATCGATCTCGAATCGCCTTCTTTTAATGATGCTGAATATGTAGAGCTTAGAATGAGGGTGGAAGCAAATGTTGATAAATTTCCAGACTTACGAGTGCATGGAAAATTTGTTTACATTAGGACAGAGCATCCCTCAGGAAATACCGAGCAGGAAGCCAATAGCTGGAAACTCTGGGTTCCCGAAAAACTTCGAGCAGTTGCAATTTGGCAGGCACATGATAGTGTTGTTTCTGCGCATGGAGGTATTCAAAAAACGATCGAGCGGCTACGACGAAATCTTTTCTGGCCAGGGTTGTCCAAAGAAGTTCGAAACTATATCAATGCGTGTGAAATGTGTAAGCAAACCAAAGCTCCCAACCAAATTTGAGACCGCCTATGGGTGAGCAAAGTGTTTCTCTAAGACCATTCCAACGTCTGTACATTGACCTTCTTGGCCCGTATCCACGCAGCAAGAGAGGATATACCGGATTATTGATTGTTTTGGACCATTTTAGCCGATATCACTGGCTCTGCCCATTGAAGAAGGGTACGACCGCAGTAATTAACAAGTTTCTATGTGAGCGAATTTTTTGTGAATTTGGGGTTCCGGAAACTATAATCAGTGACAACGGGTCACAATTTAAAGCTAAGGAATTTGAAGCAATGCTGACAAAATGGGGTATTCGGCATATTTACACAGCACTTTATTCTCCACAGAGTAATGCGGCAGAACGAGTTAATCGCTCCCTAATAGCAGCAATACGTTCATACCTCCGTCAAGATCAGACCGACTGGGATCTACATTTAACAAGCATTTCTTCAGCGCTTCGCTCAGCATTACATCAGTCCATAGGTTGCTCTCCGTATAAAGCACTATTCGGATTTAACATGGTTAATCATGGATCGGATTATAGCTTGTTAAAGAAATTATCACTACTAGAAGAATCCACTCGGCTAGAAAGAGTCGACCAATTAGCTTTATTACGCGAGGAAATTAAGAGAAATAGTCGTAAAGCCTACGAAACCAATGTTAAGCAATACAATCTCCGATCGAGACCAGTTACATACCGAGAAGGCCAAGAAGTTTTCAAACGCAACTATAACCTTAGTAACTTTAGTCAAAATTATAACAAAAAGTTAGCTCATTCATTTTCTAAGTGCAGAATAAAGAAAAAATTGGGTAATGCATTTTACTTATTAGAGACGTTGGCAGGAAAAGAAATCGGAACTTATCACGCCAAAGATATACGATCATAATTCCAGCTAATCATGTCTCCGATTACTCGACAGATTATCTGTGGTTGTAATGGTTGCCTTGACCAAATTAAATGTCTAGCTTAAAAATATTTGTTTTGTTTACGCGCCTTACGATATTCACCACTACTCTGCAGCCCTGTTCGATAATATCGAGTATTGTGAGTATATCGAGTATCGAAAAGAAAAAATGAGATCAGCTGTTGGTGCAGTATCGAATTGCATCCACGTTTCCCAGAAAAAAAACTTCGGCCACAACCTTTTCTTTTCCGTTTGCAACGTGAAGATAACCAGACGTACCAATTGGCCAGATCCTCAATTAAGCCCACATGATTAGTTAAATCTATAAAAATCAAGTGCATCCTATACCTCCGCATTCCAGTTAATTAATTAACATTTGCAATCATTTCAATTGGAATCGACATGGTAAATATTAACGGCAGACGCCGCATAAAAAGAACACTAAGGAACCACCAGCTTTAATTCCGTTCCGTCTAGGTTGCACTGGCTGCCAACTAATCGTGCCTTCTCAAACGGCCAGGTTACGTTGAAATACCAAACCAAGTCTTGGATAACGGGCCCCAAAAATTGCATCAGTTCGCCTTAACCTCAAACCGGCATAAGCGTTTCGCTTCCCATCAGCCAGAGTGAGACCATCAAATCCGGTCCTCTGCCACTTCTGTGCCGATCAGCCGCGCGCCACAGCATTTCTATCACCCCACACACAGACTCCTCCGGTGTCTTTCTCTACACTAGGATCGTGCAAGCAAAGAAACAGAATCACTAGTAGCTCCGGCAAGGGACGAAACCTTTACGGGCGGATTTGGAAAACTAGCACCGCCATGTAGAGACCGACAAGTTATCAGCCCTAACCCAGCTAATGCGCTCGGGTTATACACTTCACCTTTAGATACCTAAGCAATATGTGCATATAAGCCTACGCGATCGTTTATGGCCAGACCCGACTGTGCCTTAGTCAGAACGACAACCAATACATTCTTCAGCTTTGTGAATTCACTCGCAGATTAGTTACGGAAACACACAACACTGTCTGGAAGTGCGCAAGCGATGCCATAAATCTTTCAGTGCAAATCGAATCAAAACAAAGGAAATAATGCGTACTCAAATTTCAGGAACTAATTATTTGCATTAAATTAAATAAAACTTCCTCCCCATCCACTAAAGCACGGGACTAATCAACTCGTCATCCATGTATTCTTGAAGGCCTTCAACGAGGATTGGACGCGGGTAAGTGTACCCAAAAGAATGTATTCTAAATACGGTGAATCAATTTTAGCTTAATCCAAATATTAGTTCTGAACGTGTTATGCTTATACACCATCGATGATCCGTTATCGCGCAGTCAGTTACGTTCATAACGGTTCTTTCTTTTGTTTTGATTATCCATCCGTAATTCGGCTATAACCGTCTGCATAAATCTGCATTGTGTTTGCATTATTTTAAAAAGGAAAATGTTTTGTTGTAATAATTAATCAAATACCTTTTCTTTTGCATATATATATATATAATTTCTACGCCTTTTCAGCCAGTGTGTGTGTTTACGTACTGATCCAACATTGTGTATAAAGTTCATCAACAAAAAAAAACAAAAAAATGTAATATTAATAAAGTTAATAATTTCATAAGTAAATAGCTAACTAGTTAGAGACACAAAAAATGAAGTTAATTGAGAAAAAAAAAAGAGAAAAGAAAATCATGATGAAGCAGAACATTAACTGTACCGCAATTAATTGTTTGGTTTAGCTCCGACTTAATAAATCATTTGTAGTAACAATGCCTAAATTGAACATTATGAGTGAGTAGTTGATTTACTTGTGCGACCTGGGAATGTAAATATTTGATCAATCACACTTTGGGTTCTTTAATAATCCGTTCAAGGTTAAAGACATGGTAGGGTGGGTAGCGAATTCGCGTGAGTCAATCAACAGCTAAGACGTCACGCATATTATCTGGTTTCTGAAAAGTTCTACTTTATTCAATGATTTAAGTCAATTCGCCTAGTTGTTGCTTTGTTTGGTTTACCCGAGCAGGTAACCGCTTGAGTATTTCAACCATGATCGTGTGGTTATTTAGTTTCAGAAAGGGACTCTAAAAATTATTCTTAAGGTAATGTTAGGCAGAAGGGTCAGCAAAAACCCCCCCCAATTCCCGGAAGAGCTAGAGATGACATGGGTCCCGCTCCGCTGTACACTCAGCTGTCTAATTTAGTTTCTATGGACTAAAAATAAACTTTTATTTTCAGTGTATATAAACCATTACAATTGTTATATGCAAATTTTAGTAATCAGGCATACACACATGTTTCAGCACTCGAAGAAACAAATTGTTCTCTATAATTAGTTTCTTAGAATGAACTTTTTTGTTAACAATATAAATATTTACAAATCCTTAATGGTTTTCAAATGCTCGGCAAATTTTGAGTTATATTTATATTTAATACAAAATTAGATTTTTGTATTTCTTCAAACATTTAAGCATATTTTTAAATATTTATAAAAATAAATACAGGTTTCGTACTTAATAGTCTCTAAGTCTCTTTTGTCTAAGTGTATTGGGGCCACCCTGTTTATGAAAGGGTGTGTCTTAGCTGACGGTGCCTTAAAAAGGGAAAGGAAGGCCAAAGCGGCACACAAATTAAAAGCGAAAATAAAGTTGGGCATAAATTTTCAATTTCGTGCAAAATGATGGGAAAATTATTTTGAAAATTCAGCGCCGCCTCCAAGAGGGCCAACTGAACATCCCCCACCCACTGCTACACCCCAAACAGGCTACCCTTAACTGTTTGTGAAGGGTTTTGCTGGCCGCAAAAGCCGACAACGTAAAAAGTTTTCATTCATCAAGGAAAATAGCTTTGAAGTTTGCCACCAAGAAGTTCTGGCGGCCCGAAACTAAGATGAAAATTAACTTGGTACTTGGAACTTTTGATGTTCTACGCATCTAGCGTCTTGTGACGTCATTGACATAATTACGCATACGCCGCGTTGGTGCTGTTGCTTCTTCTACTGCTGCCATTGAATGTCATAAAAATGTATTTGAGGTAAGGTTAACAATAACAAATAAACACGTGTGTGTGTGTGTGCCAGCCCGTATAAACACACATGCAAATGGGCAAAGAAGAAGAGGCGAAAAAGAGAGAAACAAAATTGTAAACAAACATAAAGTGTTGGCCCCGTGCAAGTGTGTGTGTGTATGTGGGGCTTCTATTCATTTACAAAATGCTGGCAATAAGACCAAGATGACGACAACGGCGTAAAAAAGGTGCAGGCAGGGGGCATCCCATCCTTGTCAGCGAATTTCGAAGTCTAACGCTCTTATTTACACATGCGTGTGCAGCTGTGTGTGTCTGGCATTTACATGTGTATGGGCTACTCCTGTGCAAGCATCCCCAGTCGGAAAAAAACACGCTTCCAGGATGCGTTCTTTTACGCTTCCTTTGCATGCGAAAAACGCATTCCAGATCCCTGAAAGCTCCCTTTCCTTTTTGTTCGAGACGGGACAAAAAGCAAGCCTTCTTTTAGAACCGATCTAAGAACGAGTCTTAATGCGTTCCATTGGAAGGTAGTTTCAACTTCGGAAACGCTCGGGTTTCCCTTCCATTTGTACTTTACGAAGGAAGCATTCTACAGCGCACTGTTAGAATGAACTTGGAAACGTTCCTCGGGAACCTTCCTGGATAGCTTCCAAAGCAAGCATTGTGTAACACATCTACAGAATTAATATTGATTCCTTCCACAAGAACACATTTAGAATGATTCCAAAACATGCCTTTTAATAGTCTTACCCAAGAATGCAAATATTATCGTTCCCAAAAAAGCTATTGGGAACCGCGTCTTTTGTCAATTCCAATTTTTATTTATTTAATTTTTTTTTAATATAAACATGCTTTAAAACTTATTTTATTACTCCTGGCCGTTTTCGTCCTCTCTCATCTTTTTGGCCATACTTTTACCCTTATAAGTTTTATTTTTGGCCCTAGTGAAGGCCAGTCGAAGGTCTTTAAAATGGTCTGTGAAGCGGTAACCGTCTCTTCTTTGTGACTCTGAAAATATAATAATGAGAAAATATAATATAAAATATAATAATGAGAAGGAAATATGTAATTTAATTAAAATACGATTGTAAGTTTGTAAACACTTACCAAATAATGTTTCATTTAAATGAATGTAGGACGCAAAACCTTCCCTGTCGCTAGTACCGTCATAATTAAGCTCCATTATCAAACTTGGACTTAATATCCTACTGAAGATCTAGATTTTCCGAATTCAAACATTTTTAAAAGTGCATCAAGTTGATCTCTAGTAACATTATTATTATGGTACCATTCTAATAATTTTTCAAGGAGATTCATAGGTATCATATGTGTTTATTTTGTAAAATATCTTTTTTCAATTAAATTATTAAATATTTTAATTATGTAATGTCTAATTATTTAAATTTATGTTTATTTTTCTTACATTTTTGTTCACTTAATTTGTGTTCTTAGGTCCACCCTAAAATACACTACTCGTATGTAGATGTAAGTCCACCCTAGGTAGAAGTAAAAGGAAGAGAGAAAAAATAGAGCACACAAATAAACAAAACGAGTTCACAAAACAAAAAATTAAAATTTATGAAATATATATAAATTACCTTTTGTTTTGAAATAGTTTTTCTGGAAGTAAACGAAAATAATATTTAAAACGCATTAATTAAATTAAAACTCAAGTCTTATTGCAGTGTACGCTCAAAAAAATAATTCTTTTTATTTGTTTGATTAACAGCCACACACAGTTTTAGGAACAATTTGTTTACATTTGTTTTGACCGTACACTGTTTTAAGACTGTTAATAAGTGTTTATAAATTTAATATTTTTTTAGCACAGGTACACATCACTTATTGTTTTAATTAATCCATTGTTTGGTTCATATTATTTTATTAACAGTATTGGAACTCCTATTTAGTTTGTTTATATCAACATACTTACTTGAAAATTAAAACCGCAAAGAATATATTAATTTCACAAATCACAGAGGCACCAGCTATTTCAAATGAAAATCAAAATGCAAGTGGCGAGAAATGCAAAAGAAACGAAAAAGACCGCGCGCATTCTTGCATTTTCCCTTTTTTTCTTGTCGTTTGCTTTTTAGAGTACCGTTTTGTTCGGTTACTCCTTGTGAATACAGTGGCGGAGGAAACTATAGCGCCGGCAATTTAAAATAATAATTTAAAACAAAATCACGCTTTGAAAAAAAATCATGTAATCGTGTATATATTATTACCTAAAATTAAAATACACAAAAAACTAATTCAAATTAATAATTTTCTAATACTCTAAATATTAATATTTTTTACAGAATTAATTTTAGGAAAAGTTTAACAAGTCATATACCCCAAACATAACAAAGCGTTCAGATATTGTTTTTAAAGATAAAAAGTGAATATATTTACGCCGCTGCTGTTCATTAAGAAAAATAGATTAAATTGGTTTCTCATTTTTTTGTCCATTCCGAAACAAGACTTCTTTTTGCGTTCTTTCGTAAGCGAGGTTTTCGGTGAAAAACACGATCTCAAAAATATCGGACGATCGGCATCGTTCGGGTTTCAGTTTTTTTTTTACATTGCAAAAGAAGGCTTTTTTATGCATTGTAGTGGAAGGGACGATTTCACAAAAACTCTTTAGAATGCATAAAAAATGCTTCTTTATAGCTTCTTACATTCTTTTTCGCTTGCAAAGCATGCATGAAAGAAGCTTTTTTTATTGGAATGCGTTCTCTAACTTCCGACTGGGTCAGGTTGAGAATGAATATAAACCCAAACATACGCCAAAGCGAATATTTTATAATATTCGACTTGGCTGGCGAAAGGCGAAATGTATTTATGCCATTCGATATCAATACTGAAATGAAACTTTTGCCATCAGAAAAGGGCTTGCCTACATTTGTTTTCATGTTTATAAAGGCCGTAACATACAGTGCCTATGAGTGCCTATGCATATATTCAATATTTTTGAGTAAACATAAACAATATCTTGATTACGGAAAATATAAAATGTTTTCACCGGTTTCTTTGTTATTGGCTAGGCAATAATGTATGAACCAATCTACAAATGTAAGCAACTTAACTTGTTGATATTGAACAACATAAGGTAATTTGTTATATTTTGAACTTTAATATAAATTAAAAAAAAAACACTAGGAGAGTCGATTTAGGGTTGTCGGTCTGTATGTTTGACCATTCGTCTGTTTTAAAGCTATTTGAATGAAACTTTCTCACAAGTCTTATTTCTTTTGCAATAGGAAAGATAAATAAAAAATGTAAGCTTTGCTGTCTTTTAAGTTATATCATTCAAATCGGACAACAATATCATAAAGGTGACAAAGCGTTATTGTTTTCAAACATATACGCACAAAAATCGAAATAAAGTCCTTTTGCTTAACTCAAAATAATTAATCGATTTAAGACTATAAAACCATTTCTTGATTACTCAACACACAAAAAGCAAACGATGATGATGATTAAATTCAAGAAAATAAGTAATTACTTATTCACTTTCATTATTATTGCGATTTATGACTTATTTATGTCATATTAAAAGCCCAATTACTAATTTTTCATTATATTACATTAAAAGAATAAATGGGTAGCTTTTCAGTTGTAAATTAAATGTCGCATGTATAATTTATTTCCCTAAACAGAGAAACGCAGAATGCATAATTTTAAAAATTCGGCGAAAATATTTGCGTCGAAAATCAGCAAATATGGAAGCCACAATCAATTTGATTTGGTTTAAGTATTCCGGGCTTGTGTTTGGCCAAAATGGTGACACTCCTGGGAATATTTTGCGTGGGTAAACCCGCAGATGGGTAATGTGAGATGTTGAATCATTTGAATGCCTGCGAATGCTTTTAATTTTTTGAGGCCCTCGCAAAAATAATTTCAAGTTGCTTCATACATACATCTCAAGATGAAATCCGTTGCCAACTTTTGTGATACATATATGAATGGCGGAGGAGGGGGACTACGAGACAACAATTAAGTGAGAAAAGAAACTCTTTTGCCCCGGAAAAGGGAAAAAAGGGGAGGAAAAGCGACTAGCTTAAGCGATTTTCATAGCGAAAATTCTGTATACATGTGCGAACATATCAGCATAATTCCGAAATGTCTGCACACATGTGTACACACGCAGGACGACGAAGGAACATGTCTATTTGCTATTTTGCTTCACTTCTGGCCTGGTTCCATTTCCATTTCCACGCCTTCTCAGACGTGTGGGCGTGTTCATAATTTATTTCTGGGTAATTGACAGCCAGGCTAAATGCTTTACGGAGTCGAGTGCCCCGAATGCTGTAATTTCTGTCCGTATTTCACCTTAAAAGATTTGCACAGGCCTACTTCTTCCTCGTCCTGTTAAATGGTGCGTAAAATTTCACACTCAATTTGTGATCCTTCCGGCCATTATGCTCGTGGTTTATTAATGTCAAGTTTATGTAAATACTTCAAAAATTGACAGTCGAGGACCATCAAATTAATTAATGCCCCATTGGGCATCAGGAAAAGGAAAAGGACTCGCTGGAATCATTGTGGTCAGCGCGAAAGGGGAAATCGGTAAGTTCCTTTCCGAACTTTTTGTTCTCCGACTTACTGAACTCGTGCCGGCACAAAAGTTTTTCCTCCTTCAACATAAGTTTTTCCGCTTTTGCTTGCTTTTCTTTCTCAACAAAAATTCCAGTTGAATGCAATGGGAAATGCACAAAAGTGAATTAATTCTGGCCGAAGGTAACAAGCGATGATAAATAGTTGCCGAGTCAACGGAAGCCAGGCTATAATAGAGGAATTTTTTTGAGAATTTCTGGGAGAATGCTTTTCATTTATTTGCCATTATTATTCACTTTCAATCTGGCAACTTTTTAAGCGCACTTTAAAGATGATTAATCAACGCGCAATATGCTCTTAATAGGAATTTCTCTTTAAATGAACATAACAGGTTGTATTTAGAGTAGACATACATTTTGATTAAAATGTCATTACTCGAGCTATTCAAAAAAGTTGTTGACAAAATTTATTACAATATGAAGTCAACAAAGATGAAAATGCCTGCCAAGCTTCTTATTTTTAGACTTTGAATTCGAGCAGCTTATTTTTCACGGCAAAAATGCGATTAATATGTATGCTTGATCAAAGCTTTTATCTCCCAATTTAATCAAAATTCAAGTAATTTAGGTAACCAGATTTTGTTTGAACCTGCTATAAATAAAAAAAAGTCTAGACATGTAAACAAGCTTTGATTAATACTTAACTTCTCCTGCCATTATTTTTGGGTTAACATTATGTTACCGTACTTATTATTGAATTCGGGAGAGCAAGGTAAATCAGCATTGTAGAAATAGGTTTTAGGGATTTATTTCACTTAGATCTTGAGAATTCTTGAATAAACTTCAATTAAAATGGCATTAAACCAACCAACTCGACAAACAACCCTCGCTTGTGTATTCATCGATTTTTGATTTATGCGATTATGCAAAAGTTCTTTACATTCACTCCCCCCTTCAATTAAAAATTGCTTAAGGGCTACATTTTGACGGGTTTTGATTAACCCAAATAAGCTTTTGCTGGCGGTACAAAAAATTTAATGGATTCGGCGGATACTTCGTAACTTTGTTGAGAATCCAATTGAATCCGTTTTCTGGTTAACGACACATTGATGCCGTTTGAAGTCAGTCGCATTTATCAAGCAAATGCAGTTTGACAAGTTCGTTTTCATTTGGCGCTGGGCAAGAACTTGTTGTCGAAGTGAAGAGAAGGGGATTCTGGTAGCTCGTTATTATACACTGCAATTTCAGTGGCTTCCAAAAAAAAAAAACCCACAAATATTTAGGCTTCAGCTCTTTGTTCATTAAACTTTATCAAAGGCGGAATTATTTGAGATTACCTTATCTACTCATTCGTGGATTTAATCAATGAATGCATGGATTAATCCCCAAGCAAATGTTTTTTTATATTTCATTCATAGCATGATTACTTCCACATTTGACCTTCATTTCGAGGGATTTCACTTAGAAAAGCTCTGCGTTTTTTACTGCAAAAAAAAAAGCCAGACAAATTGGAAGTTCGGGGTCGTCCACAGTCAACATCCCTGACATTTGTCAACTGTGAAATGGCCAAAGGAGCTTACCCCGGCTAACATGGCTAACATAGCTAACCAGGCCAACAGATGGAATTGTCTCTGGGATTAGCCACGAACCAATCGAACAGATTGGACTGCTCGGGGTGTAATTGCTCCTATACTGTATATGGATGAACAGATGCCCGATTGATGGGTGCAAACGTGTGAAGTGCAGGCCCCCAACAATCGACCTTGGGCCGAAGTGAAATGTTTTCCTCTTGTGGGTGGGTAATTGATTTACCAAATGCAAATGCCAGCCCAAGCCCTTCGATCTGCCGAGGAGCCGGAGTTGTGTCCCCAATTTGGATGTCAGGCAGGCGATTTAATTTCAGGCACGTGCACAACCCTACTCCTTCCCATTTATTGCTTTAAATTTGAGTCTCCGTTTCAGTTTCAGTTTTTTGTTGCTGTTTCTGTTGCTGTTTCGGTTGTAATTGCCATATCGCAGTCCCGTAGCTTGAGAGGGGGCTAAGTAAATTGGTTTGACAACCGCAAAGGGCACGATATGCCCCCTCCCCCCAATAGGCTGTGTTTCAGTTCCCCATCTTTTCGGGTGACAATCCCCAGCACGTTTTGCCCATGAAAATACTTTTTCGGACCAAGAATCCAGCACGTTTCTATACCCTGCGGAAGGTCTATTATAGTTCTACCTCAGTTTCGAGAACTATTCTCAAATTTAAGTTGCAAATTTAAGGTCTGAAAAATATTAGTCAACGGTAATAGGCAAAAAAGGAGTTAAACAAAATTATATTTCTATCTTTAGTGCACTATAGTGTATATTCAATTATTTTAAATTTCAAAAATTATTTTATAATATTAGGTTTATTAAACCTTTGCTTAAATATTGTTTAAGATAAACACTCAAATAATTATTTTAATCAAACAAAATCAATTCAAGGCAAGCAATTTCCCGCTCTTGTATATCTTCACTTCATAAAAAAACCACAAATTGGAATTTCATTTGCTTCAAAATAAGATTGTAAAAACTTCAGACTCATCAAAAATTATGCAAAAATGTCAACATGCCAATTTTGTTGCGCAGCGAAATATAATCTGCTGAAAACTACGCTTCTAGCTAAAGCATGAAAAATCAGAGAGGAGTGCGGAAACTTTATCTTAAAGTGTCTCTTCGAGGTTGACAGTCTTATAATTTTATTCTCGTATACGAAAGTCTATATAGTTGTTTATGACTCCGATAAGATGTGTCTACGGGGTTTCAGGGGCAATCATAGATAAACTAACTACTAAATTTCTATGAATTTGCCTTGCTGACATCATTTTTGGAGGGTATCAAACGTTTCGATTAGCGAAAATAAAGTTTTGATTAAATTTAAACACTTTATATATTTATATTTTATGAGCACATTTCTGTTGTCGTTGGCGCTTACTTGGCGCATTCTTAGGAATTTTTAATGAATATTCTCGTTTGGGTTTTTCGATACAAACCCCGCACGTTGCGAATCTTGTTTTTTTTTTTTTTTTTGTTTGGTTTTCTTTACTTACAAATCAAAATCGAGCATAGGAATAGCCGATGGATCTCTTAACGATAAATTGCTATGTTCTGCTCTTGGCCAGGAATGCTGCACAATTTGCTTTAACGAGCCGTTAACAACTGAATATTTGAATATTTAAATAAAATCTTATAAATACGAATTTGTTTTGTGGTGTATACAAACACCCGTGCCCCATACGCATATATTTTTATATAGATCCAATGCAGGGGCAGACATATAGAGCTGTATATCGAATAAAATCGGACGTTGTTTCCGCCGCCAAAAAGATTGAAAACGTTTTCCAACCAAAATAAACTCTCCTTCTCCGCCTTTCAGCTAGAAAATTTGGGCAATGCATTATTTGCAATTTACTTAGCTGAACTTGGCTTGTTCTATTTATTTAAATAAGTCTGGCACGCACCTTTCCGACTGGATTTTTGCTGTTTTCGTTGGCTGCTAAACTTATTTGTTTACCCAATTTGCTTGCTGAGTATTATTACTCTTATTTTTTATTTGGTTACACTGCTGTTTGAGCGTCACAGATATACACTGGCACACAAAAATACACCTTTTATTTTTTTTAAATTTTTTTTAACGCTTTTTAACTTTGCTATTTGTTTTGGCTAAATTTTCTATCCCTCGCCGCGCCGCATTGGGTTTGTGAACGCGTTAACTTGATAATTTTCACGCTGTGAACGGAGGCTATTATCGCCGTCCGCCGGCTTCTTATCCACTGGCGACGAGATCGCGGAAAACCGAGGAAAATACAGAACGGAGCAGAGCGAAGCGGAGACGGAGCAGCCAGCAGCAGCGTTGCCGAGCGAGTGAGCAATAGCTGAATCGGAATCGGAATCGGAATCCGCTCGAATGCCAAAAGTTGCGACGTCGAACGAACGTCGTCGTCGTCGTCACTGCCCGTTGCTCGTTTGCGAAAAATGTGTTGTTTTCTTGATGGGGCCCAAAAGATGCCGCCAATGCGGCCGACAACAATATCACACACCCGCCCTGTTGGCCGACGCCTACGTCACCGTTGCGGCCAACATGTCGTATGCTCGATGTTGCCGTTCGAAACTGTTGCCTTTGGCTTTTGTAGGTTGGTAGGTCACCGTATCGTATCTGTAAACGTATCTGTATCTGTATCTGTATGTGTATCTGTTCGAAGCGTATCTGCATCTGTATCTGTATGTGTATCCACTCATAAGTTCATTAACGCAACAGTTTCGTTTGCTTGTATCCGTTACCGTTACAAGCCACCACTAACCAACCGGCCGACCAAGTTAACCCCCGAAATTTCAGGGTAATTGCTTTAGGCCAAAACAGCAAATGCGTATTAATGAATCCCCTCGATTTTGCACGTGATGCCACAGTTTCGAGTAGTCTTTTGTGCGGTTTGTTTTCCTCGAACGTGTATAAGAACGGGAAATTGTTCGTTTCGTTTATTTAATGTAGTCCGAGTAATGACATACGTAGAATTAAAGTTAGTTCTAAAAGGATTCGTAGCCCTAATTCATCAGTAAGCACAAATAAATCCTGATTGAAAGGGTTTCATGGTTTACATTTGGCTTTTCTACTTCTGCAATTCTATGGAACTGTGTAATTAAGCCTAAGAACGCAATTATTTTGACGAAATAGTAAGGGATTTTGGACAACCAGAGAACTGGCATTGTTGTCTAGCATAATCAACTTACAATTTATTAATTATCGATTGATGGTTGAGATACCAAATGAGTGACATTTAATTTTATTTTTAAAATCTATTAACAAAACAAACTCTTTTATTTTGGCACACATAAGCAATATTTTCGCGCTTTAAAACCAAATTTTATGTTTTTTCTTTTGTCAATTTTGAAGTAATTTTATGTGGCATATCACTTATAGATACCACAAATATATGTTTCAAATAAATTTTAAAGCAGAAATTTGACCAATTTTTCGTGGATAGTAAGTAAAATTTCTGTTTATTTATAGAGGCATAAAGTTCCCTTCAACTCGCACCTTCAACTCGTACTACTGTACGATCCGCGATGTTTCACATACCCAAAAACTGAAAAACACCATTTGGCATTTAATGAGCCGCCAATTTGTTGGTTTTTGTATTTGTGCACTTGTTTTCCCCCGGTTGTGTGCTTGTGTTTGAAACTCTCATTTCCAGTCTGTAAAATATGCAACTAAATTTCGGTTCTACCAGCTGGGCCAAGGGGGAAAACAACTATTTGTAATTAATTTGTGCATGTGACGAGCGCATTTATTGCCGAAATTGCGGCCCAGACGGCAGATGCTGTAGGTCCTCCCCGGCGGCATTTAGCGACCGTTTTATGGCCATCTAATTAACTGGTCGGAGAACACTGGCCAAATCCCAAATTAATTGGGAATTAAACGGGCGTCGGAAAGTTCGCATCGCTAAATGGGGGCCATAAAACGAGTATGCAAATAATAAAACCAAAGCCCGACATTGATTCCGTACCCATCCCATCAGTATGAGCAATAAAATCGCATCCCATTCCAAAGGACTGAGCTTCTGCTCATTCAGCTCGACTTCATCCCAGAATCGTAAAAGAAATATGAAAAGTTGGGACCCATTTCCTTTTTGGAGTTCCTGCGGCATAAACTATATTTAACAATCTGTTTATATGGACTATGCTTGCCTCGGTTTATGCTCTGAAGTCAGCAAATCTGTAATTTTATGTTTGTATTTCAAATATGATACGGGTTCCAGTGCTGGCCGTCCACTCGAGACAAATGTCCTTTTGGCCCAAGCTGGTGCTTTCTTTTTTTGGCCAACTAGAAAATTATGGTTGTAGGGAGAGGTAGAATGATGTATACCCTGGGGTATGTTAACCTAATCCCAGGCATAATAAAATTGAATTTGTTTTTCATTGCGCCAGTTAGGAAAGTCAAGGGGTAAGATTGAATGACCCCTAACTTTGTGGCCTTGAACGTTATTAGGAGTAAACATTATTTGGAATTCCATTTTGGCAAAATGAACAACCACATTTTCATTTGGTCTATAAATTAACTTTTTAAATTAATTTAATTCTATAACTTTATTTATTAGATTTTTTATTTTTGAATTTTGAGGTTCAAGGGTTAAGCTAACTAACTATAACTGCACTCTGATATCCATTCAATTTATACATACATTAGAATTAAGCAAAATATATCTTTTTACTGAATTAATTCGCCTTTATTTGGGCTTAGCTCTTTGTTCAAAAACTTAGGATAACATCTACAAGTTCGTGTCGTTGACGATGAATGGAAATTAGTTAGGGGATTTGTAACTTGGTCACTGAACTCCTTGCCCGACTAATCCGCAAATCTAGTTCGCATTTGATTAGCCAGCATATTTATCACTAAGTAGCCGAAAAGTAGTTTGTCTAGGGCAACCCCCCCTGAAACTGGAAATGTTCTCTCATTGTTATGCGTGCTATGCACAATTTTTGTGTTTGTATTATTGTTTGTGTGCCACACTGTGAAAAATAGTTTTAAATATTGTAGGAGTAAAGAAAAATAATAGGTTTCCTTTGCTAAATCGATAGTAACAAACGGTTTTGATTCAATCTTAAAATAAAGGATAATAATGATTAGTTTTTTTTATTTCTATTTTTACTCCATAAAATGTTGTTGGCCTAATAGTAAAATTTATTTTCAGACCTTTTTTTTGAGTGCCGAGTATCCGTAAGTGTTTGGCTGTGCGTCGAGCACATGCGTGCGATTTATTTGCTGTCACCACAAACACAAACATCAGCGCAGATACCAAACACACATATGTAGATATATACATCCAGTAACAATGACTTTCGCACCCTGGGCCAACACTTGGGCCACAAATTAACCCAAGCACGTAGCTCGCTTAGGCGGCCTAATCAAATAGAAGCGCCCAAATCAAAACAACAACAACTGGCGGAGTAGCAGCAGCCGCACGAAGAGCCAAGTAAATATATGGCCTTAACACCCACAAATTCTCATGGGATGGCATTTTCACCGCCTAAACTTGGTTGAACCCGCTGGATTCCATTGACTCACCCGACACTTTTATGCACAGATTTAGTCTCTTTTTAATCAAAGTTGTAGTTGTAAATCATACATTTAATTTAAAAATTATTAAATGTACCAATACGCACTTTTTATTTTGTCATTTACTATACTTTTTTTTTAAAATATTTTGAAATGATGTTTTGTTCTATCAAATGGGATTTGATAAATTAATCGATGTCTAAAATATATCTGTAACATATAATTTTCAATTACGGTTTTAATGTTTGCATTTATAAAATGACAAACAACTAGGTCAATGAAAAATGAAAGAAAACTCGACTCTTAATTCGTTTAAAAATATATAAATTCCTTGTTTTCAGTTTAATTATTAAATTTAAATTTAAAATGTTTAATGTTTAAAATATTTTAATAAAGACCATTTGTGATGCTCAAAAGAGTATGCGTTGATAAAGGTGATCGCTTAACAGTGGCTGGCCAAGCAGTTCACACGGGCTCAGACTCGTGTCCATTAACATACACTGCTTTATCGATCCGCTTCGTAAGACCTCTGGTGATTAATTCGCTGCTTCCTTTCCATTCCATTCCATTTCATTCCTTTTCAACCACCACCCACTCTTAAGTGCGCCTCGCCAGCAGGTGGTTATTGGGTGGTGGGTGTTTTTTTGGCTAGCAGGAGGTGGGTGGTCGTATTAATTAGACCCCCCACTAGTACGATATCCCCGCCGATCTCGTACAGGGCCACTGAGTGCTGAGTAAATTGAGTGGCTCTACATGACGAGTGGCATTTGCGTTGGCTGCTTTTGTTGCCGCTTTTGTTGCTGTCTTTGTTGCTGCCTTTGTTGCTGCTTATGCCTTTGCCACGCCTTTGAGTGGCTGGTACTTGAGTGGCGCTAAAGTCGTGGAAAATGAGCCATCAACAGCTGCCGCCCCGGGCCTGTTTGCACGGGCGATAGAAAATCACGCACTGCGAGAAATTTTCACCTAATTTGGCATTCAATTGGGTAATTATATATAAGCAACGGTTTTCTTTTGAAAAAGTGAATCATAATTAAAATAACAATTAGGTAGTTTAGCTATCTATTTGCCATTGAAAAGCCTTACATCAAAACCATTTTATTATGCGCACCGAAATCTTTCAGAAAATGATACTAACAATATAACAATTTTGTATCACCGTATAGCTGTATAAATGCTATAAATAAATTTTGTGACGAGTTTACTACTTTTATGAGGAGAATCTGAGTTGCTGAGTACTACAATTTTTTGTCAGTGCACTCAGGGGGCCAACAGGCAACAGGCGAGCAGTTGTTGACATTCTTTTGAGCCTGTCTGTTGACTAGACGCCCCAGCACGTGCTGTTGCTCCGCTCCGTCGCCGTCGCCTTCGCCTTCGCCTCGGTGGCAAGAGCGGGACAGAGAAACGCAAGCGGGCCGCAGCTGAGCATGCATATTTCATGGCGTAAGCTTCGCTCCTGGTGCCCACACTCCATTCAACGGAAAGGAGAAGAAGGATTCGGCGGAGCCACAACATCATTACAAACAGCTCGGCACTGGGTTTACTTTGCTGTTTCGCATGTCGTTTGCTTCATTTATTTATGCACAAATATCCCACAGAAGGTGCAGGTGGTTGGGAAATCCACAGGCAACAGCAATAGCAACAGCAACAGCCACAGCCACAGCGACAGCAGCAACATCAACGGCAGCAACATCGCAAGCAGTAGCAGCAACAGCTGGAAATGTTCAATTCAATCAGTTTAAATCTCTTTGCTGAGCACCCAGAAAATGCGGAATTTTCCTGATTTTTCTGCCACAAACTTTCTTATTTCACCACTATAAAATGTATGTTGTACAACATGGGGCATGTTACCTCCTAAGAAGTTTTTCATTGTACTTTAATAGTTTAAAAACAAATCTATTCTGCTAGTTATATCTTATCGTAAAAAATAAATTAACATTTGCTTGCTTTTCAATACAAGAACAAAAATAGTTTGAATGCTATTTCACGAATTTAACATTAAGGTTTTTCTTTAAGCTTTAGAAAAGTTAAAAAAACCAATAAGGGATTACGTTCTTCGTTCTAAATTTGAATTAATTTTAATCATTTCTTTTATAAAACAAATGTCAGAGTTTGATTATCGAAAGTTTACTAACAACATATGTCTATATACTCATACTCTCTGAGATGCCAATTGAAACCCACAAACACATGTTTATCTGCGAAAACTTTGTCGTGACTGAAATTCCAATAAAAATAAACCAGAAAGTAAGAAAACAACTTTTGAACGCAGGCTTTAAATTGTGCTTAAATGTAATATTTGTTTATTTTATTGCACTGGAATGTTTCTCTTACTTCTAAGGATTCTTGTTTTATTTTACGTATTTCGCGTACACACTAAAAAACAATGACAAATCAGACCCAGGATTGTGTTTGCCTCTGCTGTGTTCTTTTTTCTTGGCCGTCCCTTACGTATCGTACTGCAGCTGCCTTGTGTTTTGGTTTATTTTCGTCTTAATCTGCGTAAATTGTATTTCATTTGATTTCATTTCCCCCGCTGAGGGGGCGTTTGGGTGGTTGGTTGGGTGGTTGGCTGGGTGGTTTGTACCCGGGCTTAGACAAAGGGATGCCGCGTGCGCCGCCGCTTGGCCTTGATGGGATACTCGTAGCCCTCGAAATCGTCGTCCTGGTCGTCCTCGTGGTTGTGGTGGTGGTGGTGGCTCCGGCTGCTGTGGTGCTTCTTCGGCTCGTGGTGGTGCTCCTTGACCGGCACCGGAATGGGCAGCGGAACCTTCTTAATGACCGTCTTCGTGTGCACATGTGTGTGGTGCTTCACCGGCACGTGTATTCGGATCCTGTAAATGGTCAAATGGCCCATGAACACTGTTACACAGCAAAAACATAAAAGAGCAGTGGGACTCCATAAACCACATACAGAGAATTTATTTCATATTCATAAAATGAAACCTATATAGTAATATATAAATTATTCAAATATATAAAACTGTTTTTTGTAGGAATGTTAATGTTGTAAACTGATAATGTAATAAACAATAAAATAAAAATTTGGCAATGTTTATTAATATTTTAAATAACATAACAAAAGTATTTATATTTAGTTATATTTAAATGTAAATGGCTTTATAAGATTTACATCATGTACAAAAAATAAGTAAATAAATATACGTGATGCACAAATTGTATGAAAAGTTAATCTTTAAATGTATATAAAACAAAAAGTTACTACAAATATTATAATATCCTAAAGTGTTTGTTTTTCTTTTTAATTTCAAATGACCTTAAAAGTTATGTAACAAATCCTTCTTAAAAAACAGTATTTTCGTATTATTGGCCGTATTTTAACTGTTTAAATTAACGTATGAAAACTTTTAATTTGCTAGAAATAAAACAAGTTCTTGAAATTTTGTTGAAGTCTAAATGCAATTTTTTAATTACGAATTTTTAAATAAATTTTATTGTTCATTTATTTATTGTTAAGTATTAAATATTTAAATAATTTATAACAAAGATTTCAGATTTTTGTTATCAAATATATCTAAATTAGAAGTCTTGGTACATTAATAACTTTGAATTTTAAATTCATAGCACTCTCAAATATATTTTGAATAATATTTTTGTGTGTAGTCGTTAAAGGGGCGTGGCCATTGGGCAGGGACTTACTTTAGCTTGTCGCTTGATGGATGGCCGCCTGCCAGTGCGAACATCATGCAAGTGATGAACAGAAAGCTTAATGCCTGCAACGGAAATAAGTATAAAGATTACGATTCGGTCGCCGACGCAAAGAGGTTATCGCCCCCTATTTTTGCCCAAACAGCTCATAAACAGCCGAACAATACAATTAGCATAATAATACGCATCCAAGGACCTCATCTCCCCGAGCTTATTATTATTGGCAGGCCCATCTAACGATGACGGGACTGCCTTCGTCTCCAGAATTTTTTGATGTGGGCGTGACAGAAGCTGTCAGCAGCACAGGAAGGATAATTTGGCCCCAGTCAACTCCAAGTTGGCCAAGACGGAAATAGAAAATCATTTTACGACTACTGACTTGGTGGTAAATTAGCCTGAACTCAGACAATGCCTATCCAAAAATTGTAAATAAAATTGCTTTTCTCTCTAGCTGATTGCTGACGCTGGGAAAAATTAAATAAATGTTTAAAATGTTTTGAGAATGTGAAATGAATTTTTTAAGTTGAAACAAATCAAAATTATTTTTGTAATTTATTGCCAATTTAATAGATTTAAAAATTCTTCGAAAACAAAATTTTAAAAGAAAAACCAAAACTATTTTAATTTTTAGTTTGTATAATATGCGTTAAAACATTTAAGTATTTTGCGGACCATCTTTGTTTGTAGTTGTAGCGCTGTTTTTAAGTAAGTTCACTGAAATATATTTCCATAAGCTTATCACTTTATTGGAACAAATATTGTCGCAACTTTCCGACTTTTTCACAATCACAAAACTACTCCCTTTCACTTTGCTGGTCCCTTTACTATGTCCAAATATGACTTTCCCTTTGTTTCACATTTTCGTTCAATTAACCGTTTATGGCCAACTTGAGAGTTCTTTTCATGTTTCGACATTTTTCGGTCATAAAAACCAAATTAAGTTTTTGTGGTTATTTGCATTTCATTTTTTCGCATTTTTTTGTTCATTTCCCGCGCGATTGGAGTCAATAAATTCGTTGCAAAATGAAAGCTTTTTATTTGCAAATTTTTCGTTCACTTTGCGCGGAATTATGTGGGGACTAAGCCGGATTTAATTTAAATATTAGTTTTTATTTTATTTTTTTGTTTGTTTTATGTTTGCATTCGTTTATTTCGCGCCTCTTTATTGTTTGCTCGTTTCGAAAATTTAATTAACACTTACTCCTTGGGGCAAATGCATTGTTATTTGCAATATTGTACTCGTGTTTTTGTTATTTGTTCAATGTTGTTCGATTGGATTAAAAGTGCGGATTTTGGTAAACCATCGTCGACGGGCGTAGAAATGGAATTGCTTTGGGACTCGCCGCCTGCATCAGCTTAAATATGAGGCAAAAAGCGAAGAAAAAAGTTATGAGCTACAGTGAAACGTGCCACGAACGGCAGCGCCACTTGCAGCAACAATGCGGTGACACGAAGTTGCTGAGTTGGAAACGAAGTAAAAACAAAAACATAATCAAGTCAACTGAGGGGCAGCGGAAGTGGCCAACAGCCAAGTCTCTCTGCCTAAAACCGAGGTTCGCACTGACATTTCTCCGGTCTGGTCGACTTGCGAAAAGCCCTTCAGTTTGTACAATTCAACAAAAACAATGATTTTTTCAGAAAAAAATATAAGTTTTCCAAAAGCTAGGTATTTTTTTCTCGAATAATGACTCAAAAGTTTTAATTTTAATTTTACTTTTAATGCATATTAGAGCTCGACATTTTGTAGTAATTTAATTAATTTATTTGTATAATGAGAACATATAAAGTTTTAGTGTACATTGCAACGGACATCTTCTGTATATATTAAAAAACACAAGTTGTATAATTGTATTTAATTGTTATAAAATTATACATTGTTTTTGACTCGAATACGTTTAGTTATTTAAAACTAACTAATAAATAATTTGATAACCGTGATTCAATTACATGCTTTTATATACAGTCGGTTATTGAATATATTATACTCCAGATTAACTATGGGTAGGGTGTTTGTCCACCCTGACATGATAGTGAAAACTCATGCCGCAAATATACCGAGCCAAAGCCACAACAAAACCCAAAAGTAACCAGCAAAGTCAGAGGCAATCCAGAAAGTCAGCCTCAAAACCACAAGCTCTCGTACCGTATGTTCCCCTCTCACTCGCACCTGCGCTCGCAACCGTCACCCGGTGGAAAAGTCGCCGAACATGAAGACACTTTTCCAACTCAAAGTGCCACAGAGTGAGTGAGATGGGGCCACGTGTAATTGAAGCCTGCGCCTGAGTTAAACGCAGCGATTATGTCGGTCTGGCAGCCTCTAGCGTTCGGGAAAGGGGGGCGGGGCAGGCTGAAGTGGGGGGAGGTGGCGAAGGGGGCGAGTTGGAGGGGGTGGTGGCGCCGGCAGCAGGTTCCAGTTGCAGTTTCCAGTTGCAATGGCAAGGATTTAGCCAGCTTCCTGGTTAGGCATTTGGACTCGCATTCGTTTGTCGCAAATTGAGTTGTGCGCTGAAATATGTCGTCGTGTCAAAAGCATATCCACTGAGAGAAAACCTGTTTTGCTAGTTATAATAAATTTTTTTTGATAAGGATTCGCCTGCTTTTTACAAATAATTGGGTATTATTGGGCGGAATGAATCAGTGTAAGTTCAATAATGATTTTAATTTTTTATTTGATAGAAGTATTTACAAAATAAAGTTTCAAAGCGTTTTCAAAATCTTGAGCGCTTAATTTTTGAATATTTCTTGGCATGTTTTGTCAGCCCTAACTTAAGCTATTAATTATTTAGAAAATAAAATAAGTATTGACATATTTTACTAAGTGCAAAATTTAAGAACATGATCTTCTAAATGCACAAAAATTTAAACTTATAGCTTATCAATAAATGTTTAAATTTTCTTAAATATTTGTTCTCGTTTTAATAAAAAGCTTTACACCACCTTCTACAAATTCTACAATTTTATTTTGTTAGCCATCCACTTTATATTTAATGCTTTAGTCTCAAACACACTAAAACACATTACGCTGCCTACCTATACTTATGCTAACGTACTTATTTTTCTTAATAATGGAATTCGGTTTTATATAAATGTACTTATGTATTTAGGTTTTTTTTGTTCGTCTCTATGTCTAGTTATTTCTATTCTTTAACTTACCATAAAGTCTAGAAAACAGACCTTGAAAGGTTACAAAACACAAAAGCAAAGGAACGCATAACCCTATAAAGATCGCAGTGTAAATGCACTCGCGCCGACCTGCATTTGATTGCAATTTAAATGTGCAGCCCAGCATGATGGCAATCCATTTGATTGGCCATTCTGGCCGCTGGGCCCGCGTCGTAGGTACTTGGGCTTTAGCCATGAATGTAATGCAGGAAGCGCTCCATTTCGGCCATTTCGGCCATTTCGGCTAGCTAATCAACTGGTTTCACTGGCACGCCGCGATTGCATAACAATGACAAATCCAGACCGGCACGACACTTGGTCATTGTCTTCGCCTCGCCGGAGACGGTCTCATCCGACGAGTTTGGCTTTTCTGGCCGTTTTTTTCAGCGCTGTTCCGCCTGACATGATATAACGTTGATACTCCAGGGAGGCCACTCATTGGTCTGCTATTGTCGACGAGGAGGAAAAAGTTTTCTCCTCGCGGAGTTCCACTGCCAGAAGTTGGGCAATTAACGGACACACCATGATGATATAATCATAAAAGCGAGAAATTTGATCGGGCCATTTGACCGGTTCGGTCCACTTTTCCAGCATGATCGCGCAATTGCGAAAAAGTGTCAAAATTAATTGCATACAAAGTGGCTCGATTGGATGCGGTGGTTGGCTGACATCGGGTCATTAGCACCACATTCGCGTGGATGGTGGCAACATCAACGGAAAAGTCTTTTATATTTATATAAAACGAAATGCAAATAGTTGCTTTGTAATAAAATTGTTATATGTTATCGACATTGTCAGCTTAAATTTCACAATAACAATTTTTATGGAGGCATATCATCTCCATGTTATGTTGAACCATACTACACACATTTTGCAAACTATCTCTTATGGCGAACGTAATTTAGAACTATAAAATATGTTTCGAACTGTATGCTTTAAAAAAAAATATATATCCTTGCAAATAAGTTTGTGATACGCTGACTTTGAGCTGTATAATTTATTTTAGTATTTTAAAATGTATTGTCAATAAACCATATTCCAATGATAAATAATAATAAGTTTAATAAGTGTGTTTTGAAGTGAAAGTATTCATTCAATACCTAATGATATACTTTTTAGTTTAATTTTTATAATCTTGATTAATTTTTTATATCCAATAGTTTAAAACTAAACATTAGTTTATTTTCTATGACAACTTCATTTTGGGTGTACTTACAAATTTAAGTTAGTATCCAAAAAAAGTATTAATAATATTAATTGAAACCTGAAACCTAAAGAAAACGTTTATTCATTAATTTTATATTCAATTAAATATTTGTTAACATTTGTGTGCTTCAAAAGAGTAAACCTATATGTATTCATATTCACACAGAAATCTGGCGCAAGGACGTGGAAGCCGCAGATTAATATTGAAGATGACCAGTGGCGATGCGGCCAATGCAAATGAAAGTGCCGAAACCGGAGCCAAAGCCAAATTTGCTTAACCTGTTGTGCTCACGGCCTTTCACTTCGGAATGGCCTGCCAAGGATTATCCAACCGAAAGCCAAAGTCCCGGAAACCGATACATTCGGCTGATGTCTGCCCGTCCGCCATCCATTTCCTTTTACAATAAATTTTCACTTAACTATGTCGATCATCGCCGCATATGCGTATGTATGCAACATGCAACATTCATGTGCAACATCAGCACCCCTTTTCATTCCGGTGGGTGGACTTCGGGTGGCTTGTGTGTGACACAATTTTCCAGTTTGCCAGTTACGCCTCGTAAGTTTAATTGACGGAAGCGCGTTAAAATTGCAGAGCCAAACCATGGTTGAATAAAAAAACAAAAAAACACGGTTGGGGGAAATCAAAATGAAAACAAAGTGAAAATTTGTGTATTTATTATGCATTTGCATGCCAGCCGCCAGAGTTTCCCGCTTCATTTACCATATGTAATTGATGACCATATTAAAGAGTTCGATTGGGATTAAGCGGCTGTTTGACCAAAAAGCGGATCAGGTTTCGACAGAAGAAAGGCGTGCTGATATAACACTTTTCACACGCTTTTCCTTAATCAAACAGGTACGGGTTTGTATTATGAGGTACCTACTAGCAGTAAGTTAGTCACTAATTAGCCTCAGCATTTCTGTGAAATTGCAGTACGGAATTGGGTAAATCAAATTGCTGTTTTGGTTATATACCTATAAATCTCTATACTTTTAAAACCGAATTCGTTTGGTAAAATCACATTGCTTTAAACTAATGTAATCAAGTCTGCCGTCGGGGCATTTAGTCAATGGTTTACCCCTATTATTAAAATCAACTTCCTTTTAACTATAACTACTAATATTACAAATAATTGTTTATCGTTATTTAATGGTTTAAGTTGATTGAAGATTGTTAAAGCAATGTTAAGACATTAATTTCATGAACTCAACTCATTTTTGATAAAAAACGAAAAAGAAGCAAAATAACACAATTCTTGTCCTTGGACTGTGCTGTCGATCCTAAGAAATGAAATGAATTATTATTTTGGATTTAAGCTGCTTTAATTAAACGGATGTGTAGTCCGAAATTAGTCATAACAGTCATTTAAACTGATTTCCATGTTATATTAAATCATTTGAAACAGCATCATCAGCAATTTCTTGCTGTCCTTGAAACTCGATTTCCCAGCTGCCGATGAATCAAGTGCAAAGATTTGAGGATAAACTTGGGAAACTTCTTGCTGGCAAAACTAGTTGCCTTGCTGACATCATCAAAAGTGACCTTGCCACAGGAATCGGCAACTTGTGCAAGTGGCTATAAATCTAGTTCTGACCACAAGTGTACGTGGCTGTTTTTTTTAGTGGGGCAAGTGGGGCAAGTGGGGGCAAAAGTTTTGCTTTGGCGCAAACATGGATTTGCCTTTAACGGGGCACCCAGGTGTCGTTGTCGTTGTTGCCACACTGTTATGGCGTATTGAACAGCAACATACAAGATTCTCGACTATACTATATAGTATGCAGCACGTTTTTATGGCCTCCGAGACTCGAGACTCGCCGTTGGAGGGGTGCATTAATTTATGGCCATCAAAAGCGAGTTAGACGATTGAGCATTTCGGAGTGCCACAGAAGTTTGCTGAACCTAGCAGAAATCTAGCTAGCATATATCGCAAAGTTTCGCAGACATTCTGCGTCCGCCCAGCGGGTTGGCCTTCAAATGGCTCGTGATCGCATACACATGACTGCAATTGACCTAAATAACATAAAGCATTGCGTTCCTGTTTCTGTCCAGTGACTTTCAGATTGTTTTGTGGGTGCGGTCACTCAGATTTATTCAACTCTGGCTTATAAAACTTAATGTTCCACGGATGTTTTCAGGTAATTTAATTTAATTTGTAATTGAAAATTAACATGTTATAGTCAGAAAATATTTGTATCTATTCAAACTTTAAAGCGAATTAACTTAGTAGAATATATATAGTTTTATAATAATTTTTTCTTGATCAAAATATTTTATATTTTTTAAACTGCCATTGATCCAGCCAAATAAAACATCTAAATAACTCAATCCAAATTCTTTTAGAAACTTACCACAGTACTGCACACCGATATCTTTGATTAAGACCTATATATAAATTTATTTCAACATAATTTTTAAGTGTTCGAAATACTATACTCATTGGATAATCTCATCTTGGCTTCCCGTAAGTTGTAGTTGCTTGATAAACAGCCACTTTATGATGGGGTAAGCCCCCTTGTCCACTTCCGTACGAATTTCTCGGCACATTTCCTGACTTCGCTGGTCAAAGCCTGCACTTCCCATCCGAACTGATTGACGTTTCATTTATGTGGACTATTAATGCTAAATCGAGCACCTAACAATGCCGTTGGCCAATAAATGAAATTTTTAATTGGAAAACAACACAACAAAGGCCATTAAATGAAGGCCTGACCCCTGTCTTACTAACCATCGCCTTTCCCAAGTAAGTAAACGCAGTTAAAAATGTTTTCTTTATGATTTTCTTTTGTTTTCTCTTTTGGTTTGCTGTTGTTTTTTTTTTTTTTTGTTTCGTTTGTATAATTCAGATTACATTTTATTGTTAAGAATGAATTGAATTATTTGCTCTTTTCCGATCTCTGCATCCTGAACTGCGGCTTGAACGGCCTTTCCAGCACTTTTTTTCGGATAATCTGGGTTATCTTGGTTTCACCATTTGATGCTTTTCTGCCTTTTTTCTGGGTTCTGTGTTGAATCATAATAATCGTAATAATCATAATACAGTATGACATAATACATATAATCTGTTCCATATATATGCGTGTATATGTATCGAGATTTATATATATATATGTGTGTGTATATATAATTAGATTTACCTAAAAACAATTTACAAATATATAAAAACGAATTCACCTAGTAAACTAAAGCTACATGTGTGTGTGTGTGTGTGTGTTGTGTTTGTGAGTGTGTGATAGTTTATAAAAAATGATTTCCTCTCCATTTTATGCACGTGGCAACATGTTTTTTTATTCCTGTTTGAAAGCTTATGTTCTCTGTGTTTTTGTTTTCGGCTTATGCAACATTCGTGTACCTCCGCCTTTATTTGTTTACAGCCAATCTACATACACAAATAATATATTGGTTTATCTGTTGATTTCGGTTTAATTTATGTTCGTGCCCTGGCATTAAAAAACTGATAGGTATTGTGGTATTGTTTGAAACTAAACATGCTCCGAGTCTAGCTCTCTTGAAATATAAATAACAATTTTGCGGAGCATTGAGTCTTGCCCATACGCCACGTTGCACGGACAAAGAAAATTTTACGATTGATGACGAGAGTTCAAAACACTTACAGTGGTTACTGGCAAGACGATATGATTTACTTGTCTCAATACCAAGTATTAAATTGTAGCTTGGGTTTTATTATTTTATTAATTCGGACAAACAGATTTTCAGTTAATGCACATACAAAATGTTAACAGTTAGTAAACATTTTTTAAAACGAAATAGAAAACTGAATTTCCAAATCAAAGAGTTATGTAAACAAGCACCGTTAATTATTAAACGTTTATACTTTTTAATAAAAATTAATAAAAAATAAAATTTAGCCAGCGACCACTGTGATTTTCTTTATTCATTTGCTTTTTATACCCGAATATTGCTTTTTGTGCACTGTAAAAAAGAATGATGTTATGTAAATGAGTTTATGAACGCTCCTTATTGCAGTTGAACATTTGGAACTGTCATTTGCAGCTTTTTCTACTTGCAAGTGAGAGTTTGTGTTAGTGAATTTGTGTGTGTGAGGTGTATGTTTATGTGCAACAGTCGGCCTAAAGCTACTTAATCATATATATAATATATAATTTGCCTTCTTTTCTTTATAAGTTTTTGGTTTTGTATAATTAATGTATTTCCCATCTCGGTTTTCTTTTTTTTTTCAGATTCAGAGATCCCTTGTCAGTTGATATCATTTTTTCGATTTTTCGTATTCTTTTTATAAGGGACTTCTGATTTTTGTGGGTTTCTTTTGTTTTTTGTTGTTTTATATAAATGTAAATATCGTAACATAATATTTATGCCGTATATATGCTAATTTAAATTTAAATGTACTCATTTTACACCGTGTCGAGCTCGCGATCTTCTGTTATTATTTAAAAATTTAACCGTTTTTCTCACTAAAAACTTAGCATACAAATTTAACAATACATATATCATTTACAGATACATTTATGTTGTTGCCATCGACCGCTCAAATCAACTTAACTTCAATTTATATTATAGATTAACTTTGTGTTCTGTTTATTCAATTAATTTCTTTATTATGGGTAATTTTTAACAAAGTTTTTGTTTTTTTGGGGATATTTTTGTTTTGAGTTTGAAAGCTGCTCCCTTGCTTTGTATAAATTAAAACTAGTTTTGTATTCTCTATATTGTATATATGGTTTGTATATATATAAAGTACTTTAGGTTTCTTTCTTTTTGTTTTCTTTTGTAAGGCCAAAAATGTCGAACTTAAATATGTCCAAATCGATAAATTACATTAACATAGATTTTTTTTCAATTGAAATATTGATGTCCTCGTCCCAGTTTTATGTAAGCTAGTGTAAATATTTCTCGAACGGATTCAGGGAAAGGATTTTTGAGATAACTTGAAAAATAATGGTTTTGTTTTTTGTTTTTTTTTTTTGGATTTGCAAAATGTAATTTATTTGATTTTTTTAGTTTTTGTTGTATACATTTTATTTATAATTTTCCTTGCTATAATTAATGTTAATTAATAATTATGCCTGCCTGCTGAAATTTCCTTTTCAATATGTACCAAAAATTGTTTTGATTAAGCTTTAAATTTAGTAAAAATGGGGGGATGTTGGGGGCGTGGGAGAATAAGCAAGTGGGCGGGCGGGAAAGGGGGAGGGGTTATTTAAGACACACCAATTATCACCTACTATCCAATGTGTATGTTGTTGTTTCGTTTACTCTAAGTTTAACTAATTTATGTAATGTAAGCATGTGTGTGTATACGCGTGTATGTGTGTGTATGCGTGTGTGTAACGTCTTTGTATAGTCAGTCAGTTATATAATTGTATATATTTAAATGTATCAACCAAAAAAGTTGCTGTTTGCTTGTCTTTATTTTTTTGAAGATTTCTTTTACTCGATTGTTGCATCGAACTCCGTGTTATTTTCTGCCAGGATCTGTGGAGGGAGGGGGCGGGAGAGGGCGTGGCATGCTGTCGGGGTCGGTCCGTCAGTCTGTTTTGGTTTTTCATTTTATTTAAGCTTAAGTCTTAGAAACAATAAAAGTTTTTAATTATGCGTAGGATTTCATATCAAAAGTGTTTTGTTTTTCGTTTTATTTCTCTTTATTTTTACTAAACCTTGGAACCGGATTGGGATTTGTCTATCATGTATATATATAGATATATATAGCCCTATATATACGTGTGTGTATGTACGTAATTATGTTATATTTAAGAAACTAATAAAAAGTTGTTTTTAAACAAAATATTGCATACTTTTATGTGCTTGCTTGAAATTTCCATGTATTCTTTCGATTTCTCGCTCACTTTAACTGCTACTTTGCTCCTTCTGTTTTGTTTTTTTTTTTTTTTTGCATCCTAATCCTTAATCATCTGTTTCCTCCTCTCTTCGTCTTATGTAAAATGTAAAAACGTAACGGTAAATTGTAAATATATTGTAATTGCATTAATCAATATAATTATAAGAACACATTTTCCGAGATATTCGATTTTGTTGTTGTTTACAAAGAAATATTGTTGTTAGGCATATAACCAATAAGACATAGTTATAGTTATACATACATCTGCTGTATATATAATACACATACTTTAGTTACAACGTAAGGCAAAGACAACCTAGGCGGGATCGGGATCGGAATCGGGATTTATTGAGGGGGGGGAGGGTTAACCGAACTTTAGTTCTGGATGTGCGGGTTGGAGAATTTTGCTTGGTTTTAAGTACTTAGTCGATCTGATCTGCTCGGGTCTGGATATGAGAGTTGGGAAGTTACATACATATACATATATATAGTATAAACTCGAAAATCAGAGTTTGATGCCCCTTGCTCGAAATGCAATCGGTTTCGGTTTCGGATTCGGTTTCGGTTTCCGTTTCGGTTCTCTACGAAGCAAAAGTCTTAACTGAGTTAACAATATTTTTGAAATATTTCCCCTTCCCATTGCGTCATCCGCTCTGTCATATATAATATATATGTATATAGATAGAGTTCTTTTTAAGTGAGTCCTTGGCGAGGATCACATCCTTGGTTGTATGCTAGCTTAAATCATGGATAAATTTCTTGTATCTGCCGCACGCGCAGTGGTTGGATATTCAAATAATTATTGTTGCCGCATCCTGCGGCCCTCAGTCCTCGAGCAGCGGCGGCTGCTGCCCGGCAGGGGGCGCCACCGGCGGCAGGACACATCCGGTGGCAGCCGCATCCTCGGCAACCTCGTCCGCGGTCGTCTCCAGGAACGGCTGCTGCTCTTGTTATGTCAGGTCCTGCTGCGAATCTATCGAGAACAGCTCCTTGTACAGCGCCGGAAAAACGACGTTCGGGTGCTGCAGCTTGAACTTGCTCAGCGATTCCATGTGCAAGATGGAAATGTCGCTGGAAAATTGGCGAAAATTGCGTGTTACAAACATGTGGTAGATGGTAGATACATTTGTGCTTGAAAGAAATTCCCTTACTTTAATTTATAAACTTTCATTAATAAGGAAAATATCAAACAGAGGTTTTTAACATTTTTTAAGCTCACTTAATATTGATGTGGTCAATTTGGCATTAAAAAAATAAAAATTTTCAACCTAAAAAACTACTTTTTATTTAAAGCTGCGACATTTTTTAAATTATTAGGGTGCTTCTCATTTGGCAAGTCCGAGCTTCCTTATTTCTGAATGTTTTTATAAAAAAAAACTCAAAATAGAGCTGTAAAATACCTTTTAAGGTCTAAGAAGTCTAAAGTCATAAATAAAAAACAAAATTTTCAAAAATCGCCCAATTTTTTAGTAAAGCCCCTTAAGGGTATTTGATATTAATCTGAGTAATATAAACAATCAATATTAGGATTCCTTTACAAAAGATAAGATTTAATAAAATTGGTTAGCTATGTGCTCATTATTTTTGAGAAATAATCGCTATTTGGAAAACTAAAGAGCTTAACTAACAATATTCTGCTTTACCATACTATTGGGCCTAGTTTTTTTGCTAATAATTGACTTAAAATCTTTCTAAGCACCATATGTACCATTCATTGACCTACCGGAAATTGGGTATGTTATTCAGCAGTGTGTCCAGCACGGTGACATCGCCCTTGAGCGGCGCATGATTCGTTTCCAGCTCCTGCCGAATCGCATTCATGCTCAGATTGAAAAGCCTCTGTATTTCCGTATTTCCACGCACTCCATTGCGTTCTAGAAAAGGGAAACGGGAAACGTTAAGTTACAGATAACTAAATAAAAATGTATTTATTTAAATAAATCGCACCTGGCCAGAGCAGCACTAAGCTCTGATACAGCGCCAGTTCGGTTTCAGTCAGTTTGAGTTCGGCTATCGACTTGGCCGTTTGGAAGATGCGCGACACCAGACGCATCTCCTCCGAGTCGGATGTGTAGAACGCCTCCTGGGGCAGCATCACATCGCCGTAGAGTACCGCGTTCTGTGAGAGATCTAGCAGTCTGGACATGCGAACAATCGCCAGCTCAAACGAGCCCGTCTTCAGCAATAATATCTAAGCCAAAAACAAATAAAAATAATATCATATTGAATATTCTTAATATATTTAATTATAATATTACCTGATCGTCCTGACTCAGGCGCATGAATCCCGGTATTAGCTTAGCAAATTCGATTATGTTCTGTATCATTTGTGTAAGCTTCTCGGCGCAGTCTAGCCATAGTTCCTCTTGGCCCAGATTCTTGTAGTACAGAATGCGCGACACATCCTACACAGCGAGAAAAGATTAAATACCCAATTATCCAGGGCATACTTTCGGGGCTTCTCGGTAAACACTCACCGGCTGCTTTCGGAACATGTCGTGCACAGCTTCCAGTTTGGTATTTGTGTTGGCATGCGCCTCCGCCAGCGTCTTGATCAGCACATCGTTGATATCGCCATCCGCTAAGAGGTATCAGGTATAGGTAATTATCAAATTTTTGCAACAGTTTTTATGACCCATTTTTGAGAGATCATAATGTTGCATGCTAATCCTAAATGTGGGTTTAAGAATGTGAAACCAAATCGAACTTGGCAGCTTAAAGCCAACTTTTGGTAACAGAAAACAAAAGACTTCAAAGATATAACATATAATATAAACTTTGCAATCATTTATAATTTTAAGTTTGCTCTTTAATATTATGTTAAAATTTTCATAATAATCCGAAAATCCAAGATCAGATTTATTTGTTTTTAATACTTTGCTTAGTTTTATCATTACACATTCTAGTACTAGACTTTAAGATATGTATACAGTGCACACAGGTTCTGATTATATATTTTACCGATAGTTTAAGTTGTATACATATAGTTTAAATACATATATGTTAAAGCTAATTAATTAAGGTTGAGTTAAAAAAGAGTAAACTATTATTTTTGGAAAAGCTTTATAAGACTTTATATGGATTGTGAAATAAAACTTGTGGAGAAAACCAATCTAAGATATTAAGGGCTTTTTATGGTTCGAAATTAAAGTAACTCTTAGAATTGGGAATGTCCCCCAACTTACCGTGACTAATAAATTCGGGATCGATTATTGTACTGCGCGGCTCGTAGGTGGTGCTGTCCACGTAGTCCGCCGAGATGTCGTACTGCATGGTCTGCTGGGGCGTCACCGAGGCCGAGTAGCCGTAGGGACTGCCGTAGCCCACCTCGTTGTTCGAATAGCCGCCGCTGTAGCTGAGTGACAAGAAGGGCATTACGGGTCGGGATCGGTGATGGCAGACGGGGAAGAGAAGAGCAGACGAGAGTAGGGAGATAAAGATCGAGGTCACCAGGCGGGTCAAAGTCAGGGTCATGGCCAGGGTCAGGGGTCAAGGGGATCGTGGACTGATCAGAACAGGGAGCGGGGGACGTTCGCATATCGGTCATACTGCACCTATTGTAGTTGTTGTGATGCAGCTGGTCGCTGCTCGAGGGCGTCTGGGTGTCGTACACGGAGCTGTCGGGGGCCGCATCACTTTGGGCCCTCATCTGGGCCCGGTGGAAGCGCACCTCGTCCTCGACCTTCTCGCGCTGCTTCTTGGACATCCTGCCGAACTTTACAGCTGCAATGGGGGGTGGTTAATGGGGGCGGGATAAATACATTAATGCAGTGCGCCAGTTGATCACTAGCACGCGGAGAAAAATGCGGAAATTAAATCAAGATGGTTTTTAACAAAGGGAATTTTGATGCCTAAGCCAATAACTATAAAAATACCTTTTTATAAAATATTAAAATTTCTCACTTTTTTAGGGATAAACTTTTTTGTTTCGAATCTGAGTACTTTAGATTGTGAAATAATTTAATTTAATATTTAATATTCTAAAAAATTAATGTTAGACTAATATAATTATTTAAAAACACAGCACATTTATATTTCTTTTAACTTATTTTCTTAATTTATATAGAATAAATTGGCAAAAGTTTGAATGTCAGAACCAGTATCTTATTTTAACGCATAAATTCAATTTATTTTCCAAGCAAATTTCTCTGGGTGCACCGCTTAACTCTTTTTACAGACCATCACGACTCATTCCAAGTTTTAGGCACTTTTGCAGTCTACAGTATTGACATCGGTTGCGATTAACGCGGTCCACCACACACTGTTTGTTGCGCGGACACTGGTAGTTCACCACGGAGCTCTGCGACCTTCGAAAGAACCCCTTGCAGCCCTCGCAGGTGATCACGCCGTAGTGCACGCCCGATGACTTGTCGCCGCAGACTTTGCATGGAATTATCTCAATTTGAGCTGCAATGAAATGATTAAAAAATATGGGTTAGAATGTTGCTATTTAAAAATGAATTATGCTATTATTTTAGCTGTTCCTATAATGTGTTATAATAAATGTCGCAGCATTATGATTAATCCGAATATCCAATGGATAAATTCCTTGATACAAATTCCATAAGCTAAGTACTTAGCGTATCGATCTTGCTTATGGAATTTGTATCAATGAATTTATCCATTGGATATTCTACTTTTTATAAACGATAACAGTTTACAGTCTATAATCTCTACAAAAAGTAGTACCAAAGTTATTAAATGGTTTTTTTCACCTATAAATAAAAACTGAGTTTTAAGAGATCTGGAAAACATTGGTCTAAGACTAGTTTTTTTAATGTAAAGTTGCATATGTACATATTGAAGAAGTATAGGCCCTCTAAAATCTTGAAATTGCAGGCCTCAAGTAATTTCTAATAGAGAACGCCCCGCAATTACAGTCAATGGATTTCCGATGCCAGCCAGCCTCTTCATTGTCGGAGTTCAGACAAAGCCACTTCGACCCCAGAGAACTATTGCGCAATATTGTAATGTATTATCCATGCAGCACAATGCACGCGGTACCTTAAGCCACTTGTCTGCCCAGACAATAAAGAATAGCCCGACTGTGAAGAGGAGGGGGCGGGATTCGCAGAGACGGAGGGAAATAGTGCGACAGCTGTTCGGGTTTCCCTTGCCGCAATCCTTTCAGCAGTGATGGTGATGCAATTTCCTGATCAACAGCAGTGCACCATCGCATCGCTGAGAACTGGTTCACAGAGAGAATTCAAATCTGCGGCCATTTACACTGCCCTGCAGAAGTGGGGTGAAAAACATTCTTGTCTGTGAAATTAGTTGGTTTTGACTATAGGAATTGAATATTTAAGAATTGAATATTTAGCACGAAAGTATGGTTTCAAATGTAATCCTACATAAATTTTAATTTTTAAACAAGAAAGAAAAATATTTTTGAATTTGAATCAACATCAAAAAGTGGGGAAAGTATTTTGTTTTGTTAGTTTTTTTTTATTGAACAGCTCAAAAGTCTGGCACATTTAACACATTAGTATAAAAACAAAATCATACACGTTTTAAATTTTCGTTATAAGTATACAATTTTATGATTTATAAATATATTTTTAAATATGTATATAAATAAATGAAATTAAAAAAAATATCTACTTAAAACTAGGTAATTAAAAAATGCATAGAAATTTAACATTATCCAAGAAGAAAAAGAATTAAAATGTACTTATAATGTTTTTTACAAAAGTACTTGAAGTACTCAAACTTTTGTGGCCTAGTGTAGGACTTAAAAGCCAGTGCGAGAGGGAAGGTGGAGCGAGGGAAAGAGCGAGAGCGGCAAATTGGGTTCGTCTGGCGGCGGTATTGTATTGTGTAATCTAGGCGCTTTGCCTTGCGTATTTGTATTTGTATTTACCCACGAGGATGAAAGATGCGCGCTGAACCGAACGAACACAATTACAGACGCAGCAGCATCAGCGGCGGCAGAAACGCTGGCAGCGACGACGGCAGCGTCGTCGACGTCGACAGAGGGGGGAGCACAATCAAAACACAACAGAAAGCAACACCAACACGAGCGCAGCTTAAAAAATGTGCCAAGCGCTGTCGCTTATTTTCGGATCGGAGAAATGTGTGACAGATGATGAGTGAGTGAGTAACCCGACTGTCTTTGTATGAGTGAGTGACTGAATGTTTTTCAAGAGTCAATGAACTTTTCCCACACGGCAGTATCTCACACTCACACAACATTCTCGAGAAGCGAAGAAAAATAAAACAAAAACAAAATCGAAAAGAAAGTTCTCTGCTCCGGACTCTCTTCCAATTTGTCCCACTCTTAGGGGGCTTCTCTTAAAAGAGCCGCGCTCTTTCATTGCAACTGAGCGGGCAGACAGATATTTAATTATGCTAGAATGTGTGTCGTCATCAGTGAAAAAGTAGGGTTTTAAGATTTAGGTTTAAGACGGTTTTAAGGGGCTTGGGGCCTACTTAAGGCGCATTAAAATTTTTATCGTTCTCAGGCATTACGAAATACTTAAAATACTTGCACGGAAAATGCAGTATTCGTATTCGCCTTTCTCCCGAAAACATATAAATCTTTATCCGAAGTACCGGAATGTGCGTGTTTATGGGTCTTCAGACAGATAACTCGGGGGTTGCTGCAGCAAAGAGCGAAAAGCAAAGAGAGGGGCACATTTACCGTTATTACAAGTAAAAGCTTCAAACTTTACAGCCATTCAGGCACTCATTTGTATGCAGTTCAGGAAATCGATAAGTCAACCGATAGCACTTACACATGTATGTACTTTAAAGGTGGAATTTGCTTAAAAAGCAATCCGAAAAATTTGACTAGATCTTAAAGTATATGAAATTAACTGTAGTTTTAGTTAAATACTGGTACATAAAACCGATTAAGATCCGAAAATCGAGTATAACTTTTCCCATTTACAATTACTTTAAAATTTTTGTGTGCAAAGTGACAAAAATTTGTTTTTATTAGTACAAATTCTCCGTGGACTTCGTAGTTTATGTGTTTAAAATTATAAAACCCCCACAACTTTCTTATATTATTAGAACCCAAAAATGTCTGGCAAAAGCTTACATGGTAACAAGTTACCTTAGGGTTATTAACCATTAATCTACGCATATTTTCGCCCTCATTTGGGTTAACAAATAGTAGGCGCAAATATTTACTTAATATGCGGTGTGGAAAAGTGTGTCATGAAATACATTTTATTGTCTTATTTGGCATTTTTTGCGTTGTGTACTTTGACGGCGAGAAAACAAAACTTATGACATACTTTTTCTCGAAACGAAGGCAAATATTGGGTGAAATTGTTTGCTTATCAGAGGCGAAAGGCAGGAATTAAAAGGCGAATTTAGTGTACGCAAATAGTAAAAAGAAATGCATACGATCTGAGTTAAATTTTCAATTAAATACAATTTTTTTTGTGAGTGGCACGAACGCCTTTGCTCAATGAAAACGCATCCATTCAATTATTAGGTAATTCCACATCATCACGTACACGCACCGTTGTCGGATAAAAACAAGTTACATTCAATCAACTAAAAAACTGCATTTCGTTGTTGATCAACCAACGAGTTTACTACGCATATTCAGCTTAAAAGAAAATTAATTGCTGTATAAAAGCGGCTTAATAAAATAAATTCTGAATGGCCAACGCCAGCACACATGAAAAAGAGCCAAGCGGAAAACCGCCCAAATGTTTTGCATATGCAATTTATTTGCACTGCACCGCGGGCTTTCTTTTTCGCACTGCTTCTGCTGGGTGCAGCAATAACCAGAAGTCAAAATTAATATGTTCTTCTTTATTGCGAATGCATGCCAACAAAAAAATGCAGTTCGCCAAGAAGCAGCACAAAGCGAGTAAAAAGTGTAAAAAGCACTCGCACATGCATATGTGTGCACACTTGCATACGAAAATTAATATGCAACGACATGTGCTAACGAATAAAAATATAAAAACACGGGAGATCGGGCGGGACGTATGGCTATAATGGGCGGGAGGCGGGGGGCACCGGCCGCAGGGGAGGGGCTGCTGCATATGAATTGCAGTTTTTGGCACTGCGGCGAACGGCAAAGTCAAATAAAATAACAATAACAGCGCCTGAAACTATAGAAATGATATACGAAAAAAAACACTCACATAATATCTCACGAACAGTCTGACTGAATTGAGCAAAAACTTTGTAAAATAACTACAACAACTTGATTGATTTATAATTAAAAAACCCATTTTAATACTTGTTTAAAATTTTGTTGTAACGAAATAGATATATTACAAATGTTTGCTGTGAACTTTTTACTAATATTGATCTTTTTGATCTCTAAAAGACAACTCTTTTTATTGTATGTTACTTAACTTAGAAAAACGTTAGAGATATAGACAAAGCTATTTCAATTTGTCTACAGAGAGTATAGGCGCCATAAAGTAGGCAATGCTTTTCGTATTACAAATGTTTGCTGTGAATTTTTTACTTATATTGATCTTTTTGATCTCTAAAAGACAACTCTTTTTATTGTATGTTACTTAACTTAGAAAAACGTTAGAGATATAGACAAAGCTATTTCATTTTGTCTACAGAGAGTATAGGCGCCATAAAGTAGGCAATGCTTTTCGTAGACGGCTTGATTACGAGCTTCTAAAATTATTGTGAACTTTATTTTGCATTTAATTGAAGTGGTCACAAAAAGGCATTGTTTTTTTTCAGTGCACGATTATCTCTTCTAATATCATACGTTTTTTAGAGAAGATAATGTATTACCGGACTCAATTGTCAATGAAACTCACTAAAGTTTTTATTGCATTCTGAAATCTACATTGTTGCATTTAAAACATTTATAGCATTTTTACATTCTTTTAACCACTGTGCTGAGGCAAAGAGTAAAGCACAGTCAGTTTTGAGTTGCCCATGTGGCAGCGCAGTCGACGCTGCTGCGGTTTCTGCTGCTGTTGTTGTTACTGCTGCTGCTGCTGCAGTTGTTGCTGTTGATGTTGTTGCTGCTGCGGCTATTGCACAAGTTGCTCGTTCGTCGAAACAACAACGACGGCAACAGCAGCGACTTCGACGTCGGCTGAGGCACGAGCTCGCAGCGTCGGCAATTCGCAATTCGCAACTCGCATTCGCAGTGGCAAAAAGCAGCTTCGTAAGTGGGTCAGCGAGCTGTGGGGTCAATGCACCAGCCGACTGCCTTGTGGCCAAAAGAGAGCCAAGAGAGCTTACAAAGCCAGCCGCGCTCTCTTCTCTCTTCTTATTTTTCTCTGCTCTGTCGTGTTTCATTCTTTTGCCGCCAAGCAAATGCTAATAGAAAACTGGTTTTCAGCTTTCACAAATAAAAAAAAAAAAAAATAAATGAAAAAAAACAACAAATACAAAAAAAAGGGGGGCGGAGGTGGAGGATGGGGTTAAAGGGGGGCTTTTAGCCGGCTGTGCGAAATGCCGTTAGGGAAAAAAGAGCATTAGCATTAGCATTAGCATGCTGGCTACGTAATTTGTCGCTTTCTTTTCGGCCAGCTCATTGTGGCTATTTTCTCTTTGCATATTTGCAGAAGGCCGTAGAATGCCGTTAGAATTTCGTAAGGTCCAAAATTCATTCATCTCGAAATATACATAATATTCGCGGCTATAAACTTTGGCTAACGGTTCCGTTTCTTTTTTTGGCCACATGATGAAGACGTTGGCTTGGCATTTTTGTAATGTTTACATTTCGCACTCGCTCGCTCCTTCTCTTTTCCCCATTGCTGTCCCTTTCGCACTGCCGGCGTACGTGACGCGCTCGTTCTTTTGTTGCCAACAAAAGAATTTCTCATATACAAATTTTTGACTGGGCCCACAAGTTTATTGACCCACGGAACCAACCAAAAAAAAAAAAAGAGGCTGAAACAGCGGCAGCCCAAGAATTTGCCATTTTTAGTCGATTAAATGAAATGCTAAGCATTTTCACCAAATGATGTAATTTCTCTTCGTAATCCGATCGCTTTCTATACGAGTTTTATACAAAGTATTGATGAGAATGCCCAAAAGTATATACGTACACCTCAATTAGTCAGAACGGCGGACACATGACGTATGCGCAATTTATTATATTGTTTCCCAAACATCACGTATACGCCGCTTCACGTGATGATGGCAGGCGAGAACAATTGGCAATATATCGAGAGAGAGCGGGTGAAATTTACTGGTTTTCTTCGAAATGATTCACAATTTTGTAAAAAATTTCACTTGTAGATTTAGATTTACGGCCAGCTATAAGTTGTGTTTGACACACCAAAATAATTTGCTTTCCAGATATACATATATACATATTCTCACGGAGAAATGTTGAAAATAAGAAAAACAAGAAAGGAAACAAACTTCGCCAAGCTGAAGTTTAAATGCAATGTTTAAAATAAATGGAACGTTACTAATACGTCATCATATTACTTAATGTTTTCAGCAAAACGGAGACAAGTTCCTAAATCCATTTAGCTTAATATCACTCGGAAAATTCTCTGAACAATTGATTCAGTCGGTAAATGCATATTTATGTGCCTGACATCGACGTACCCCCACCCCAAAACATACCCACAACGCAACATAAAAAGTAGGCCTACGGCATTATTTATGCACGCTTCAAATGCACCAGCAACGCTGCAGCATAAATGAAACTCAACGAAAAAAATAAAATAGAAAAACTCATGGCAAATACCTTGAAAACCTCAAAAGCCACACACAAAGCTTGTAAACTGACTTCTTTGGTTTCTGATTGTTTTTCTTTCGCTTTTGCGCAACAAATGCACTTAAGTAGCCAATTATTTATGGTATTTAAGTGTTTTGACTAAAGCATCAACCCAAAAGAACTCGACATCAACTTTTGCCGTTTGCAGTTTGCAATTTGGCCAAAACAAGAATTTTCAAGTTGAGCCAGACCAAGACACACGTAAAAATATCAAATACAAATGTATACGAAAAATGGCATCTGTGTGGGGAAAAAAAAGTTCTTGAAGAAAATCGATTCATAGTGGTCGTTGGGTTGATGGAAACCAGGCAAACTCGTTTTACCACCATTAATTAAAATTTGCTTTTTTTTTTGGTATTTTGGTTGAAATGTCTGCAAAATTAACAACAACGATTGCAGTTTGCTACTGGAAAAGCAGAAGAAAAACCCAAAAGAGCGAGCGAGAGGGGGGATACCGGGCGGGCGGGTGAGTGGGTGAGTGGGGGAGATAAAGTGCTTCTATCCGCCCTGTTGGCTGTACCGCCGCTGGCGTCATGCAAATTGTAATCAACAAACAACAAATTTTTCTGTAGAGTTGAAAACTATACTGCAGGCACAGTAAGCACTCGCCTTGAGCGTGGACATGTGTATTTGAAATTATCCAAAAAGTAGCTATTGTCTAGATATCGTTATGTATGATATACTAGACTCTCTTTAAAAGCTGTTCTAAAAATTATCAAAATAGGGAGTTGAGCAATTTCAAATAACTAAATTTTAAGCTGTGTAATAAGAACACATTTAGCAAAAATGATTTATTATTATTATTATATACAATTTATTATATTATTCCATTTCATAAAACATATTTAATATATATAAAATTAAAAAGGAAAAGTTAAAGGTAATCTATTGTTTCAAAAAAAGAATTATGGAAATTGTCATACCTATATGTTCGATAGAGTTTTATTTATAATTTAATTTATAATTACTAAGATAAGAGCAATTAGATATATTAATTGTAAGAATAAGTGAGCAAAAAGGCTTTGAAGTAAAACTTAGATAATATATATTAAGATACATAAAAATGATGCTTTGAAATTAGTTAACTTAAAGGTGGATAAATTTTGAATGGAGTCAAATTAATGGGTGACCCAATGTAGGTCCACTGTACACTGCTGTTGGACCAGCAACAACAGCAGAAAACATTCATTTTGTTTTTCCACTTTTCGCTGCCAACTTCACCCCCCTTTCGGTCGCTTCTGGCCTCCCAAAACCCCCTCTACACCCCCCTGGCCCCAGTCGCTTCATCATGCAACTGTTCGCGCCGCGTCGCACTAATATCCGTCCTTGGCTCGTCTGTTCAACTTTGTCCCAGTTTTTCGCATTTTGTTGGCGCGCTTTGCCTCCACAAACGTTGGCGTTGCATTCTGTCTAAGTGTGTGTGTGCATTTGAGTGAGTGTATGTGTGTGTGTGTGTAATCGCCCAAGTGTGTGTGCCATTCGTGTGTATATATTTGTCTATTCATTTGGCGACGCGACTCAAATGCAATGTCTGTGAATCTGTTTGTGTCTGCATTGTGGGGCACATGCAATCTTTTATTTGCTGCCTATATATATACATATACACACACTCGCGAGTAATCACGAATATATATATATATATATAGTATACCCCTAGATATATACCTCGTATATATTCGTGACAAACTCACGCACAAAACGTTAAACTATGCGAAGAGTTGCATAGATAAGATACGCAGCTGGTTGGTGAGCGGGGTTTTCGGGGGGTTGTTGCATTGGAAAAAGGCGTAGAAGGGGGGGAATGAGCGGGAGGGTAGGGGCAGGGGCCCACTCATGCATCGCATTTTATGTCTGCTTTATAATTACTAGAATATCATTTAATTTATTTTTTCGCCGCTGCCTAACATAATGGAAATGTTTGTCATTTCAGCTATTACATATTTTTCGAAACCACACTTTATTGAACGGATGTCATTATATGCTCTCGTGGTGTATGGTGCATATTTTCACATTCGAGAAACTGCAATTAACCTAATAATACCGAGAGTTAAATTTTAAAGGTTGTAAATTAATGCACCTATTTAATCTAAAAATCTACAATTTAGAGAAAAGTTTTGTAAATTAATAAAAGTTCTAAGTGTAGTAAAATACTTAATTTTTAATAATTTAATATTAATCAGAACATAAAAATAAATGGAAGTCAAATTCCGAAAAAAAAAAAAAATTAAGCCTAAAATATTAATGCATTTTTTTTGTTATATATAGCTTTTTAAGAGATTTATTTAAAATTTTGTCCTTCCTAAAATAACAAACATTTTTTGAATACTTGATTTTAAAATAAGTCAGAAGTAGGATAGAATTTTCAGCATGCCCAATTACATAAAATAAGTTTTAAGTACTCTAGATCTCTTCGTGTTTAAGGAGTTTTGCTCTATGTAGTCTTTTCTATGAAATGTTTTGCAACGCCGTAAAGTATCAGTATCGCCCGGAGAATTACATCGCCTTTAACTATAGAACTTTCTAGTTTTCGTTCGCCACTCAAGTCTAGTATTCTATTTTGATGTCTTGTCTATAGCTTTGGTATATAGCATTGAAGTTGTGGTGGCCTTATGACACACATTCTGTGGTTAAGCTTATCTCGTGTATATGTAAAAAGTTTTTTTTTTTGCCGTACTTATACGTAAGGCTCGAACTACAATAGTTACCCGAGAAAGACAAAGAGATAGCGACTGTTCCATCTCTGTCGTTGATCATTGTCCGAAAATTAACATGTAACTATCTATAAAATGAAAGGAAGCCAAACTTTAAGCGCACCGCTGAATCAATATGCCATATCTTCTTTTGGATCGATTGATATCTCTTAGACATTTCGATGGGTTGGGTTATGGGTCTGACAAATATCTGTAAATGTTTCGTGTCACTATCTGGACGATTATGTTTAACCGAGGTCGTTGAACTCAGCGCCTGTTCACTCATCTATTTGGCTGGCTTTTTGGCCACACTCTTGTAAGTTTCCATAAATTATCAGAATAAATAAATATGTGGTTTCTGCATTTCATAGTTTTCTAGGACATAAGCGAATGAACTTTTCGGGAACAATAACAGCACCAGGGAAAAAGAACACATTACTCTATTTGCTTCCAGCAGACAGACCAGAATATTTCAAAATATTTGCATGCTCCACATACGGAAACTGTATGGATATATGGGGGTGGGAATTGATGGGAAATTCCATGCCAAATTTAGGTTTTTTTTCGAAAAGAAAAGATGTCTGAAAATGCTCGCTGTGTTTCAAAAGTTTAAGTGCGACCATATTTATTTCCAACATCTGTCAAATAATGGGAATTTTGGAAGAAATGTGTATGCCAAAGATTTTCTGTGGCTTGAAAAAAAGTGAAACAAATTTTATAACAATTTGAAAAGTCAGAACTAACAATATTTTTAAGGATTTTTATTGCTATTGACATTACCCTTGTTAAGCTCAAATTTTATATCATTAACATGCGTGCGCTATAAATTTATATATTTATAATCTATTTAATTAATTAAAACTCATAAAAAACAGTTAATTGTTTTAGTTCAATAGATTCATATAACTCTTAAATACAAAACCCTCAATGGATACTATTCCAACAACTATTTTCTTATTTCATTGCACTTTTAAATATTTTTATAGCGATTAGGTGGCCTATTCCTTTTTTTTAATGATCTTGAATTTATATTCACATATACTTGTATTTCTTATTTAAAAAACACTTTAAGCACTTTGTTACCGATCATTGTAGCCAAAAAAGAACCATTTCTTTACTTGTAATTATTTGTATTAATTTTAGGTACACCTTTATTGTTCCCTAGTTTAAAGAGATTTTTAACTAAGTTCCCTAAAATTGTTTAATAACTTATCATTACTTAGCTTCGCACTAGTAAAATCCTATTTATAAACTTTTATCATCTTTGCTTAATCGAAGAAGTTAACGGCCTCCCAGAAAGGAAGTCAAAAGTTCGGCGACTTTTCTACGCCGGGCAATTAAAACGGCATTTACATGAGCGATAGAAGTCGTAATCGTGGAAATTCACGCAATAATTGTCAAACAAAGAAGTGGGCAACAGAATTTCTCTCTTCCTCTCTCTCTGGTTTGTATTTATGGCTCCAAAACTTTGACTGCATAAATAATAATTTTAGTTTGTTTGAAAAGAGAAATAGAAATGGGGGAGAAGTGGAAAAAGCCATAGAAAGTAAGGCCCATTGTTTGTTGTGTTTTTAATTTTTTTGGTTTTTTTTTTTGTGTTGGATGTTGTAATGTGCGTGGCGTGGGCAGCGCTGCCGTCGTCGCAGTCGACGTCGACGCACGCTCCCGCATAACAGTCAACGAACGCGCCGCTCTCACGCACTCTCGCCCGTTCTCCCACTCTCCCGCTCTGCCACTCTCTCCCCAATTTGCTCTATCAAAAAGTGCGTAAGTGTGCGTGCGTGCGAGTTGAATGACCGCCGAAAATAATTTTTTCCTCGATTTTAGACTTTTACTATGTTGACGCTGGCAATGATGATTGTGAGTGTATGACTGTGTGCTTTGGCGCTTCTCACACAGATACACAGGAAAAAACACTACTCATACAAAGGGACGTTTTGAGGGGGCTTTTGGGGAGTTAGCCCCTGACTATATATACATATTTTAATTAACAGACAAATTTAAAAAACAAAAATAATAATGATATTAATAATACTGTTCTTTATTCTGAATAACTAAAAAGTGTAAAAATTAGTTATTTAAAATTTTTTTTTTTAGTTTCTGAAATTAGGCACATCAATTTTAAAAATCAAATTTCATTGAGTTAATTCATTTACTTAAAATTAAATAAATGTTTTTATTAAATTAAACTACAAGTATCAAATTATACTTTTTTTTTACTAGTACTTGGACATCTTTGGATTTCCAAAACCCCATAGATGAGCCCCATTCTACGCCTCTGCCCACACGGACACTCTCTCAGGTTGTCAGAAATTTTGTAGCTTCATAGTTTTTGGTTTTTCGTTTGTTTCGAGTGTTAAACGGGCGTTCGCACTATCTCGCAGGGGCGTTGGGGGGATAGGGGGCGGGGCCGGTTTGGGCTTGGGCCTGCATGGGTCGCTTTTTTTCCACACATTTCATTTTGTTTTATTTGATACGCATGTGTCTGTGAGCGGACTACACAATCAGCTAAGGCAACAGCAGCATTTCACTATACCAAAACTTTTTCGGTATGGCTTTTTTGAATATTTTTTATTGTTGCCACTTCTCTCTTCCCTCTTTTTCCAAGGGCCAACGTTGTCAACTCTTTCGCTTTTTAAATTTCGTTTTTGGACGCTTACTGTTTGCGCCGCAAAATTTCTTTCTTTCACTTTGCCTACGTTTCTATTTGTTTCACAAAAGGAAAGGCGAAAAAACAACAGTGAAACGCAGTAGCAGCAGCAAAAAGTGAAAATTTCAATAATGAAATAAAAGTTGATTTTGCGGAAGTCATAAAGGCAAATTGCATGCCAAAAGTAACAGTGACCAGCGGTCAAAAAAACAGAGTCCCTCCTTCGACCCCCATGCAGTTAACTTAATTACTTACACGCAACTTCGAAAACCAGGGTATAGATTGCTGCCAGTGATTAAGATTTATGTTAGAAATAATATCCTCCATGTTCCCGACCCAAACCTTAATTGCATTCGCAGCTGACCCGCTAAGGGGTCAAAGCACCCCAATTAAAAACGTATTAATTTAGTTCTTAACTTTATTTCCTAGGCTTTCAGTCCTAAAAAGGAGTGAATCATAAATTCATGAAGTCGAAGCTAAGAATGAGCTTGAGGAAATTCGTAAATGGAAATAAATTTAAACTAAACTTACCAAAGCTAAGCTACTATTCCCCATTCAAGAAAATAAAATTTATTGAAGAAGTATATGAAAATATTACTTTTAGCAGCTTTTCAAAAATGTTCCTTTGTCAGTATAGTTTAAGATTTCTTAAATCTTGCAAAGCTCCATGAGATCTCTTTTACACATATAAGGTAACAGAAGGAATCTTACTTGCACAGACCCGGATATTCCGTTTATCAGACTTAAAGATATGTATCTTGAGTGTATCATTAATATCCAAGACCTTTTATTTTATTTAAACTGCCTAAGTTTCTTTTTTTCCGCCGAATTAATAGTGCCAAAAACACAATTAAGTCAATTGTGAAGAGCAAAAAATACAAATCTGCAAAATAACTGTAAAATACAATGAAATAAGCTAATTATCCAATACAAACAAACTAGAAATTCATACTCGCATAGTAATTTATTTATATGGCTTGTTGAAACTTTGTTGGCATTACAATATCGCATATATACGTATATATGTAGGTTTTTATGACTAGCGCGCGAATTTTAATTCGCAAGTTTCTTTTTCATTTTATTTTATTATGATCTCCTGCTGTACGCTTTTTATGACGGCCCAGTTATATATACAATTTGTATCTTTGTATCTTTGGCAGCAGCGAAGAAGAAAGGGTCTGCAGCCGTCTCTTTCCTGTTCTCTGATTGCCTTTTCGAATTAGTTGAATTGTCAATGCAAAAAGGCAACAGGCCCCTCGCATACAAACGCAAACACGCGCAAGTGGGTTTCGTAATATTCATTTGGCTGTCTTTCTTCATTTACGAATTTCATGGATTTCCCTTAAATAATTTCTGTTGCTGTTGTTGAGAAACCCAAGTGACTTTCACTGCCAAGCCAACGAAAATACAAAAATAACGAAAAAGAGCAGCAACTCATTTCGGGACCAACTGACTGACTGACTGAGTGACTCCACTCTGCCACATAAAACCAGCAACTTAACTGGATTTCATTAAAATTTATACTTTATTTTGCTTTTGCTGTTTTGTGCAATTCTCTTGTTACTTTTAGCGGGATGAAAGTTCACACTTGTCGCTTACTTCACTTGCTGCCTTTGGAATATCTGAATAATAGCCAAAAAATTGACTTCCCAAAGGACTTATATCAGTGTATCAGAGTCTGCAAATACATTATATAATCTCTATGAAGGCGGAACTAGCACTTATTTTATATCCACTATAAAACGGTGGCTTAAGTAATAACTTTTTTTCATAGTGCACAACTTTTACTTTTATCCGTAAAGGCATAACCTATCCATAAAACTCTTACAAATGCACAGATTGTTATGATTGTTATTAATTTTCATTTAACCTCAAGTAAAATTGTAGATCCGCTTTTTCAATGTTGATTGTATTGTATTTTTCTAGTCAATTTGTGAAAGTTTAAATTTTTTATATGTGTTCTTATTTAAAAAACAATTAAGAAAAAAAAATATTTTATAAATAAATATATCTACCAGTTCCATAACAATTAATACCATTCTCTTAGGTTATTTTAATAAGTTTATTTATTCGTTTGGTTTTTCTAAAAAAAATGTATTAAATATTTCCCTATTTTTTATATAGTTTTTTGCTATTTTTCCTCTCAGGACAATTTCAACGTAATTAAAGAGTTTAAATTAGTTTGGTTTACCTTTGATGGAACCGCTGGAGTTGTTTTGTCCCGCTGGCGATTGGACGTTGCTTTGACCGAGGTTGTTTGCGTGTGCTTCCAGTTTCGAAGTGACGCTGCTCCACATGTCAAACATACGTTGCGTATACATAATTATTAATGGGAAATGCGAAGCTTTGGTGACGTTTGTAACGTTTGCTGTTGTTGTTGGTTTTGCCGCTGCAGTTGATTGGTGAAATAGTTATAGTTATAGTTATGTACACTTGGTATCAGTTGGTGCAACCGCTGATGAACACGGGCACTCACACAGACTGCCATACGCGGCGTATGCGCAATCTGGCTGCTCTTTTTGCAGTTGAATGAATTCGAATTTCGCTTAGGTTTAGCTTAGTTTAGTTTTTTTTTTTTTGCGTTTTTTGTAAATATGTAAAACGTTGTATACAATATTTAATATATAGATATATATACTTTATATAGCTGCCCTTCGGTTCAAATGGTATTAGCCAATCGTCTTATTGCACTTGGTCTTTACTTATGTATGTTTTGTGGCTTGTGTTAAGCTTGTCCGTGGATGCTTTTATGAATGAATTTTCAGCGCTTTTCGCATTCAGTGTGAATCAAGAATTATCACAGTGTGTGTGGGTGTTTTGTGAGACGGGGGCGGGGGCGGTGTGAGGGGGCTTGCCAATCGATATATATTTATGTATATATATTTTGTTTGTTGTATATTGCTATATATCTATATGTATGTATATAATGATCTAACGTTGTCAGGCCTGTAGGTACTAAATTGTTGATGTTGTTGGATCTGATGTTATATGTTGTTGCTGCCGCTTAATTATTGTTTTTTCGTTTATTAAACTATTTTTTAATAAGACACTTGTTCGCGTATGTATTAAACTGGTTTAGTTATCTATCGTTATCGTTTATTTAAAGCAATTTTCTATGATTTGATAATATCTATTTAAATCGAACGACCAACTTTAACCCTTTTGCAGTATGTGCAGATTGTTGCTGTTGCTGCTATTGTTATTGCTATTGTAGTTTTTGTTTTTGGTTGCTTTGGGCAGTTGTTGTTTTTGCTGCTGTTGCTGCTTTATCACTTTCACTGCGTTGTTGCTGCTGCTGCTTCTTCGGTTACTGTGATTTTTATTGTGTTGCTTGTTGCTGTTGTTGTTGTTGCTGTTGCTGCTGCTGCTGTTGGTTTCTTTGTTGCTATTGCTGTTGCTGCTGCTGCTACTTTTGTTGTTGCTATGCTCATTGTTTTGTCGATTTCTCTGTTTTGCTTGATTCCAAATCAAAATTTCCAAAAATACGAAAATTTCACGACAATTAATTCCGGAAGACATTTAGGCGCAATCTGTTTCTCATCGATTCGAACTGTCGCTGCCTTGGAAACGTTCATCTGTTTTTCAATATGGTTTAATTAGGCCCTTAGCTTGAACACTTTGATGTACAAAATGGTTTGGCCAGTTATGTAAATACTTTTGCTACGCTCTGTCAGCCATGGCCAAATCATGGCATTCAGCATATTGCACGGGAATGATGTCTGCAAGTGGGGAAATCGATACATAAGTCAAACGATCTTTGATAGCTCTATAAACAAAGATCGTTTGATCTATGTATGCCCGAGAGTGTGTGTGGCGCTCTTTATTACATTTTCATTATTTTCAGAAAATTTATACCATATTTAAATTTAATTGTACTTCAATCAGAAATCAAAATTTATAGTTGTAATATTTTAATTTACTTATCAGAATACACATGACATGATCTTGCCTATAAATTCATAATTATTCTAGGACCTCATCGAACTCAGGGAATACATTCAATAAATATAAACGTATAATATTTGTTTCTGCGAACTCAGTGCGAAAGGGCAAATGACATGTTTAAGCCCACAGATATAGTAAATGATATAAAGTATCGTATAACATCATGTCCAGTGCAATCCCACATTTTCCCTGTGCAGGCATCGCAATTCAGGAACTGTGCCGAACCCCCAAACCATAAAGTATAACCCGTAGCTCTCCCTTTTTTCGGTTGGCAACTCCCTTAGGCTACTGATGACTATATGGACATGAACATGGAAAATCGATACAGAAATGGGATTTAAGGGTGCCCAGACAGACGGTGGGGTTTTCGGGTGGGGGGTGGTTGTGGGGCTAATGGGTAAAAACTCTGAAATGCAGCGCATAAATCTCGTCGCCAAGCATAGTGGGTGTGTTCCTGTGTGTGTGTGTGTGTGTGTGTGTGTAAACATAGAAAAAAGTTCTATGACCCAAAGCTCAAACACACACACACATAGAAAATGAGCGACAAACGAGCCGGCAAACCCAATGAATATAAAAACATTTTTACTTTTCCCTCTTTTTTTTTGTTGGGGTGGCCAAAGGGGGGTTTTGGGGGAGTGTAATCACTTTGTTGGTGGTTTGAGGGTGGCTTTTGGGTGGCCATGCGGAAGCCTCTGGCAGACATATAAAATACGTCACCAAAGCGACAGCAACAACACTGAAATTGTGCCAGCTCAGAAACGGAGAGAGAGAGGGCAAGAAGAGAGAGACGGAGACGAAGAGCGGGCGAGAAATTTACATATAGACAAAGCGCAAAGAAAACGCTGAAAAGAAAATGAAAATGAATAGCCCCACAGTGGAAATGAAAAATTCTCTCGCAGCGACAACGAACTTACTAACGGTACTAAAGCTAACGAGCCGGTCAAGCCGATGATGAAGCAGAGCGAAAGAGAAGGACAGAGAGAGCGGAGAGAGGCGGTGAAAGGGGGTGGGGCAGGAGGGAGGCGGCAGAAGCCGAAGGCGGTTACAGTTACAACAGCAACAGAGCGACAGCAAAGCAGACGACAAAGTTTACAAGGCAGCGCTGCCGGCGACGCAGTTGCAGCGCTGCTTGGGCTGTTGCTGCTGTGCTGTTGTTGTTGCTGCTGTTGCTGTTGCCGTCGCAGTACGTTGACGCCGACGAAAAAGACCAATGACCTATGGGTGGGCTCTGCCGCTGCCCCCACTTTTCCGCCTGGGACTTCTGCTTAGGCTGTTTTCCGCTTCTACACGGCCAGAAAAGCCATACGAAATGCTCCTAAATTTGGTAATCTCTTGAGATCCCATTCCGCTATCAAGACCCTATCTTTAAGATCGCTTAATCTCATGTGTTTCATTTTAAGAACTTATTTTTAACAGACTGCAATGCTACGGAAAAATATTTAAGACTAAGGGATCATCTAGAATCTTAAATTAATTTTTACATCAACAACTTAAGTTTTAAAATACTTATTATCTTTATTGAAATTATTTTAGTTCTTACTTATTCCAAAGCAGTGGTTAAAAAAAAATATGATTTATAAACATTATTTGAAGCTAAGTTACAATGAGATCCAAATTTTGTTTTGGAAAATAATTCATTAATGGGTCATAAGATCATAAATAATATGCTGATCATATAAAAGATTTTAAATATGCTGTTTAATGTTTATGTCGGAGATCATTACTCCAATTTTACTAAGACAGATTTAAGTAATCTAGGATATTTGGCTATTAAAATATCATATGCATTTGCGATTTCTTTGTTAAAAGTGCTTGAACTGCTAAAATGTATCCCCAGGAATAGATGAAAACAACACAATTTTCTTCGTGCAGCACCAGTTGTTGTTGTTGCTGGGGTGGCACACTTATGGGGCGACACATGGAGTGTGCCAGTATGTGTGTGTGTGTGTGCTTAGCAATGTTGTTCCACTAACGGTAATGCAAACAGTCGACTAAAAAGGCCAGGGAGCAGTGGCAGCAGGCGGAAAAGGAAGCGCAGAGTGGGTGGTGCTGGCGACGACCGACTTTGCTCTGCTCTGAACTCGCCTGAACTGAAAAGTCGGTGCAAGTACTCGTACTGCCGCCTCTAACTGCTTCTAACGACAACAATAACAATTGTTGATAATCATAAGTTGCCACAATGGACACAGACACAAAACTGCAGCGGCAACAAAGGGTCTAGAAACTGTGGACAAGAAAAGGGCATAGCATCTCGTGCTTTGTGCCCTGAGATTCGGGCTTCTAAGATCTGCACGGAGGATGGAGAAGAACGGCAAAGACAATGGACCCAGAAGCACCAAGTAACAGATACTGGGAACACTATGAAAAATTGCGAAAAGCTTTCAACTGACAGTTGGCAATAGTTGCTAGAAAAGGGGTTGTTAATTGGGGGAAACTATTACCTATGTATATGGGGGACGCCAAACAAGCTAGCCAAATGTTATAGCCGATATCCACAAAACTTGACTTTAAGTAATCAAATTTAAAAGAACAAAATGCAAAAATGGGAATCATTAGAAGTCAGAAGATAAATTGTTGAAAATGTTGACGTCCTATACTGGCAAAGAAACGTTGTTACTTAGTTCTTAAAATCACAGAATAAAATTCCAAATGGAATAGATGTTCTATTAAAGGTAGGTTAATGTGTTTTATCTTTTAGAATCTATAGAACCTAGTCCAAGTTGGGTAAATACTGCAGTTTTAAAAATTACTTTAATGAAGTTTCCAAATTGTAGATGACAAACCCTAAAGCAAAAGCCTAAAAGGAATGCAACTATTCTATAAAATTGCATCGCTTTGCATTAAGTAGTTCAAGTGTTAGACACGTGTACTTAATAAACCCCGAATAGGCAAAATATACATATATAAAAACAAGCAAGCCTAAACGATGTCATAAATTTCTATTTCCCAATCATTAAATCCCCGATCGTGTGATATATCCGAAAACTGGTGGCTAGCTATCCAATTAGAGGCAAATAGATTATTCCAATAAATTATCCAATTTGCGAGCGACGAAGCCTGCTTTCGTCGTGTTGCGATGAGGGATTTTCCTGATGGATTTTCGGTTAATTTTCATTTGGTTAATAATATTTTGATATCCTTGCGGCACACACACACTTGAGCACACATCGATCGTACACATACACAGAAATTGGCTTTGTTTTTGTTGCACAATCGAGGAGGATGAGGATGTGGGAGGGATTCTCCAGGGTTTTTTTTTTTAGGGAGTATTACGTCACTGGCACTTCCGTTTCCGTTTTTTGTTTAGAGAGGGCGCGCGTAATTGCAGTTGCAGTTTTAGGCACGATGTGGAATTTGAATGCACACGATATTGATTGATTGACTGGTACTGTATATATAGCGATATATCCTATGATTTTGTTTTGATCTGAAACCGAACAAACTTCATCAGCCGCCGCATGTTGCAAGGCTTTAATTTGTATTTTGTATTTGATGTATTTTGGCTTCAACACACTAGCACACACTCGCGTCTCGTAGTTTTGCCTTTTTTAGTAATTTTTACTTTTTGGGGGTTCGATTTCTCGGCAGAGTGGGGGGGTGGTGAGGCGTTTTTTTTTTTTTTCTGGAGAGGGGCGTGGGGGTCAAAACGCATAGGCACACGCACACACACAAACGCACACACGGACGCGGACGCGAGCGATGGGAAATAAAACGGTACAGAGTATAAACAACAACAACAAATAATTAATAATAAAGATACAACGCGCCACGCATCGTAACCCGCCGCCGCGAAACGCTCAATTCGAGGTGTAGCTGAAAAGTGCCGCAAAATGTTATCGACTGTTCGTTGTCGTCGTGCGGCGGCAGCGACGCCGGCAGCGCAGCGGCGGCAATGCGGCAGCTGAGCTCCCGCTCCCCCAAAGAGAGTGGGAGCGCACAGGAGAGCGAGAGAGAGAAGTGGGTATATGTGTCTCTGTGCCGATGACTTCTTCTTCAGTTCGCTGCCCCAACCCCCCTCCACTCCACCCCTTCCCCTTTTGCGACGTCCGCTTTGGGCCGTTCATTCGCTATGGCAACCGTTCGCCCGAAAGAGAGTGTGGGGCATAATCAGCTGTTATCGCGGAGGCGCTCGCTCTCTCTCTCTCTCTCTCTCTTTGAGCCCCACAATTTCTCTTTACCCAAAAGAGAGCGAGAGCTTTTTTAAGGAAGCGCCTTCAATTAGCAGGTCAATTGCTTTTTAGGCCAAAATATTTGCACTGCAGTTGAATTGCCATCTATTTAATTGCACTTTTTTTGCTTTTGGCCAATTGTTTCAAATACTTTTTCGGGGCGGAAGTGGAAGTTGGCCCTAAATTAAACTACGCGAGTCCTGTCAACAAGCGTTGAATGATTGACTTGCTTGTAATACCAAAATTTTATAAAATTAGTAAGGCATATGCCCTAATGCCAAACGATGCTTGAACGTAAATGTTGATACATCTCAAGATATTTAAGTCCTGTTAATGACTATACCGAGCAACTGTAATTACAGTATAATTTTTAGAAAATTTTCATATGAGCTAGCTAATAATTGTAAAGTGCGCCATAAGGTAGGCAAGCTTTTTTAACAGGGAATTTAGTAATGGGTATCTTAAAATGGGGTATCAGACAAGGAGTACTTAAATAAATATATAAAATGTAGGTAAGGTACATATTCCGAAATAGATTATATAAAAGATACAACTAATCATTATAATTTGTGTTTAACAAAGTCTTCAATCATATCGTTATATGAAAAAACTGTTGCTGTGAATAATTAAAGTTAAGTTTTTTACATAAAAAAATAGTTTGGGTGTCTTAAAAATCGTTCGTCGCACCAGCTACACCAGTTAGTCAATTTTATAAAAGATGTCTGGTTCTGGTTAATGCAGAAAAATTAACTGGGTTAAATACCAAAACAGATGAGTTTTTATGCATCTATTTTTATTAATTTTATAAATATTCAAGCCATTATGTTTGCAAAAAATGCAAAAAGCCAGAAAAAAATCACCGGACAGTCAAGGTGAACTGCACACGGAGTTTGCTGGCCAATTAAAAATGTTAAAATAAGTTTAAGTCATTTGGCAATTTGCTTTCGAAGTTTGCCAAAATGAAAAGCAAACCAAAAAAATCAAAATAAAAAAGTAAATTTCCATGTAAATGTTGAAAACGAAAAAGAAACAAGTCAACTTTGCTCAAGATATAAATTAATATTTCGCTAAAGTTAATTTATGTATTTTCGTTGACGCCAGATACTAAATCCATTAACTCTGCATCTCGCAGATACAAAGATACATGTGAGCGGAGCATAAACCGCATTTTGAATAGACGCGAAAGAGATGAGTTGGTTACGAAATCGCCAGGCAATATCGATGAAGTTTGGCAAAATCGAAAATATGATAATGAAACTTCGCCACGCTCGATTGGAGACGAAATCTCATGCGGCGCTGACCTGGCTAATAGCCACGGATCCAGGCCCAAACGACCGGCCAATAAGCAGAAGATTCATGCATAAAATGCAAAGCGTTGTCCAACCAAATTATAATGAACCTGGCTCCGATTCATATAGGAAATTACAACAATAAAAATGAGCCCCGCCACATACCCCTTCGCAAAAGTGATAGTGCGAGTCCCAATGGCGCAGATATATCTCGTAATCCCCGAGATTGCGACATCTTCGACGACGGCGACAACGGCGGACTGGCAAAGTCCATCGACCACGTTCAGGGTCGCCTCATCTGCAGAAAGGTTCGGATGAAGAAAACCTTTATGTTTTTAGTTTTACATTTTTTTTGCCAACTACCATTATGTGGGCTAATCATTGTCAAATCCGCTTGTGAATACATTCCCCTGTTAGAGGGCTCTGAACGGGTTTTCAAAACTCATTTAAATCATTTTGAAAATTTCACGTGACGGGTAAGTAAAAATCAATAAATTTAAAATTGCCTTGATATGAAAAATAAGTTGTTTTTAACAAAATGGTTTCTGTATCATTAATTGTTTAAATTTTTTTTAAATCCTTTCAATATTATTACCCTCTAAATGGCTTTCACATTAGGAACATTTTAAAATAACAAAAAATGATTCATATTGAGTTGGCTTCTATTTCATTTTGGGCCTTATTTTTGACTTGGTAAGAAATGTTTTTCTTAGTGTATATTGTGCTTGAATTTGTAAAAACTTTTTTATTTTATGACGCACAGCTACAGAAACAGTTTGTATAGCCTCAAGACATTTGGGAATTGTAAAGGAATGTATATCATAGAAGAGATCGATCAGTTAGCTTCTGGAATTGGGAGAGCAGATTGTCTCAAAACAAATCTGTGATCGATTCTGTGGAGCTTATGTTTTGTTTTAGTGGGTACAGCAATTAGGTAACGATTCATCGCCTCGATCATCAATCACGAGCCCAAAAAAACCGACGTTTTGGCCACCGCCCCAGCCTGCTAATGAGCCGTGTATGTGGATACGGTGGCCCACAGCGCACAGATATCAACAGAGACTATAAAATATAGATCAATCTTGGCCGAAACTGTAGGGCTTCTGCATGAGAAGTCGTGTCAGTGCCTGACACTCATTTGTAGTCATCAAGTGAACCGAGCCGAGGGAGCAGAATCGAGTCGCTGGCCCGAGGCGCTGCCAAATCAATTTTTCAGCTTAGCCGCCCCCTCGGCTTGATCCCGTTCTTTGCTTGACAGCATGCACTGAAAACAATACCTTTAAAATACTTTATAATATAACTACATAACTCTCTTATTTATGTAACTAAAGGTCAATCTACCTAACATTTCTTTCAATCATTAAATATGAAATTTTCCCAAAGCTTTGTTCATATTTTATCGACCTTCTAGAAACTACATATTTTGATACTTATCTTTGCTCTAATGAACATCTACATTTATCTGTAAAACATCTGCAAAACGAAAATCACAGAGAAAATTATGCCCTGATCATAAGAATTATAACTTTAAATCTAATTGGTCTTATTTTTCAATAAACTAGATTAATACTTTAATATATTGGAATCCTTTAACCAAAAGTATAAAAAGATCTCTAAAATATGAAAAAAAAGTCCTTTGATCTCAACTTTTGTTTCATCCTTTAATGTTTTCGGTTTGATATTTTCAATTCAACTTTGTTGCTTCTAAAAGTTATCAGTGGGTTTTTAAAACTATAGTTATTTTAAAAGTATATGAGATCAGTTTGGTATTTTATGGAAATATTTTATAAAATTTTGTTGAACCTTTGTTCGCTTTTTTTATCAGTGTATAAACGTTAATTCTGTTCTAGCCAGTTACGCTTTGGCCTGAGTTTCGCTCTCAGGCCGTCCTGCTCACTCCGTTGGAGATTTCATTCAGTTAACTGTATAGTTTGTAGTTGACGATTTTACCGCTAAGGTTCGTGCTACGGTAAAAATATGAGCCAAGAGGAAGAACAGCGGTGGTGTTGCTTCTGCTTCTGCTGTTGCTGTTGCTGTTGTTGTTGCTGTTGCTCTTGGTGTTGCTGGTGTGCCGCAACAGCAGTAAAGCGAATATGCCGAGGCAGCGAGAATCGCAAAAACAGCTAACAGAACCTAATGATAAAGAACACCATCTAGACTTGGCCAAAAGCTAGTCAGCCTAGCAGCGGCTTATTTAGTATGTCAAAACATGTTTTTGTTGCTGTTGCTGTTGGTGTTGCTGTTGGTGTTGGTGTTGGTGTTGCTGTTGGGGTGTTGCTGCTGTATGTTGTTTACTATGGAAAGTGGGACACATGCCCGAAGCTTAATTGTTGTTGCTGCTGCTGCTGCTGTTGCTGCAGCCACACAAAGGTGAATAGCCAATAAATCGAGGCTTGTAAATTGAAATTCTTTTTAGCATGGGGTGTGTACACTGTACACTGTACACCTGTTGTTGCAGTTGCTGCTGTCTTGGTGTTGCTGCTGTCGCTGATGTGTTGCTGATGTGTCAGCCTGTTAATTGCCGCTGCCTGGGATGCTTGCGCAATGGGCCAGCGTTCATTTGCATATCTCGGATTCTTGGGGGTCGGGAGTTTGGCTAGGGGAATATATGTGTACGATTATCTGAATTATCGCTGATCGTCAGTGGTCGCTCTGGGTGAGTGCTCACTGTGGCTAGCCGACTGTTGTTCTTATGCTGTTGCAACAAGTGGAATTCTTTGCGATACAGTCGCTGGCTGAGTTTTATGGGGTGTGAACCCATCATTTGAGGAATCCTTGACTTAAGATCTTTCAAATATTTGCCACTATCACTCATGGTAGTTAATGGCAATTCCTAAATGTGTGTTACAGGCAAAAACTATTGACGCAGACAGGTAATACGGAAAAAAATGCTCTTAGTGAGTTAGCTGGTTCTAGCAGATAGTTAATACCAGAAGCTAGTCTTAACTATTCATATTTTGATAGACATACACATTCATTTAGTTAGTAAACCTGTCTTTAAACATATTATTATTAATTATATAAACAGAATTCCCAATCTATTCAAACCTTCATTTAAGAGAACTCTCTAAGTTTTTAGTTAAAACCAGGAATTAATTGTATAATTAGCCCTTACAAATTTTTAAATTGAAATCTAAACTATGTTTATAATAATGTATTCAATTGAATCCCATTTCAATAAAATGTACCTGTCATAGCTCCATTGCCGCTGCTGCCGTGGTGACCGCTATTTTCCCTGGCCGATGTGGTTGATGTGCTGGCCGTTGCTGTTGCTGTTGCAGTTGCTGTTGCCGGTGTCGCTGATGTTGCTGTTGATGTTGCTGCGGGCTTATGTGCGGTCAACGGCGGCATGGGCGGTGGCGTTCGCTCCTTGGACCGCTTCAGGTTGCCTTCCTGGCTGGTGTTGCTGGTCATGTTCTTGCACACTGAGCTGATATTGCTGATGCTGCTGAAGCTGCTGAGACTGCTGAAGCTGCTGGAACGGGCCAAAGCTGGTGGATCCGACAGGAATTTCACCTGCTGCTGCTGCTGCTGCTGCTGTTGTTGCTGCAGTTGCTGCTGCTGCTGTTGTGGCCGCGACTGTAACGCTGACATGCCGGTGGCCAATCGCTTGGCTGCCGGTGGCTCTGGCTCCAGCTCCGGCTCAGTCTCATCCTCCGGCTCGCCCTCCGCCTCCAGCTCAGCCTCGAGTTCGTTTTCCATGTCCGACTTGACGGTGGCTATGATGGTGCCCTCCTCGTTGGCCTGCTCGAAGCAAACGTCCAGCAAGGTGGCTCCGCCGCCCGCCTGCAGGCCGGCTATGTCCTTGAGGTCTATCCAACTGGCACCCAGCTTGTCGGCATCGCTGAGCGGCAGACTCAGCACCCGTGTGTCGCCCTCGTCCACAATGTGAAAGGATTGCGTGGGCTCGATCTTCACGATGATCGGCTGATTGGCCAGGATCTGGGCGGGCGGCGCACTGCCCAGCAGGCTGGCCATGTTCTCCTCCTCCTCGTCGGCGGCCTCCAATTCGCTCAGCTGCTGCTCAATCTGCAAGTACGTGCTGTTGCTGTTGCTGTTGCTGCTGCTGCCGCTGTTGCCGGTCTGCTGCGCCTTTAGGACGTCCAGTTTGAGGACTGTGCACTTGTCGGTCTGCTGGTACTGATGCTGCTGCTGGGGGCGTGGCAATAGGGCCAGGGCAGGCGCTCCCGATGCACCCGCTGCCTCCGATATGAACGTCAAGGGTGGCGATGTGGCCGTGGACTTGCTGGACATGGACACACTCCTCGCCGACTGGATCAACTGGGGCAGGGCACAGCCACCACCAGCAGTAGTAGCAGCACCACCGGCACCACCGGCACCACCACTTCGCGCCACAATGGTGGTGTTGACGGGCAGCGGTATTATCGAGATGGAGGGCACCTTGCTGCGCAAATTGGCCACCGCCGCTGCTGTGGCCGCATCGGTACCAATGTATGTGGGTCCGCCGCCGTTCGAGGATTTGCTGCCGCCGGCGGACTTGGCCTGCTGTATCAGCAGGAGATCTCTGGGCCTATCCGTTGTGGCGGCCGTTTCTAAACAAGTGCTGGCAAATATTCTTCTTCCGCTTTGGCTTACGCACTAAACACTAAACACTCACTCTCACACTTTCACTTGGTTCATTGCTCTTTGTTGCTCGTTGGTCTTTCGGGTTGTTTTTGGGTTGTTTTTGGATTGTTTTTGGGTTGTTTTTCGTTTTGTTTTTGGGGGGTGTAGAAGCACAACATCGAAATAAATTCAAAATCAGCCTTACGAAAGTGCACTTAAAAGTTGTCGACTAAATAAGTTGATTCATTCTGCATTGCCTCGATTGCTTGTCAATTGGTGTAGATACCCCACAGGGGTTGGGCCAATGAAGGGGGCTGAGGGGGTTGAGCGACGAAAGGGGGGTTTTTTTCAGGGGCGTAGTGGGGTGTGCAGATGCACCTGTGCGTTTCGTTTCGTTTGGTTTGGTTTGGTTTGGTTTGGTTTGGTTTCGTTCGGTTCGTTTTGGTTCGCTTTGCAGCTGGAAATACGCGTCGTATACTTAACGTAACTTTGTGCGATGCATTTGGTTTGAGTTATAACTTAATGGTTTCAATTTGTATTGGTTTTAGAGTTTGTCTTTTGGTTTTCTCTAGTTTTATTTTGTTTTTAACAGCCAAAATATGCTGCAGTTGCCTGGCTATTGTGCAGCAATTGTTGCTGTGTATCGGTGACCGTGCCTGTGTTTCTGTATCTGTGTCCTCCGCGGTTGCCTGTGGTCGTTGTCATCCTCGTTTTCGTATCCTGCTGCTGCTGTTGCTGTTGTTGCTGCTGTTGCTGTTGCTGTTGCTGTTCATGCTGCTGTTCATGCTGCTGCTGTTGCTGCTGTTGCTGTTGCTGCTGCACATGCAACGCGTCGCCGCTGGATGGCTGCAAGGCTGCGCTGCAGCATTCGGTGGAGCCAGCGCCATTGGAACTCGACCACGTCAAAACAGTTGGAAGTGTGCCTCTGGATGTGCCAATGTTGCTGCTGTTGATTTCCCACATTGCGGCACGCAACCCTCGCCTATGCAACCACCGCCGCCACCCCTGAAACCACCTCCATCCTTGCAACAACAACAACAACAACCACCAGCTGTGTGTGGAAAGTGGCTTTAATAATCGATTTTTCAGCAACACATTTGCCAATCAATATTTGCCAAACAGGAGCACTGCTGCAGCTTTCCCTTTTCCGATTTTGCCAAAGGATATTTTGACCCTTCCAAGTATATACTATACTTGTTTTAGTACACTGTATGGTTTATTCCACTTGTGGTTGGGTCACCGCATTTGCCACTGTATCTGTAGTATTTTATTTTCACTTTCAGAAGTTAAGGGCTAACTGCACCGCGCGCGTTTTTCTATTGGCTTCTTTTTGGTGTCGAACAGCAGCTGACCGGAGCTGCGTCCTTTACAGGAATGTGTCCCAAATTCGAGTGCCACAAACACAGTTCGTTCTGCCGCTGCACAAACTTTCTGTTTCATGGGGGTTGCGCCTCAGTTTCTGGGAAAATCCGAGTATGTGTCTCTGTGTGTGTGGTGTGTGTGCGTGTGTGTATCCGCATGCAAGTTGAAAAATGGGACTCGCTGCGAATTGCTGCGAAAATAGGGTTAGTAGGCATAATGCCAAGTGCATAGCCAGGAAAAACTGGAAGCCACAACACGAAGGAAAACGAGCACAGGCGAACGTTGTTGCGCAGCTTTTCCACCCTTAACCTTTGCGTGGGGAGGGGGCTTGGTTCACTGCCAGGGAAATTCCCGTCGTGGTGGAAAACAGTCACGGGAAATTTCTGCACGCCTCAGGTGAAAATATTAAGGGCGGCAGATTTTGAACGTGTTTTAAACACAATAAGAAGATTAATCGAAGTTTTTGCTTGAACTCGAGGTCATGTTTGTCATTGGTTATAATAATACAACGTTTTTAACTGTCATGTATTTTTTTAAAATTTTTTCTTAAAGGTTTTTTTACTTTTTATTACTTTAATTTATTCATTAAAACGATTATAGTATTTATTTTTAAGTTTTTACATGTTAAAATACAAAATCTATCTCCGCAAGGAAAGTTTAATACCATAACTTTCCTTGTGAAGATAGATTTTTTAATTTAACATGTTAAAAAAATTAACTTTTCAAAAATACTTATTTATTTAGCTTTTTTTTAAAGTACCGAAATATAATATTCATTTAAATAAATTTATGCGCTTCACATAAAAGTTTTTATTCATTTACTTAATTTCAACTAAAATATGGATCAATTTATTTAAATAAAATAAGAGTTCAAAATTTGTTTTTAAATTAGTAAGTGAGCAACAATGGAAAGTTAAGCATATTTGTGTTATTAAATAAGTACAATAACAAAGCAAGTACCATTAAAGACATATTATTGCTATTTAGCATTTAATTCATAGAACTAAAACCTCTGAAAAATGGTATCCAACAGAATTTTAGAAGCAGAATTTATCCAGTTTCAAGTTCTGTAATTAAGCCTCGCCGTGGCCAAAAAAGTAGCCGAAATTCGGTAAAAATAAATCGAAGAACAGCTATGGCCACAATGACCCCCAAGTGATTGCTCAAAAAAAGGGAGAACAACTCTCGGGCATTGCCCAACCGCCAGCGCGAATTTGGACTAATCGCCTAACTGGGCGCCCGCCTAACAGATCAGATCGCTTCGGATCGGATCGAAGCGGAGCGGAGCCATCATTAGGGGGGGAGGTGTCTTGGTTTTAGGGCCGATGAAGGCGAACCAATAGACCACCGTTACGGTGGTTTCGGATGCGGATTCGTAGTCGGAGCCAAGAGTCAAGCATCGGCATTAATATTTCATGTTTTTCCGTTGCTTGAATCATGTTAGATTTATTTTGCGCTGCTTTCAGCTGCCGCTTGCGCAACAACAATCAAGAGCTAACTGGTTCTGCCAGCGACTTGCAGCTAAACTTGGCTAAAACACCGTTGGTTCTAACGTGAAAATGTGTGCCTCACCGTTGTAAACTTCTTGTGTCGGTGTTGCCTCATCTATTGCAAGTCTGTGCCGATTCTAACCTGTTTTCTGCAGAAACTCTCCGAAAAAAGTCCCGTAAGAAAGTCCCAGTTATTCAAGAGGAAAAACCTGTTACACGCAACTGGCTCAGAGTTGATTGCCAAGAAAATAACGAACAGAAAAGAACAGCAAAGAACAGCAAAGAAAAGAAAAGAAAAGAAAAGAGCCGAGCCGAGCATATATCCACAGCAGCAGCAGCGGCAGCAGCGGCAGAAACAGCAAACAGCAAACACGTTAGTACCGTTGCCTCGGATTCTTTGTTGCGCAACTGTGTTGCAAGATTAGCTGCGACTTCCAACTGGTTTATTGCAGCCCCACTGTCGATGAGGCAACAGTTGGCCATTACTGTTGTTCTTGGCGCTGCCTTGAAGATGTGGTAAAATCTTTTGGCTAGAATCGGAAACCCAGCAGCAAGGCATTGCATGTCTTGCAGCTTGACTGCATATCCCATCCATTTGTTTGCGGCTATTGAAAGCCGTTGCCTTTTATAATCAATTAGGTTTTTTTTTTTTCAGTCAGCTTAATGATTCCATTAGTCGGTTATAGCCAGGCAAGGCTGATTTCTGCGCCGTAATATCACCCGAACTATTTTGATTGCCGAAGAAACTTTGCTTTAGCTTTACAAAACTTAACTGGCAGACTCAAAAGACCTTCGGCAGATGTAACAAAATAAGCTAAAGTTTCAACTATATTGGACAGAGAAAATTTTTAATCCGAATGGACGAAAATAAATCACTATCACTAAAAGAGTGATAATTAATATAACCATTAAAATGAGACCCCTTTCATTTTAATGATTTATTTATACGTATATAAATTGTATGCTTAAAACTGTATTCATAAACATACCTTTATTTTGGTTTTGCTTATTTGGCTTTAAGTTTTAATGAACCGCATTGAATTAAATGTCCGTAAACATAAGAAACATAAGATCTTAAACATTCATTGTGTATGTGTAAAAGAATAAACCACCAGATCTTCTAAAATATGTAAAAATATTATGATGGTATGTGCCCATAAAATATAAATAAAGTGGTTATTTAAGAAATTAGGTATTTTTAAAAAATAGAATGGCTAAAACTATAAATTATGATTATAAAACCCTTATATGCACTAACCTCTGATGGTGCTTGGCATGTTATCCAGGTTCTCGGACCTCATCAATGGATATGGACTTTCATTCACACACTCAGATCGATCGGAACAATGTCAAGGCTTTGAACTCTTCACTCGACCAGATCATGATCATGATCGTTTCATGCGCGAATTAGTTCGAGTCGCAGAGGTGGATCAAACGGTTTTCAAACGGTCAAATTAGCCGGCGAAGGTGATGATGAAGGTGTTGAGGTGGAACGGATCAGGAAGGCGGGCGAACGTAATCGGGACTGGAAGTGATCCGATGAGAGAGAGCCCAGAATCCGAGTGGACTGGACTGGACGTGGGGACAATCGATTGCACACTAAATGGGCAGAGACCGAGTCGAAGACCCGTTGCATCCGATGATCATGATCGGCATCGCGGTCATCATCATGGGGCTCCTCTTCATCGGCGGCGGAATCATCATCCTCTGGCGGGAACCAGTGTGCGGAGGCGAGCGGAAAAGCAAGCGAGGCCCAAAAAGATACTGAAGCAGAAGCAGAAGTAGAAGCAAAAGCAGAAGCAGAAGCTCAGCCGAGAAAGGAGAAAGGAGCTGCCAGAAGTTCCCACCTCAGCACACGCGCTCACCAACACACCTGCAAGAGGGGGCGCTCACCACAAATTCCTGCTAATTAAATGCGTGATCACTGCCCAAAAATATCCACGCAGCAACCGAAAAGCTACAGTCCCGCCTACCTATGTCCGATTTTTGTCAATCAGCTCAGCATTACATTAAATTTGCCTTCTTATAAATCTTGCTGAAATGTACAAAGGAAAGGATTACCGCAAACATTGGTGACCTCAAAGTTTTCTTAATCTTGAAATGTGACTAATACCTACTCTTTTGGGCTCATAACTTTAGCACAACTAAGTTCAGGTACCTAACAGGACTCATGATATCCTAGCTAATATATCCTAGATGACATAAATACAATGATTGGTGACCACGATATGGTTTATTAATTTGCATTTAAATATTTCTTTAAATTGTCTGATCGTATTCCTAAAAATGGTTTTAAATGTACATTGTAGGTTTTATTTATGTTCAGCTAAGGCAACTATTTTATTAGCTAATTTAACGGATCTTTTATGTGCTGTAAACAGCATTTGTAGTTCCTTAGATTAAATAAATAAAGCAATACCTTTAAAAGTATGTTGGTTGTGCTCTCTGTTAATATAAATGTATTTCATTTGTCATTTGTTAGCTTATTAATTTAGAGAGAATTTTAAGTTAGCATGCGAAAAGAAACTTCATAACAAATCCATTCAGGTTGCTTAATATTTCATCGATTTATAAGTTTGAGCAATGGAAGTTGGCCTGTATCGACTGGTAACAGATACACAAGGCAGTGGAGTCATGCGTGCATTTCATCAGAGATGGGATGTGATGCCATGTCCGAGAGTCCGACTCTTACTCCGATACTCATAGTGCTCGAAAGAGTCAGGGACTCGAAACCCGTGACGTTGTATCTGTGGTTGTGCTACAAGTATCTGTGTATCTTTGGGGCCCGTCATCGGATCACAGCCCGCTCAGTTGCACCTTTAATCGCTGAGCAAACAGGAAGACTTCTACGGCAAACACACACACACACACACACCACACACGCTGCGGAGAGCGAGCGAGCGGGGGAAAACAGGTTGAGAAGTACCGCTAAGCGGAGGCCCCAACTCTCCGAGGTCAACGAACGTTCTTAGAGCTCAAGAATGAAGGAATCAAAACACACCAAAAAACCCGGAGAGGTTGAAAGAAAGAGAGAGCGGAAGAGAGTGCAAAGAAAGTACAAAGAGAGAGAAAGCCAGGCGATCGTTTTAAGAGCGCAACAGGTAAACTAAAGAGGCATATATGCAAACAAAGAGAAAAGATGAATGTGTTTTTGTATGCACATGCACTTTTGAAACAAATTTATCTGTTGCTTACAGCTAAATAAAAGCTTACAAAAAATGTATTTTTAGACGCAGATTTAAAAGGAAAGCAATATAAAAGAGAGTGCCGGAACAAAAGCCGCTTTGTAACTGTCTGTCTCATGACCAAAAGAAACCGAAATTCTTATTCTTATTGCTCAATATTTGTTAATACACTCAACACTCACGATACAGATATAGATACCACTACAGATACAGATACATTCGACGTGCAAAAGCCATTCAATGTAGCGGTATTTTGTCAAAATTTCTCAGAGTCTCGAGACGAGTACAAAGCTCATTGACCTCTCTCACTCTCTTCTCTCTTCAGTCTTCTGCCCCATTCCCTTGTAACAAGTGTGTAATGAGCAGGGAGGGTGGTGGGGGGGGGGCTGATTTGCTTTTTTGATATTTTTTGGGCCGGGCTTTAAACTAACATAAGTTTCAAGCATTTTCGGTTTTTATGTCTTCCTGTACGTATCTTGGTTTTCGTCGTTTTCCCTGGGGAACTGCGATTTTATCGGGCCAGATGGGGTATTTATTTAACAGTAATCCCACAGGCGAATTAGTTGGGATGTAAGGGAGGTATTTGGATGACAGCCTGTTGATCTCGTTTGCCTCGCTGTCCTGCGATTGGTCACTGGCTTTCCCTACCAAAGGATATCTCCTGCCATTGGCTATTCCTTCCCACTCCTCCCTCTCTTTCTTACTCTCTCGCTGCTTCGCACTGCTTCGTATTTGAAATCCTTTTATTTCACGACTGCCTGTTGCTCCTTAATATACTCTTTCTCATTGAAAGTGAGTATCTGATGAGTGAACTAAAATAACATTCTTTAAAGTACGATTCATAAAAATATGTAATGTGGCAACAAAACATTGGTATTTAAAATTTTTATTTTAACAAACTCAAAGTTCTATTCAATTCAAATGGAAAAAAATTAATTTATAAATTTTGATTTATGTTTCCTTGTCCGATTTGTTAAATATTATAAATATATATATGTTTAATATAAATAACATCAAATATCCAGTTGTATGCATGTCGCTCAAATTAATCCAAACTAAACAAATTTTTATTTATTGCAAAATAAAAATCTTTCGGAAGTGTATCTTAAGATTTAAAGCTACTCCCACGATATTCTCTAAGCTTATTGTTGTCGTCACTCATATTAGAAAAATAGCCATCCTGCTGCTTAATAGCATTTTCATTTGGCCCAATGTCCTTTGTTTTTGCAACAGTTTCCGGGTATAAATAGGTCCTGTTTGACTCCAATTCCATTCAGTTCGACTTTGATTCGAGTCCTGTGCGTGGCCAATTTAACATTGTAGTGATTTTGCGTGTCTAGTGTGGTTAGTTTAGTTATGTTATTTTAAAATATATTTAAAGTTACTTGGTAAACCCATTTCTCGATTGCCGCAGTTTCAATACATTTTACACATTTAGCTGCTAAATATATATATGCTGTATATATATATATATATATATTAATATTTAGCTTGTGGTTATCTGTTATATTTTTGATAATTAGCACCAAATGCTAAAATGTTTTAATACTTTCTTACCTTAATTATGAAGCAACAATGTTGTCGTTCTACGAATATCAACATTATTGTTGTATGTGACATATTTAATTTGATTTTCCGACAATTTCATGGCTGAGTTTAAGTTCATAATGTCTTGTTCTCAATTTGTAGCTTCAGTTCCATTCAGTTCCACTTTGAATCGAGTCCTGCGCGTAGTAAATTTAGTTCTATATTGATTGTGCAGCCTAAATTACTAACAAAAAACAATTTAAAGTTAAACAATTTTATTCCATAAAAAAGGTAAAGAAAATTTTAAAACCCATCTGGAATTTAATTTGGTAATGTGAATGTGAGTTTTGATGTCAAAATGTTTATAAATTCCCTTTCCTAATAATCTACATAAATATTAAAAGCAACAATGTTGCGGTTCTGCGACTATCAACATTTTTTTTTTTGATATGCCAAACATTTAATTTGATTTCCCGACAAATTTCATGGATGAGTTTAAGTTCATGTTTCCTTCGTTCTTAATGCATGACAAAATGCAGTTGGAAAATTGATACACCCGTACGGTACGACCGCACGCGCTGCAGATTGAACGATATATCTAATTTGAGGTATTTAAAATATAGTCGAGCTATGCGAGTCAGTAAGCATAAACAATTAAGGGGGCGCTTTCCAATTTAAACGGAATTTTGTAGGGGATCAGCTGCGATCCGAGTGCATCCCCCTTTTCCACGCCCCTCATGTCGTGTTTGCCGTGGGGAATGGTCAATTAGGGAGCTTCATGTTGCGACAACTTGTCGACACATCCCTTGCCAAATCGGATTTATTTCGGAGCGAACACTCTAATTGGTTCCGGCCGGGTCTATAAAAGCAGGGTGCGATCTCAAAAGCCCTAGTTATAGAACAAATATTATCGCTGCCGTAATTAGGTGATTTATCGTTTGCGAACCCTTCCAGTTACCATCGTCGTCCACTCTTGTGTTTTTACAGCTGGCACCGTTCCTCAGCGCATTTCCAAGCGCTTTTCTTTTCATTTTCATTTTCATTTTCATTTCCAGCCATCACCATCACCAGAAGCCCCACAACATCGGAAGTGCCCAAGTTTCCATTTCATTATATTGTTCTCCGTTGTTTTCTGTTTTTCACCAGCGGTCAGACGGTTGACGTTCCCATTTGGCATTTCAATTTAGCACAAGTCCCCAAAAAAATGGAGCTGGCCTAGCGAGAAGTCCAACAGGATTAGGCCAAACTCATTGCGAACCGAGACGCTTGCAGATAAGTTCTTAACCCCCGAATTGTGTGCGACAATTGCAGAGTATTTACGTCAGCAAGGGTTAAAGCGAGGCGATTGCAGCATGGACTTCAAGGAATACCGCCAAAGGGGTGAGTACTGGCCAAATCAGGGCCATAAAATGCACAGCGGCAGACGCATGTGTGTAAATACCGGATGGAAATCCAGTCTAACGGGGCGTAAATTTGATTGGCCTAAAGCGGATTTGCCCCGGCCGTTTGTCTTCGTTTGCTGGCCCGTAATTGATTTCGCAGACAATCCAAGCTAACCAGTATCATATTTCCAAATCAATGTTTATTGGTTTTTTTTTCCAGCCTATATTGACCGTTTGGTTTAGTGAGCAATGGGCCTAATTATTTCGTACTTATTATGCGGATTTATTTTAACAGTCTTAATTATTTGTGCTGAAAATTTCTGAAAGCTTAACCTTAACTTTAAATTAATATTTCAATTTAGATTGTACATAAACATATTCGAATTTTAAAGTGTTAAAGTATTAAAAATATATTTTAAAATTAAAAAAAAAAATTAAAATTTTAACGTTACTAAAAGGACATTTTTTGCGCAACAACTATTTTTAGATTATATAATAGAATAAGGCATTTAAAAACAGAGAAGAATGTTCTACTGAATTATTTAATGAACCACTTTAACGAATCACTAAATATTCCCTATACATATATAATATATAGAAGTGCTTTATTATATGTTTGTATACAATAACTTTGGTTATTAAATCATTTTTACAAAAATCTAAAAAGGTTAAAGGCTTAAAAGAAAATAAATAAATAGCGTAACAATTCCGTTTGATGTGATGAAATCATTTTTTTTTATTGTAGGCAAAGAGATGGTAGACTACATAGCGGACTATCTAGAGAACATAAGGGAGCGCCGCGTCTTTCCGGACGTAAGTCCCGGCTATATGCGACAATTGCTGCCGGAATCGGCTCCGATCGAAGGTGAACCCTGGCCGAAGATCTTCGCGGATGTGGAGCGGATCGTGATGCCCGGCATAACGCACTGGCAGTCGCCGCACATGCACGCCTACTTCCCAGCCCTCAACTCGATGCCTTCGCTACTGGGCGACATGTTGGCGGACGCGATCAACTGCCTGGGATTCACCTGGGCCAGTTCGCCGGCCTGCACCGAACTGGAGATCATAGTCATGAACTGGCTTGGCAAGATGATCGGCCTGCCGGATGCCTTCCTCCACCTGAGTTCCCAGAGTCAGGGCGGCGGAGTGCTCCAGACGACGGCAAGTGAGGCCACTCTCGTCTGCCTGCTGGCCGGACGCACTCGGGCGATCCAGCGATTCCATGAGCGACATCCGGGATACCAGGATGCGGAGATTAACGCCCGACTGGTGGCCTACTGCTCCGACCAGGCGCACTCCAGTGTGGAAAAGGCAGCACTTATTGGTGGGTTTTACTGAAATGTTTTAAGAATTCTTTAGAATCTTATCTTAAATTGAACAAGATACATAGACAAGCTCGTCCTTTTGTTTGTATAGTTTTCAGGCCATTTAAATTGCTATAACCCCTTTTATGTGGAGGAAAGGTTTCTGCATTTTCGTATATGTTAATCTAAGTTCATAGCCATAATATAATTTTTCCATAATCGTGTGATAACAAGCTACTTAACTTGAAGCTAGATAAATATTCTTTGGTTTGAGAAGAAATATATCTAATGTCTGAATTGCAAGCAATATAAAGTTCTGTAAGAGGGATAGTTACTGGATTATTAATAAAAAAAAAAGCTGAAATTGAAAATGAACTTAAGAAAAAAATGACTGACAATTGGCTCTACTTATTTTTAACGAAGTTAGGATATTTGTGATGCAATTTGAAACCCAAATATCTTATGGCCGGCTCACTCGACCATAGCTAGTTTTATTGTTTAAGCCGCTTACGGTTTAAGTCACGCTCCCGCTCCTTTTTTCCGCAGGACTCGTCAGGATGCGGTACATCGAGGCGGATGAGGACCTGGCGATGCGCGGCAAGCTGTTGCGCGAGGCCATCGAGGATGACATTAAGCAGGGCCTGGTTCCCTTCTGGGTGAGTCTGTCAGTCTGTCAAAATTAATTGGCCCGCCTTTCGCAGCCAGCTGATTCGTGATTACTGATTCCTGCTTCCTGGTTCCTGATTTCCGACTGGAGACCCCAGACTCGCGAATCCCACTGGAGCCAATTAATACATGTCACCACTTAAATGTCCTGCGGTCGTTCTCTTTTTTAGGTCTGCGCCACGCTCGGCACCACCGGCAGCTGCAGCTTCGACAACCTGGAGGAGGTGGGTGTTTAGGGAATAATTACAAGAAAAATAGGTATCCAGAGACCACAAAAAAAATACCAAAAACATTCTATTAGGTTGTTTAAATTGGATTGGAAACTGACGCAAAAATTTTAATGATTTTCTCAACCGTTCTATAATATGCATGGGTAGACTTTGAAAAAAACTAAAATATTGTATTTTTTTCTATTTGAAATAGCGGAAACTAAATTACATATTTTGGTAAAAAAAAAACATTAACTTAATATGGTATAATCATTCCTATTAATACCTCCAGTTATTATTTTAAAACATTTGTTAAAGAAACAAGATATGTACCATTTTCAAATTTAGGATTTATAAATCTCTTAAAGATACCAGTTTCAAACAAAATTTGTTTAGTTGTATTATTTTCATAAAGGTTTTTATTTTAGATTTATTTATATTTTTTATTTAAATAGGTCAAAATAATTATCCAGTAAACTAGTGTATAAAAAAACTTATAGATTAACAACACAATATTAACCAATTTTGAAAAATATTTTGAACCTGATTTTAAAAATATTTTAAAAGTGTGTATATCAAAATAATGGCCATACCTTTCAAACCTTAAACTAGCCTTGATTAAAGTCAAACTTTTTCTATAAATCAAAGTCTCTAAACTCAATGTTTAAGAAACAGAAATTTTAACTGCACGTTTTAAATATCAAAAGTGCTTCGGAGTTTTATTACATTTTTAGATTTTTAGCAATAGGATTAAGTAACTATTAAACTGAAATCTTTCACCAGATTGGCTTGGTGTGCTCGGAGCACCACCTGTGGCTCCACGTGGACGCCGCGTACGCCGGCAGTGCGTTCATCTGCCCGGAGTTCCGCACCTGGCTGCGCGGCATCGAGCGGGCCGACTCGATGGCCTTCAACCCGTCCAAGTGGCTGATGGTGCACTTCGATGCCACCGCGTTGTGGGTGCGCGATAGCACCGCCGTCCATCGGACCTTCAATGTGGAACCGCTGTATCTGCAGCACGAGAACTCCGGGGTGGCGGTGGACTTTATGCACTGGCAGATACCGCTGAGTCGTCGGTTCCGTGCGCTGAAGGTGTGGTTTGTCCTGCGGTCGTACGGGATCAAAGGACTGCAGCGCCACATTCGCGAGGGCGTGCGTCTGGCCCAGAAGTTCGAGGCCCTCGTGCTGGCCGATCACCGGTTCGAGCTGCCTGCCAAGCGGCATCTGGGCCTGGTGGTCTTCCGGATCCGAGGCGACAACGAGATCACCGAGAAGCTGCTGAAGAGGCTCAACCACCGCGGCAACCTGCACTGCATCCCATCATCGCTGAAGGGACAGTATGTCATCCGGTTCACCATCACGTCGACGCACACGACCCTGGACGATATAGTGAAGGACTGGATGGAGATACGGCAGGTGGCCTCCATGGTGCTAGAGGAAATGAATATCACCATCTCGAACCGCGTCTATCTCAAGGGTAAACGCAAGTCCTACCGCCTCCAGTAGTCACCGCTTCCGTTTTTTCCGTTTCCGTTTTCGTTCCCGTTCATGTTCCAGTTTCCTATTCCGTTCCTGTTTATATTTCCGTTTCCGTTCCGTTCCTGTTCCTGTTTTCAGTTTGTTAACGCACCTCGATCCACCCGAAATTGTTGGTTTTGGCTAAGCTAATATACGGTTGTGCTTTGTATATATTTTTGAGTTTTTATCATAGATGTATTTATATTTGCTTACAAATATATTCAGTTTTAAAAGATCTTAAGTTTTATGAAGTGATGGGATTATTTTAACAAAATGTTATTTAAGTTCATTTTGTAAACAGATTTTTGACATTGGGTCAAACTTTGGTTTAACTAAGAAGCTTAAGAGCTTTACAATTTGGAGTAACTTATTTACTTTTCTCAATCTCTGTGAAATACTATGGGATAAACCCATATAATATTGTATATTACCCTGCAGAAACCAAGGAGAAAAGCGAAGCGTTCGGCTCGAGTCTGCTGCTCTCGAACTCTCCGCTGTCGCCCAAGGTGGTCAATGGCTCCTTTGCGGCCATATTCGATGCGGACGAGTTTCTGGCCAAGACCTACGCGGGTGTCCGGATAGCGGTGAGTCAATGTGGATTAGCTTGGCAGCCAGAACTTGGACTTACGATCTTCCAGCACCAGGAATCGCCATCGATGCGACGACGTGTTAGGGGCATCCTCATGTCAGGCAAGCAGTTCTCGCTGGACTCGCACATGGACGTGGTGGTTCAGACGACTTTGGACGCGGGCAGTGGTGAATCTCGGACCGGCACCACTAACTCTTACGGCCGCACCACCTCCACGGGCCAAACAAACGCCGAGAGGCAAGTGAGCATCCAGGAGGACAACGAGGAGTCGCCGGAAGGTATGAAACCCAGGTAGTGTAGTCGGCCATTTAGACATATCGCCAGTGCTAGCTTGCATTTGAAAAAAAAAACGTTGGACTGCTTAGATCAGTGATGTCTGTTTGGATAGTTTTTGGATGCACCCAATACCTTTTGTCCTTATCAGTAGAAAAATAATTATCATTTTAAAATCATAAAAAAACATTTGAAAAATTTGAAAAGTATTTATATTAATAATTTACAGTGGAAACATTTTTTAAATCAATTGAAAAAATATAAAATTGTCATTTATTGCTCATAAAATATATTCATCCAAAAAGCTTTAAAACACTTTTTAAAGCAATATTGAGAACTAGCCTATAAAGTCAGCAGCTTTCCGAACATTTAACAATTTTTACTATAAACAAACTTTTTTTTTGGGACAAATTGCTTTTTTAAAACAGAAAGCTAGAATTACAATATTTTTTGTATCCTAAGGGCAATTTTCTTATAAGCTTGCTATCCTTAAAATTGGTTAAACTGACATCACTGGTCAAGATTTTAGAAACTCCCCTAATCCTTTCAGTAATTTATTTTCAATTTCTAGAAACTGAGTTGCTGTCACTGTGCAGGACCAGTAATATACCCACACCCGACCATGACCACGACCATGCCCACTCCCTGTCCACTCCCAGCCGCAGTTGCAGCTCCACACCCCACTCGTACCCGCATTCGCCCTCCACCCACCACTCCCCGCCAGCCAATCAATTTCGACCTATTACCTTGTGTGGGTTGTCCAGCCAATGCCCGCACTCGATCCCCCTTCCCGCGCCCCTGCCCCATCGCGATGTCACCGTGTCCGTGGATAGCCTCCTGACCCCCGTCACCACCTGCAACGTGTACCATGGCAAGCGATTTCTGGAGCCCCTCGAGAGTCTCGCCCAGAGCAGTGCTTCCTTCAGCAGCAGCATCTTCCGCCTGCCCACGCCCCTTGCCACGCCCCTGGCCACGCCCACCCTGGAGACGCCCGAGGATCCGGACTGGCCGGCCAAGACCTTCAGCCAACTGCTGCTGGAACGCTACTCCTCGCAGTCCCAATCTCTCGGAAATTCGTCGACGGAGAGCAGCAGTCTCAGTGGCGGTGCCACGCCCACACCCACGCCCCTGAGCAGCCTCGATGATCTGGTGACCCCATTGCTGCAATCCTTCGCCTCCCCCTCCTCGCAACCGATGCTCTCCGCCCATGGAATCGGGGAGGGGCAGCGGGAACAGGATCACGACTCGGATGCAACCGTTTGCTCGGCCACCTCGTCGATGGAATCACTTTAGTCCTAGGTCAACACCCTACGAACGCGAATTCTTCATTATAATTTGTTTAAGAACCGGACTATTTAAACATGCCTATATTTTTTTTTTGGGAAAAATCATCTAAAAGACGAGTTAAGAGCACTATATTTTAAAGGTCATGTTTTCTTAAATTTATGTGTGGTGGACTCCTCTTTTAGGCCATGGTTTATAAAATTTAAGTAATATTGTTTTTTCAGTCTAGGCAGTTTCACCTTAGAAACTGTAGTTTACACATCTAATTTAAGTCTTGCCGCATTCCTATTATAAAATTTTGTATTGGATTAACAAATGTAATCTACATTTTGAAGGTAAAGGTTTAGTTGGTCGAAAGATTTACATTTAATCCAATCATAACCCACCGTTTTTGAATGAAGCGGAAGCACTAGTAATATATATGTTCCAAGAGATTAAATTCGCCAAGAAAAAAATCTAGCTCCAATCTAAAGAATTCTTAGATTCCCTACGATATCTCAGCATAATTGTACATATATGTGAGTGTGATTGGGGAGAGGGACAAGTCATCCAACGCTGCTGTGCAATCAATCAATAATGCAAGCGATCGAAGTTTCAATGCTGAGCCGTACGTTATATACATAATTTGCATGCCTATATCTATATCCTATTGTAAGATAACTGATTAGCGGTCAACTAGTTTTGATGTCAGTCAGCAGACATCAGGATTAGGTAACCAGAAAACTCCACAACTAACCGGCTTACATATATCCATGTTTAATCAATGTAAAAGTGATTAAAGTTTCAAGGTTCCAGTTAAACTTAACCGAACTCTTTTTTTACTGGGGGGGTCCAAAGGATCTAAGGAAATCCAATCTAGATCATAAGGTTTTATTAGGTATTTCAGGGTGCCGGCACATATTTTCTACATCGGCTGTATAAGTGAACATTGAAGTCAGCTTGCTTTCGATTTGGACGACTTCCCTTCGAAACTTCTACTGCCCGAGAAATAAAGCATATTCGCCTCAGAAGAAAACAATGCTTTGTTCATCGGGCGATAGGACTTCGTCGGGAGAATTCCCACTGTCCTCCGCATTCGGGTCAGCTTCGGTGGTAAGGTCTTCATCTGGCCGCAGGGTCGGCAGAAACCAGGTGCCAAATGGTGGTGCCACCGTGGTGGTGGAGTTTCTCGAGGCGATCCGGTAGACGATCTGTGCATAGAAGGTCAGCAGGAAGATGATGATGAAGTCGTGGAAGAGGATGAGTGAGGCGAGTAGGTGATCGTTGAGTCGCATTTCGGCGAAGCGTCCTCCGTTTATGGTCTGGGCATGGTACATCACAAACTGGGGGACAAAGGACTGTCAAGGCAAGGGTCACCAATCAGATCCCCTCCTCTTACCAAAAGCACAATGACGCTGATGAAGAGCTGGAAGACCACAAATGAGTACGGCATTGCTATTAAAATGTGCATCATGATAAAGAAGATGGTGACAATCAGAAAAATAAAGGCCAGCACAAACAGTATCACAACGTCCAGGGTGAAATCGTGCTAGCAAAAAAGAGATTTCAAGAAGGATTGAAAGCAAAAGTAGCAGAATCCTTACCGGCATAATGGATCCCAGCAGCACGAAGAGAAAAACCAATAGCACGCAGATGAAGAACCACATTATAAGATCTGGCCACAGAGTTCGGGCCACCAGCGCAAATAAACCTATTATCACGAACTCCACCTAGGCGATGGCATCGAAATGGTAGATCAGGCAACATATGCCTATCTGCAGGATACTCACTATCAGCACTGTGATCAGCCAGTTGAGACCTATGATAAAGCGGATCCGCTCGAAGAATATGAACAGGGTGACCATCACCATGGCCAGCGCAAAGAAGATCACGCTAATCCAGTAGAACTGTATGAAGACTAGGCTTATGTCCGAACTGAAAGGACAGGGGGTTACACGTGGTCCCAACAGCATCCTACCAACTCACATCAGGCTGACCAAGAGCCACTGCACGAGGGCCAGGATCATCCAGGCTATGGTCACCATGTAGACGACGCAGGCGAACTTTCGGCGGGCCCGCCTGTACGCCCGCATTCCTAAGGCGACGTTCCTCCATGGCGGTGTGGGCGTGGCCCCAGCTGAGTGTCAGGAAAAGGTAAGGAATACAGGAACAAACCAGGAACTACTTTTCAACTTAACGAAGTTGACAAAGCCGCTCTGATATGAATGTGTGCTCAACTGATTTACTTGGGAATTAAAGACCTCAATCTAAAGACCCCTGTCTTAAAACTTCATAGCAACCTGAGTAACAATGGCAAACAACCAATTCCAGATTAAAAACTTATTAATGAAAACTTTCCCAATTTAGATACAAATCACAAAAATTATGTAAAGCAAGTGTAAAGTGGTGGTATTTTATTTGGTGGTGATATTTTTTAACAAAAACTGTAGAATATTTAACCCTAGAGGTATCTTAGAATAGTAATTAAATTTGACAGACTATTTTTAAGAGTTTTTTGTTTGATTACGAATACAAATTCTGATATTTTTGTATGATTTTTAGAACATAGGTATCCAAGGGTTTTTAGGAATCCTGAATTTTAACACTAAGTCATTTGTAAAAATAAATTACAATGGCAGTAAGTCAGTTACACCCCATATTGTATCCGCCATGTTGTTTGATCCATGGCAGCATGGTAGTTTTTATACCGCAGAAACAATTTCAAAATGTAACAATTTCTCATAAATTTCGCACAGTCGCGTCCCCAATGGCGAACAGAACAGTTGGCATTTATTTTTCTGAAATTAGTTATATTTTTTTTCAAAAAATTTAGATGTGAATCTAAACAAGCCACACCAGATTCAGTGCCAGACTCAGAGCGTCTGTACATATGTTGCGTGAGAACCCCGAACCGCGCCAGAAGAGCTTGGTGGGGCCCACATATAGGGTGACCATTATTATGCTCGTCATCGGACAGCTTCAGGTATCGGTGGCCATGGAGATGTGAGTAGTGGTTCGGGCCACCTTTGACAGCTCCTCCAACCCCTTCTCCCTTTCAGCAAGGCTCTGAAGGAATTTCTGGCGGAACGCTACTACCTCAGTCTGGTCCTGTTTCTGGTCAGCTTCCTGTCCATCCAGCTTTACGGCTTCTTCTACCACCTGATCGTTAAACAACCCATGTGGGTACGGATTCTGGCGGGCTTCTGGACGGTAAGCTTGGTCTTATATGTTTTCTTTCCCATTGAACACTATTTTGTCACACCCAGTACGAGGTGAACACCTTGTCGATCATGAAGCCCGCCAAACGAGCCCCATACGTAAGCCTCATTTTGTCCTTCTTCCTCACCTTCCTTGTGATGATCATCAGTGTTATATACGGCAACAAGGCAGTGCATCACAGAAGGGGCCTATACGTAAGTGTCGAATTTGTTTGGTAGCCGCCACTTAACACTTTTACCTCAGACCTCCCGCAACAAGGTAATCCTGTGGAGCGAACGGCTATATGTGCTCACCTGTTTCGGCATCATCGTGTGCGCCGAAATGAAGAGGGTTACCATCGAGTTTTCTACCCTGTTTATATACACCACAATGTCAAACGTGGTAAGTGTAATATAACACTTATTTCTCAAAAGTACTGACAGTTTCAGATCAAAATGAAGCAAATTTTTATAAGTTTTGGAACACAAATATAGATTTACGTAAATTTAGAAGACACTGTTGCCCCACAGTTCGTCATAGTTTTCGCCGCCTCGATGCGAAGACCAAATTTTTATCATCACGATTGTAATGGGGATTATATACTGATCGGCCAGCTGTACTACCTCAATTTCTTCGCGCTGTACATGGGTTATGTTTATACGGTGGCATCGTTTACCGAGCTGATGGGCTGGAACGTGACCGCTAAGTCAATCATCAAGCACCTATTTGTCCAGAAAGTCACAGATTGAGTGGGACGCATGCGCGGACTATCGAAACAGCTGGGACCAAATGTTTACCCGAGACGAGGCGTCCGCCTCTCTAGTGGGGCATCAGTGCCTCAAAGTCCATGGAGCAAGTTGGTCAGGGTGGCGCGACACAAGCCGTTTCGGTTCAATTCGGTTTGCCGGAAAATCGATAACTGTTTTCTTGGCACGCGCAATTCAACCATCGTAGCTGCATGTAAATAAATGGCTGTCTCTGTGAACCGTTTTGACAAAACTACGTCGGACTTCCTTGGACTGGTTAAATTGTAGGTGGCATGATGTATTTTCACTTGGATGACATACATGTAGATATAATTGTACATATGCAATACACATTAATGTGGACCTCTGGTCTCTGCTACAATACGTAAAAATGTTTCGTTAACATTAAGTTTTAATAATTACATTCTGGTTAAATATATGCTAGACGCATTATTAGTAAGTTATCCTTTTGATTTCTCAATCCCTCTTTCCCTCTCTGATTGCGCGAAAAGACCAGAAATTGAGGTTTCCATCCTAGAAGTGAATTGTTTGGTCCCTTTCCATTCCGTATCCGTGTGGTTACCTCACTCCTTCGGAGGCATTTAGTGCGGCGGTGCCTGGGTGATGGCCTTAGTTCCACCACCACTGCTACTGTCACTGCTAGTTGGCCAAACGGACACTAAAATAGGGAAAACATATAGGTTAGAGGTTTTCAATAGATTCAACAAGTAAAATCCCTATCATCAAGCAATCAAACCTATTATAAACAATGATTTTCGTCCCCCAAGTAAGTGACTCACAGAAAGATTTTTAAATCAATTCTAACCGATTAGCTATTATAGGAACAAGCCATTTCAAGTTTTTCAATGATTTACCAAGCTTAGTTAACCATCATGTGAAGTTAATAAAACTTGGAAGCCAGCTAAAATCTTAAAAAATGTTGTAAGGTATTTGGCCTAACTTTTCCCCTTCTAAAATTGTTTTTTTTAAACATTTAAGCTCGATTAGCTCATTCATTTTATAAGAACCGTTTAATGAAATGATTTAGGAAGTGAATTCATAATCAAATCTAAGTTTAATACAATGTGAATTCTTAAAAATTTTTATGAGTCAACTATAAAAATAAATTTTGAGTGCAAAGTAACCCATATTTTTCGTTTTTATACTTTCGTTATACCTCTACAGTAATTATTTTTTCCCCACCAATGGCATTTAGAGACTCTTATGCCTTTTGATTGCAAAAGCACCCCGACCTAGAGCAAAATACTTTATAGTCCACACACGTTCACATTGAGGTTCTAATCTCCATACACTGAACACTAAACAAATACAAAGATAATTAACACTTATGACAGAGACACAAAAACAACATTTACCTTTAGAGTTTTAGAGTTGCTTAGCTTAAGATGTTTATATAAAATAATATACAATTTTAAGTGTATATAGTAGGAGCCCGATACACGTACATAAACGTGCTAAACGATTAGTCTGAATCTTAACTTTGCTGCATGGGAAACGGAATAGCATTTTGATTTTTTGTTGGCTTTTCTATTGTTTTTCTTTGTGTGTGTGATTAATTGTATCAATTGAAAAGCGACACTGCAAGTAAACAGAAATTCACAACGGGTTGTCATCAGTACGAGTACGAGTTCGAGTATCTAGTATTGGGTTAGTTGGCTGTGGGCCACATGGATTAATTGCTAGAGGGCCGAAACCACAGGTTGAGCAAGATTAGGGCGTTGCAGGGCGTTGACTTGCGTCATAGTTGCAAACTAAAACTAAACCAGCCACCTAGCTACACTACTGATCTTTGGCCTGATCAAGTAAAAACCGCAACCAGAAGCCCCAGAAAGCAGAAGCCGAAGTCGAAACGGTGTAAAGACGGCCAACTTACCCAGGACAATGATGAGCAGCACGACGGCGATGACGCCCAGGATGATCATCATCTTCATGTTGGCCCACCACTGTTTGCGCTTCAGCTTGCCGGCCTGCTGTTCGAACTGGGAGGCTCCCTGCTCCAGCTGGTCCGCCCGCTCGCCCAGCTCCGACAGCTTCTGGTCCCGCTCCAGGACCTTCTCCACGTTCACCCGCATAATCCCGACCACCTCGTCCACCTTGGCTTGGGTCTGCTGGAGTCGCTTCTGGGCCGCGTTGTTGTTGCTGGAGTGGTGGTCACCGAATTGGTTGTTTTGATGGTTCGGCGGCGGCGGAAGTATGGGAAAACTGTACAATATTATGTGTTTTTTTTTTTGGGATGCTTACACTTATGAAAAGCAGCAGATCATTTAAGCTGCAGGGCACAAAAGCAAGTGGATTGAGGGACGTATATCTTATACATGTATACTCTATGACCGACAAAAGGCTACATCTCCGATAAGAAGTACTAATAAGTCTGACGTTGATCATTATTATTATTGCGTCTGATATAGGCATGTCTTTGTCTAGCTGCAAAAATTAAACTCTCTCTTTGTCATCAAATCTTATTCTTTCCTCAAAAACCGTATATTTAAATGCTAAAGCTTAGTTCACCAGTATTTAACAAATATAGCCCAAAAACTCAAATAACTAGTTTTTTTTTAGAAAATTGTATGCATCTAATCGTTTAACATTTGAGTTTAGACTATCACAAAACAATCGCTTAAAGAATAAGTTTTTTTGTTCAAATAAGTTAATCAAAAAACAGTTTTTTAGCAACTATTCAAAATCACATATGAAAATCTGACGGATTTAGGAGTCTAAAACTTTTCTGATTTTCAAGATTATTTAAATAATTATAGAGAGTTTGGTTCTATCTATGTTATAAAAATATATCATCTTGAATTGAATTCGTATACTATTCGTACCCTAAAACTATACTAACAATGTCATTTTTATAAATTCCTGTTTTCATTGTGTTTTTATGACATTGTTGTCTATGAGTTCCATATCTGATAGTATTTTATCGCCTTTATTAAAATCTATTTATTGCTCCGTATCTACCATCAAATATTTGAGTTATTCCAAAGTCCGGAACCCAAACCCTAAGACCTAATTTCCGGTTTGTTTTGCCCCTTAATTGGAGAAATGACGTCATTTTTTGATTTTCCTTGCTTCTGTGCACTGAGCCTGTTGATTCGATGAATTTCCACCACTTACTCGTTGTTGTTGGATCCAGAGGGGGAGGGGGCTTCGTTGTTCTCCATTGTGCTGGTGCTGTAGGTAGGAGAATTAATCAAAGAAAGGCCATAATTCGCTGATTTATTAAGTCAAATGCAATTTCCCTGACATACACACACCCAAAAATACGCAGATTACACGTCCGAAAAAGAAAGAAAACAAACCGCAGCACGCACCTTATCTATTTGGCCAATGAATCACTCGGTTTAGAGAAATGCCATCACCAACGGGGCGAAAAAATAACTTGTTGCATGCCGCACTGCCAGCAAACGCTGTTTGCATGGCTTTAAAGCCGCACCCCGGCCACCCACCACCCACCGAGCACTTACCTTGACAATATGCCTGTACAATACTGCTTTGTAATTCGGGTTTTCCACGGAAAACTTGCGGCTGACTTTTAAATAGCACAATTTTTTTTAATAAATATCAGCGATCAGTGTTAGAGATGGAAAAACACCAATGCCAACGTCGATGTTATCGATGTTTTCGCTCTAATCCGTGCTTGGCAGAGGTAATCGATGTTTATCCACAAAAACTGGTCACTCAGAAAATTATAGTAGACCAGTACTATAATTGTATAAATTAGAAAACAAAGAAGTTTTAACTTTTTTAACTTATTTTTTACGATTATTCCTATGGGAGCTAATGATACAGTCGTTCGATCAGGCTGGTTGTGACTTATGTACCATATGTAATAGGACCGACGAACTAGATCAACTCGCCTGGTGAAGCTGATCAAGAATTTACTTTATACTGAATATGTAATACTTTCTGTTTTTAGTTTTTGTTTATAAAGTTAAGGCTCAGTTCTAATTTTCATATATTTTTATATCACCCTCACAAAGTTTAATTGTTATGACCATAGTTTTCTATAAAAATTCAACTCTCTAGAACCCATATATTAAGAAAGAGCTTCTTCCGATTGAGTAGAAATTATTATGTGCTGTGGCTCATTAATAGTACAGCTAAGTTAATTTTAGCCCATAATATGGGTAAAATCGTTTTTAGAGTATATATTAAAATAAAAATATATTTATTGTATTTTAAACGGTTCCTGAAATGGTATTCATAATAATCATAATCATATATTTAATTCCATCGATAGGTTAACGATGATTTGATACTAACTATCGCTTAAAAAAGGCACATCCTTAACACAGTTGTGTAGTGCTGCAAAGTGTCATAGCACACTGTGAGCACTACCATAACAGCGAGTTGCCAGACTAACCAATTTTAAATGGATTTTCAAATTGCATAAATTTCAGATAAAAAAAAGGAACATAACTATGGAAAATGCATAACTCACTGGTTTCCAAATTGCTGCTGCGTCTGCTGTTGCTGTTCGCCTTGGTGACAGTTGCCTCCATTGTGATTCTTACAAAATGCGGTTTTGACGAACTTACGGCGAGGGAAACGCAACCCAGTAATCCCAGTGAATCCAATGGATTTAGTTACTCGCTGAGCGAACGCGAGGCGGAAATTGAGCGGCTAAAACAAGAGGTGCTCACGCTTCGCACTCAGATCCTGTTTCTGCAGAACAATCGGAGTACTGGCAAGCTGTCCAATGGCAGCAGTCTGCAGCTGCAGGAAACCACCGTCGGTCCATCGACTGCCCCACTGGGGCACCACTACGACTGCAGCAGCTATATCCGCAAACAGGTGGGCGCTGCCGAAATTCTGCACGGACTGCCGCTGAACAACGAGTACGAGCTGATACCCTTCAATCACTTCACCTTCACCCGCGTCTATCCCATCGACTTGGGTCTGGGCAAGCGGGTGGTGGAGAAACCCATCGGCTATCGACGACGTGACCTGATCGATGCTGTCAACAAGGCTCTGGAGAGCCTGAACCGGAATCATTCGGCGAGGATACGGGCCAAGGCAGCTGGTTCCCCGGTTGGACCGCCCTCAGATGTGATCAAATACACCCTGGATGACTTCATCGAGGGCATATACCGCAATGAACCCACCACAGGCACCCAGTATGAGCTGTATTTCCAGAGTGTCAAGAACCAAGCCAGTCCTGTGAGAAGAGCCCTCGTCATGCGACCCTTTGCCCCCCTGCAAACTGTGCAGCTATCGGAGCTATCCCCCAATGTGGCCAGTGGTGGTAGGGCCACTCCAACTCGCGGTCCGCCCGTCATCCATGTGATACTGCCCTTGGCAGGACGTCTGCACAGTTTTCGCAGCTTCCTGCAGATGTTCGACAAGTTCGAGGATCCTCGATTGGAGCTAATTGTGGTGTACTTTGGCACTAGCGGACTGGCACAAGCCAAAAGGCTGGCAGGACGATCTAAAAGGACACAGTTTTTGGCTCTCAATGAGACTTTTAGCAGGGGTAAAACAATTTAAATTTTATACTTATTAGACCAAAATTTTGTAGTCTAATTTTACTTGAAATTATAAAAACTTTGTTTAAAATGTTTAAAAGAATTTAATCTAAGCAGTGTTTTTATATGCTTTGAAAAAATTGTACTAAAATAATTAAACATTAATTAACAATCACATAGAACATGTACTTTTTGGATTCCTAGCACTTTCCTTAATTCTATAAAAAAAATACCTCAGTTTAGTTTGCACTTTGGCTTAATGAACAACATTACCATAAATTACATTTTAAACCCTTTTAACCTTAAACTAGCTTCGGTATTTTGTAAAACTATATTCATTTTATTGATTTAATTATTGACTGCAGCCAAAGCTTTGAGACTGGGAGCGGAACATATCCAACCTGCCGCTGAGGACGCACTGCTCTTCATGTGTGACGTCGATATTATGTTCACAGCCAGATTTATGGAGCGATGTCGCTGGAATGCCGCTCCAGGCAAGAAGGTAAATGTCAGCTATCAAAATTAAAAATTAAATAATTAAATATACTCCTTATTTTACACAGGTATACTACCCGGTGGTGTTTAGCCTGTACAATCCGCACGTTGTGTACACGCTGCAGGGCAAACCCTTGCCTGGCGACGAGGAGCAGCTGGTGATCTCACGGGACACTGGGTTCTGGCGGGACTTTGGCTACGGGATGACGTGTCAGTACCGCTCGGACTTTGTGCAGGTGCGCGGCTTCGACGAGGAGGAGATCGTTGGATGGGGCGGCGAGGATGTGATGCTCTACCGCAAATACGTTCGCTCAAAGATCAAGATCATCAGGGCCACCGATCCGGGCATCTTCCACCGCTGGCACACAAAGGTGTAGTCTTGTTTTATATACCACTTTCCATAGAAATAACCTAGATATATGTATCTACCCTGCAGATCTGTTCCAACTCGCTGACAGCCGATCAGTATCGCGCTTGCATTCGATCGAGGGCTTTGAATGAGGCCTCGCATGCCCAACTTGGATTCCTGGCCTTCCGGGATGATATAGCTGCAGCAAATGCCGCCAAGATGGTATCGTGATACTTGGCTACAACAAAGGTATCCCTAATCGCTTGGCTTTTCTATCTTCGGCGAATATTCAAGTGTGTGTAAATGAAGAGCAGTGTGATTTATATTTTTGTATATTTTCTAAATTCAACATCATAAGTCTTGGTAACCGTTTTCATATAGGAAGGTCTTAATTTAACGAAAATAAGTTATTTAATTATATTTTGAATATTAGCCAAATGTTAGTAACAAAGCCAATGCCGAAAACGTATTTTAAACATCTTTTTTAGATAGAATATTTGAATATTTGTGATATTGCTTTCATATTTAAGCTATTAAATCATTTTTAAGTTGGCTCGGCTTAATTGAAAGTTCATTTTTATATAACCAAATCATTTAGACTACTGCCGCTGTTTCACACATGCGAACACACATGCTCTGAGCTATAAGTATGTACAACTTGAGACAATAACTCGTATTTATCAGAATCGTTGAACTAGCTTAATTGTTGATCTTGTAGCGCCCTCGAATGTGCCACACACACACACACACAAATCGCACTGTACACACACATCACAAATTGTTCTTCCATGACGAAAACTAGATGCAATCTCCAGAGCCCAAGAAACTATATATATTTGCGAGTACCATATCGAATCTGTATCTCAAACTGAGCCTAACAAATCTGCCAGACTGTTGCGCGCTTTGTAAAAACTAAATTAAATCGTTTAATTAAACTTGTCGCCTGGCTGTTGTTTTTTTATGCGTTGGATGGTTATGATTTTTATGGACGATGCCAACGACCTCCGCCCGGAGTTCAGTGAGCATGCAGACCAAGAAGGTGATCCGTAGCGCCACCGGCTGTATTTTGACTCGTCCCCTCCCACCATGACTACATATTTTTTGGTAAGGCAATTTGTCATGCTTTGAAATTATTTTACAACAAATTGATTTTAAGTAACGGTTTGTTCTTGATTATAAACGAGCTATGTGGGCTATAGATATGAATATGCTTATATACCCAGAGAAAAACCGCATAGGAAAATTAGACATTAAAATATATGAATTTAACATTGTTTTTCAACATATAAACTAACTTAAAGTAAACTAAAAACATGATAATCTCATGATTAACATTTTGAATTGGTTTATCCAATTTTTTTTTAATTTAAAAATAAATTTAAAACCACTGAAGGTATTTTAATCAATGTTGCAAGACCATGTTAAACAATATTTATATAAGAAAAGAAGCAAACAGAGAAGAAGGAAATTAAAAAGGGATCTCTAAGTTCATCATTATAAATAAGGAGCAAGAGCATATTTTATATAATTCGGGATTCCATTTATAGTCATATTAACATTAAAAAACCATGTGCTATTCCTTTACAATAGTAAACATTTTTCAAAACATATTTATTTGGCTTAAGTAAAATAGTATGTTAAATGGTTTTCGTTATTATTATCAACACGGCTTAAAACAAACTTTTTTCTTCAATAATTTCTTTAAAAAATTATTCAACTACAACGTTTTTCTTAATATTTTTTTGTTCAAGGGTATTAAAAATTCCCTTGTAGACCCCAAAACAGATTTCTTAATTTGGGACGTCTTCAGGTGGAAAGTCTTTTCATGGTCACGGTCTTGGATTATGTAAGCGCTGAAAAGTGTTTTGTTCCAGTTGGAAGTGGAAATGCTAATCCCATGCTGATTTTAAGACTCAGGTCTCAGGTGATTCAGCGTCCGAGAAGCCGGAATAATCCGCGATAATTTCACAGGAGTGTTCTGAGGGGCATTACGCAACAGACGCATAATTAGCCAACGTCTCGATGAGACAATCGAGGCGTTTTTCGGGCACATCCTCCCTGTCATTCTCCGAACGGCAAACTGACCATGAAACGAGAGCAGAGCCCGCCCCAAGGTGTTGGAGCAGGCGAAGTGACAAATCGACGTCCCAGCCCAAGTCTGAAAAATTCAAATGAAAGCAACAACACCGAGTGCCAACACCTTAGCCACGAATGCCAGCGAACCACAGCCATCAGCAGCACAAGCGCCGAAAACCAAAACCACCTCTAATAGCCACGATGATCCGGGGCTGGGATCGCGGTTCAGTGCTCTCGGCTCGGGCAGAACCCAAGCTCGGGTTGGGTTAGAGTTCAAATAAATACGGACCCATCCGTTCCGGCCAGATCATTCGCGGTCTGATGCCAGTCCGAGAAGCTTTGGCTCGTTGTGATACAGTTCGTAAAGGATATATTCGGTTTTACCCCCAAAACTCGAAAGGCACGTCGAGTGCCAGGTGCTAAATTTGTGATCGATTCGGTGGAAGCAAGTGAAGAGGGGTCACCATGCGTGCTATTATGTTGGTGAGTTCTAATGTAGTGGTATTCTAAGAAAACTGAGAATAATCAGGGAAATCAAATCTTATTTCCTGGAAGCCAAATAAGTGTATTATTAATTAACTGGAAAAACTTTAAGAAAATGGAAGTTTTGACGGAAAGGTCATTAAATTCAACTGGTATGATGGTTAAATTTCTTAGATGAGTCCTTTAAGTCTTCATACCTTACTAGAGCAAATATATATATTTTTTAATTTAAGCTAACATTTTTATTTGAAAAAGTTCTTTCGGATGAGAGCTTAGGAAAGTATCGAACATTTAAAAAAATGGGTTTTCATTAAACAAATATTATTTGTTAAAGCAAATAACATTGTTTATTCAGTTTTATAATAGTTGATTTACAAGTAAATAGTAATTATTAGTTACCCAATAGGATATACCTTATTTTAAAAATCAAGCGAGTGAAAAGGACTTGCTCAACATGCCAGATTAGTTTTTTTAAACACTCTGTTAAGCACACATTTGCTAAGCCTAAGCCAGTTTGTTGAACAAAGAGTACACTACTGTGTTTCTCTAATTTTCTTAAATGATTTTTCATTATTAGTTCCAATTTTAATAGTAATAACGAGCCTGATCTACATGGTAAACTCCCTTGGTTTTTATTAATTCACAGAGCGTGCATCGTATTTAATTTATTGGGAATAACAATAAACAATAAACCACCCTTAGTTCTTTTAAAAGGCTTTTGAAAAAGAGGACATAAATCAGTTTCAGACAATTATTGTTTCCTTACATAAAGTGAAATAGGGGAAATTCGTCATCAAAGAATGTACATACAAACGTACATCTTCCCTGATGTCCCATCTTTGTTTAATCGTGGAACTTTTAACTAAACCTGACCCCAAAAAAAATGTTATGTAACATATGTAGAACACATTATGCAACCCCCAAAATATTACGATCATGTTATGTAAATTAAGGCGGACAGACAGACCAAACTCCAGTAGGGCCCCGAATAACCCATTCATAAGTATTCGATGGCAACGACCCTCGGTCAGCGAAACAATTTGCCACATTCATATTCACATGCTCACATACCATTCGGTACTCGCTCGAAATATAATTATTCTAATGAAGTTGGCCAGAGTCAGTGACAAGTCACGTCGATCCCCATCCAATTCCATTCCCCACAGGCCGAAGCCAAGCCAACACCATCGGCTTTGGCCGGAAGTTGTTCCTGATGCTTGGCTAACAAAGCGTGGCGGCCAGCTAGCAAAATATTTTCCATGATTAACTCTGCTTGGGCTGGTCATTCTCGGATTTTCGGCTTTAACATATGCCACTGGAGTTATGATTCCGATTCCGATTCCAATTCCGAATCCAATTCTGATTCATGCAGCCATGAGCTGGTCTGGGAAATGATGTCAATGCTATCTGGCCATCCCCGAGTACTTCTGGCCCGGCCCAAAATCCATTGCATAATCGGTGGGGGAGATGCTCATATTTCACGCCGACTGGCCACGCCGCGTTGTCGTCCACTTTAGCGGTGTTCATCTGTGGGCGGAGGGCGCCTCAATTACGATCGGAGGCTGCCATGGAGCTCCGTGTTTTGGCCCAGTTGGCAGCTGAACCGTGAGATATGTATTGGCTGGCTGATTCCCCGGCTTAGACGGTTGCGATAGGCTCCGCACTCAGCGGCAATTAAAGCCAATCAACTAATGGCGATCACGCTCTCGGTTTTAAAAAGCATATATGTTATCTGCCACAGTGCATACATATAAAAAAAAAACAAATATGTACTTTGAAAGGATGTTATCTGTGGCTTTAGAACTAGATCACTGAAGCCATTTGAATTGGGGACGCCTAATTAAAAGATGCCTTGTTGATACCATTGTATGATATGTTATTGCTTATAAGGACCAATGAAAGTAAAATACTTATAGACTTAGTTGGTTTAATAATTACCTATCTTACCAAGAATATTACAACTGTGGCTTTCCGATGTGCCTTTGTTTCATTATAGTTAAGATTCCTAAGATTTTTGTTCACATTTTAAAAAGACTTTAAAGCTAAAAGGAAATATTTTAATTCGAATATTCCAAGACTATTTCATAAGGATGTACAAAAACAAATTGTGCTTTATTAATATAGTAACATAAGGAAGTTCAGTATTTAATAATTTACTTTATATATATATAAATTAGCTATCCTGCCTGGCCGTGATTGTCTGTGTCCAGGCAGCGGTCACAGGACCTGAGGCGCGCTCTAGTGTGGACTTCCAAGGATCAGCAGCTGGCCACCGCGAGCGTTGGAATCCTGGACTCCGTGCTCCGGGGAAAGAGTCGCCAGTCGCGCTGTGTGCGATGCTACGAGGATCGAGACCGGGATCGCTACTACGGCGGATATGCCAGTCGATCGGGCGACGACATGCGCAGCAGTGCCTGGTATTATACCGGCTACGATGACCGCAGTAGCAGCAGGGATCGCGACTACGACCGCTACTACGATCGCTCCCGCTACGATGATCGTTATACCCCAAGGACCTACGATCGGTACGAGGGACGTGGCTATGATGATTACAGAAGGGGATCCGGTTACAGTGGATCCTACGATCGGGAACGCGGATATGGCTACGACAACCGGGATCGCTACTATGGTGGTGATCGCTACAGTGCTGATCGCTACAGCGAGGGATCTTCCCGAGGTATGTTAAATTATCCTATTGAAAAAGAGAGTCACAGGAGTCTTATTAACAAATTTTTAAAGTGTTAAATTCAGCCAAATTATACAAATTTTTAAATTAAAGGAGCTTGAATAGTTTTCATTGAACTGTCACTTAAACGATCAATCCATTTTCTACCACTTTAATTTTTAATTCAATCTTTCTAAGCTTTTCATATAACAATGTGTAACGTTAATAAAGTAAAATCATTCATTATCTAAAAAATTTAAAAGTTATTGTGGAAAAGGTTGTGATCCTTGGATTTAAAAACTATTTCTTAAATCCCTTTATACAATCACTTGTTTCTCCCTTTCAGACCGCTTATACGATCGCTCGAGGTCCAGCGGGTATGATCGTTACGATCCGTACGATCGCTACTACTCCAGGTATGATTTTCGCAACTATCGCCCTTGGGATGAGACCTACAGGTATCGTTGCACTTCTTTGTGTATATAAACATATATCCATGTTGTCTGCTATCTCTAAATCGTTGGCTTTCTATCACTGAACTGTTTTCCGTTTTTACTCTCTACTTTCATACAACAATTCAACAACACGCTAACAACAACAACAACAACCACACCAACATCATCAACAACAACAACATGAACAAAACACCACACAACAACAACACTGTGGACACTGCGGATGATCCACGGCTGGCAATACCAAACCAAAACAATCTAATCCGTAATGCACCCCAACAACTGCACTCACTATTTTACGCCCAAAAAAAACCCGTATCCGCCCCGTTGACTCCCACTCGACTACCGCTTCCGCTACCGTTTGCCCAATGAAACAACAATAACTTTGAATGGATCAGGGGTCAATCCGGCTTCGATAACTCCGGCCGTGGCTATTACTTTGCCACAGATGATGATGAAAGCGACAGGAATCGAGGATATGGCTACTCCTACTCTCGACCCACCTCCTCCTCCTTCTCCTCCTCCTCGATGAGTTCGCCTTGTGGGCGCATCCCCGGAAATTGTCCCTATGCCGGTGGCTCCAAGGTCACCTCCTCCGCGATAGGCAGCGACAGCTCGCGAGTGGGTGGACATACCAATGTCCTGGGATCGGAGGGAGGTCCTGGCAGTTGGACCTATCTGGGGGATCAGGAGAAGGGCAGTGGTGGCAGTAGCAGCAGCGCATCGGCCAGCAGCGGCAGCAGTAGCAGCAGCAACGGCTCAAGCGGCAGCGGCGGCAGTCGGGAGCGGGAACGGGAACGGGACAGGGAGCGGGATGCACAGAGGTAAGTTGCAGTGGGTGCTGCCCCTGCAACAGCATCGACAATGCACTCAGACCAAAAAAAAATCTTGAATCTAAATGACTTGATTAAATATAAAATTCAATGAACCTAAGAAATGTAGCCACTGAAAACAAAATCACCTAAGAATCAGGTCAAGATTACTGAACATAGGAATAATGAGTAGAGGCTATTGTATTTGATTTAGGCGTTTTTTTTTAATAAATTTTTTTTTAATCTTTCATAATTTAAGATAATGAAGGGTTTTCTGAGCATTTGCATGATTTGTTAAAAAAAAAAAGAATTATTTAAGCAAATCTTAAATAAAAATAATACTTTTAAAAACTAAAAGCAAAACAGAAAGTTTTCTGTTAAATCATAACTAGCTGTTTCTCACAAGATTTTAAACATTCAATAAGGCCGTAGAACTCTTAAAATGATGAGAGACTAAGCAACTACGAAAATATTAATTGATCTACGCTTCTAAATAAGGTTTTTAAAAATTCATAAATATTTTTTTTACCATTATCATTGCCAAAGTTCTCAAAATAATTGACTTTGAATTCTAAAGTTCAAGATTTTTTTGATGTTTGATGTCTGAGTGCACCCACAGCTATGTCCCGCACAGAATCGAACTCGGAATCGGTCACGGCATTAAGATAGGCTTGCCCTCTTGTCGCCCCTTGTAGCTCTTCCTATGGTGGCCGACCACGTCCTCTAGGCGTCAGCTATCTGCTCGAACGGGACGCGGACACCCCATCGGATGGGGCAGGAAACACGGCGAATCCCGCCGGCAATGGTGGAAGTGGTGGTGGTGGTGCTGGTGGCCAGAGCATGCCCATCCCAGCTGCCCAGACGGCTGCCGAGGAAAGTTCCGGCGCAGCCAAGCAGTAACTGGATAAGGACGCAGAATTCAGATCTGAGTCCAGATCCAGATCCAAATCCAGGACCGGATGCAGTGCAGCGGCTGGGAGAGATGTCCGCCCGGTGGGCGTGGCAGGGCTTAGTGTAACCTACTATCCGTATTTATGTGTAATTCATAAGCTAAGTCTCCAAAGAAAATATTTATGTGTGGCACAGCTTTGCTCAAATAAACAAAATTCAAAGATCCTCAACAAGTGGTTATTTTTATAGGGGTAGAAAAATAATACAAATTTTTCAGTTGCAAGTACAGTTTATTTTATTGTTCAAGTGTGTAATGCTTAACTAAGAGGTAATACATTTATTTATATTATAAAAATAAACTTTGTTTGTGAGAGACCCTGAGCACGATTAACATAAACCAATGAAGTAAAATTCAAAAGAAGAAATAAAATATATAAAACATACAGGAAAATTAAAAAATAAAAATCCAAACAGTTCAAATAACCAAAAAAATAATTCAAAAAAATAACAAAATTTATAAGGTCAACTCAAAATGTTTAAAATATTCTTTAATATAAATAATAAATAAGTGTAAGCAAATAAAAATAATAGGAATAACAAATATGAGAAAGAAACAAAAAACAACAAAAATTACCAAATTAAAGATAAATTAAAAACGTTATTATAGGAATTTTGAACAGAAAAATCAAACCTAACTGATTTACTAAATGAAAAAAAATTAAAACTTCAAACTTTCAACTAGAAAAAGAAAATAAAATTCAAATAATAAATATAAAAAAAAAATGAAGAAAACAATTTAAATAAAAAAAAAAAAATAATAACAACAAATTTTTTTATAAAATGTATAAGGAAAATAAAAAACAACTACAAACATAAAACTTAAATTGCAATAAAAACTATAATTAACAAAATTATAACAAAAATGTTAAAAACAAATCCAAAAACTCAAAAAAAAAATATTGAAATAAAAAACAAACATAAATAAACTACACCATGCTTTCAACATGTAATATACATAAAAGATAAAAAAAAAACAGTCATCTTAAAAATGTTACAACTTAATTCATGAAATAACTTGGTAAAAATGTAACATTAAACAAAAAATGTATTAAGTATATATAAAACTTAATTAAGAAATTACAGGAACGCAAAAGCAATATAAATAAAATTATATCAATAAACATGACCTAAATAAAATAAAGTTTAAATAAAATTTAGTAAAATAAAACAAATTATAACACAAATTAAAGTTAACTCAATCAACATAGTTTGTTCAAATATTAAATATAATTTGTAAAATAACCAAAATCGTAAATGAAAAAAGAATGTAAGAAATTCTTATCAAAATAAAATAATAAAAAAATGTAAAACTTACCAAGATTTAAATGACCCGAAATAATTCACAACAGAAAAAAATTAAAATCATCCAATGCATAAATAAAATCAAATTCAAACAACTTATGTTCGAAAATAATAAAACGGAAGTACAATACAATATTCACTGGTCCAACATTAGAAATTATAATAATAATCTTGTAAATAAAACTTTAAAAAATAAAACAAATCGGAAAATATTATACAAATACAAATAAAATAAAAAATTGGAAAATGAAATCAAATCATAGTTGAGTAAAATAAATTTTAACAAAACTTATTTTAGAACAAAAATTGAAATTTAAGATATGTTTGAAAATATAATAAAATAAATAAATAATAAAATTAAAACACTTACCAATTTCAATAAAAATTCACCAGACAAATGTCTTTAAAATTATAATAACATAAATAAAACTTAAAAAATCAAAATTAGAAAAATTATAATCACAGAATCCGTTTAAGAAATTAAAAAAAAAACCATAAACTAATTAAAACTGATCGGGGAATCCTCACATTTAAAACAATCATTATGCAACAAAAACATGCTTTGCTATTGGCAATATACATTGAGAAAACTTTCCTATAAATTTCTTTTAGTTCAGAATTAAACAAAATGGAAACCTTTGTCAAGAATATTGTTAGACCAACAAATTTATAGCTTTTAAATTGGTTTAACAAAAAACATTAACAAAAATAAAAAAAAAATATGAAACTAAAAAAGGCACAAATAAATTTTTAACTAAATTTGAGTTTTGTATGCTTAAAATTTGGAGAACTAACGAGTACAAATGTGGAAGAATTATTCTTTTGTTGGGTAGTCGCTTTGTTCATGGTGATCCTGCGTTAAATATTTGATTTCAACGTTATTTTTGAAACATCAGACTGGGTTAAAGTGGAAGTGAAGAAAAAATTTCCAGAACTTTTTGTAAATATTTGTGTCCGCGTGTAATTTTTGTAGATGGATGTCTTCATTTTTGAAAACTTTCTTTTGGTGCTATCTCAAATGTTTTTATATTTCTTCCGGACGGTTCTTCTTGAATATTTTGCTTAGACTTTAAATACGGTATCCTTCCCTCTCTATATGCTTGATTTTGTGATACTTTGTGTTACGTGGCTTTTTTTAACACCTTCAGTTTTACAACAAAATATTTGCTATATTCGCTCTAAAAAAGCTAAATATTTTTGCGATATGAGTCTGTGGTTAATATTTTTTGTAGTAATTTTGCCTGGATGTCATTACTTCATGCTTGGTGCAACCTCAAGTGTTTGTATTTAACTTTTTTTATATTTTTCCTTAAGCAATGATCTTATGGGTTTGGATTTTTTTGTAACGTGACTATAGAACGTGGAACTTTTAACACTTTCACAACTCTTGGTAAGGCAAATATTTGCTATATAATTTAAGCATTGCCGAAAATAATGGATTTGCTTTCGCCTTGTTAAGCTTGAGTACCGACTCTATTGTATTTCCTGTTGCTTTTATTTTAACAGAAGTTAAGAGTTATGAGCTGTTTAACCATTGTCGATTGGGTTATTATAACTGTGCTCTCCTTGTATTCCTGCAAAAGGAAACAAGTAGTTGTAATCTTCACCTCAAGGATATATTTTCTAGTTTAATACTTACATAAAACCAAAAAGAATTCCATGTATTTGAAGAACTTTTCAAAGTCGAATGATTATTTTTAAATAATGAACTTCAATTAACGGCTGAGGCCGCCACGCCAAATGGTGGCGGGGTGGCGGCTTAGCGATCTTCGAGTGCGATGTCGTCACTCTTCGGAGTATTAGACTGAACTGTGCTGCAATGCCGATTCGATCGGTCTTTTATACCGTGCGGAAAATCCACCACCAGCGATAGCTGTTGGAAATACTTTCGCATGACGCAGGCGTGCCAGCAGAGGGGGAACTCAACATTTTTTGGGAGGGGGTACGATTCTGAATACTGGGAACCAAGAACCGGGTGCGTGCCGTTGGGCCATAACAACAATAAAACGGGGGTTAGGCCCAAGGAATGAACTGAATTGGAAATGTTTATTTCAGTTTTATGCTGGTATGTCGGCACTGTCCCTGCGATCGCTTTACTTCTTGGCTCTAGATTCCGATTCTCGGTGGAGGGTTACTGGGTTATGTCACCCTCGGTTTGCCCGAGGTTTTCCCGTCTTGTGGGAACCGAACTGATCTAGGGCTACCAGTTGAGTGCATAGTAATTAGTCAAGATTTCTCTCGTTCGCTTTCTCACGCTCCTGGGGGTTTCTTTTGGTCCCTTGGCGAAAATCCGCCGAGGAAAGGTGTTCACCCAAATGTTTTCTCAAAGAACTGATAACAAAAGCCCTTTGAATAGGGGTACGGGTATCAGTATTAGGGTGGTTTTACGCCAGCTCCCGTGTCAGTTTGCCAACTACTGGTTGTTCAGATATGCTGGTTGCATTTAATTTCATTTAGGACTCTTGTGGGATCATCAATTGAACATGCTTTGGCTACTGGCAGTATGCGGGCTGAAGATGAGCCAAAGGTGCAGCTGCTGGGAACGGGAGTTCCACAAAAAATGCCCAAGAAGCTACTTAGTAAGAGTTTTTAAGTGGTTAATTGATGAAATTTATTAAACCCTCTTTTGTTATAAGATTTTCCCTTCAAAATGGTTAAAAAGCGAAAATTTACTTCTTAAGAAGTCTTGCCAATGTCAAAACAACTATCAAATTAGCTATTTAAATTAATTAAAACCAAATGAACAAATTAAGTAGGATAATTTAAATAATATTACCTTTAAAGATTAAAGGAAACTTATTTTAACAAAACTGTTAAATAGTTGTATGTGTTATGAAATTTAAAAAAATATAATTTAGTGGTTTAACGGATTTTCTGAATAGTTATTAGTAACCATAGTGGTATTAATAAATCTAATATGCCAAGTCATAGCAGTAGTTAAGTCTAACTATCTGTCTGACTTTCTATAAACACTTTATCTACAAATGTTGTTGGTAAAAGAGAAACACACCGACTGGACTGTTAATGGTTCTTCGTAAAATTCTCAAAAAAGTAACGAGAGCGTGTTCTGTTCACTACCTGAGCAATTTAATTAGGTGCATATCAATTGGGGCGATAGCACATCTTATCAATGGCACCAAGCTGATAAGAACTGGAGACTCTTCGACAGGCAAGCGCACAACGCTTCAGTTTAGTTCCAGTCTGTTTGGATTAAAGTTCGGTGTTCGGAAAATGGGGAAAATGCCTAGAATTTCCTTCTGGCAGCGTCCAAGAGTGACGCATTTTGCTTTTCTGGTCTTTTTCGTATATGTTTTTCTCCTCGTCGCCTATAAATTCCTACAAGTGAGTGTGACAAATTAGCTGCATTCTATTAGCTACAAATAGGCTCTGTCAAAAACACATCCGGACCTCCTTAAAGTACTAAATGGTTTGAATAATTAATATTTGGCTTTGAGTGGCACAAAATGAAAGAAATACCTTTACAAATTCGCTGCTTTTATTTGAACACGCTATGAAGAAAAACAAAAACAGAAATATAAATATAAATAATAATGGACACTGCGTCGTGTGTTATGTTGCATGTCCAAAAACTAAGTGTATTGCTGTTTTTCTGATAAAGCGTAAAGCGTTTAAGTAAACATTTCGAAATTATCCTTTAATGCGTTTTCTATGTTAAACAATGAAATTGTATATTTCGATACTTGGTAACAAGTAAAAAAATCCAAGTCCAATCCAACCATTGTTTCAGATTTAAAAGCCAGCTAAGTCCACAGTGACAAGCAAGCACTCATCAAATTTATTCTAAATCACCGGAAAAAACTCTAAAATTTCAGTAAAAATATTGTTGGGAACCAAAATATCTATAAATTTCGTCGTAGTTCAAAGTTTTAGGCCATTTTTGCCACACTGTGGCAGCGTTATTTTAACTGAAGCATCAAGTGGTCAACGCCTTCCTTCACTTTCGATTGCCATGTCCAAGACGAATGTATTAAATGCGGCAATTATACGCAAACATGTGTCCAAGTAAAAGAAAATCGCGTTTGTGTGTGCTGGTTGCTGGCTGCTGGCATGTGGCTATGTATAATTGATATATTTTCATTCTCAATAATAAAAGTGGAGGATGTTGGCCGTATTAACTTAAAAATAGCTTGGAAAAGCGACGCTGACTCACTCGAGGCGGCAGACATGGACATGGACACTCCAATCGGGAGACAAGCGTACAATTTATTAAGTCCCAGCCCCGTACAGCACCCACCACCCACCACCCACTTGTGGGGCATGGAGTACGCTTTGCAAGGCCCTCGAAGCTCTGCCGCTGCGCAGCTGCTGCGACGCCGCTGCGCTGCCGGAGGCGCCGCCATTTGATGACAGCGTCCGTTGACTGAGGCGCCAGTTTGATGCGAGGCGTGCGTTGATTAACTTGTTGCATACGCGTCCTGGAGAAAAGCGGAAAAGGAGAAAAGCGGGAAAGCGCTCGTTCCGCCCCCACCCTCGTTAGTGCACGGTGGAAAAAAACACCCATAATTACATTTATTCATTAGAAATGGGATTAAAATTGGGTTATAGCTAGGAAAGAGAAAGCAAATCATTTAATATGAAACTTACGTTTACTCCAGTTGTGATTTAGTTAAAGTGTGACATATATTATTGTTAATTAATGTAAAAAACCATCAGTGAGGATACAAGAATATTTCTTTGGCTAGTTTTAGCCCAACAATATTTAATCTTGTTAAAATCTCTCCAAAATAAGACATTTGTGGGGAACTGATGTTAAAAAAAGATTGCTGCAAGACAATGGAAAAATTCAAAATTAATTAACCCTAAAATCTCATAAAATCTAAAAGCCCTAAAATATATAAAAAGGATTGAGTGGCTTACAACAAAAAAACCCCTGCCATTTAAAAGCTTTTTATAACAAAGATCATAAAAAGATTTTTGTAAAAAAACATAAGGAAAGTATATGCGACGTTTATTTATTTGAAATAAACATTTTATTTTTTTTAAACTACAAATAACAAATTGGCCTTTGTTATTTTCGCAGAGCAAAAGTGATATAGACAATTAGGGGATCTATTTTTAATGTTCTATTTTGTGGTGAATTGTGGGATTAAAAAGCTATAATTTATGGCATTATCCGACCAGGCGAATACACTACGTATCATTTGATTCTGCCAGTGTGTGTGCGCCATAATTATTTGCTTATTGTGGGGCGCCGAGTGAACTTGTGGCCGGGTGGGTCAGTCGAGCGGAGGTGGCCAAAGAATGCCGAGGACGGGCGGCAGTCGATGGTGATGACACTGAAGGAACGCCCCCACATTGACAAGCAGCGACAACCGCACACGTGTTATCGCTAATCGATGGCCGGCCATCAAGAGCCCTAAGCAACTAAGCAACTAAGCAACTAAGCAACAGGAGCCGCTTAAGGTTGACTGGAGACCCAGAGCCCGAGAATCAGAAGACCCCACCCCACGAGACCCAAGACGTCGGCGTCTCGGTCAACGTCATCGCAGCCGTTGCCACCACAGTCTCGGTCTCGGTCAACGTCCACGCAACGCGCAGCTAGAAAATAAATAAACAGTTTTAGTTGCCGTCCGCGATTCCTGTGGAGCGGAGTACCCAGCGCTATACTTTCCCCCACTCGAGAAATGCTGGCCGCCCAGGAGAACCGCTTTCAGCATGTGTACTTCGCACTATCCGCACTGGTGGCCGGCGCCATACTCATCCTGGTCTACATCTCCATGCGCTCGAGCCTTGTGAGTGTGGCGGATACCATTTAGCCACTCATCGATCATAGCTTAGTGATACTCATCCTTCGGCATCCTTTCGCCCTTTCACTTGCAGAACGAGCGACTGCGCGAGGATCTGGCCAAGGCGCAGCGCCAGCTGATTTTGGAGCGGCCCAATCCGCACTGGGACTACAGCAACAGTTGGCGTCGGATCGGCAATGCCACCCTCAGGCACGAGATCTATTCGGCCTACTTCGATGCCAGGACGGATATCATAGGTGAGTTGGCCAATGCCGTGTCAAGAAATATTACAGAAAATAATGAAAATATTACAGAAATGAATTTATTCATTAATTTAGTCCTATCATAGTCGGGGTCCACTCTTTAATGAGTGAAAGTGTGATGAAAGTTATCAAAATATTTGTGTTATACAGTTCTATACTTCGAGATATGTAATTTAATAATGACTAAAAAAATATTTAGAAATGTTGTACAGTTGATAATGTTCTGGCCATTAAAAAAAGTAAAAGAATTAGAAGGTTGCTATGAAATAGATAATCAAAGATATCGCGCTGTCTTGCAAACCACTTTTTCCGAGTTGCCCATAGATGTACAAATAATAAAAGTAATATATAAATACAGTTCTTATTAAAATTAAAGACTTATCATTTCACAGCATGAACCAAACTCCAAAGCTATTTATATCCATATCAACACGTTTAAGATTGGGTAAACTATTTTTAAGTTTCCCAGATACGTATTTCTATTTGCGTACATTGATAGAATTTATTAAAATACAATTTAGAGGATAGCATACCCTGACTATATTATATTTGGACGAGTTCAATATAATAGCGATGTTTAAATATGATGTGAAATAATTATTTCCCATTTTTATTGAAATACATACAGCTTTGTATTAAATACATGATTATTTACTACAGGAAATGTCCGCCTGGATGAGGAGCAGATGACCATAGGATCGCTGCGTGTTTTTGCCATTTTGCCGGAACGCCTGCGCGACTCCAGTGTGAGCTGCATCGTGCGATTCGCGGACTTCACCAGCCAGGAGATTGTGGCCGAGGAGGCGGGAGCTATGCACGATGTGCACAACAACACATTCGCGGCCTGGAGCGTCATGTGTCCGCTGCACGCCTCCCGAAACGCCCCCTTGCGACTGCCGCATGCGGTGGCCTTGGCCTACGCCTCCAATCGAAACAGTCACCTCAGTCCCACCTTCGTCCAGATCAGGTGGGTGCCTTTTATCCAAAAAAAACCTCCCGCAACTAAATGTCAACTTAATATCAAATCTCGTTGTTAAAACTAACCAAAAAGTGGGATAAAAAAAAAATTCATTCTGAAATCTAAGGACATTTAGTCTGGTACAGATTATTTTTTTTTTCAATTTAATTAAGTTTTTTTATACACTTGCAGAGGGTATTATAATTTCAGTCAGAAGTTTGCAACGCAGTGAAGGAGACGTTTCCGACCCTATAAAGTATATATTCTTGATCAGCATCACTAGGAGAGTCGATCTAGCCATGTCCGTCTGTCCGTCTGTCCGTCTGTCCGTCTGTCCGTCCGTTTATATGCAAACTAGTCTCTCAGTTTTAAAGCTATCTGCATGAAACTTTCCCAAAAGTTGTCTTTCTATTGCAGGTAGTATATAAGTCGGAACGAGCCGGATCGGACGACTATAGCATATAGCTCCCATAGGAACAATCGGAAAAATAAATGAAAAAAAATTATAACTTTGCTGTTTTTTAATTTTTTGTTTAGTTCTTCGACATATAGTAATGGTAAAATATTTCCGATTTACGGTTTAAATTTCATCAAAATCGGACGACTATAGCATATAGCTCCCATAGGAACAATCGGAAAAATAAATGAAAAAAAATTATAACTTTGCTGTTTTTTAATTTTTTGTTTAGTTCTTCGAGATATAGTAATGGTTTAATATTTCAGAATTACGGTTTCAATTTCATCAAAATCGGACGACTATAGCATATAGCTCCCATAGGAACAATCGGAAAAATAAATGAAAAAAATTATAACTTTTCTGTTTTTTAATTTTTTGTTTAGTTCTTCGACATATAGCAATGTTTAATTATTTCAGAATTATGGTATAAATTTTATCAAAATCGGACGTCTATAGCATATAGCTCCCATAGAAATAATAAAAATATATAAAATAACTATCTAATAATTGAGCTGCAAATAATCATAGTTTCAATGTTTTTTTTTAGCACATACTCAAGTAAATCATAATTTAAATGTTTTCAAAAGTATTTAATTAATGCAATAGCTGCAAGGGTATATGAACTTCGGCTTGCCGAAGTTTGCTTTCCTTCTTGTTTTTTTTTTAATTAAATAAATTTGTAGAAACTTGTTGTGCAGTTTAGGAACATTTTCTTTTTTACTTAATTACTTGTTACTTAATAAAGGGTGTTACAAAAAGGTATGTTAATTTTAAATGTTTATAACAAAACGCATTTAACTTAGATGACAAGAATTAAAATGTGTAAAGTGGTATACAACAAATTTTAATGTTTTCCAAATACGTGAGCTACCTTTAAATTAATCTGCTCCTTATTCTTATTATTTTTATACCCTTGCAGAGGGTATTATAATTTCAGTCAGAAGTTTGCAACGCAGTGAAGGAGACGTTTCCGACCCTATAAAGTATATATATTCTTGATCAGCATCACTAGGAGAGTCGATCTAGCCATGTCCGTCTGTCCGTCTGTCCGTCTGTCCGTCCGTTTATATGCAAACTAGTCTCTCAGTTTTAAAGCTATCTGCATGAAACTTTCCCAAAAGTTGTCTTTCTATTGCAGGTAGTATATAAGTCGGAACGAGCCGGATCGGACGACTATAGCATATAGCTCCCATAGGAACAATCGGAAAAATAAATGAAAAAAAATTATAACTTTGCTGTTTTTTAATTTTTTGTTTAGTTCTTCTACATATAGTAATGGTAAAATATTTCCGATTTACGGTTTAAATTTCATCAAAATCGGACGACTATAGCATATAGCTCCCATAGGAACAATCGGAAAAATAAATGAAAAAAAATTATAACTTTGCTGTTTTTTAATTTTTTGTTTAGTTCTTCGAGATATAGTAATGGTTTAATATTTCAGAATTACGGTTTCAATTTCATCAAAATCGGACGACTATAGCATATAGCTCCCATAGGAACAATCGGAAAAATAAATGAAAAAAATTATAACTTTTCTGTTTTTAATTTTTTGTTTAGTTCTTCGACATATAGCAATGTTTAATTATTTCAGAATTATGGTATAAATTTTATCAAAATCGGACGTCTATAGCATATAGCTCCCATAGAAATAATAAAAATATATAAAATAACTATCTAATAATTGAGCTGCAAATAATCATAGTTTCAATGTTTTTTTTTAGCACATACTCAAGTAAATCATAATTTAAATGTTTTCAAAAGTATTTAATTAATGCAATAGCTGCAAGGGTATATGAACTTCGGCTTGCCGAAGTTTGCTTTCCTTCTTGTTTCCAATAGATTTCTTGCAAGTCTTTTTGTGGGTGTATTTATTTTATGTATGTCGTTCAGAACTAGCAAGAAACACATCAAGAACTCCCATATTTTCGAGTATCAAATCAACCCAACTGAATAGCCCAGCTTTAAAGATATCCCCTCTAATCCTCTCATTTTTTTTTTAGCTATCCACGCAACATGACCAATCTGTTTGGCCGATCCCGTCCCGCGATCTCCGTGTGCGTGGGTCCCCTGCAGGAGAACTACTCGAATGTGCTTCGCCTGGTGGAGTTCGTGGAGATGTATCGACTGCAGGGCGCCAGCCACTTCTACTTCTACTACGTGGAGGCCAGCGAGGAAGTGCGTCGCGTGCTGGAGCACTATCAGCGGATCGGCCTGGCCGACGTCTTCGAGTGGAATGTCCAGGCTCATCTGCAGGATGTCCATTACGCCGGCATAGTGGCGCAGTTCAACGATTGCGTCTACCGGGCGAATGTGGTGGACAACTACCGGTATGCGGCAGTCGTGGATCTGGACGAGGTGGTGATGCCGCTGAAGCACAACACCCTGGCCGAGTATCTGCGTCAGTGCGATGAAGGCCGCACCGCCGGCTTCGTCTTCCGCAACGTCTTCTTCCACCGGCGGGACAGCAACGACACCTTCAACGCTCCCGCCCACGTCCTCAATCGGTTGCTGTACACTCAATCGAAGGTGCGGAGAACGCTGGAGGTGCTGCCCGCCTACGTGCGCAGCAAGGTGGTGGTCAATGCCAGGGCCATTGTGGAGATGGGCAACCACCAGGTGTACCGCTCCGCGCCCGGATACGCGGACCACGTGGTCCATCCAACGGTGGGCCTGCTGTTCCACTACCGCGACAAGTGCATCAACTGCAAGATGGTGCTGATCGTGGACTACACGGCCCGCAGATTCGGTTCGCTGCTCTTCGATCGAGTGGACAACACGTGCCTCGAGGTGTTCCTGAACCGTGGCATCTGCGACTTGGTGTAGCCCCAGTCCGGCCAATCAGTGGTTCCGATCATCGACAGACGCCCCCTAAAACCAGGCAGAGATCTCTCGGGTCAGTTGGTTGCGTGGCCTCAGCCCGTCGACATGCTGAAGTTCTGTTCGCTGCGAAGGGGCAAGGAGCCAGCGAGTGCGGCTCCCAAAGTGGTTAAGAGTGTACGACAAATTAGTATAAGTCCTAGCCGTTCCCACTAAGTGTTATGCCGCAATAAAAAGTGCTTTAAGTGATTTGTGATGTAATCCGAAGTTTGTTTTGGTTTCCATTTCGCCCCACATCCCATTAGTCATCGCTGCGGCTGAAGGATGTCCCGCTGAACGACGTCCAGCTGCTCCGAGTGCTCCACGCTCAGCGGGAGCGGGGTCCTCTGATTTTGGCCCTGAGCAGGTGAGCAGCTCGGAATCCCTTCCTTTCATTTCCTTTCCTTCGCGGAGGTGAGAACTCCCCCTTGTTCACTTTCAGTGCGGAAACTTGCCGGAAGTGCGGAACCCCTTACGAAAGTCGTCAGGTGGTCGAAAATGGAACAACAGGTGAGCAATAGAATATATATTATATATATATATATATATAACAAAGAGCCCTATGCTATCCGCATCCTGCTTGCTTTTACTAAAACCGTGTAATGAATTTGAATTAATCAAATATTGTGGGCTTAATGTATCGCTTTGTAAGTAATTTGATTTGGTCAAGTCCCCTTCACAACCAACCATGTGCATATATGGTATCATTTCCTCCCTCAATTTGCTCAAAAAAAAAAACGAATCGGGTCAACCATTCAAATTACACTTTATGACAATTATTCTCTTGGGATTTATTTTATCAAAACCAAAATGTTGTTCACTTTTAGAAACCAAAATACACGCTATACTTGGTTGTTTTTAAGGTCATCTGGGGTCTGACTCATTCCCTCATGATAAAAACATGTTGAAGTATATTTTGAGTTTTTGGGAAAAAAACGGAAACAAAATGTTAAAGAAGTAACATGTGTTTATATAGTGACCTAGTTTACATGCCAATGGTTATTTATTTGTTATTCTCAAAAATCAACTTTACAACATTTAACTTAATCTAACTATCATTGAATAAAAAACACAAGAGTGTTGCATTTCTAATTACTTTAGCCATAAAGCAAAATTGATTTTCTGCATTCATGTAACATGCCTCTGCATAAACGAGCACAGAACCATAAACAGTTTAGTGGGAAAAGAACAGAGCAGAGAACAGCTCACTCCCTAGCAAATGGTATTGGAAAAATAATAACTAAAAGTGCACGCCGAACGATTTCAAAACGAACCCCTTTCAGGGACCCTCCCCCTCCACATCCACCACATCCCGTTCCAACACCCCTCTCCTCCGTTTCACCCCCCTCACAGCGCCTCTGTCATCTGTTGGAGCTTGACGACGCGAACGACGCGACGATGACAATGACGCTGGCATTATGTGTTTACGGGGGTGTTTTGACAGGAGAGGGCGGGGCCGGGAGGGGTAGGGGATTCCGGGAATCAGGGGGAGGGACGACCCCAGCATAACGGGAGGGTGCAGAACGAATGGTCACTAACTAAGCCGGGAAAAATGTAAAAACCAAATGAAAGTCAACATAAATGCGAGCGCTGCTTCAAAAGTTGGTAATTGAGGTAGAGTTAAAAACAACTTAAATGGGAAGTCAGCTGAAAGAAAGCGGTTATAAAAATCTAAATATACATTTTTTTTTAATTTTTTGATTATTTAAAAAAAAAATAAGGCGAGGAAATTGTGTCGATCTCCTCTTTTAAAACTATTTTTGATACAAGATTTTGTTGGATCTATTGGTTATAAAATAGGCTAAAAAAAAATAAATGCAGAACCATGCTCAGATCCTAATTATGATGAACGGAACAAGCGTCATTTGTTGATTAATGCCAATGTTATAAATTATCTGGAAAGCAAGCTGATTTACGCTGTCTTAAAATCTGAAATAGTACCACATTAATAGTTGCTGTTTAATAACAAAATTGCAATATTTAAAAAAAAACTTAAGAGCCGCTAATTTTTATTCGCTTCTGAGAACTCCTTGATCAACCCATGGCCATAAGTACTGCCACCCGCAATGTCGTCATCGTCATTCATCGACTGCCTCCACTCCAGACATATGTCTGTGCCCGTCGACCAGTGACTATAATGCGAGTGATATAGCCCCATGCAAGTCCCAGTTCCGATTCCAGTTGCAGGCCAGCCCCAGCCTCTGCCCTAAACCAGATGCGCACATGCTGCGGCACAATGCACTGACAATGATTGGATTCTTTTGTTCTGTTTGCTGGCCAGGCCGCGTCCCCCCTCCTCCCTTCCCCCTCCGCGCTCCCAACCCCACACCCCCACTCAAACTCAAACTGACCCTCCGACCCTCGCTGTGCATTTGTGTGTGAATTTATGCATACAAATTTGAAAAATATCGGATCTGTGGTTCGTGCCCGCCGAACGCAGAACGCAAATCGGGGGAGCAGCAACAACAAAGTCACCATGGACAAGAGTCATAAGAATGATCCGAAATTGAAATACCCCTGAATCATTTTGTGTACAAAAATATGAACTTATGTACCCATTTATATATAATGTAATAGATCCATAGATTTTATTAAATTACGAATCTGTCTAATAAACACTTTTAGATGTTTTTATTTTAAGAACCAATTTGAAAACCCAATAAAATCAGAAAAGTAAATCTAATATTTTTATTAAGTTGATTTTTAAATTAAAAACTTTTAGAAATGTTTAAAAAATCTGCAAAGACTAACAGTTAGTAAGTAAAGCATATTTAGAATTTTTCTTTTTTTATATTTTCTACAGTAATTATATCATATGTGAAATAAAATTAAACGTTGGATATTAATTTACATATATATTTTAAAAGGGTAGGTATGTTTCATTAATTCTTCTTAGTATAGCATAAAAATATTGAATATTTATTATTCCTCCAACATATTTAATTGATAGTCATAAGTGTCAAGAAATGTCCCCCAAAAAAATTTGGTTGAAATGTAGATCTATACGCAAATTACAATTCAATTTGTTGTACAAGATTTCTATGACACTCAATATAAATAATAACATAATGAATTCATTTCTTTGTATTTCCCACCCCCAAGTATGAAATATTCTTTTCAAGTCGAGTATACCCCTGTGTCCTACGATTACTGGGTGTCGCTATGGCAAAACATCAACAAGTCACGGCTCTAAGCCGGCTACAACTACAACAACCAGTGCAAACAGCAGAGACCAGTCCTCACCCACCACTCGACGTCGACGTCGGCAGAGGCAGTGGCAGCGGCAGTGACAGCGGCAGAGACAGCGACAGAGGCAGAGACAGCGGCAACAAGTCACTAATCAACAGGCGACTTTTGCTCTCTGCTTTTCTGCTGCTGCGCTGCTTTTGCTCTGCTTTTGCTCTGCCTTGGCTTTGCCTGCTGCTGGCGTGCTTTTTGCCATCGGTGTGTTGGTGTTATACGATACGACACCGTGTTCCCCAAGCGATTTAGTTACTACAGAAGTTTTGCCAAGTCAAGTTGTCGCGAGCGAAAATCTATTAATTTTCTGCTGCTATTTTTTGCGGGCGATCAGTCAAGTTCAGTGGCAAATAGATAAACCGTAAAAAGTTAGGACGGGCGCGTGAAATGTATTAACTTTTAGCTACCGTTGTTGCAAAAAAAGCGCAATAACAGCAGGCCAAACAAAGTGAGTTACCCGAATTACTCGTAGTTTAAGCCACCCCATTCAAAAAATCCGTTCAGAGCTTGAGTTTGGCCCCCTTTTTTTCGTGTCAGCGGGCCAAGAAGGTATTGACCCAGTGTCATCAGTTGAAAAAGTGTGATACCTTCTTGGCTTTGGCTTCGTTACGTATTTAAATCAATCGAGCAGTATTTGATTATGGGGTTCCAATTTCAAATTCAGCAGATAGGCAAATGCAGACCGAATTTGGGCTAATCATTGCCTGTGTGTCTGCTGATAAATAATACCCCGAAAATGGCACAAACTTCTTCTTTTTTTTAGGTGTATATCGCCATATATAGATCTGTCTGTGCATATGTGATTTTAATTTGTTTTAAATTATACAGTGCAACCCTTTTTACTCTGTTGGACATAGTTCAATTAAGTGGCTAATGACCGGATGTTAGTGTTGTGTTTGTGTTTGAGTTTGTGCCCGTGCGATTGGTGTGTTGTGCATGCAAATGAAGCCGGGAATATGTCCCGGAATTTGGGTTTCGGTTTCGGTTTGATTTAATAGTGAAATTAAATTTTTAAAAAAATTAATTTCGCCCCAGTGGGTCAGACCGAATTGAATTCATAATTCAATTGGCGACCGGCACTCCCCGAGCTCGTTCACGATTAATTATTATTCTCTATTCGGCGTTCTTCTATCGCTGAACTGAAAGAAAGCCAAGGCAAATAGCGAACACTGTCTACGTACTATTATTTATTCTCCTTTTGTTTACCGTTCCACGACGTCGGCGACACACAAATTTTTGATAAGCCTCAGCTGCTGGCGAAAAGACAAAATTTTTTTGTTATTACCCTACATGTGTGTTTGTGTTTTGGCTTGGCAAAGAAAACACACTTGCAAAAAGTTTATGTCAATTGCTAAAAGCGATAAAAAGACAATAAAAGTAGAGAGAACAAAATCGACTGATTATGACTGTATGGTATTGTAAAATGTTTAAAAACTGTTATTAGTCTGGCGATGAATACTCTTTCGCATTTCTAGAGCCATTAAATGCTTTAATATTTTTACGACCACTTTGCACCAAAATTGTATTTCCCATAAAGTTGGAAATGCCTTCTAGAGTACTTTTTCTTGTGTTGCTCGTATATGTGTATAAACTGAAATCAATACGTCTAACAAAGAACCTTTTAAAATCAATACGACTAACAAAGAACCTTTTAAAGTGACAAGCTCTTTGTTTACTTCAATCGATTATAAAGGAAAGGTGACCTAGTTGAATGCGTCTCCTTAATTTTTAACTAGCAGCTGTTTTTGTCCCAAGACGGTTTACTTAAAGTTTGTACACAATTTAATGAAATTATCGTCATTATTTGACGGTGACTCAATCAAGTGCGGTCATTGGCTCGGGGAACACTCCTCAATCAATTTGGGAGCCCTTTCAGCCAGCCCAAACCATAGACTATTGGTTGGAGATATTGCGGTTTCTGGTTACCTCGGGGTACATATCTCGGGAGGGGGCCACCACTGCGGCTACTCAATTTGTTTGTCGGGTATCTATTTAAATGGCCTGTGTCACATTAATTAGCCATGAGGCATAAATGAGTGATTGCGATCGATGGTCGCGGTTGGGAGGCTTTTGTTTTTTGGGATCCGGCTTCCAATTGATTATAAATGGTGTCATATAAAATATTCAATGTATATATTACTAAATGTTTATCAATAATAAAGGTGTTCAATAACAAATGTTTTCCCTTGTTCTTAGTATATTTGCGATCTATTCGAAGTATACTTCTAGGCGAACAATATATTCATCTTCGTTAAGAAGTTCAAAAGAGTGGATAAAAAAAATCATTTAATTTAAAACTAAGCGGTATTTTGAAACGGAATAGTTTCTATGCAATGCTTAAAAAATTAAATATTATTATCAAACTTGACCTTTTTTTAACAAAATACATAAATCCACTATTAATAATATTGATTTAGCAATTATTTTTTTGTTTTTAAGATACATTTTAAAGCTGTTTAAAATAAAGAATTTTATATTTTTGTAAGTAATATTAGAAAATCAACCTTAAAATTGAACAAATAAATAAATGCAAAGTTGAAAAATTAATATAAAGTAATTTTAAAAGCTGGTTACTATTTATATTTTTATAGATGCAACAAAACAAGGAAAAAAAATAATTTTTACAAATTTTTGTTTTAGAAGCCATTTACAACCATTTTCTAAAATAATAAGTTGCATATAAAAATTAAGTGAAGTCAAGAAGCAAATAAAAAAGCCTAATAAAACGACTAAAAGCCACCTCTACATTTCTGATGCCATTTTCGGCTAATTTAGTCTAATGTTTACCTCCAAAAGCTCGACTTAAATCGGTCTGCTAATGGCGTCAGGTTTACTTTTCTGGTAGCGCCCCCGCAGTTCGACCCCCACCGAACCTTTCCAAAATCGTTGACCATTGTGTCGCTTGGCCATTATTTCATTATGATAATTTTGCCAGCCTGTTTTGTGGCTATCTATAAAGTCGTTTTGCCGCCGCTCAGCTGACGCAGCTGACTGGCTTTTTGGCAATCATTTTGTGTGCCAACGACAAACAAAACAGAATTTCAGTATTGAATTGTGATTCAGTATCTGAAAAAGCAACACAAACAGAATTTTTGACAATGCAATTAGCGTGAATTTGTTATTTTGCGAAGAAATGACTTCAGATTTTTGTGTTCAGCTGGCAAACGTTTTGGTTATATAATTCTTTTGTTGCTCCGCGGTTCAAGTTCTCAAATAAATCATAATGCTTGAATAAATATTGATAACGATTTTCGAGTTTGCCGAGCAAAAATTTCATTCTTATCTCTCTCTGATTTTTGTCGGCTTATGTTGAACGATAAGTTAACATCATGCTAAGTGATTACAATTGTGATTCTGGTACAGTGGAAATTTCTGTGGTGAATAACTCATAATGTTGTGAAAATGGTGAAACAAAAGTGTTGGAAAAACCTTGAAAAGTATGCTTTAATTTAGTGTACAATTTTTGTACTGCATACTTTCAGTTAATTTCTTTGGTACTTTCAAATCTCTAAAGTCTTTTGTGCTTTTTCATATTTAAACTTCAATCAAACAAAATGTGTTTGGTTTTTCGTAAAAATGTTTGTTTATATGACTTTGAAATTTCTAATATTTGTATTAAATTGTTGGGCTGGGCTAAAAGAATTCCAGCAACGCAATACAATCAAGGGATGTAAACAAATGTAAAATTCAAATGACTTTCCGGAAAGCCAAAATATACAAAGCACCTCAAAATACCTAACTTCGCACTTAGCAATTAAGCATTGTTTAAAAATTAGCATTCCCTCGAAAGTGGCATACGGATACAGAAAATAACAAAACCGTTTAACCTTAACTTTCTAAGCTAATCAGGTTTATATTTTGCTTATGATTTCATGGAAGCCCCAGAATAGCACTCCAGTCGTCCGCTGTTTATTCCAGAAATCGAAAGCTGCTTCCAGCTGTCAGCAGATTGGCGCAGTGCCAAAACATTTCTAATGTCCGATACCAAGCGCCCAGCAAATTAGTAGCTGTACGCTGGCAAGCGATTTGCCATCGATTCCAGTGAGCGAAAGAGAGGGCATGAGGAACGGAGCGAGACGGATGGCAATCAGCAAAAAAGTTGAAGGCTTTGTTAGAAACAACTTATCTGCGTTTAGCTACCTTTTCGTATGTCGTATGTCGTATTTCGTATTTCCAGGTGAACGGGGGAAGCTTTCGAAGCTTCGGCTTCAGTTGGGCACTAGAACTTCGACTTTGACGTTGTGTCGATCGAGCGACAGCTATATAGACTTGATAGCTATCGGAAACTACACTGCACTACATAGTCGGTTTCGGAATTGTAGTGATTTTCCCACACCCCCAGTTGTGGTTTTCGAGTCGCCGATTGATTTCGCCCTTTAAAAATAGCCCCGTGTTTGTGTGCGTGTGTTTTTTGTTTAGTTTTCCTCAACTTCACTCTCTGTGTGTGTGTCTTGACTTCGTCTAGGGAAATTGCGGGGGAAAAGCGCGGATGGGGAAAACCTGCCAAAAACTGACGCAATAGGGCAAAGTTAAAGTGTTTGTTTAGGCCGGTGCCAAATTCAACTACTGTTATTAGTCGCAAACGTTGGCAATTACGCGCAAACTTTGGCACTTGGATGCAAGGCACTGAGATCATTATTCGATTTTAGAATATGCCCCACAGATAAGACAGCGATGTGGCCCACTGTGCGGCGGAGACAGTGGGTCGGCATTTGGCGGCGGCATTTCTTTGCCGCACTTGCAGTTCAGTTGGCTCACGTACGCGGCCTTTGATGCAACGCTTTTTCGCCGATGCCGACGATTTGCAATTAATTGGGAATTAAATTGTAAGAACGTGACGTCAGACCGGGTTCGATGTTCTTGTGGGGCGATTCATAAATTAATTCACTAAGCGCACATTGTTTGTGTTAATACTCTGTGTGTATATGTGTGTGTGTGTGTGTGCGTGTTTGAGTGTGTTGTGTAAAGGCAAACAAACAATAAGTAGGAAGAGAGAGGAAAACAGACATGTGCTCAGCTCGTTTATGGGAGAACAAAATGCTCGGCGCAACGCTGGCCAAATAAATAAGCAAAGCGTAAAAATGACAGCACCAAGACTCTCAAAAATCTATGCTAATTAGCAGCAATAACAACAAAGGCGAAGAGTGTATCTGTGTATCTGAGAGAATGTATCTCGAACATATAGCCCCAGCAATATAAGTGCAAAGCCAACAAATCGGCAGGCAGCCAAACACTCGGAATACCCTGAAAAAACATCAGCGACAAATAGTGAATGCTGAGTGAATGGAGAGTGTTTCTGTAATCATACTCCATTGGGAAAATGATAGTGACCCCTGGGAATGCTAAGACTGTGAAAGGAAATGTTAGAGAGGAAAACCAATCAATTCGCAATTAAAATGTAATTATTTTTTTTACCAACAAAAATGTAATGGTTAGTCTCCACAACTCTCTTGATTTATTTAACACATTTTATAACTAACCAGATTCAAAGATAAATAAAAGTTAAAATAAAAACAATTTAAGTTTATGACCTAATCGTTTCTCATTCGAAATTTGTTATACTTGACATCTTAAAGTTTATTATTACTTATTAAATACTTATATTTATGTTTATACAAGCGACTAAGAAACCTCTAAGACAAATAATTAAAAATATGAATATATATTTGTATTAAACACTATCAAGAACTCTTCATTCATGGCAAACAATTTATTAAGCAATGAGCAATCTTTGTTGTTTGAAATCTTAATGAAAGACTTCTTTTGATGACCTCCTAAGCTTGTTTAGATATAAAAAATGCAATCTGCTTTGAATTTCCAAGAAGCCAATATTACCTCATTGCATTGACTTCTCCAACCCCGATTTCATTGAAGGCAAAAATTTGCGCAAGCCACACCATGTTCTTTATCAGAAATGCAAAATTTATCAGCGATAGCCCAGAAAAGATAACTAAAATGTGCGCTGTTCTACAGCAAATAAATCGAGGCGAAGAAATCAATTTCGAATTTGTTGATATAACGGAGCAAGAAAAACAGAAAATAGGAGCCACTACAATGGTTCCATAGATAGCGGCTACTTGTTTGTACGTCAGTAACTTAAACGAGTAGGCCCAAATGAAATCCGAACGGAAACCGAAACCAATTGAGGAGCATACACATTAAGTGTGTGGGTTCCGTCCAAAGGGGGAAGTGATCGTTTTTAAGTGGTTCCTAATTGGGATCCCGGTGCTAGGCAGCCTGTGTCACACTGTGCAGAAACCGGGAATTGCATAATGCCCGGGCAAAAACCCACATCACGTGTCTGGGTCGTCTGGCACCTGACAGCCCCACTGAAATTACTTCAGTTCGGATCGGTTCTGGCCGGGGGAAGTTGATGGAGAGCTGATGATGATGATGATGATGGGGCCGCAGGCCGCCAGACAAAACAAGAGGAATTGAAAGCCATTAAGTACCTTTAAAAATAAAAGCGGAATACTACTAACCGCATGGCCCACTAGGATGATACATGCGAGTTCTATATATATATATATATATATATACATGCATATACGCGTGGATATATGCTTCTTCAATTATTCAAGAGTACACCGAAAGCAGAGACTTGTGACCACAAAAATCAAAGAAATTACACACGAAAAATATCTTGAAAATGCCATAAGTTGTATATAGATACACAGCCACCGTAGACTCATCAGATACACACACATACACAAACACACACACACACACCCGCGAGAAGATATAGACAAACTCAAACTGTGGCAAACTATTTCCGTATTGAGTTCTCTTCTTCAATGCCCTGCATCAGATCTATTTGGGCATATTGCAAGGCAGCTTTTCGCTTTACATACATTCAAAGATTTGAACTATGAAATTACCAAATTACAACCCTTTAAAATTCCCAGATAAACGTTTTTCTGACCTCTAAATAATTTATTTTTCCCTTAATGTCTTACATCCTTCATTCTTGAGCATTTATCAAATGAAATTCAAGACAAAAATGTGTGTTTTGTGACATTTTTAAAAATGTATTTTCGAAAGCATATATTCATTGGCTTAAATTCCACAAACAAATTATGAACGTGTTCCAAAAACATTTTCTAATATTTATGGATGCGCCAAATATATTTTCGAAACGTACGATTCGTTTCTCTTCACATGACTTTATGAGTTTGTTTGGCTTGTGGAAATTGCATTGACCTAGAAGCTATACCATTGTATTGTTGTTTTTCGGTCTCTTGGTTATTTTGATGTTTTTGGAATACCCTGCAATTTGTTTTGGTTTTGCACAGTTCCCTCAATTACTCCCACTCTCCCAATCTCTCTCTCTTTGTGCCTGTTTTTCTCTGTGTGTATTTTGAAAATGAGCATCATTATGAATTCCCCGATTTGTTTTCTGTGTGTATATTTTCAAATACTTGCATCCGAATTGGGCCGTGCTCGCCAGTGTGTGAGTGGGATGATGGGAAACTGGCTCCCGGCTGAGATCGTCGAAGGCCCACGGCCCATTCCTTGTCCGTCGGTCGCCAGCGCCACGAGGAGCGGGATACGCGGTCTTAAAAAATATTTCAAAAATTGAAATCGCAGCTAAAATCGAACATACCCCTAAACAAAAGAAAAAACGAGAGCGAAATTTCAGCATTCAAAACGCAAACGCAATTTAATTTGGCCAAAACAATTCAAGACAATCAAAGACAAAGGCGCGATCTCGACGGCGAAAAATAAACCTGAAAACATAACGATTTCGGACGCGTGCCAGTCGGCGGGCGGTGCGCAGTGGGCGGGGTGGCAGAGACGCCGGCAGCGACGTTGGCGCTGCGCTTTCATATGATTTTCCGCTCGTAGTGCTCTTTTTTGTTATATTTGTTATTTTCTTTTCGTTTTTTTTTTTTTTTTTTGCCGGCTGTCGGCTGTCGTGAGCAGAAATGCCGCCGGCTCTCGGTTCTCCGTTCAGTTCTGTTTGAGTTTCTGGCGACGAGTGTCACACACAGAGGGAACTAGAAATAAACGACATCGAAAGACGAAACAACATCCAAGTTGTACTGTAGATTCTGGCTGATTAAGAAACACGAAACACACGTACACTCACATATTTCTCACACTGCAAACTGCATTAGTTCTGATCGAGCGAAAGTGGACGTAGACGATGCCCAATAACCGCAATCGTAATCGCAATAGAAATCGCAACAAACGCAATCGAAACCAAAATCAAAATCAAAATCAAAATCCTAATCAAAATCAAAACGAAAACGAAAACAATCAGCAGCAGGCAGAGGGGGCGGAGGAGCGGGAGGAGCAGCAGGAGCAGCAGGATTCTCAGATCGCAGTAGCAACTTCTTCTTCCTCCATAGATGATAATGGAAATTCTGGCAGCGTTTCAAATGGGCCAGCGGAAAACAGCGAAGCTGTTGTTGTTTGTCGCGACCAGAGTGTGACGAGCACTCTTGAGAAAACCGAAGAAATAGATAAAATATTCGAGAAACCAGCAACAGTCATCCAACAAGAAGAAGATTTACACGCAGAAATGGGTGCCAAAAACTCAAAACATCGCAAGGAAAAGTCCGATAAGCCGGCCACCAATGGAAGAGCCGAAGAGCAGGTGCGTCCACCACCCACAATTATAAGAAGGCCACCAGGCAGTCCGCGCCAAGCCAAGGTCATAGTTCATCGCATTGTGAGGGAGGAGGAGGCCAAGGCAAATGGCCAAGTTGAAGCACAGCAGCAACACAAGGTTGCGGAATCCAAGGAGCAGCACTTGGAGGTTGAGGCATCAAAGAAAGAAGCACAGCAAAAGGAAGCAACTCAAGAGCAACTTCCAGAAACTAGTCAGCTATTAGAAGACGCACAGCAGCAACATGTTGCAGTTGCACAAAGTCTAGAGGTTCAGGAAGGCAAAGAAGACGATCGGGCATCACCAAAGCAAGATGAAGTGGATAATTCAGAGAAGCAACCACTTAAAGTGGAACACCCAAAGCAGCAAACACTACAACAGGAGCCAAAAGAACCGGAGCAATATGTGTTGCAGCTTGAAAAAGCCATGGAATTTGTAGAAAATGCACACCAGCAACATATGGCTGTTGTACAAAATCACCAAAAACAAGAAGATATAGCACAACAACAACAGCAACATGAAGCACAAGACCAACAGGAGGTACAAGAGGCAGAGCAACAACAGGAGTTGAATAATGCCCAGCAGCAACATGTTGCTGTTGCACAAAGCCCGAATGATCAAGATGGCTCTAATGCACAACAACAGCAACCGGTATCCTTAATGAACAATGTTCATCAGCAAAATGTTGAAATTGCTTCCAAATCCTTGGAGAAAATCCTGAAGCCCGTTGTAAAACCCGAGCAGCACTCCTCCAAGGTGATTATCCACCAGATCCGGCTGGAAACCAACGACGAAGAGCGGGCGCGTAAAGGTAAGCCCACCTTCGAGGAAATCAGCAGTACTTCCGGCTCTCTGGCCGGAACTCTGTCCCCGCCGCCCCGCTATTTGGTGGAATCGCCCAAGAATGTGTCGAGCGGTGGCCAATTCTCGCGCTTCTCGCGCGACGTGCAAATCCAGGAGCTGGAACTGAACAGCGATTGCAGCTCCGGCGAATTCAATTCGCTGCAATCCCCGCTGGTCTGCGAAGCGGACTCCGAGTCGGAGGGATCGGCGGCCTTGGGGCCGGAGCGATGCCCGTCGGATCAGCAGGTGGTGCCGTCCGGCAGCGGACGAGTGGAGCAGCAGGAGCAGCTGCGTCAGAAGCGCGCCCAGAAACGGAACGCTCTGGAGTCGCACTTTCTGCCGCAGCTGCTCAATCCCCGCTACCTGGACAGCATCCTGGAGGAGAATGGCGGCGAGGCGATGAGTTTCCGCAACTCCTCCAACTCCTCCGATCAGGCGGGAATGCGCACGCCCAAGCTCAACGAGACCTTTCCCAAGAGCCAGCTGGACTTTAGCCGTCGGCACAAGCGACGCGAGGAGGCCCCCTTGCCGCTGAAACTGGAGACCAAGCTGCTGGAGGAGTCCGCCGATCTGGAGAGTTGCACCCGTCTGCAGAGCGCCCTGTCGCCCCAATCCGAGGACGCCGAACTGGTCTACCTCAGCTCCTCGGCCTCGAGCAGTGTGTCGGACCTCATGGAACTGGAACTGGAGCAGGCGGCCGCTCTGGCTGAGAGGGCTCTGGTCGATCTGGACACGGATGCCAGCCGTCTGATCCTACGGCCGGATGATGAGATGAGTAGCACTAGCACTACTACGGCGGACAGGAGCGAGACCGAAGCGGAAACGGAAACGGAAATGGAGACGGAGACGGAAAGAGAGGGAGAGGGAGAGGCAGAGGCCGAGGAGAGTCGCGAGAGCACACCTGTTAACCCGACGCTCGCCAGTTCGCTGTCGTCGCTGCTGAGCGCCGCAACGCCCACGCCCACGCCAACACCAACACCAATGCCTGCCGACCGAGAGCAATTAGCAAAAGATACAAATGTATCTGGCGGATCGGCGGTTAGTTTCGGGACAGCATCGCCGCTGGCGGCCACGCGCGAGGAGTTCGTTCGCAACATGGACAAAGTGCGCGAGTTGATCGAGATGACGCGGCGCGAAGAGGAAATGGAAATGAACATGGAAGTCCCTTCGACCGGTACGACGCGTTCGCCGTCGCCGCCGCCTGTTCCCCCGCCCCCCGTAGAGTCGTCCACTCCCTCCGCCACCGGATCCAGTTCCCTGTTCCACCTCACTCCCTTGCATTTGAGGCGGCAGGAGTCGAACGACTCCCACTGCTCAGACAGCACCACCCACAGCCAATGCACGGCCATCAACGTGGCCAGTCCCCCTCCCACCGCACAGCCACCCACACCGCCACTCAGACAAAAGCCTGCACCACCACCACCACCACCACAATCACCACCACCCACAACCCAATCAGAGCCAGAGCTTTCAGTTGCAGATTCGGGAGATGCAGATGCGGATGCCATAAAGAAGCTGCGTCTGCTGTGCACCGAGCAGTTGGCCTCCATGCCCTATGGCGAACAAGTGCTCGAGGAGTTAGCCAGCGTGGCCCAGAATATAGCCGATCAGTCGCACAACAAGATGCCCTATCCACTGCCCCAGTTGCCGCATATCAAGGAGCTGCAGTTGAACGCCGGCGAGGGCAAGTCCTCCTCTACCTCCTTCTCCTCATCCGCCTGGCTAGGATTGCCCACTCAATCGGATCCGCAGTTGCTGGTATGCCTATCACCTGGCCAGAGGGAACTGCTGGATGCCCAAACACAGCCGGATGATTTGCTAGATGCCCACCAGAAGTTCGTGGAGCGAAGGGGCTACCATGAGCTGACCAAAGCCCAAGTTCTTGAGCAGGATCAACAGCAGCAGCAGCTTCAGCAGCAGCAGCAGAGCGAGATGCTCAAGACCGCGGCCATGATGCGCGAGTTGCGCAAGAGCCTCTCGCCGCCGGCACCGCCCCTCCCACCGCCGCCCGTGCCGCTGAAGAGCGCCGAAACGGCGGCCAAGGCGACCGCTCGTGAAAACGCCAAGAGAGATGACGCAAGCGAGCAAAAGCAGATGAAATCGTCATCGCTTGAAAATAAACCAAGGCGAGCAGCTGATCTCGGTGAGCAGCAGCAGCAACAGCAGCAGTCGGCAGAGCACCGCCAGAGCAGCAGCATCACCTCCACCACCACATCAGAAGCCATGTCCAGTGCAGCCACAAGCAAGTTTCCCACGCTGGACAGCATGGAGAGCGAGCTGGCCAGGATGTTTCCGCAGCACAAGGGCGACATTTTCGAGGAGCAGCGCAAGCGCTTCTCCAACATTGAGTTTCCCAGCAGTCACAGTCAGCAGACCGGCAGCCAAAGTCAGACCAAGCGGTACTCCAACATCGAGACGAGCAGCTACGAGTCCAAGAAGCGCTTGGAGAACGGTCAGGTGGTCTACGATGTGAGCACCTCCAGTCGCGAGAAGAAGGAGCTGGGCGATCCGCCGAAAGAGCAGCCCGCACCGCCGCCCATCCCGCCGCCGCCAATTATGTCAGCAACGAAATTAAACGGCGGCACTTTCATTGATGGAGACGTGGCGCCCAAAAATAGCCAGCCAACAAAAGAGAGCGGCAACGGTACGTATGAGGAATTTCGGCAGCGTGCCAAGGCCGCGGCGGATGCTTTTGGAGATCAGCAGCAACAGAATGGCCTGGATCACGACCGCGTGTTCAAGGACTTCGACAGGCTATCGCAGCAGATGCACGCCGAGCTGCAAAGCAGCCGCGAAAGGCGGGAGAAGTCCGCCTCCCTGTATGATCTCAGTGGCTTCACCCGACCGGCGGCGGCACCGGCGGGTCATCCGAAACTGGAGGAGCTGCAGCAGCGGCGACACGCCCACATGCAGGAGCTGGAGAAGGAAATCGAACGGTCGGCCAAGTCGCGACTGGAGCGCATGTCGTCGGTGCCGCGCCAAATGGAGGCCACAACGCCGCAAACCCATGAGATTCCCATAGAACTAGAGTCCCGATCCCGTCGTGCCGAATCGCTGTGCAATCTGAACGAGCCACCGCCACGTCCGCACACCACAGTGGGTCACTACAGTCACCAGGCGGCCCAGGACGACTGGTCGCGCTATGCCAGCGATTTGGGCTACTCGGAGAACATAGCTCGACCCTTTGCCAGGGAGGTGGAGATCTGCTACCAGCGACAGAACCAGAGGTGTCCACCGCATGGCATCAGGGCCCCACGGCTCTCGGCCAGCACCAATGACCTGAGCAGCTCCAGCCAGTACAGTTTCGACAGCTTCAATGCCTACGGCGGCAGGCGGACCCATGCCCCCATGCTGAACCAGGCGCAGCAGCACCAGCAGCAGCAGCAGCGACCACACTACGGCAGCTGTTACTCCATGATCGAGAGGGATCCCAATCCCAGGTACATAAGCACCACCTCGCGAAGGGGCGTGAGTCCGGCACCGCCGGCAGTGGCACCACCACCATTACCATTAGCACCACCGCAGCAACAGCAGCAGCAGCAGCAGCAGGTGCCGCCACCCGCCTACGATCGCCAGCAGAGGAGATCCTCGCTGCCCAGGGAGCTGCACGAGCAGCAGCTGAAGTACATACTCTCCAAGGAGGAGGAGCTCAAGTTCGAGGTGGAGCGACTGCAGCAGGAGCGGCGCCGTCTCATGGAGGAGATGCAGCGGGCGCCGGTTCTACCGGCCCCTCAGCGCCGGGAAAGCTACAGGCCTGCCGCCAAGCTGCCCACATTGAGCGAGGACGAGGTCTTCCGGCAGCAGATGGCCGAGGAATGGATGAACAAGGTGGCCGAGCGGGAGGAGCGGCGCCAGCACAAGATCATACGCATATCGAAGATCGAGGACGAGCAGGACCACTCCACGGTAGACAGGGCCACCATAAGCGATGAGTTCCTGGACCGCGTGAAGGAGCGTCGCCACAAGCTGGCCATGCCAGCGGACAGCGACTGGGAGAGCGGGGCGGAGTCGCAGCCCCAGCCGCAGGCGCAGTCCCAGCCCGAGTCGGATGTGGAGGCGGCACCGGTGCGCATACTCGAGGGCCAGGCGGAGGCCAATCTGCGCCAGCTGCCCCGTCACCTGAGGGAGTTCGCCAAGTTCTCCACCAGCGAACAGCTGCCGGATGGCGGCCAAATGGAGCGGCACGAGGAGCAGGAGCGCCGGGAGGAGGCCACGGACAACTCGCACAGCAGTGCCACCAAGAAGACGAGCATCGTGAAGACGTACAAGGTGTCGCGTCTGCCGCCTTCCGTCCAGGGTGAGTTTCCCGGCCCGGCGTTTACCGGGGTGTCCAAGGGCGGCCGACCCTATCGCGAACGCTCGCTAACGGCGCGGCTCGTGCGCCATAACATCCCCCTGGAACTAACCAGTAACCACAGCTCATCGCCTGACTCCCCCTCGCCCTCCCCCTCCGTTACCAATCCCCATGCCCATTCCCCCGGTTGTGGTTCCTCCGCCCACTCATCCCCGAACCCAAACTTATCCCCAGCACCACAATCCTCTGCACCGCCACCCATTGAACCATTGAATCCTGCATCCAGCACCGCTGGCGGCATCTTGGGAACCGCTTTGTTGCTGGGCCTATCCCTGCTGACCGCCTGGAACAAGTTCAGTTAGTTCATCCGCCCACTCACATTGATCACTTCGCAAACTTGATCTTAAGAGGTATCAATTAAGCGGGTTTCCCACATTCAAATGTACCAAATTTCCATCTGTTAAAATCAAGTTGAAAGTGATCCTATCTCTGGTTTCTGGCCATCACGCTCACACACTCAACTCATTTGCATACCCAAGCCACTTGGTGTTGTCCTATCTCTCTCTCTCCCTCTTTTGTATATCTTTATCTCTCTCTCTCTATCTCGCCCTATCTCGTTTTGATTGTTCATTGTGCGCGAATTGCAATCCTACTTAATCCACACAGACGAGGCCACAGATGCGGGCTCCAGGAGCAGTACAATGCAGCATCAGATAAATCGCTTCAGCGATCCGCAGGCGGGAAAATTCGGTGCTAATTTGAACGAGTTTTTCGCCGGATCACCCTTCCGATCGAAAATCTTCGAAGAGTTCGACAAGTACTGGCGAAACTTCGAGCACTCCGCCTCGAACACTTTCTAGGGCCATCCTGAACCACAAGCCGAATGCTTTGACCCCTGACCCCCCGCCCACTTCCAAAAAACGCCTACCTCGCCCCCTGCAGCTGCATGCAGCATCCCCCCACTCATGTCAAAATAAATGAAATGTACAAGTTACAGATTTGTCCAAATTGCGTTTGTGAAACTTTGTTAAATGTTTGAAACATTAAAAATTATATTAATACCATAGCAATAAAGCGAAACCGAAAATTATATTTAGTGTTGTTTAATGTTTAATAAACGAAATTATTTGATTAACCAAAAATTGTTTACTTAATTTGAGTATTTTCGTTGCATTCATATCGACATTTGTATATATTCCGCATGCGATTCCTTCTAGTTGTTTTGTATGTCTGATGTGTCCCAAGAGAGAGACGATGTGCTTGAAAATCAAAACTAATCCATATTTGTGTGTAGTATAGGTGCGGTTGGGAAATATCAGACTGGCGTAAACAAAATGTTTTGGGAAATATGTGCAAGACCATTTTCGTCTTATGACTTTTGGAAAC